>NC_065920.1:76913251-77570732 GCF_024586455.1 Bactrocera neohumeralis | reverse complement strand
ATTTAAAGAAAGCGAAGAATAATACACTTAGGCAAACACAAATCAATCAGATCGGGCAGAAAATCAGCTTGCGAATAAGGAAACTAATAAAAAGCCAATAAAACCTACAAACTCACACACACTTGCATGCTACCATTGCCTGAAATTTTTGCATTTGCATTAACAGATTTGCTGAATTGTGGGCGCTACAGCTGAACTTTGCCAGCTATTAAGCTAAAAGGTCTGCATTTCGACAGCGATTTGCACAGTTTTGGCTATGGAACAAAAAAGCAGGAAATATTATTCCATTTACTATTTCAACGACCCACATCAATCACCTGCATTTGAACACACGCACACACCTACCTTACAACTGCAACGCTGCCATGCCCGAAATAAATGGTCAGGCGCAGCAATTACTCTTTCTCCGCAATTTGTGTGCAGCAGCTCTTAATCCCGACGGCAATAAATGAATGCCCGCCAGCTGCATGCGCTGCAAAATAGAAATTAATTCGACCATCCGAAGCTGCACATACAAACATATACGTGCCAGGGAGTTGTAAGCAAAGTGTAAAGCAAACAATGGTATTAGCGCACGAAAGTATGCTTTGTTTTGTGCTTTTACTCGAAAGCAAGCAATAAATATTGCGCTCACAGCACATTTTGAAATATATGCATTGGATTTCGAAAAAATAATTAGCGCCATGCTGCAAAGCTATTAGATTTAAATAGGCAGTATTCCAGTGAAGTGAGGCTATGTTATTTGAATGAAGCTGGAAGCTAAACTTTATTACAAAAATGTGATTTTTTAAGCAAAAATATAGTGTTGTTGGAGATTATGTCAAATAGAACTAATATTTTTTGTTTATTTTATTAAGATTATTTGCAAAACATTTCAAATGAAGTTCGTTATTAAACTAGTTTTCGCTTCGATTGATTGCTCAACTTTTCCATTTTATTATGTAAATAATTTTAGTTAAAAATTCATAGCAAATCGTGTGAATGTCTGTGCGCTTTTTCCATGTAATGTAGGCTTTTAAATTTTAAGAAAAGTGACATATTAGGAATTTATGAATTTAATTTCATTTCCAACTAAAATATTTACATGCTAGATTATGCACACATTGCTAAACAAACCCACAAAATACCACACAAGCATTCAAGCATTTCCTCTAACAAATAGCATAATAAACACTTACAAACGCATATATAATATATTTTATGTAATTTCCTACAAGTAGTTTATAATCTTAAAGAAATTTTTTATTATCGCCAAAACAGAATTTATTGACAAGTCATGCATGCTTTAAACAACCACAAATAACTACTCATAAGACCATTATTGGCCACTTCATAGAATACACTAACACACCTATGCTTTACACTACAACCGCACACACACTTACGCACACACGTTCGCATTCACGCACACATTCGCTTTTGTCTACTTCGCCTAATTCTATTTCACTATCGTATTCATTACTGTTTCATTGACTGCTTTTAACCTAAACGATTTTCGAATTTTCGTACCAAAGTTAACTGTACATAAACAATTTTCATAAATTTCATGCTAAACTCTTTCACCAGTGCTTACGTTTGTGTTAGTCGCTCTAATAGTTAAGCTGCTTAAGTTTTCTTCATCTTCCTTCTATGCTTCTCCTAAAGAGTTCACGCTTTACTACTATTAAACATGTAAATAACTGTATTTATATTCCATAATTGTTTAGTGAAATGTTGTATTTTCTGTTGTGTTCTTTCGTGTTGTTTTCCATGTTAATTTGTCTTCCATTCCGCCAATCGCAGGTGTTCCTGGCAAGCGTAACGAGATCTACTACAACTGCTGTCCCGAACCATATATCGACATCACCTTCGCGATCATCATTCGTCGTCGCACGTTGTACTATTTTTTTAATTTGATCATACCGTGCGTGCTGATCGCATCGATGGCGCTGCTGGGCTTCACGCTGCCACCGGATTCGGGAGAAAAACTATCGCTGGGTAAGTTAGATCAAACGAGGGTGTAAGTAACTTAATTTATTAAAGCTAAAATAAGATCATATTGAAGGTCTATCGCAAATAAAGCTCTTGAGTTACTTAAATGGAAACGGTTGTTCAAACTAAGATGTTTTAATCGTGTATAAATTTGATAAATATTTTACAACTTTGGAGTCAAATTGAAGATATGACGGACTTATAGTATTTTCCGACAATTGAGCCGCTTCTTGGGGAGGAAAGGACGTATGCTGAATTTGAGAATCATATCTCGATAATATATTTGCATACGTAGAGATAGACCGATGGGCAGATGAACAGTCGGAGATGACTGAATTCACTTATATACACTATATAAGTTCTCCGATCTTTCCTTCTGCGAATTGTAAACTTAGTAAAATACTTAAAATACCGCGATTAGAGTCTAATAATATCGACAAGTTTCTTCGCAAGCTAAAATCTTTTGTAAATATATTTTCAAGACTTACTTGCTTTAAAAAATAATTTTACATACTTCATTCCTGTGTAACACAGAAAGTTTGGGTACTTAGATGACTGCTAGCCTGCGCTTTGTGAAATCTTCGCGCTTTGATTTCATTCCAAAATACTTGGTTTGCCAGAGCGCTGAGTCTGTCTATCGCTTCTCTTATCACACACAAGATTAGGTTAAGTTAATCTGGTAGGCCAATAAGCCACGCATAGACCCGTTTAGTCCTTTGCGATACCAGATGGAGTTCACTTGCTAAGTCCAGAAGAAGTAGTCATTGTTTAGGATGCGTACACTTGACGCGAATTTTAACAGACTCTGTGTCCTCACTGTCGATACCTCTTACAGTGTTTCATACTGTGGAGAGCCAAGATGCTTACAGCGTAGTCTAACCAAGTCGGAACAAGTGCACAATGGATGCTCCATTGTTTCCCTGGTACCCTGCCCTAGGCATTTGCAGCAGTGTTTTCGATCTGTCAACCCCATCTTGGGGCGTTTGCCGCCACCAGACAGTGATCAATTAGTATTCAGATCATGTTCCTACAGTTTTTTCTATCGAGTGCCAATAGAAATGCTGTGTACTTCCGATCTACCGTTTTTCACATGCCTTTTGCAGTTTTGCAGCTGGTAGCTCGTTCCATCGGCTCTTGATTTTCTTCAGCACGCTTTTATCGAGGTCGTCATATAGACAATGCATGGGTTTCCCAATGTTGATCACGTTTTTGTTAGCCTTACACTATTCTTGGCAATCTCATCCACTATTTCATTGCCCTCGATGCCTTTGGGGCCTGGCACCCAGTGGAAGTGAAGTTGCTTACTTCTGGCAACACTTACCACTGCTACCCTGCTTTCCAGTGCTATGAGATACGAGATTATTGCATTGATTGCTGCTTTTCATTCATTTTGGAGCCAACAATATTTAGTACTTTTCCATATTTACTGTAAACCTTCTTTCACAGTTGAAAAGTGGAGTCATGTAGTCGGTGTTTGCCCAAATACCATTACCCAACGAGCTATCCTCGAGTTTGCGATGACCAGCTCTGAACTGTATTGAGAGTGGTGGCTAATTGTCTGTGGACACTTTCCCGTTATTAAGATGGCAATGTCGTCCGCATATGCCTCTTTCTTAGGGGCTTTACCTTCTAGGTTCCTTATCAGTTTATTCTTCACTAATGTCCATAGAAGCGGAGTTAGCACCTCTACAGACTGCCTTGGTCGTTTTAGCGTCGTTGCATTGCTCTTATCCGTCTAGAGATCAAAAGGCTTTTGATCCAACGTTGTATAGCCGGATCAACACTTATTGACTGGATACTGTTCAGAATACAAGTAGATTCCGTAGAGACGTTGTTGGATGCTCCAGAAATATCCGAGAATGCTCCAAGAGCGTACTCCTTATATTCAAGAGCACTTTGGATATTAAATACCAGTGTATGGAGTGCCGTTTCTACTGATCTGCCCTTCGTATAAGCTTGTTGTGCCTTGGACAACAGGGAGGAGGATGTGTGGAAGAGGACCACTGTGGCGTCTGCCAAATAGAAATGGCAAGCAAAAAGGAAGCAGCATATCTACTGATTGAGAATGCAATCTTTTGGCTCAAAGTAAATTGTAGGTCGCTCTCAGCAAAGCCCCTCGTTGTGGGAATCTTAATTGGATTCCATCGTGATTAGGTCGATTTGCCAATAGCTCAAATCCCACCACAGGAGTTTATTTGTCAGGCTTCTCAAAAAGCTTTACATAGCAGTCTAAGGGGATACTCCTGTCACATAGAGAGATCAGACATCTATGCTGACTCTACCGAACCTAAGTAATTTGATATCAGGCGCAGCACTTTAAGAGGTCAATGATTTTCGAAACAATTTTGGGAGTTGAAGCTTTAAAAGAAATTAAAAAAAAAATTTATTTTCACTAACTGAATTTTCACAATGGTATGGGAGAGTACAATCTCTGCGTAACTTAGCAAATTAAGAGCGCTGGATTATGGTCTTACATAGTATAGCAAATGGAAGGCAAGCGCATACATGCATACATGAAATGAGCTCACCAGTAAAGTATAATTGCACTGCACTGGAAATGAAAATTTATTAAAATACTGGAATACATATACACACACAAGTAAAAGTAAGGTATTTTATGTATGTGTGGCCTATTAATAGCGCACTTGCATTTGCTGCCTACTTATAGGCGTAGGGACCTTAATGAATTACGATTAACTAAATAATCCTTGAAAATTTGAATGCAGCCACTTGCCTTAATTTTATGTTTTATGTTTTATTTCTTTTTTATTTCCTTACTTTTTTGTATAACAACTCTTGCTCAGCGCATTGCCTTTGCGCATATGGCTGCGGGACGGAGTTAAGTGGCACATGGAAAGTTCAGCTGCATTGTGTTGCAAATACTAAATGCTCATTATGCACTCAAATTCAATGCAAAAGCGTTTTGAGGCAAACCAATGTTGTTTGCCCGCTTCATTGCGCTCATCAATGCAACAATGCGTACAAAGCGCAGAAAGAAATGAAGCCTACAAGTGAGCGCCAAGCAGGCACTTCAATTACAGTGCTTTCGATGCTGAGCAGAAATCACGAAATAAAAAGTATTTTTAGCAAACATTTTTTTCCTTTTTTGCAGTTGAAATAATTTTGTACTGCAATATTTGCTTATACTTATGTGTGTATGTATGTGTAGACAGTCGCATATACTTAGGCGCTGCAACGTAGGAGCTCGCAGCGGTTGAAATCATTTGCCGAAGTAAAGTGGAATGTTGCCGCAATTATGCGTTTACAGTTGTGCGGAATTTCCGCTAAAGTGCAGTTTATTATTTCTTCAACCCGAACGCTAAACCGTCGAAAACTATGCTACAACGCCACTTGAGAAGTCATGTAAAACTGAAGTACATACTCGTGGGCTGGTATGCATACACACACACACATATAAAATCTTACTTTGGCTGTGTCGTGGCAACAGTTCGTTGCTGCTATATTTCCCTACCCATATATATAGTACATATATACATATAGATGTATATAGAGGCTATATAGTATATATAGATATTAGTGTATTTGCTGCACACATATATCTGTGTGTGTGTTTGGCTAGCATTGGTATTTTGGCGAGCATGAAACTTAAATTAAACTACATTAATTTCAATTTACTCGGGCGCAGCAGAAACACAAATACTTGGGATACAACATGCCTTAGCTACTCGAAAAAACACCGGCGCCCAGCTCAAATAGTTTAAGGAAGTACACTAAGCCTTGGCCAAACAGCAGCGGGTACACTGAAAAGAAATTTCGAGAAAGACTTTAAAGGGTATTTATTAGAGGCGAAAAGTTAGGGTGGGTTTTCTCAGGTAAAAACAACATTTTTGAAAAATTTTTGGCTTATAAATACAAAAAAATAAATATTCTATTAGCATGTTTTATTGGTACAAATATACACTAATAACAAAAAAAATCTGGAATTCTTGGAAAAAATATTAAAAAAAAAACTAAAAATTGACCTTTTGACAGACATTTTTACAAAAAAAACATTCAAATTTTAAGGAAAAATTCGGGACATTTGTTTTTCAAATAGTTGTAAACAAAAAAGGCCTTCGTCCACGTCTTTAAGAATTGTATCTCAAAGACCTGTGAAAAATTTCATGAAGATCGGTTGAGTAGTTCGCGAGAAATCTTGCCAACCGACTTCAAAAACAAAATTTCTGGAAAAAGCGCGTTTACAGACGGTGCCCTTAGCCGAGCTAGCTTCGAGTGCACAAGTTCTGAAGGCTGTATTTTGAAAACTATTACTTGAATCCACTTAAAAATTTTGGACAATATTCTAGAGGTGTTTAATAAGTCAATAAAAAAATTCCTTTTTTTTAAACACATAAACCCATGTAACTCCTTAAGATGATTAATTTTCGTATTTGAGTTATGAATTTTTACCAAAATAATATAAACATGTTCCAACTGCTAGGCATAGTTCGAGTGTACTCTTCCCCATCAATCAGCCTGCAGTCTGTGCTATGGAAATTAACACGAACATCTACCGTAGACTAGATTTTCACAAATACGTCAGATCAAAGAGAATAACATTGACGAACAAATCGACACCCATCATCATATTTCAATACCTCTTTTGACAGCACTGACAGCAGCTGCATGTTGACGCCATGTCTAAATTTGGTATTCCTGCGAAACTCACATGATTATGAACGACGTTGAATGGCCCTCAGCTTCGTTAAAATCATGAAGAACCTCTCCCAGCCGTTCGGTACCAGACGGGGTTTTAAACAAGATGAATTCATGTCGTGCGTCTTCTTCAATGTAATGCTGGAAAAAGTTAAACGTGCTGCTAATCTGAACTGCAGTGTGACTGTCTACTATAAAATGCTATAGAAGTACACACATGATATCGACATCGTAGACGTTAAGAACAACACTGTCACCGCAGCCTTTTCAAAAAGAGGCAAAAGAGGTTAGTCTATTGGTGAACGGGGGCAAGGCAAAGGACCTGGACCACAAAGATTCCTTGCCTTGGTGAACTAGGTCACTGGTGCTATAAATTTGTAAAAGTTAAAGACTTCTTATATCTCGTAAGCAGTACAAATTCTACGATAAAACTAAGCCCGGATATCAAGCGCAGAATAACTCTAGCAACAGGTGATAGAAACAGGAATGATGACAAATCGAGATTTAAAAGCAATTGGAGCATTCGAGAGAACTGTTTTCAGCAAAATCTACTCCGCGTGAACTTTACGGCATCATGGATACAGTTAGACGCTTAAAACCCAATAAGTACCATGGCTTCGGCATGGATGATGATGTACCAGCGAAAAGTTACTTCCATTCGAGACTTATGGGCAAACAACGGAAGCAAGTGCGCGCCGACCTGCCAATAGAAGGACCTAGTGCCTAGCGACCTGCCTGCCCTTGGCATGTAGAACTGGTCTGACCTCGCAACGGATAGAGGCAACTGGCGAACTTTTGTGCTCTCTGCCCATAGATCTAATGCCCAAGAAGAATGCAACCATATACACAATGTTCTATTACATTTTTATCTGTAGGACTTCGGTTTGAAATACTAATACTCAGCTTCTCTAAAAGCTATTAAGTTAAAGTTGGGTTTTTCAAATAACTCCAAAGCATTTATTGCTGGAAAAGCGCTATCGAGTTCCTCAGTTCACTTGTAATAACGCAATATTCATTCCTTTGGCGCAAAAGAATTTTATTTGATTATATAAAAAGACAGGTCAGCGCATTTGTCCTCAGAAGCTCAAAACTCCGTTGTTCAAATTTCAAATTTTTACAGTGCATTGTGCTGCCAGAGGACGCTAAGTCTCAGCTAAGCACTTGGCTACGGAATGTTGCTTAACACAAACGTTTTTCAGTTCCCTTCCCATCGTTCCTGCGAAAAATGCATCTTTAGCTCGCCGCAACGTCTTCCGTGAGTGCAACATTAACCACGTAAACTATTTGCGAAAGAGAAACTTCTAAATACCGCGCAGTACTTTAGCTTACACATATCTAAGAACACAGAAATATGTATATATATGTATATATATAAGTACATACTTAAACGACTCGAGCATCTGGTTGTTGCTGGCAGTTTTGAAGTTGGTGGAGTTATATTTTGCTAGAACCTTGTCACAGTGCTTTAGTAAAGTAGCACACAGGGTGACGGCGCTAAATTTGACGTTATGAATTTTAAAGTTTTTCAAATTATCTTAACAGAAAATGTAGAAAATTTCAATATACCAACAGTTTCTTTCAGCATAGCGAAGAATTTCAACTTGTATTACTTCAGAGCTTTTCCTTTACACACCCTTTATCCACATGTTTATTGTTGTTGTACGAAGTTTACAGTTTACAGGCACTTGCACATTCCCAGCTGATACTCATCTGCATATTTGCTTAAAATTCCAGAAGCACCGTTATTTTTGTTTTAACAAAATATCAAAGTTATTCACAGAAAGCATTTGCCAACTCCTTGACGGCTTCATATTCTTCATCTACACATATGCAAAGAATGATGAAGTAACCACTTGAAAATGATAAAATAACTAGCAAACGAAGTTTATGACGATAACGACCTCACTAAGTACGAAAGATAGTGTTGAAGTCGAGCTTCAGCTGTGCGCATTTACTTTACACTTCCGAAGAAAGGATTACCGAACCAGCCACGATGCCAGCCATTAAGTGGTAGGCCAACAACTGCACTGGTACTTATGGAACTGCATATGTATAAAAATAATTTAGTAATGACTACTTCGCTTGTAAACACCGTTAGAGTTTTCGTATAATGATTAGAGTGAAGATTAAGAAAAGTTTGTGGTTTATAGTCTTTTCGCACACCCAAATAAATATAGTATAAGAAGATTATAATTGGGAAACCAGTTTTTGTCTTTCTACTCTATTAACGATCATCTGCTGCTTGCTATTTTATCAACGCTCACAACCAAATATTTAGCCTGGACAACAACCCGAGTTAAACACAGCCAGATTTGCCGTGTTGACAACAACCCAGATTCCTCAATTTCAGATTAAACTCAATTAAGAATTAATGTAGTAAAATATGATTTTTATTTTGTGGTACAAACCGGTCTAAATTTGTGCCTTACTCGACCAAACCGGTGAATTTATTAATTAACTCCTGTGCGAAAGGACTGTTAGTTTGTGACTCGCAGAGTAATATGCAATACATGGCGTCCATAATTACGAGTATAATCTTACTTGTAGGATAGGGTCATAGAACCGCTCAATTATACCTTATATGGAGCACAAATTGTACTGAATACTCACAGCATTTCATTTCCAGAAAATTATGCCAATATACAATGTGATTTTGGACATCTAGAGGAACATGGAACAGTACGGGGCAATTCTCTTGAACGGTGAAATAAAAGTAGGACTCTTCTTAGGTATTATAGAGTATAAATTAAATTTTTTAAGTACAGAATTAAAATCATAAATTTTTCTTTCATTGTGAATTTAAAAACAAATTTAAGAAAATCTTATTCATTTGCTACCACTTGCCATTCAAAACAATTTAATATCTGAAATGTGATAAATTGTTAATTGCACGAATTCATGTTTTAAGTACACAGCAACAGACCCAATAGCAATAGTGCGTGTCTCATAATCTAAACTTAACTAAATTCCCAAAATTTTAATACAAAACTTCACTCAAATGGATAAGATAAAGCAGAGTAATGTGTTGCTTCAAATGATGCATGACTGGCTTGAGATTTCGGCAAACTCAAGTGACAGATTTCATATATGTAGCCACTAAGGCATAGTGCAACAATTTGTTGCTTGCAATGCAAATATCCTAGTTTATGCTAGTGCTTATAAGTTATTCACATCATCATCCGGTGTGAAGGCTGTCAGATACCTATTGGAATGGACAGCTACACATTGAGGAGTGACATAGATGATTTAAACATTATTACTATTGTGATATTAAGTGATTGCCGTTTCTGACTTTAAATCTGTTTCGAACATATTCAAGCAAATGGTAAGTGTTGTGAGAAATGCTAAATTTAATCATCTTAATTTTCATTACTTCTCCGACGCCCCCTGTGTTGGGAAAAGTTCCCACATTACTCCATCTGCGCACTTGACGTAGGCCTCCTGGGTGTTTTCGGGCAGACGTCTTTAGCGATGGCGGTTTCTCTTGTCTGACTTGTGTTGACTTGGTGGATATTAAGCTACCCAACCCCTAACGAAGATGTAAGTCTTCAGCAGTCTAGGCACCTCCTCGTTGTTCTTGGTTGACGAAATTACTTGATCTCCTGTGAGCGGAGTTAGAGCCTCCAGAAGCCGAAGCTGTGGGTGGATTACCATTGCGTGGATGCAATGTATAGTACTCGTATCTATGCTAAGGTTGTCACCTTCGCTCTTTTCGGTTTTATGCATTTTTTAAGTGATTCGGTCTTTCGCTACTTCCTTTTACTTTCCGAAACGCTTACTGGAAGCTAATCGGAGTATCTCACCCATCTCTACTGCTTCTTTTGGGGCTAGCTATGGCGGAATTTGGGTTTCTATTTAGACAGCAGAGCTGAATGAAAGCATGAAAATTGTGGCAGCTTAAAATAAATATTCACAGCGGTATGCCTTCTCCCAATATACAGTTGAAGTGGAATCTGCAGTAGAAACACTAAACTGAAACTCCATGCCTTTCCAACATATTTCCATCCAAATTTACTTAATGATTTTTAGAGTTGTTCTAAAGAAACGAAAAAAACGAGCTTGCATTTGCTCAAACTTAAACTGCAGTGTACAGAATCTAAAATCTGCTCTGCTTACAAAAACACGAATGTATACGACTGCTGTGCCGTGAGTGAAGCGAACACTGTTGGCTTTAATTAGAAAGCCAACAATGTGCAATTAGAGGAACACACACAGGCATAATGAGCGACGAGCAAGCCAACAGCCACTGTATGGTGCACGGTAACGAAATTTAGCGGAAGTTAAGAAACAACAACAATGAGCCGAGCAAATTATACAACATAAATTCTGTTGCCTTGATGCAACAGCAACATGAAATAACAATAGCTTAATGTGGCGGCGGAAGACAGCAGACAAAAGCGACGAGCGAATAGCGAGAGAACACTTCCGTTGCGCACGTTTGCAGCAAAAGTAAAAACACAACCAACTTAACGAAGGTAAAGCCGCGACATTAGTATACAATGCAGGTCAGGCCAAATTAAAAAGTTTAATTTGCTAAAATAAGAAAGAAAAAGGAAACAAATATATGAGGGAAAAGGAATTGCTGACATTGCTGCTAAAAATGTCGAACGCCACAGAGGAACTTTTGCCAAAACACCAAAAGCCCGAATTGAATTGTATACATTGGATTTGTGCAGAATGTAGACCAACACTGAGAGGACATTGTGTTGGCTTTCCTGTGAATTGGCCGCACTTGTCAATGCTGGTTCTTGCTCTTTGGGCGAATTTTACTTTTCCCAATCTGACACAAATGCCGAAGTGAAATAAAATAACGGAGGAAACACAACGGAACGAAAATGACTGAAAAGCAAAGTTGAATTGAAGACAAAATGTCCCAAGGGCCAGTTAAAACAAATGCTCTGCCACAGCCTTTGACCGAGTATGATTGAATTAAAATGTGCCACACACACACAGGCACTCTTACACATACACACACACCTATGGCGTACGCCTACATCGAGACGAGGAAGTGAACTGTGAAAAGTATGGCACTTGCCAATGTGTGTGTGTATGTAAATACGGCGCAAGTTGTGAGTGTGTGCGAAGGGGACGGCATTTCAGCTGGCTGATTACAAGTACGTGAGTTTGGCTAAGGCTCGCTTATGTGGTTGCTGGTTATCAGCAAAAGTGTATTAGTGGTGGTTGGTGTGCAAATATTGACACTCATTTAAAATTACAACACTCCGAGGACGAATGATGAATTGCCCGCATGCTCTGTGCTTGTAGTTGTGTTAGGCAAGGGATATCGAAGCATTGTTTCAGTGTGTGTGTGTGTTCTGTGGTAGTGTAACCGGTACATTTTAAGCACATATATACATCCATGTTTAATACAAGAAATGATAAAGACATTCGCATTTAACTAATGGCCAACACGGTGACTTAGAAAGTTCGGTGTGTGTGTCTATGCCCCACATATAATTGTATATTTTTTAGTGCAGCTGTAGTTGTGTGCTCTGCTGACCACAAATGTTTAAATGAAGTGTAAATATCTTATGCCACAACCACATCATCACCTCTCGTCGTTAGCAAATATACGCCGGCACAGGCCTTGGGTGTAAACCACTTTTGCTGGAGCCATTGTCAAGTGCTTGAAATGTAAATACAAGAAAAGTTAAACAGTGAATTAAACTTGGCAAATGTATGCTTTAGCATTTCTGGGAAAATCAAGACGGGTTTGTTTTAGAGTATGCTAAAGTTCAGCCTAATTTGAAGGCTGGAAAATATATAAAAAAAAATTTTAATAAAGAAGTTTTCTTTCAGAGTTTTTTCATTTTTTTTTTCAATAATTTATTTTTAAACAAAAATTAATTAAAAGAAATTTTTATTTTATAACAATATTTTTATCAAACCATTTTATCCATTTCAATTTGAAATCTTTTTTTTCTAAAAACTTTTAGCTTTAAAATATTTTTTTAATTTTTCTGGATTAAAATTTTTTTTCCATTTTTGTTTCTCAACTTATATTTTGTATGAAAAATTCCTTTTTTCTAAAAAAAACACTGTTTTTTTCAATTTCAAATATTTTTTTTAACCTTCAAGCTGGCGCGCGTAGTCGAATCGACCGCGCTTAGTACATTTACGTTCACATTACTATTATTACCCATTACATTTTTAATAATTTTAATTACTTTTTTTGACAAAATAGACTTTAAGGACAATGATAATAAATAATTACTGAATAATTAGTGCTTTACTTCTTTTATTCATCCCAAACGTCTTTTCGGTTACGCGCGCCCGCTCCCGTTACAAATGACCGCGCGCCCGCTTGAAGGTCAACTTTTAACAAATATTCTTTTTAACTTTTTTTAATAATTGTTTTAACAAAAACAAAACAAAAGTTAATACAAAACTTATGAGAAAAAATATGAAAAAATTTAATTTTTGAAAAAAAAAACTTATTTAATATAATTTGAAATTATTATTTAATATAATTTTTCATTAATTTTCCTTATTTTTCAAAAAATTTGTTTTTTAATAATTTATATTCAAATATGCTTTGAATTATTTTTTATTTTATAATATTTTTTTTTCAAACTTTTTCCCAATTTCAACTTGATTTTTTTTAATTTTTCCGTTTAAAAGTATTTTTTTCTATTTTGTTTTTCAATTTATTTTTTGTGCCAAGAATACCTTTTACCTCTTACATTTTTTCCCTTTCAATTAAAACCAAATATTCTTTGAATTTGAAAGAAAAGTATTTGAAAACAAAGTTTATGAAAAAAAATGAAATGTTTTTAAAAAAAAATTATATTTCCATATTATATAATTTATAATTTAATACAATAAATTTGTTCAATATTTTTAAATTTTTATTTCAAAATTTTGTTTTTTTCAAATATTTTTATGTTTAATTTTTTGTACCACAAACTTTTTATTAAACCTCTCCATTTTACTTTCACTTTCCATTTGAATATTTTTGTCTGTCTTAAATTTTTCTGGTATAAAATTTTTTTTCAATATTTTATTTGTATATATATATTTTTTTAATTTTGTTTTGTATTACAGATTTTTTATTAAGCCTTTTTCTCAATTTCAATTTCAAAATATTTTTTAATTTAATTTTTTTTTACTTTTCTTGTAGTAAATTTTTTATTTATTTTTTTTTCAAAAATTTGTTTTTTTTTCAAGAATTTATTTTCAAATATTCTTTTGTTTTTTTTTGTATCACAAATTTGTTATTAAACTTTTTCTCAAGTTCAATTTGAAAATTTTTTTTTTTTCAATTTTATTCTTTCAAATTTTTTTTAACTTTTCTTCTAATAAAAATTTCTTTCTTTCAATTTTGTTTTTCAATTTATTTTTTGCATCAAAAACTTCTTTCTATTAATTCAATTTCAAGCAAAACTAATTACTTTTTTAAAAGATTGTTCACCTAAAACTTTTTCTTATAATTGTTTTAACTATTAAATTATAATGATTTTGTACTTAAAGTTTTAATTTAAATTTTTTTGTAATATTTTTCTTTCATTATTTTTTTTTCTAATTTTTTTGACACAATTTTTTTTTTCAATTTTAATTTAAAACAAAAATCAAATTTTTATTTATAGATTTGGCTTTACATTTTTTTTAATTTTTTTTCCCTTAAAATAATAAAGACGTCTTCAATTTTTTTTTCATGTTATTTAATTTTCAATAATTGTATTGAATATTTATTCACTAGTACGTATTTTTTACATATTACTTTTTCAAAATTTTGTTATTTTTGATTTTGTTTTCAAAATTTTTCTCATTTTTTTATCTTCTTGTATCTAATATTTCTTTATTTCAAATATATTTTCTTGTATTTTTTTTTTGTTTTTTAAAACAGTTAATTTAATCACAAATTATGTATTTATTAATTTATTATATTAAATTTTACTTTCAGGTGTTACTATTCTGCTTTCGCTCACCGTCTTCCTCAACATGGTGGCTGAAACAATGCCAGCCACGTCCGATGCCGTGCCACTGTTAGGTAAGCGACAATTATATTCCAATATAGATGTGCGTTCTAAGTGTTCCTCTGTGTTGATTTATTGTCATATAAATGTTAACAAGTATATAAATATTTTTAGTTTGAAAAACATACCTAAATATAACAGTTGAAACTAATATAAACTGAATAAATTACTACACGAGCATACTTGGTACATGAAGCACATTGAAAGACACCTAAAAACATGTAGTTTTTTAGCTGCAAAATATTTTCACAAAACTTAAACAAATAAATGATAACATTTTCATTAAAAAAAAAAATCATAAATTTTCATTTAAAAAATTTTATAAATTTTCTTTTAAAAAAATTCATAAAGTATCTTTAAAAAAATTTCATAAATTGTCTTTAAAAAAATTCATAAACTTTCAAAAAAATGTTTATACATTAACCTCACAAATATGGTTCATATGCGATAACAGCGACACTTGAGCGTAAAATTCATACTCATGCGTAAACCACACATACAAACACACTCATATACGACAACATTTGTTTTCTCGTTCACTGTCGTTCTCGCTGTAGTTTTGTTGTTGTATCATTTTCGTGTTTGCTGTGTTAACCAGTTGTGCCGCGCGCAGCTTTCTGCGTCCAGCCTCTAATATAACCATATATTGATGCCTTATCAAGCATTTCAACAAAAAAAAACAAGTTATATATACCTATATATGTATATTTAAAACCAATATCGATGATTTTATAATATTAAAACTTTGACACGTTAAAAAAGTAAAAGCCTAAGGCAATAAAAAAACAACAAGCGACAGCTTTGACACATTTTTACTTTGCATGGCCGTTTCGAGCTTAGTGCGCATAGAAGAACAAAAACTGAACTTTTTCTATGCGGGCCACACTGAGCTTGCCTCGCGCCATGCAATGCAGCTGTTAAACTAAATAATTTAATGGAATTCAGCATAATAAGTTGCAATTATATGCGCTTTTTGTTTAAACTCATAGCAGTTAATTAATATGCACCAACATTTATGAAAACGAAAATTAAATTCAAACAAAGGAAAAAGTAGGAAAACTTTATAGCAAAATTAATTCATGCAGTTTAATTAATTTCAACTCACAACTTTATAATAGCGAAATAATCTGGCTACAAAATTATAACTCTTTACACTTATCAGTTCCCTATAATTTCACTTTGATTACAAAATTTACGAAAATATTTGAAAATATCAGAAAAATTCCCATTTTTCTCTTGCATCCATTTTTTTGCTTTGAACTATCCGATTCAATTTCGTCGCAGAACTGCACATTTTGAATTCTTTGCACGTTTTTTATAAATATTTCCATTTGAATATACTATCAATGTGTATTTTTAAACTTTAATATCAATTTAAAATATATATACTTACATACTTATAACCTTAAAAATATGTTTAAAAGTTTAAATTCAATATAGAAATAGGCTGAGAAAATATTGCACAATACTACTGGCATTGGCATTAATATTGCTGGCACTTAAGTTCGACAAATGACTACAAAACATAAAGACAAAATTCAGATTGACGAAGAACAAATGAGCTAAAGATCTCCCCCAAAAAATTAATAGTACATATTATTAACCAAGGAGAGAGCTCAGCGATTCTTGAAAGCTTGATGATCCCGTTTCGTTTAAGAATTTACCGCTTTGTGAATTCAAATCCGCAATTTTTCAACGCAACTCCAGATCTTTAAAGATTCTAAATTCAGTGGCAGAAATGGAAAATCTATTTTATTGCATGAAACTTGGATGCTTCAGCAAGATTGATATTCTGACTGCCATGTACGAGTTGATACTTCAGCAAGATTTATATTCTTGGCTATTATGTCCGAGGGAAGAGCCGCGAAATTTTTAATTTTGGATTTTAAAATGAATAGTATGTCTGAAAACTCAGAATTCCTCGCACGCTTTTACTTCACGCTGCACTGCACTTGAATCATGTTGTCGCCAAACTATGACTTTCTCTGTCCACACACCTACGATAGAGTTCTGAGCAGGCAAACGCCGTCAGTGGAGAGGGCAGTGAGCTTCCTTACGAATGGGTCAAAGCTTAGGGGAAGGTTAGTGAAGGGATGTAATGTCAAAAACTCTCTATCAACTTCAGTTTCAGACTCCCTGGCTACTGAAAACTTTTTGAAGCCTAGGTTGCTGCAATTAAGGTAGCAGTTTTACTGCTCCAGAGTACAGCCTCCTTCAGAGAAGTGACTACCGTGATATAGCAGAGCGGTGATACTAGCTTTAAGGTCACTAATCGAATGCCTAACCTCGTTGTCAAAGGTATCAAGTCATTTTGTGATAAAAATAGTATAGGGGCCAGACCACAGCGGAATCACAGGTAATTTCAAAGCTGAAGAATTGGTTAGGAATAGAAATGAAGCATCCAATCAAATTTGTATTGCTCACTAAAGATATACAGGAGTAAAATTTTAATGGCTTCACAAATGACTGCATACAGTAGTCTAAGTGCGATCCTCGCACCAACCAGGGTTCCTAACTTAACCTAAAACTTATATTGAGGGCAATCCGCAAGTCGAAGTTATCGCTTTGACAGTTATAGAAAAATTCTTTCGAACACCAAAACTTTGGAAGATGGATTCAAACCTTAAAAAATGGTTCAGAACATTACAAAACTGAAAAGACAACAGTTTTCGTCTTCTGATCTTTTAGTTGGTTATATTTACAAGCAAAATATTCGAAAAATATGCCGAGATGTATCTACCTCGTCTTCCTGCTAATAAATTGGATTATTCAGGAGGCCTTTTATTCTTTGAGCAGGGGCCGACTAGAATTCACTAGCAACCCTAACTGACCGTAAAGAGCTCAGAGTACCAACTGACACTTAGGTTTTTAGGAGGCCATATGTGAAATCACCGTGACTAAAATTTGCTCACTCTATTAGGTTCTCTTTAAACCACCCTGTGCTTATACAAAGCTATCTAAGGAAACCTCACAATCGCAGTTTTAATGGCATATGAAACTTTTGCTTCAATCGTTAAGGTCTTAGACACGTTTTAGTGTTCCACAATAACATGCTGGATTGATAAACGAGGAATGCACCGAGATCTTAGGTCTATTGTGCTCTCTCCTAAATCACAAAGGCTCATCTAGCCCCAGCATATGATCACTATTTGGAAACAAGAATACAAGGGCCTTAAACCTGCGTCTGTAGACCGCTGTGCAGCCGACTAGCAGGTATTCTGGTGTTTCAGACTCCCTGTTGCAGGATCGGCACTTTACGCAAGAAGCTAGATCCATATTGTGTAAATGCTTCTTCAGCATGGTCTGAGTTTATCCCTGGGGATGTTGATTAAACCTACTGAAGTTATAGCACTTATCACTTCGATATTGTTTATTTAGACAATTTTAGTTACTTATCTCACAACTTCTTAATTGGCGTAGACACCGCTTACGCGATTATAGCCGAGTTAACAACAGCGCGCCAGTCGTTTCTCCTTTTCGCTACGTGGCGCCAATTGGATATTCCAAGCGTAGCCAGGTCCTTCTCCACTTGGTCCTTACAACGGAGTGGAGGTCTTCCTCTTCCTCTGCTTCCCCCGGCGGGTACTGCGTCGAATACTTTCAGAGCTGGAGTGTTTTCGTCCATTCGGACAACATGACCTAGCCAGCGTAGCCGCTGTCTTTTAATTCGCTGAACTATGTCAATGTCGTCGTATATCTCGTACAGCTCATCGTTCCATCGAATGCGATATTCGCCGTGGCCAACGCGCAAAGGACCATAAATCTTTCTCAGAACTTTTCTCTCGAAAACTCGCAACGTCGACTTATCAGTTGTTGACATCGTCCAAGCCTCTGCACCATATAGCAGGACGGGAATTATGAGCGACTTATAGAGTTTGGCTTTTGTTCGTCGAGAGAGGACTTTACTTTTCAATTGCCTACTCAGTCCGAAGTAGCACCTGTTGGCAAGAGCAATCCTGCGTTGGATTTCATCAAAAGAGGGATTTCTCATCCGAGGCTGTTTGTCGTTTTTCATTGGGGTAGGCTTTTTACGTGACGGGTCCCAAACCCAGCGCACAACCCTATGCAGGGGATGTTTCGCCTTCTCACTTTAGCTCACCTTCGAACGGATGTTCTTAGGCTACCCAGAGGATACTTGGTCAAAGACCGGAAGTCGTGAGCTGCTTGAGTCATATGTAAAAGAATCGTTTCTGGCCACTCCCAAGTGAATGGCGATCAGAGAACTTTCCTCACTTGCGTGAACTTCTACACATGACCCCATCCTCACAACTGCTCCATGCAAATTCAATGCTGCCGAATTTAAGTGCCAAAGATAGAAAATTCTGCGAAATCAATAAAATTAGTTCACTTAAATAATAAAAAATTTAAATCAAATAATATTATAAAAATTAAATCGAGTTTTGAAACTTGCTGTGTTTGAACCGTTGAAATGTATGTAATATTAATTGATACCATATAATCTTCAAGTTGCTATACTCTATATACAAATAGCCTAACTTTTTCCAATACATTTGTAAGAATCCTTTCTGCTCGTTATAACAACTTATTAAAATCATTTAAATCTTACTCCGTTGAAGTTCAAAAAAATAAAAATTATAGGAAAATATATTATGAACATAACTGCTCACGCCTTCACACATATCACTTGGTTACAGACGTTTATATTAATTAACATTTCATAGTATATAAATTTGTTGAAGAGTAAAAGTTGAAATTTCTTCTTAACAAGTCAGTCAATTGCTCTACTAATGTAAAACTTGTGTATATACTTTTTTCTTTATTCTTTTTTCTATTACATTTCTTCGCTAAATACTAAAATAACTCGTGACCCCTAACTACTGCCACTACCATAACCATAACCACGACCACTGAATGCCACTATTCGTCACTGTTGAATAAATCAAATAATATGACACAAACTACCGAATGATAATTGTATAATAATTGAAATTTCGTATACTTGAATATATCTAAATATATACGTTATACGCCTAAATGTATGCAACATTTTTATAATTCAAAACTAATGGCAATACATTGCATTGCAAATAATAACTGTTAAACTATCTGCGCGAAACTTAAAATTTTAAATACTGCTAACGTTTCCACTTGTTTTCCACATACGGTTTACGATTCATTAAAAACTTGCTAAATATTAAAATTCCCTTTGCACCAATAAAATCACAAACAATTTCCCCCCATAAACAACTATTCACAAACTATCAATAAAAAATAACGAAACTTTCATTTCCAAAAAAAAAATAAAAAAATGTAAAATAAAATAAAACAAAATAAAAAAAATATATACAAAAATGAAAAATATGAAACTCACACGCCCAACCAACCAACAGGTACATATTTCAATTGCATAATGTTTATGGTAGCTTCATCCGTTGTGTCAACGATTTTAATATTAAATTATCATCATCGAAATGCTGATACGCACGAAATGTCCGAATGGGTAAGTTTTGTTAATGCAACAACAGCAAAAACCACTACTACTACAAGTACAAGAAACATTCATTCATTCAATCAATCAATCAGTCAGTCCATCACACGAAAGTGTTCAGAGCAGCTTAAACGAAATCAAGTCGTCAGTATTTACTATGTGTTAAGTAGTAGTGAAAACGCCTGAAAGTATGCAAGGTTATGCTGAAAATATTCCTTTTGCCTACTTTTTGTGTTTTCGCCTAAATGTATGCTTGTGTTTTATGTTACACTGTGTTTGCTTCCTTTTGCCTTTTACTGTTGTGTCACTAGTGAATATTTTTGCATTTATTATTTATATAATTATATATATTTATTTATTTTTCCCATGCAAATATGATTTCATGCTGTATTTTTGGTGAATTTCAATTATGTTTTGTATCCATGTGAAATGGCAGCGCAAATAATTCGCACGTCAAAATTAATTGCGTTTTCCGCCGAAAAGTATGCTATTAAATTATATATATAATTATGATATAATATATATTAGGTAGTCGAAAAAATTTTTTCGTATTTGGTCAACAGATATCGTTGCAGTGGTATATCTCCAGTGCTAACAGTCACATTGTGTTATACCATATATTTCAAATACTGTCAGATCCTAACTAATAAAGTCACTTTATTGCTATTTTCATAGCGACAAAATTCTACCGAGTTGACAGTCCTTCGCCGCATAAAAAATCCTCGTTCGTTCCGGTTACGTAGACCTGACTATGGTGGAAACAGAAATTCACATTATTCTCAAACAATAGTAAGCTTATCAATTCCACTCACCTCTGCAGCTCCATAATTTGGAATCCAATACTATATTTGAGAAACTTTTCGGTCCTCAGAGTAGCTGCATAAATCAAGTTAACTAAAAAGTACAAATCTCTAGCAACCGTGTCACATTTTCATGTGGCATCATCGCAATTTCCGTTTGACAAATAAAATACACTGGTCCGTGTTTAGTCCGTGTGCCTATTGTGCAGCATACTGTAAGGCGCGGTGATCAAATTATTGTTTCTCAGTTCTATGCTGTCCATAGTGTCTTTAAAAGCTGATTTTTTCTAACTTGCATTCAAACGAAATTTATCTTTATCAGATCCCTTCCGGTTAGCCCAAGTAACTAATTTTTATTAGCTATATATGCAGCATACTTTGAGGCGCAGCGCAAAAATTTGAATTCTATGCTGTCCATATTTCATTCACAACCGTTCTTTTCAACATTCATTTCAAGTGAGATCTATCTTTTCTTATAATTTTGTAATGTCTCTGACTTCCATCATTATTTTTTGTTTGTTTTTATATTGCTGTTATTGTTAGATATAAATATATATATATATTTATCGTACCCAACAAAAACAAAAAATAAGGCATAAAATATGAAATGCAGCTATTTTCAGCAATAAAAAAATAACAGAGAAAAAAAAACAAAAGAGAAAGAAGAGAATCGAAACAGTGGTAAAATGTAATACAAAGAAGTCGCTCGCTATTGTGTGTGTATATTTTTTGTGTGTTGTCGTTAAACGTCCACTGCCTACTATAAATGTAATTTATGTAATGAAAAATATCGTAATGTTGATGTTGGGCCCCTTTCAGCGTGGCAAGCAGCGTAGTCACGTTAATGAATTACAAACCCGATAACTTGCGTTTGTATGTATGTTTCCTTTGCCGCAACCGAACGGCATGTGTATGTGTGCGTGTGCACACTCGACGTTGCGGTGAGTGTGCGCGCCCAACGCAACACCATTTTCTTTGAACCATATAGCATTTTATAGCTTTTATATAATATATAATAAAGAAAGAAAGCTTCTATAAAATGCTGTAAAGCAAAAGAAAAAAAAATATGTTTAAATGGTGTTTAACTGCTTTAAAGTGTTTTATTAATCTACTATGTATATTAGCTTATATCATAGTTTTAAGTTTCACTATGCTTGTACTTTGTTATTGAGCATACTACTAGGCGTGCTGACTCTTTGCTTGCAGTCTCTATGTCACACTTTGAAATATTTCTTGTTTAACTTTTTGTAGCAACTTTCGCTATATAAGTATAAGTAAATTATAAATATTATTAATTTTGTTTAGAGAAATATATTTATTTTTTTTTAATTAAATTTTCTTTCCAAATATTTAAGGTTAGCTGGCTTTTCATGTCGATACTTACCAGTTATCTAACTAATATATTAAATCTATAGATTTGAATATTAGTTTTTATTTGAATAATTTCCTTCAGTTTGTAGAAGAATTAAATATTATTTAGCTGTCTTCGATTCGCCATTTCTCTGCTACTTTCTGCTCTTTCGTTAAAGCAGTTACACCTAAAAGCAACAACATGATTATCGAGTTTACTTAGCACAATGCACTTTTACTGGAGGATGGTACAAATTATATTTTAAAATGCAAATTAAAGTAACTTTTATAAAATAAAAATAAAGAGTTACAGCAAACTTTTCCAAAGCAGAAAACGGTATTTTTCCACTAAAAATTAATCATAGCACTATTGTACTTGCTTCAGAGAACATATTTGTAAGGTTGCACAATTTGCCACTCTCCAAGCGTGGCGAATCGAAGACAGTTAATAACTCGATTACTTATCATATATTAATAGACAAACCTTGGTGTAACAACCAACTGCTTTAAAAATTTAAGATTATATTTATAAATACGAGTATTTTAAGAATTCACAGCACAATTTTTGGAGAAAAAAAATAAATTTTTCGGCCCTCTACGTAGATGAACCTAAAAATCAAAGTTAATGATAGAAAACATTGCTCGTATACTAAGCTAGGGTTTTAAAGAAATTAATTTTATCCGAAAAATTTGTCGTTTTTGTCCTGTTCGTCTTGCCGCTATCGTAGAAGTTCTCGCTGGGCACTGTTCAAGGAGCAACCATTTGGTAAGGTTAAGAATCTTGGCGAAGGCACTAATGGTGTGCAATGGGCTGCAAGGCAAGGATCATTAGGTGGTTATACACTATGTAAGGTAATATTGTCCAAGCGGATGAAAGAGTTAAAAGTTACAACACCATTGGCCCTTCCCCAAGGGACAGCATTACCAAAAGGGTTAAATTCACCAAGAAGGTTATCCTTGGCAGCACGGCTGAAAGCAAAGCTGACTGGAATGATTTCAAGTGGTACACTGACGGCTAGAAAACTTCCGAAGAAATCGGTAGAGGAGTCGCAGGACCTCGCACCAAACTCTCCAAACCTATCTCAACATTTTTCAGACAGAAGCCTTCACCAACTGTCGCAACGAAGGTATAACCATAGTCCAGCGCAACTTAAAGCAATCTCCTCCTATGAGATCAAATCGGTACTGGTGCAGGAGTGAATGGCTGAATAGCCTAACAGAACGTAATCAAGTGAACCTCATCTGGGTGCCCGGTCACAAAGGTTTAGCCGGGAACGAACTGGCTTATGAGCTCGCTCACTCCGTAGCATCTACTAACATGATAGGCCCTAAACCCTTCACTGGGAAGGGTCCTAATACCATAAAGAAGATGCTCCGCAAGGATGAAGAAGTAGGCAGAGAGAGGCATTGGCAACAACTTCATGGAATGCGGCTTAGCTTCTTGCGTAAATTGCCGGTCCTGCGACAAGGAGTCGGAAACATCTGAACACAGCAGTCTGCAGACGTAGGCTCTTCAATCCATGTTTCCATTTTTTTCTAAGTTGGTTGGACTGTCTATAGCGTTTGCCAAACGCATGTTTGTTAAAAGGTTAAGTTATCTTCGAGTAATACGTTTGATTGTAAGCAACCAAAAGTGACACGATGAAAATGTTGTGGAAGGTAATCAAACAGCACACAAAAGACTTTTAAGGGATTGAATATGATTTGGCAGAATAAATAAAGAATTTACTTCTTAATCAAGCTATAGATAAGTAAATGAGGATTGCACCGCCACCTAAGGTATATTCTGCCCTTGATGAACGCATAACATAGCCTGTTGAAATAAGAAAAATATTTTTTTTAAGAATTTCACACTTGCTGTGCTCCTTATCAATTGTTTCGCAGTGGCATGACATTTCACAAAGCCAGCCAAAAATCCGCAATGTAAAGAAAAGTCATTAATTAATTATTCCACGCTTTTTTTAATTACCCACTTCTATCGATTGAAATATTTAATTAACGAAATGACTGCGTGCATAATAATGCACAAATTATTGCAACACATTTCCTTTTAAATATCCCTTATCCAGGAGTTACACGCATCACCGCCGGTATTGTAGGCAATTACCACCGTTATTAATTATGGAAAAATCGCTTCAAAACATCGATCTTCCATTTACGCGCGACAACTGTGTTGATGGCAGCAAAATCCCTTCAATTAAATTACGCCTACTTATTTATGCGAAATTGCTTCGGCAAAGGCAGAGTGATGCCACACTACAGAAAAGGCTTGCAGCCAGCAGGCAACGCAGCCTTTGTGCGATTTATGCGTGTGAGCGGCCGCACATTTGCAACAGTGCGCATTACGCAATTCAATTAATGGCTGCAATGACGGTGGCAACAACAACAACAAACAGGAAAGGAAAATAGTCAGATAAATTTCATGAAATGTATTAAAAAGTATTTTATAATATTTACGAATGCATAAAAAGCAATTGAGGTCACCAATGTGTGGCATGCCACAGCAATGGCTTTCTTTTTGTTGATATACCACACACACACACACAAATAATCGACTTATCAATCATTGTGTGTTGAGAAAAAATTGTGAAAGGCTTAAAAGTGTGTGAGCAGCAACAAGGAAACGTGTTGCAAACAAATGCATTAAAGGCAAAAGGCATCCTGCCATAAGGGCAACAACTGCGCATAAATTGTAAAGAACACTGATATACTGAATATATAGTTGTAATTTATATATAGAGAAATTACTTAGCAAAGTGTCATGTAATGACTGCAAAAAGCTTCTCTTAAGAATGCCACATTTGTATAGATTTTCTGGGTTAAAATCACTTGCAAGTCAGAAACACGATTTTTTTCGAAGAGGCGTTTTATTTATCGCATTAAACACAATAATTGTGTATGCAAAGAGTTTTATTGGGTTGTTCACTAAGTAATTGCATATTAATGCGATTGAAAAGCGATTTTTTCATTTGTGTCCAACATTTTATGAAATTATATATTCTTCTCTTTAAGCCAATATGGATTACTTCTTTGACGTTTGATAGGCAAATCGCATTCGTTAATGTGACGAAGCAAATTTCGTTTTATAAGATGATGATGAACTCATAT
The DNA here is from genome assembly GCF_024586455.1 of Bactrocera neohumeralis. Lineage (NCBI taxonomy): Eukaryota > Metazoa > Arthropoda > Insecta > Diptera > Tephritidae > Bactrocera > Bactrocera neohumeralis. Next base: position 77,545,422 of record NC_065920.1, on the reverse strand, counting down.
TTCAAGCTTCAGAATTAATACTAGACATTTCGATTTAGACAAATTTATTCTTTCAGCAATTTATCGAGTTGTTGCTCAACGAATTTCATCTGGTTTCGATCTTCGATCTTAGATAGAGCACCAAACAAAAAAACACAGGCCTTACTCAATCAGCTGTTCAAATACACAACAGTGAAGCGATTAAATGCGAAGTTGACTGCGAAAAAATTAAAAAAAGTAATAGCCAAAGACAACTTTATTACAATAGAAAAATTTTGGTAATAATCGAAGGATAAAATTTTGGTTTTTGGCACAATGGCGGCTTCAAACAAAAGGTGTGTTTTTTTTTTGACAAAATCAGCCTTTCAGAGTGGTTTAGAAATCGAAATTATTAACAAAATCGTATTTTTTTGATCATCACCTGAAAAATATGTATAAGAAATACATTCACTCCATTCGGTAAACACATCCCAATTTCTTTCAGCACTCAAGTACAACATAAATCTATCCTCCATATGCATAAACTATATTTAAAGGAAATGTAATTTTCAATAATCATAATTTCATTTCAAAAGTGCTAGTATCACCACACTCCACCCACATATCGATAACTCCAAAAGCAAATATAAATGAAACTGAAAAGTGCTTGATAACTCCCAAAACTCTCCTCAGCTTTGTTCCCGCCCAACTCCTCACACGTCACTATGCCAACGAGTTACCATAAAACCATTGTTGCGTCACACAATGCAGTTCGCCTTGCATTGTTGCACTGTCACCGGCGCATTGTCGGTTCGGCTTGCATGTTTGAAGTTTCGGTTATTGAAGTGAGAGTCAAGATGCATGCAAAGTAATCGTTGTTAACATGAATGAGTTCGATACTTGAGTACAGCTCCCTGCGACACACTGGCGCACACATGCAGAGTTGCTCAAGAAGCATGCCGCAGCCACAGCAGTGCTAACGATTGTCACAGATAATAACCACCACCCTCCGCCCGCCCGCCGCCAGCTGCTCCGTTCAATTCGTTTTGTGTCAGTCAAGCTCTAACAATGAGATAACATATCAATTTCCCATTGAAGCATTCGCCACAAAAGTGGCAAAGAAAGCATGGAGGCAAATGCTACGGTGCCACAGCCGTGCGAATGTGTGGCTATATGTTTACAAGTGTAGCGTTGTGTTTCCGAAGGTACACACATCCATACTATTGCAGACATTTGAATTTGTGTTTTTGCGGTTTTATTCGAGAAGTGTGCATGTGTGTGTGTGCAGGTAAATTTCCTTTAACATGCAAACAAGCAGCAGGCTGAGTAAGCTGAAGCTAAAATTACACAGGAAGAATTGAATTTCTAAGAATCTTTAATAATAATCAATGGTACTATCTGCTTCTTTATACTGCTATTTTCACCCTTTTTTAACCTTTAAGTGGCAACAAAAACTTTTAGGTAAAGTTTGCTAATGTAGAGTAACACCAAGAAATTATTCCCAACACCAGCTTGACAAAAGGGTTAACGAATTATCCAAGAGCACTGATATAGAAAAGAACATTTTTATGTTAATAATAATAAGGCCCTATATTCCTTTTGGCAGTGGCGTATTTACAACTTCGGTCAACCCCCTTTATCTACCTACCTACAAGTTTCATGAGGTGGTTCGAACAAAAGTGAATTTTTACAAAATATCTTCGATATTAAGTATATAAAATTATACACTAAACGGTTTTTGAAGAAATTAATAGTAAATTTTCAAGACATGTTATTAAAAGCCATAGAAAAAACCCATTTTCGCCCGATATCTTGTACACTTTTGACACAATTTGCAGGAACTTTTGCCCGAACTGGTGTTTTTAAATACCATTTTTGAAAATTTGGAGAAATAAAAGTATTTGTTACATTCAAAGCATAGGGTAACTATGAGAGTGACACGTCGCTAGACAAAGCTAGAAAAGTGCATCTTTAAGTTCTAACACTAGTTTTAAGGAAGATATAAGCCAAAAGATATACATAAGACAAATTCAAAAACTGAAGAGTATTCGAGTAAAAATTAATATTTTTCATTGTTATTCAAACTATTATATTGTGAGTGGAAGTATTTTTCTGAATATTAAAAAACAGCGAAGATCGTTTTGCCGCCCCCCAAGACGTTGCGCCCGGGGCGGAAAAATGGCAAAAAGTGGTCGACCAAAATTGTACATATTTGGTTCACTAAAGGCTTTTTCGACTAGCGTATATTTATAAACCCACGTCTCGTAACTTGTTATAAAACGTTCGATTAATGTAAAGCACGTAGCTCCGTTGTCAAGTATCTGATATTCCTCTATTTAACGATGTTTTTGTGAACGACTTGCATGAGGAAAGTTTTCGCTGATTTCATGAATTTCGCATAATACTTTGTGCCACTCAAATACTTGTGTTGGTGGTTAAGTGAACTCTCCAAAACAATACTGCACCATTTCAATAATTCCGTGGTCGTGATTCAATAACAAACACAAAATTTCCAACAAAGAATTTTATTTCTAAATTTTCAGAAAAAATTTACGCTTTGCAAACAAACAGATGTGAACGTATTAGTTGACCAATGGAGAGCCTATCACATACGAACCTAGAAATGGTTGTATCAATCTAGAAAAAAATTATTTATCGATTTTTTGCGCTCTCAGCTTAAATGGACCAGTCCAAGTTAGTTAAAGATTCAATTAAATCAATAGGAAAAGTAAATCGTTGGCGACTAGTATTCATTTGTCAACGTCAAAGTATTCTAATATCCAATATTGACTGCATTTCGAAGAAAAAATCCCAATTGATTCAAGAAAACACAAGTAATTTCTAACAGTGTAGATGTATATTTTCATCTTATTAACACTGTCTAAGGCAAACCGAATACGCTGCGCACAACAATAGTTGCTATCAAGTGGAAAAGGAAGTGATTAGATGGGAAAATGTGTATTTTTCACGACACTTTGTATATGTATATAACATACATATGTATATGTATACATATATGCTAATATGTAAGCGTGTATTTACAATTTGATGGCTGGAAGCTACCGTGGAATTGCACTCCAACATTACAAGCATTTCTTAGATATTGCTTTGACATTTGCATTTGTGTGTTTTTGTTGTTCCAACCCGCACTTTAGTGCAATTTCATGTTTCCTTATAAACCGCTGTAGAGATTCCTATCCATACAAAAGTAATTGCAAAGCGTGTAGTAACATTCAAAGAGCTTACTACTAACGGACTGACGGGATGCGTTTGCGTTTGCACATATTTATTTGCGAGTATGTGTATATTTAGTAGCAAATCTACTCATACAAAAAAATGAATTTAGTTATATAGATATATATGTATATATTTTAGTTTGTTTTTATGTTTGTGGCAGTTTGGCACCAGCAGCGCCAATAAAGCCAATCAAGCGGCAGCGTCTTGTGCAAATTGACAGGTGCAAATATTTGCAGGTTTAGCACAGCAATATGTACAAAATCATTTATAATATACTAAATATATATGTATGTACTTATATTGATAGCAATATGTATATGCCGCACCGCCTTTCTGTGATTTGACACATTCGATTTTAGTGAAAGAGGAAGCGCATGCAACTGAGTGCCAGCCTTATCACTGTTGCGCTGGCAAATTAGAAGCAAAGTTGCAATGATAACTGCCTTCAGCCGCAATGACGCAACGCTTTTCAATATTCGTTAACGCTTATGTGTGAGTAGCTGCCCTAACTCGAGTTGACTCCGCTTGCATCAAGGTGAGCTAACGGCTTGCCATTTGCAACGCTGCTACCTAGCAACAATACCTGCATTTACTATATAGTATATGCACACACACGCTTCCACATGTGTAAGCCCACAGTTTACCGCTTTGACAAACCCAAAGCATTGTGCGCATGTGTGTGTGTGCGCTGTTGTCTGCCATTTGGCATATGCTAACCGCAAAACCAGCAGCTTTGCATGCAAATATTGAAATTGAATTTTCGATTAGCCCGTTATTTGTGCATATATTAGCCCCAAGAAAGCGCACAACGGCACACACACATACGCCTTGCATTCAAACAATGTATGCCTGCCATTTTTATATGAGTAGATGAGTAGGTGTGGCAGGCAATTCGTAGCAGCTTTCAATTACCTGCAGAGCATATGCAATCCCTAGTTGGACTAAAGCACACACAAGGAAACGTTTAACACCGGTCTCACCAAGCTAATTGCTTTCGTGTATACTCGTACTTGCATGCCTGCAACACATGCAACACACGCAGCGGACTATCTGTGAGCTTCCGGACAGGTTATCAGTTAAGAGGTGGCTCAAATGCGTTGGGGGTTTTCTAAAAACAGATAGATTTTTGAATTCGAATGCAGAATTTTTGGCACCGGATCATGGGAATAAATGCTTTAAAATGATATATTTGAAAAGAGAAATTGTTTAGTATAAATTTAAGGAAAAATATTAGCCGAGCTGGCAGAAGTCTAATTGAGTGCTTTTATTTACATCAACAACGAAAAATATACATACATACTTAATACAAACTCATATATAAATCTACTTTCTACCGAGATGTACATATAATCAAGAAATCTACTTTTGCAACTACAACAAAGAAAAGTTGTGAGTTCGTAAGCCATAAATTACGGGCATATCAATATTAAATGCATTTGCGAGTTTGTACAAGTTGTGAAATGCGGTTTTCGCATGCAATAAAAGCTTGCATTCAACTTAGTTGAAAAGAACATTTATCTCAATAATTCAAACTTGCTTGCATTGAAGTTTCAAAGAGTTTTGTGCAACCTGCAGCACTGCGAAGCCATCAAACTATGGCCGCAACGATAAGAGAGGCCGGAACAAGTTTGCACGTGGCGGTAATAATTACAGTGCATATTCAAGGCAGTGAGCGTATGTATAAATAGGTGAAGGTTTTAAATTTATTTCAGTTGCTTTGAATTAAAGCATATACCATGGAACATAAATTCACCTGGACTAATAAAAAAAAAATATTTTTACGCTTTTCATTACATATTTTTCTTAAAGTCTTTCAGTGTCTTCAGCCAATTTCGGTTTTTCCGCTTTCGCCCCATTTTTGAAGCGCCATTGGCTAGATGGGCGGTATCGACCTCAAATTCTTACACCCACATCTTGCCACAAGTTTGATTAATGTAGAATACTCAGTTATGTCAATAAGGTCGCAAACCACTACCCGTATTTTTGTTTTTTTGCAAAAGTTTCAAGTATATTCCTACAACTCTAGTATCTTTTTACCCAAAAATTAACCAAAACCTTAACCAAAACTTTAACCAAGACTTTAACCAAACATTAACCAAACCTTTAACCAAAACTTTAACCAAACCGTGATGAGTAAATCATTAAGATATATATTTCGATACTCTTTACTATCTCACTGATGCCAACACAACGACTTTCAACCATTCAACTTTTTCGTTGCTATCTTCAATAAAAAATGGATAACTTGCATGAGGCAAGTTTTTGAAGACTTTACGACCTTCACAGAATGCTTTGTGACACTCAACTACTTTTGTTGGTGGTAAAGTAGATCCCTCGAAACAGCTCTGCACCATTTTTAATAATTCCGCAGTCGTGATTCCATTAAAAACAAAAAAATTTCTGGCAAATCCGTTGTTCTTGTTCTTCTTCGTGGTAAAAATCGCCAGAGAAACTTATCGTGAATTGAACAAGCCACTGCCAAACACATACTAATTGAGATGCAGAAATCAAGCCTCACACGAATAAAAAAAAAATTGTAGCAATTTAGGAGACAAACTTTATCGCTTCCGTTTCGGACCAGTTCGGTTCAAATTTGATCAGATTTGTACATATGTATCTCCGAGCTGACCACCATTAGACAAATATTTTACTCCAACGCCTCTAATCACCAAGAAATTTGCGCTAAAATTTGTACTGCTGATTTTTCTCCTCCATCCCATTCTATATCGCCGATCTCATTGCCAAAAAAAACCGCTCCACTAAAGTAAACGTTGATTTATTTTTCACGACAGCCGACAGCTTCGTTGCCCTTGAGCGCTGCATGCATTTTAACTAAAGTGAAATAAATAAATGCTACCAAATGCAAAAGCGAAACCACACACCTTTCAGCTAGCCCCAGCGCCCGTGATTTTTGTAATTTAACGCCTCGCTCGTTCGACACCTGCGAGCTGCAGAACACACACACCTGTATTGTATGCAACATGGAAAGAGTGTGCAGCTGTTAATGCATTTGCGCTGAAGCGCTGTCCCAGAAGTTAAGCTCTACGGAGTTAGCAAAACAGTGGATGGAAATCCGGTGCACTCGCTGGTTACTAGTGGAATTCAAATATATATAGTATTCACATACGAATAAAAAGGAGTCGAAAACTCCGTTGTAGTAAACATTTGACATGTTGTTTGATTTCGCAATTACCAAGTTGAACTTTTTCACAAACATAAGCTTACAATATATATACGTAAATACATATATACAGATACATATGGAAGCGTATATACATACATATATTTGTGTTAAATAGTTGATCATTTCCGCCGGAAGCAACAAAATATTTGCCTCTTTATTGCATTGCATTGTTCGTTATATATTATTTAAGTTTAATTAGGAAATAAAAAAAAGGCGGGAAGATGCTTGAAAAACATTGAGCAACATGTATTCAGCCATTTTTCATATATCACTTTCACAAACAGATGAAGTGATTCGGTTTAAAAATCGAACTTTCCTTTTCCAGAAATCGAATAATTTTGAAGTGATGCCTAATGAAATGACTTGATCTGAAAATTAATTTCACATATTCAAATATAATTTGAAAACGAAAAACTAATCCAACAGAGGAACTTTGAGGAGAAAGTTTCCCATGAAGAGCTCATCATTAACTTGAGCTTCATGATGTCAAAACACTGTAATATTTTTCAAGCAGGAGTGCCTGCAGTTAAGGTAGCAGCAAAAAAACTAATTCGAAAAAAAACTTTATCCTAACAGCGGTTTGGCAATGCTGGTCTTAATGACGTTGATTGTTCGATATTTCTGGTTCAAAATAAAGACTTAAGAGGTCTTTTGAAATACCTGCTGTTATCAAAATTCATCTCACCGCAATGTTGGGAGTTCTTATTAGACACTGTCTTCTATGTACTTATGGCTTGGCTATGGAAGCTGCAATTTGTTAAATCTGTTTGGAGGAAAATAAGTTGAAAACTCTAGATACTTATTAGTCACTGTCGAACTTTTGCTAAGTTTGAAGCAATTCGACAGTCATACCGTTTACGAACAAACCAGCCGCCTAAACAAATTGGGAGCAAGCTGGTAGACGCTTAAAAAAGGAGGTCACCAGCAGAGGCACTTTATTTATCATTAAGCCCATTTTGGTAAGATAAATAATTTTTTAAAACATTTCAAAAAATGTCGCTCTGAATACTATATGTGAAAGGTCGTCTTGTTGACAATTATTTGGAAAAAATGTGTATACATGTTGGAGGAAAGTAACTACAAAGAGATTTCTTTAAACTGCTTTCAAGAAATATTTAATTTAAAGGAAAATTTGCATACTACTGTGGACAAAAAACAGTAAGACTTTTAATGTAAATTTCGCGAGAAAGCCTATTAGTAGATTTTTTTAGGTTAGTTGCGCCATCAAAATAAACATTAGTGTTTAGTGTACGGTTGTCTTTCTGAAATATATATAGTGCATTGGCGATCTTTATTACGAGTGAAATTATTCAACAAAGAAATTTCATGAAATTTAGTGTGTGGAATAAAATTTCTAGTGCCGAAAGGTTCAGAATGTTGGAAAAGTGCATTGATGACACTTGTTGTCGCGAGCAAGTCATATGCTTGAGAATGCTCGCCGACTACCAGCATGTCATGAAATTACTGGCGATGAGTTTTGGATATATGCTTACGACCCGGAAACATACGGTTAATCGGATTAAATTAAGAATTTTAAAATTATGAACAGAGTCTTACTTTTTTTTCCCAATATTTGTAAAAGGTGTATACACTCCCGCTCATAAAAAAAACCGATTGAAAATGGGCGTTAAGGGAAAATCCCGTTATCAAATGTCAGTTATTTTCATTTCCAATGTATGTTGCAGTTAAAGTAGAAAAACTTAATTGAATTTAATATTATATTTTGGTATAAGAATAAGAATAAGTCAATTAAAAGTGAAAACGATGTTTTGACTGCTAAGCAGAAAATAGATATTGTTTTGTTTAAAAAGCAATAGAAGACAAATGTTGCTAATCGAAATATTTAAAAACTGACAGTGTCCTCTACCACCTTGGAACGGATGTTGAAGGACGTCGAATCAACAGGAATACAGCAGTTTGGTGCGAATATCTTTGAGAGAACGCTTTAAAACTGCCCCAGAAGTTGCTGCAGAGGTTAAAGATGTTCATCGAATACAAGTAGAACTAAGCAGCTCAACTGTTTGTTAAAGAAAAATGAATTGAATGCCTGAAGAGCTGCATAATCCCCGCTTCTTACAGCAAAAATGCATCATACCCGTTTAAATTGGTGCATTGAAAGAGAAAATTGGTCCAGAAATGAATGGAATTGTGTTTTCAAACGAAAGCAAACAAAAACCTTATTGGACAAAAATCAGGAGTCATGGTTCATCGCAGAGTCAATAAACAATGTGTTCACAGTACAGTAAAACATTCGTCATGCATTATGGATTAGGGTGCAATCAGCAATCACTAATTATGATATTGGCGAAATAATAATATTAGATGGTACTGTCAACGCAGCAACATACGCAGAGATAATGAAAAAAGGTGTTTTACCTACCAACGAGACTTTGATTGAGCACGTAGGAGAAGTAATTTTTCAAGATGATTCTGAACCGTGTCATCGGTCAAAGCGAGTAAGGACTACATAGACATTTTCTTTCACGAACAGTTCCAGACACACTAATTATGGCAGACAAACTTTTTACTTTGCTTAACGAATACAAAGATATTTTGGGGATTTAGTCCTGGAAATATCCCTGTACTCAATCCAAAATTGAAGGACATTGTTGAATTTTTTAATTAAAAAATTATATGAAAACATGCCCAACCGGCTACAAAGTGTTATAAAAGCAAAAGGCGGTCACATCTTCCATTAAGTAAAAAGTAAATTTTTATGCCAAATCAAACAAGTATTTAAACCTGTTTTGTCACCTAAAAGCTTGGTTTTTCTACATTTTCCATATGCATTTCTATAGTAGAAAACTGAGTATTTTACAGCGTATTTTAACTTTCCCTAATAAACAATTATTTAAAAGGATAATATGAGTTAAACGTCTTAAAAAGGTCTTTCAAAATTTTATTTAAACTTATTTCAAAAATATATTATCTCCACAAAGCTTAATTTGATTAATTTTTAATAAAAAATATATATAAACTTTATAAATCGGCTTTTTTATGGGCGGAAGTGTATATGTATTTTCTAATAAAAAGCTTACAATTTGTACAATAAGTTTTACAAAAGACACATTTTTTCCTTAAACAACTCACTAAAAAATTCCGAACTATAATTACTCAGCCTAACTTTATCTATTATGAACAGTTACATTTGTAAATATACAAATTAATGTATTTTTATGCGATTTCAATAACCTACAGTCAAGCAGAGACTGTTAACTGCAAGTCAGCGCGCCTAAAAAGATGCTAAAATGTTTAACAACTAGAATGTTTGCATGCAAATTTATTAAACTTAAACGTAACAGTAATTGTATGTGTATTTTCAAATATTATATTTCATTGCTTTAACTGAAAACCCATCCATCAAATGGATGTTTTCGCAATAAGCACATAAATAAGCCTACAAGCAAGCAAAATTTATTTATACCGAAAGTGAAGACGTAAGCGTAAGCGTACAGCTTGCTATGCACTACCAATGAGAAATATAGTAAAAAAATGCCAAAAAGGTCAACGGAAAATTTTAGAAAGTTTGGCCTTCGGTGCTTCATAAATCATAGAGTTGGCATGCGCCTACAAGCATGCTTCAACACCTACATGATTTCTAGCAACAACAATTTGGTTTGCAGTTCAAGTATATATATATTTTTTTAATTTTGTTCATGCCGAGGCGTTTGCGCTTGCTATACAGGCGTTTGTTTTTGCTAAGGGCTAATCACTATGCTAATCAAGCATACTAGAATTTAGCATTGTTAGGCAAATGCTTAAGAATTGCTTTAAAGAACTGTCTACTGCTAAGATATTGAATGCACATTTGTGAAAGCATCCACTTTCGCCTAAAGCGACCCATTGACTTTTCACACACATGCATTTAATAAATCTGCCTAAAATGTCTATCAATAATATGCTAATTACTAATAATGCCGCATGAATTTTATTTGAACATCGGCGAAAAATCGAAATATCTTCACAACTGGCCCACTTCATAGATACGCATCGTATTTTTATGTTGGCTGCCATGGATTCTACGCATGAGTCGTCCTGGTAGGCCCCTGATACTGGAATTCCCCACGACACCGTGCTCGGACACATCATCGGAACGGAAGCATCAGATATTGTCCGATGTTGAACTGAAGGAGCGGTAGGCAAAAACACAAATATTTTTATGCAAAAAAATATAACAATTATTTACCGTTAATAATTAATTAAGTGTTTTTTGACCCACTATATACTGTTAACAATTTAACCAAACCTGTTCTATTCAATTGTATGGTGTTCGTGATTAGCTCTTCGAAATCGCTGCTCGCCAACGTTCTGGACATCGACGATGATTTCCGACACAACTGCCGCCCGATGACGCCCGGCGGCACTTTGCCCCACAATCCCGCATTCTATCGCACCGTTTATGGGTAACAGCAACAAGCTGCTGAGCAAAAGCATACAGAAATAAGATTTTGCATAAAGTAGAGTGTGGCCAGACGTTTGTATTGCAAGCAGTAAAGCTTATTTATTAGACTGCTTGAGTGCTTTTTAGCGCGCAATAGTTTCGGTTGTGGCCACACTCCACTTTATCGCCTTTATTGATATGAAAGTCATCTACTAAATTCATTTATTTTCACCATATAGTCAAGGCGATGACGGCAGCATCGGTCCGATCGGTAGCACCCGCATGCCGGATGCCGTTACGCATCACACTTGCATCAAATCAGCAACGGAATATGAACTAGGTTTAATTTTGAAGGAAATTCGCTTTATAACCGATCAGGTATGTTGGACGATTTTCAAATATTTGCTGTTAAATTATACATTTTTGTTTATTCTACATGAAAGCTTGGTTTTTTTAATGTTCAATTTTACAAAAATCAGTTCGGTGATAAAACTACGATATTATCTTCAAAAATATCAACTATTTTCCTGAAAGATTTTTCTAATGGAAAGAATCAGTAGATGTAGTAGTGTAAAGCTTTCATTCTATATTCATATTCAAGCTACAAGATATCAATTTTCTAATAGCTTTATCTCTATAGGAATAAATCAGAAGTCATAAATTGTAATTTTTTTTTCTGTTTAGCTTTCAGCTATCGACGCAATATGCAATGAGAGAAATCATTTAATATTGAAATGAAAAGTCTCGATTTTCACTATGCTATGTTTGAAGCTTTCATTAGATATTCATATCCCAGCTATAAGCTATCGATTTTCTAATAGCTTTATCTCTATAGGAATAAATCAGAAGTCATAAATTAATTAGTTTTAATTTATTTTCTTTTGAGCTTTCTAGCATTGACGCTATATGAAATGAGAGAAAGTATTCCAGAATGAAATGAAAAGCTCGTGCCACCAAAACTTTGTGCTTTCATAGCTGTGCTTATACGCTTTCATTGTAATATTAAGTGTTAAGGCCTTCATTAGACAATATACAAGCTACAAGCTAAATAATAATACCACAACAGTAATAAAATTGAAGCTTTTTAAGAACTTTTTTTAAACGAAAAGGTGACGCATTTCGTCTTAGAACTTTTTCTGCGCTTTTTCTGCCCTAGACACAGTAATCGCTGAGAAACGAGAAGGAAAGCTCGTTCATAAAAGCGTTGTGCTTTCAAAGCGGTGCTAATCTTAGATATGTTGTGTTTTAAGCTTTCATTAGTTAAACATATCCCAGCCACAAATTATAAATTTCATGAATTGAAGAAATACTGCAATTAATAAAGAAATCTGCAAATCTGATTACAGCTTCTTTAGGATGGTTATATGAAGAAAGATCTTACACTGACAAATCGTCTTAAAAACCTTGAAAATTCTTTCATACACAACTTTTTCGTTATTGTTTTTATTAGTAGCTTGCTCATACCATTTAAAAGACTCGAGGTTTTTAATTTTGGATAAATTTTTACTTCATAGTATTTATTATTATTACAGAAGTGTTAGTCCCCATTCTAGCGACTTTTTTAATTTGGTTACCATTCAGCCAAATTTAGTTACTATATTTGGTCTGACTAACGGGAAAGATGTAATTGTTATGAAAGCTTTCATGAAAAACAAACCTTCTTAAAACCAAAATCATCGATAGGGCGAACTTTTATTGTCTCTGTGCAACAATGAGATCAAGTCTGAATTTGTCTAATTACTCTATGCGTGGCTTGTGTCCGCACTGAGCTAGTGGGGTTTAGAACTTTACTTAGTTTATTAATTGATTTTTTATTTTATTTATTTATTATTCAATATTATACTTACTTACATTAAGGCTTGCACATAATTTGTATGCTTCTTGAAAGCATACATATTTTGCAGTAATGCAAAAACTAAATTTCATTATCATTCTTTGGAATTATTTTAAATAATTATGTATATAATTGATACTAATTATATATATATATATTGAGTTCCACAAACACATTGAAATTTATAACCACAAATTGCATGGATTTTATTAATACTTAAGCCACACTTTTCAAATATTTCTGTCACTAAGCCAAGTTGACCCTGTATACATAGCTAATAAATAATTCCCATATATTGTATATAAGCCTACAATATATTTTTATATTAGTACTACTTATGGAACATACAACCATTTACAATAACAAAATTATAAAGCCAATAGAAAATAATAGTATTGAAAGAAAATAATTTATGTTTCTTTCTTACACTCTCTCTCTCTTCTGTTTCTTCGCGCTTGCTCTTCAATATTATAAAAACAAAAATATAAAAAACTTAAAAAATAAAAAAATTATAAAAAAAATGTAATTGAAAATAATATTTTTTGCATAAAAATAAAAAAACAAAAACTAAAAATAAAATTTATAATAATAACAACAATTTAAATACATACAAAATGTGTATGGAAATTGTATGAAATTTTCTACACAATAAAACAGCTACGCAAAGAAGACGAGGAAAATGACATTGCCAATGATTGGAAATTCGCAGCTATGGTCGTTGACAGACTGTGCCTTATCATATTCACAATGTTCACAATATTAGCCACAATAGCTGTACTACTATCAGCACCACATATTATTGTCTCGTAGCCATATGAGCGAGGTTATTGTTATTGGTTTTATTATAAAATCAATTTGTTAATTATTAAATTAATAACGAAAATTTTTAAGTAAACTTTAAAATTTAAAACCAAAAAAAACGTAAAAATCTGAACACACAAACAAACAAACAATCGGAAAAATATCAACACAACCAAAGACGCACAAAAACACGCACGCAACTACCAAAAATAAACAAACAAGAACAACAAACACCGAGGTGTATACAAACGCAATTTATATACAACAACAACAAGACATTTTCACCAAACGCAGTTACAAATATGGCGAAGCGAAAATCAGTTTACAGCAAGAAAACCTCAAAAAGGGAAAACCAAACACATTTAAACAAGGATTCACCCACACACACATCCACAAAACACCAAAAACAAAAAAACTTATAACACCTAACAAAAAAATACAACAGCAAAAACGCTCACCTTCAACAATCAATCAATCCAACACGCAGACTTGCAAACACTAACAGAAATACACTGGAAAAAAATCGGAAAAGCTAAATAAAAATGTTTAATCTATGCAACAAGTTTAAACAAACAAAAAAATCGTAAAAACCAACTAAAAAGAAAATAAAACACAAATATCGTAATACATTTAAAACCAATTTATAAAAAATACTTTAGTTAAATTGTTAGTATTTAAACAAAAAAAATATTTTTCTCTTCCTAAACAAAAACTTAGCGCGTAAATAGATTTTTCAATTCCAAACTGAAAACACAAAAACAAAACTTTAAATTAATTTCATCAATTACCATACAAAATAAATACAAGCACTGCTAAGTTTATGGTAGAAATAGTTGAAACTGGCATAGCAAGTTCAGTAGACAGAATTTGGATAGACAGATGTGGAAGCACAGTGCTGAGAAAAGTTGATAAGCAATGATTACTTAGTTAGTTAGACTTTAGTCGTTTTCCCAGAACACCTTGGCAAAGAAACATTTTTTTAAGTAAGAAAGTTTTCATAAGAGAGTGCGCTTTGATCAAGAGCTTTCACAAAAAAATGAGCTTTTATAAAGAGCTTTTGCTCAAACGAATCAAATTATAATTAATTTAATTTATTTTTCACTTCTTTTAAGTAAGAAAGCTTTCCCAAAAAGGAAGCTTTCATCGAAAGCTTTGACAAAGGCTTAATAACTCCGTTTATATTAATATCGCTTCTTTTTAAACGAAAAAGCTTTCACAAAGTTTTCAAAAAATGTGGGATTTGGTTAAGAGTTTTCAAAAAATAATGAAACAAAAAACTCAAATTTTTAAGAATGAGCTTTCATCAAAAAGCTTTCACAAAATACTCAAACAACTTAAAATTTAATTAATTCAATTATTTTTTACTTATTTCAACTAAGAAAGCTTTCCCCACAGAGCAAGCTTTCATAAAAAGCTTTCACAACAAGCTCAAAAACTCAATTTGTACTTTAATTAATTATTTTCGACACATTTCAAATAAAAGCTTTTGACAAAAAAGTTAGCTCTCATTAAAAACTTTCGCAAAAAGCGCAATAACTCAATAGATAATTGAATTAATTAGGTATTTTTTCACACATTTTAAGTAAGAAAACTTTCACAAACAAAAGAGTTTTCATCACGAGCTTTCACACAAAGTTCAAAAGCTTAATTCATTGAATTCATTATTTTTTCTATACATTTTGTGAAAGTTTTCACAAAGGAGTGAGTTTTCATTAAAAACTTTCGCAAAAAGCGCAATAACTCAATTGATATTTGAATTCATTATTTTTTCACACACAGCCATGTCCAAAACTTCAACCATATTTTTCCTACAAGAAAAAGCATAATAAATTTAGAATTGCTATTTATTATATAAAGTCCAAAAATACTCGCAGACTTAAACAACTGAGGTGTTCTAAGCATGTAGTAATCCCAGTACCTATCGAACACTTTTTAACTGACGTGTTAACTTTCGACGTTAACTGTGAGTGTAAGCAATGTAGACGATTTGAGAGGAGAAAAAAATCATATGTAATTCATTTCGAGCTAAGAAGCAGCTTTTTGTATATAGGAAATACATACAATATAGATATACACAGATCATTTATGCAGTCAGCATATATCGGCAAAAGTTCACCATAACCAGTAAATAGAATTCATATTAATAATAATTATATATAGATATATAAATCAACTTCACAATAGGAATCATTATGAAATTAATGAAATCTGCGAAATATCATAAACTGCTTTCCAAGCCATTTGCATGACAACTGGGCTCCAATAGGTAAATTTACAAGCGTAATTACATAGAACCACTTAATTAAGCTAAATAGTAGGCGCATAAGGCTCATACACATATTTAAAAGTCAGCAGATAACCGCGTAAATCGATGTCATAGCAGATAGATAAAAACAGATTTTCATGTCATTAGTTAGAAGCGCTTACAAAATTAAAGAAATTATTTACAAAATTCAGTTCAATATATTATTTACTTTGACATTTCATAAAGGTTTCCATTAAACAAGAGCACAAATAAACGCGTATTGTATGCAAATTATCGCACGCGTGAAAATGTGTAAATAAAATAAAAAACTAAACGAAGTAAGCAAAGAGCAGACGCAAGCATTGACATATGCCTAAATAAAAAGCCGATAAAACTGCCAATTAATTATAATAAACAAAAACCACTAATAACTATAGCGTGTAGTATAAAAAATGTATCGCATGCGATATTTTGCAAAACAATTACGACATAAAAAAGAATAAACTCCAGCATATTAAATAAAAGACCCACTCCAAACAACTTAAACAAGCGTACAAAACCAATATAAATAACCCAAAAACTGGGAAATTTGCAATGAAAAAAATAATTACAATAAATATGAAAAAAGCGGGAAAAATGTCATGCGCGAAATTTGCGTAGAAATAAGTTGAAGTAAGCTAACAACACCTCATAAGGCTCATAAAACATACGACGCGTCACCATACATACATACCTATGTGTATGTGGTTGCGCTGGCGCGTGTGTGTGGACCCGCACGGCGGGATCCCGTAGAGAATTGATACAAGACAGCATGCACTGCAAAAAATGGTTGCGAGCAATAATATCTGCGTGTTGATGACGGCAAAATGTATAAACTATGAAATGCGTTATGATCGAGCGATTTATTGTTTGGCGGCGGTTGGGTGCGCTATATACATATGTATACATATATGTATATATGTACATATGTGTATGTCTGTATATAAGCAACCAACTTGTAGGCGCAGGTGGGGGCACTTAACAATGGATTTGTTTGGTTTAGGGCCACTGATGAGATTGAATTTTCCAAATTAAACAGAGAATAGCAAATTTGTTGATTTTTGTGAGTTTCGTGGGATGCAAAGCAAAGATATTTAGCTCTCGTTTATTTTATATGGATTACATACATTCATAGAGGTTTTATTTTTATGATGATTTCCGAAGATTTTGTAAAAAATGAGCGAAGAATGGTGGAAATTTTGAATATTATAAAAAGTTATCGAGTTATTATTATGAAAATGACACCGCTTAAGTCCCTTAGTTTATCTCTCATATACGCTTTCGGTATTTCATATTTCATTCATGGAAATTAGTCCAAAAATTATGCTAAAAAATTATTGAAAACTCATAAATGCAAACCTCATTTCATTTTCCACAAATCACTGCATCCCATTTCTACATTAAAATCAGCAAATCTTGCTTATGCCAAAATAGTTTAGGAACCGAACAAAAAATCGCTCGTTCATCTCAAAGTACAGCAAATAAATTGAATTAAATTTGGAGGCGCTACCATACCTACGTTAATACTTTTGATTTTTTTATATTATATAACAAATAAAGAAAACAATCAAGTCACTCAAACAAGCATTAAATCACAAGCTACAAAGTTGGCTACAATACGCAGTTTACATCGGTGTAGAACCACTAATGACTGCTTACAGACCACAACAACACAGGCATAACCACAGACTGAACACTAACGGCATTACGTACAATGCGTTTGGCTGGCGCTTTTTCGCTTACACATGTCGCTTGGGGAGCTTTTGACGCAAGCTTCGTTGGCCCATGAAAGCTTTAGAGCACCAGACGGCAAATGCTTTAAACTAAAGCTGCAACACAACTAAACTTTTTTGGCTTTATTTTTTAATAGTTCTTCTTTAGTTTAGTATGGTTATTCTGCTTCTATTTGTAAATCTTGTGCAATAGATACAATCAGAATTTGCTTTGAATATAAAACGATTAGAAAAATGATAATAATAAAAAACAAAAATAAAAATAAAAAATGCAAAAGCAAAAAATGCAAAAGCAAAATGTGCAAAGTCACACAGTAAATTTTTAACCAGAAAACGTGTAGGACACTGAAAAAAATAATATTAATTGACATATGAGCTATGCAAAACAAACATAAATCAGCTTAAAATAGAAAGAAATAGCAAGTATTTCAAATGTACATCATAAATCACAACTAAAATAAGTAATCACATGCAAATAGAATGAATGTGAAGCTACTAAAAACCAAAAGCCTCTCAAAACAGTAAAAGTGGAAAATCAATCCTTACACGCATACGTACAGGCATGCATACCCCCGAGCAATGAGTTTGCAGAAGTAGTTATTTAAAAATATATACGAAAATATAGTAAATATTGCATACAGACGTACATATAGATGTTTGTAAGTAATTACAATTTTATACTAATGTTATTTGTAAAGTATTATCACTGAATTCATAAATTTTAGCTCACTGCATAAGTAATATCTATGGAATTAAAGCAGTGAACTTCAAATATAAGCCACTCTCCATAATTTTTATAAAAAATTTATTTTCTAAGCATTTACTTTTTTTGAAAAAATATTACTGAATCAATTTTATATTTATATTACAAAATGCACCTATGCATTTACTATAGCACGCGTACAGTGGAGAGCAAAATTATTCTTCAAATATGTAGTCTACCTATATGTATGTAACTCATTATGAAAATTTTGCATTTGAAGGTTGTTTCACTCACCTCTTTGTTCAGTTTCCATACCCTTTGTTTTCAATTTACACTAAATTGTTATTATTATTTTTGTTTTTTGTTTGATAAAGCGGTTTCCAATTCCATTTAGTACTAAAAGATGGAATATTCAAACTTGTAAGAACAACTCTGAGCTACAACTTTGCCGGTTAATTTTAAATTTCGTTGTCCGCGTTCAACTCGAAACACATTCTTATCTTCTGTAACCTTAGAAATCCTAAGCCTTTTGAGAATTTGGGCTACAGTATTTAACCTGTCAATCTTACATTGAAACATTTGAGCTCAACTGTAAACTCATTCTTTTAAGAACAACTTTGAGCTATAGCTCTGCCTGTTAATATTACATTTCGTTATCCGAGCTCAACTCGAAACACATTGTTATGTTCTCTAGATTTAGAAACTCTAAAGTTTTGAGAAAAAACTCTGCTATAGCATTTCGCCTATTAATCTAATATTGGCACATTCGAACTAAAGTCCAAACTAATTCTTTGGCTCTCAATACTTAAAATAGTAAAATTTCAATTTTTCAAATAATTTTTTTTGGGCACACTGACTTAAAATCAATCAAATTTCAATTTTCTCCATTTTGGAAATATCTTTGTTTCATGCTCAGAACAACTATTCTCTTATAGACTCTTCTTCTTCTTTACTGAAGCAGACGCTATTCATCGTAAAATGAGCGAAAATAGCAAGATACCTCTCACGTTAAACAAAAAATAATTGAAAAACTCTTAAGCACTCTTATTGTAATCTAACCAAAAATTTTCAGTTTATGCCCAAAACTCGTCAACGACTTGAAAACCTCTTCATTAAGCTTTATGGGAGCTGGATGTACAAAAAATCACTTTGTCTTTTCTTCAAAGGTCTAAACTAAAGGTTGTTCTTTTGAAATATATGGTGTGCAGGAAGAAATAAGCCGCATAAATGGTCAGGATTTAGGATTTTCAGAATTTATTATTTAGATTATTCTCTTAAAAAGGCGTCAATCGCCTCGGACTTTTCGACATAGTCAAACGACTTCACTTAACCTTACAAAAAATAGTCCAGCGGCGTTAAATCGCACAATGTTGGAGGAAACGCCAAATGCCCAATTTCAAACTCAGTTTTCCTCTCTCTCTTTTGGCATAGCTGAACATCTCTTTAATCTCAAAGTCTATTGTAGTTACTCTATTGTTTATGGTAATATCGTTCAGTTTGTATAACATAACCTCACACTCCGTCTGCCTTAAAGCTGTTTGTGACGCTGTCTACGTATAACTCAATAAGTTCATAAGCTCAACTATATCTCTAATCCTCAAGTACTAATGGAGATGTTCTCTTTTATTTTGCATAGCCAACATCTTCATAACTTCATGCTGTGATCCCAAATTCTCACACAACTGTTAGAGGTTGCCTATTTTACTTGGCATTTCTCAGTCTCTATAAAATCTTAGCATTTGTATTCTTCAGATCCTTAAGAACTGTTTGAGATTATGTTTCTCATCTGGTAAAACTCAGCATTTCAATATTTTCACGGTTTTTGTTCCTTCAAACCGTGTTTGATTCTGTCTTCGTATACAAAATAGGAAATAATAATCGCGACATTGGGTTCTCCATAGACGGTAATATTATTGCTCGCTTAATTTTTGAAGAAATATGTACCCAGCATTCCCTCTGCTAAAATTTTCTAGTCAGAAGCGGAATCGGTGGCCATCTCGTTCTGGGCCCATTCACCGAACGTGCGACGCTCTTGATAGTTGCTCGGCTTCAATTCTTCCACGAATTAGATTTTGCAAGCCCGCAAACCAAATTCTTTTCATAAAATCTTTTAATTATTGCGAGCTATGACGGATACTCTGTCGGGTCTGCTTCAATAGTCTGCTTCGAAGCAGCGATTCTTCGGTGCGCACTGTGAGGCGTCTTTGTAGATGCGAATTATAGATTAGAGTAAACGTTTTGTGAAAACGACACATGGTTGCTGGAATTATCGATACTGCTGGGTGACCATGTCGACCAAAACTTACACGCCGCACGCGAACCTAACCATTATTTTGGTAATCAATTTGCACAATTTGCAAACCGTTCTAGAGTATGTTTGTTCATTATAAACTCGTAAATCAGATTGAGTATAAATCAAGTGACAACTGTCAAGGAAGAAAACTCAGAAAAATGTATTCTTCTTCTTTGGTTTTTGCGTAGAAACCGTTTACGCAGTTATAGCCAAGTTAAAAGAAAAAATGCGTTGCCTCATTAAAAACCACACGTCTAGAAACACACTCGTGTCCAAAAACTAAAATATTCATACAGAGCTTAATCTTGTATTACTTTTGAACTTCGCATTTTAATATTTCTGTAAACTTAACTGGACTTCTGTAAGTGTCCACTGGTAGAGAACCAGTAAAAAGTACCACTGGGACAGCTGAGTCGCTCTCCACACGCATGCACATGCATGCATGTGTAATAGTACAACTAGCGAATTCCGCTCCGCCCTTCTTTAGATTCCGCGCGTAGTGAACAAAATTTGTTAAAAGTTGTGCCCGTAGTGGCAACTTAGAAATCAGCTGCTCTCTTTTGTTTAAATTCTTTGCCATTGCTCAATACGCATATATAGTTTTGTACACATCTACCCTGCATTGTAAAAGAGCAATCAGCTGACTCGTTTCTACGGGAAAAATCCAAATCACCGGAAATTCTACGGTAACGTACGGTAAAGCGGGCGGTAGAAGCGGTGTTGGCTAATCATTTACATTGCGCTCTTATAAGATAGGTGAGGGTTATAAACTGATTCGGGCTGCGGTTTTGCAGTGTTCGCTAAGTGAGCTAGCATGCCGACCGCTGATTGGTTTTTACAGTCACTTCATTTCGTTGTGCGACAATAATTGATCTCTTCTTATTTTTGTACTAATAACGAGAGTAAGGTTTTCAATATATTCTTGACATAAGACAAATGGAGGCAAATTAAATGTTCGGAAACATTGCAAATGATTTTTTGATTAGAGGTTTGGTTAGTTTCCATTTAGGCATTATTCTGAAGGTTATTACTTGATTTGGCACGTACTTTTAAATGTTAAAATACTTTCAAAATAATATTTGTTATTATTTAATGTAAATCTATTTTTTATATATATCTTTTTATTTATTTATTATTTTTATTTTGTTTGAGCATCATTTACCACCATTTTGGTTAGTCTCTCTTTTACTAATACACACCGTATTTCGTAAGCAAAACAATATTTCTCAAACTGTACAATTTGTTTAAAAACAAACATATGATAAATATCAGCAATTTACAAAAGTTTTATAGATATATATGTAGTTATAATTAAAAAAAGTAATAAATTTATATTATCATAAGTAATGGATAAAATTTCAACAAATTTTAGGTAAAAAACAAGTATTACATTTTATACGAAAAAGCGATTTGAGGGAATATGTAGTAGTGTATGAATGTATTTTTTCGATTCGATTTTTTATGAATTCCTATGTTTCAATTCATTTAAGCAAAAACGTGTGAACATAAATTTTGCTTAAAAGGGTATAAAGCCAGAATTCTAAATTTGTATTAAAGAAAATTATTCAAGACAATGGGGACCTCTGCGCGCTGCTCAAAGCGACAAGGTGACCATGCAAAAGTGGGGTTTAAAAAGAAATAAACTTTAAATAAAATAACTTAATAAAAAACGATTAACGCAAGTAAAGCACAAACGCTGCCACACAAAAATAATAATGATAATGTTATATTAATGTATGTATGTACAATACGTTGCGATCCGGCGTCAATAGAGTTTGGATATTTTTTTAATTTTTTTAAGTAAACAACATAACATAAACAATAATTAAATTTAATTTTTCTACGAACGAAAAAAATTTATAAAAACTTGCGGGTAATGGGTATAATTTTAACGGTTAAATGCAATAGCAGTAACTTAGCAAACAGATAACCTGTCAGTGTAATGAGATAAACCAATAGCATTTTTATGGAACTAGCAGTACACGTACATTTGTAACGGTAGTGTGGACGCAATACAGAATAAGTAACACATAAGGTAAATATTATAACTAGCAGAATTTAGCGAAAAAAGTTGGCAACCGTGTAATAGCGAATAGCGGGTACATAAACGCGAGCGAGCTTTTGAAACATACAAAAATAAAAGAAATAATAATAATAGAAGTTTACAGTGACATAGAGCATGAAGCGAGCAGCGTTGAATACACAGAAAAAAAATACGTTAGTGGCGCACAGCAGTTGACAGTGCGCGCTAAAAGTAAGCGAACCAACGCACAGTGAGTGTATGAGATATCGTACGGCATACAAGCAGGCAGCAAGCAGACAGTTTTTCAGACCCCTTTTTTAAATTAGCAAAAACAAAAATAAAATAAAATACTGAAATTTTTCTCTAAAGCATTAAGTAAGGATAGAAATGATGTATAAATAATAAGCGAACTAGTTGCATTTAACAAATTTTAAATATCTAAATTAGATTCAATTTTTAATAAATTATAACTATTTATTAAAAAAAAGCAAAAACAAAAAATACGGACAACAATTTAAAGAAAATTACTCCATTCTCTATTTAAACTCTAAGCTAGACGCATGGCAAGCATGCCAAACAATAAGGATTGATTAACTAGAATTTTAATAAATATGCAAATAAGTTTAAATTAATTGAGAATTATGCCTTGCTTTGCAAGCGAATTTCAACTATGGAAATTATAGTGAACTAAAAGTGTAAAACTGCGGGATTTTCAAAGTCAGGCGCTGATTTTTTATGTCGTTATTAGTAATTAATTGTAATTTAAACTTAATAATAAATAGAAATAAACGCAATTTAAAAAATTAACTTAATTAAGTATACAAAATTTATTGTATGAATGATTGAGTGCAGCAGTAAACTATGAAGCAAAATTAAATTAAATTAAATTAAATTAAATTACTAATTAATGCAAGTGAACAAATATATAGACGTATATAGAATTTCAGTCATTTTGACTTTAATTAGTATAAAAATTAAAAAGTATAAAAATAACATAACAGCAGATTGTACATTTTTAAAAAACCGTAAAAGGCAAATAAATATATAATTAGTTTATTTCAAAATAAACCAAAAACTAAAAACATAATAAGCAGCATTTGAAAACAAGAATTAAGCTAATGAAAAAATTAAAAAAAAAGAATTATTATAGTCAACTAAATGAATTGAATTGCAAATTTTTGATGCTGATTTAATGACTAATTTAAATTTAGTAGTTATGAATCAAACAAGACCAGCATAACTGTAATATTTAATATGAAAATATTACCAGTACAATATTGAACGAAGATTAGAAGACCAAAACCCAAGGTCTTTGAATTGAATTTTTTGAATTTAAATAGTGTCGGCGATCGCAGCGAAAACATTCAAATTGAGAATAACGAAAATAAAGAATAAAAAAAATTAAAAACCCACCATGCATTTACTTAACAAGGAATTTAAATTTAAGCCAGATATATAAATACAGTATACGGCAAAACTATGCTTACGCTATTAATATTGAGAACAAACTGCTAATATTTTTTAAGTAGTGACATTTGTTGCTTCTTTTTCTAGATTTATTATGGCTATATTGTATTAAGGCGTTATATAAGGTTAAAAGGCTGAAAAAAGCGAATTTTTCAGAATTTTTTTTTTAAACACTTTTACATTTATTGATCAAAAAATTTTTCCACATAATATGGCATCTTTTAACTCTATTTTAAAACCCTAAAATAAGTGAAAATATTTATTTGGAAAGGAACTGCAGTTGATTTCAGGGAGCTTCTCTCAAAAAGGATGTTTTGCGGTGACCACTATATCTCTGAAGTGAATCCTCTGAAATTTAGCAGATAATATTAATTAACAAATTTCGATGAAGTAATGTTAAATCTAGTAATTAATCGAATGAATAAAAAAAAATTTTTTTTTTGACAAAATGGCGGTTTCAATAAAAAGAAAATCGATTTTTGATCTAAATTTTGGCTTTAAAATGTTTATAAAAAACAATATTTATCGGTGAGAAAAATTTTTGAATAATTACTAAGAAGTATATTTGAGAAGTTCGTTTTAACTGTTAAATGCGATTTCTCGAGGAACTACTACTTTTGAGGTACCATCAGATTCAGATTAAGGGTTAAGATTTGAGACTATTCAGCCGTTGTCAGTAATGTTTCAACGAGAAAACACCATTTTAAGGCGTTAAGAAAATGAAATTCATCTGAAAATAACTGAAAAATAAATTTTCTGTGAGAATTCTTCAATATACATATTTATATTTAGAAAATAAAAAAATCCATTTTTTTTAATTCTAACTGTATATAACCCCTTAAAAAAGTTAAAATGTTATAAATTTGAACTATTAGTTGCAAAACACGAGTTCAGCTGACAAAAAAAATATATACGTACGAAAAAAGTATGTATACCACTACACATTATAAGATTACTCTCTAAGTAGAGTTGCAATATTTAGTGATGCGTCAATTACATCTAATAGCCTTGAGCCAATTAAGTCCTCAAAGTTTTAGAGAATAAGTGGCATTGAAAATATTATAAAAACGATAATCATCTCTTTTCGAGAGTTTCAAACTCGCTGAGCTGTGCGCAATTAATCCGGATTAATTCTGCGGTCTGTCAAGGCATCGAGGCATGCTGACTACAAGTTCTGAAACAGTGATTGTGGTGTGTTTTCGCAGAAGTCCCCTCATGTATTGAAACGACAAAAAGATCGGTCGACTTTATCATGCAAATATTGCCATAAGTAAACAATGATATTTATCATATGTTCATATGTCGAAGTTTTACACAGCCTAAGGTAAAACCTCTATCGATTTTTGATTGATATACATATGCTTTTATATTTAAGTATATGAAATCATTGTCCTACTGGTATACATATGTATAAAGTTAGCTTGTTAGCTTTAAATTTGTTCTCAGCATCCGTTCGTAGCATTCTCTTTTCATTTTTTCTTTGATCATTACCAGTTTTAATAGGCCTCTGTTGCAAAAGCAACAATTAACTAAAACATTGCCACCTCCGAACTTTAAAGTGTTTTGTATACACACACTTTGGAGCATCTCAGTACGATTTAATCAAACTGTACCTCTGTCTCTCATATTTATGAATTAAAATAATTTACTGAAATTTATAAAAAATATTTACACCCGGAAACACTACAGGCAAATATTGCTATGATATTCCTAATTTTGCCGTATGCAAAACTCAAGTGATCAACTTAAAATCTTAATTGTGGAGACGAGACAAAAGCTAACAGTAAATATCATTTCGTTATTATTTGCTAGCTTGCCGTACGCACTAATACATAGTATGTGCAATTTATGAATTGTTGAACTTTTGGAAGAAATATTCAAAGATTAGCAAAAAAATATTGCGGTGTAGCCATAGTTTCGACGGATACTGTATATTAGATGTTTTGAGTAATGCAGACATTTAATCAAAGCTGGACAGCGGACGAAGCTTTCATCGGAGATTTTTATGGAATTGAAGAGCTTGTAAGACATTTTCAGAAAATAATACTTAATACACGAAGCGTACCAAACGAATACTGCAAGGTGGCCGCGACGAATTGACGTCTGAATTATGACCTTTGGAGCTATGATGTTGAACTATGGATCGTGTGGATAGAGAATGCTGGCAGCTTTAGTAACGTACGAATGGTAATTGGTGTAACGTCGTTCGCAGAATTTGGACTTCTTCAAAACATATGAGTATATTATATTTATCATACTATTTATAAATCATTATGCCATTATATTGAATATATACAGAAAGTATTTGTTAAATAATTATAAAGCCACACCTTATTTTATCATTAATTTTTTAGCTAGCTAGATAATTTTCTAAGCTTTTATGATAAGTAAATATTTTGAAAATTTTCCAGGCCTACAAAACTATTTAATTATACTAAAACTCAGAATATCACGTGGTGCAATTTTATATTCAAAGTAGTAGAATTTTCTGCATTCAATTGAAAATACGATTCTTATATTTATTATGATAGAAATTAGCGAAAAATATTGTCAGAAGCAGAAAATTTTACGCCCAAAAATTCTGATGGCAGCCCAGTTTGTCAACGAGCGCGTTTTAACAAAACTAATTGATTGTGATTTTCATACACAGTTACAGCGCTGAACAAATATTGAAAGCTGCTCATAAACACTTCTTATAAACTAAAAATATTATTGAAGGCAGCAAGCTCTCCGAAATCTAGCAGGTGGCATGAACACTACCGAGGAAAGGTGAATGATTTACAATGAAATTTTATTGTCGTGCTTAATGATTGATTTCTAATTTGGAAATTAAACAGGTGTATATGTATATGTTTAATTATTTTAATTTTTTTTTGTATTTTATTAATAATAATAACTTTAAAAGTAAATTGTTTATAAATAAGTGAGATGTATTTTAATTATTATTTTAATGATTACATCTATCGAAGGTTGCATTAAAAATTTACAAATATTTTATTTTCGAAAACCTTGCAAGTCATCAAACATTTTTTAGTATGAATTCGCAAATTGTGTTCCTTATTTAAAAGACTTTAACAACACTTTCTACAGTTACGAAATATATTTGCATGTGGTCACCTTAAAAACACTGACTTAGCTTATTTAACTAATTCTTAACCCTTGTACGATTCCTTGCTTTCATATGAGTGAACTGGTAAGTGTTTTGCAAATTTAAAAAATCTGAAAAATATTATTAGAAAAATATATTCCATCACATTTAATACTAAGAAATATTTTAAACTTTATTTAAATTTATTAATAGATTTAATAATTAAAAAAAAATTAAATAACAGAATAGTTTTTCATATTCAGTAGAATATTTTTATTCGATATGCTTTCATAGGCCAAAAGCGTTGGCTTTCACCATCATTCCAAATTCTGATAAGGAACAGCAACCCAGCAGCATATTGGGAAAGAGTGTGAGGATAAAACGTGGAAAATATAAAATTTGTTCGAGTGCGTATGAACCGTTATAAGAATTTAATGTATTGAAAATTTGTAAAATATCGATAGCTTATTGATAACTTTTTAAAATATCGATATTTTGTAAAAATAAAATAGTTACTTAAAAAATTGCATAAGTATGATAAGTTATCGATAATTTTATAAAAATATCGGTATTTTGTAAGAAGCTGATTAGTATAAAAAATTACGTAACGTTGATATTAAACAAATTTACTCATTCGCAACAGAGCTAACTTATCAAAAATGTTATAAAAGTACCTATTCGTATTTTGTGAAAAAATTTTACTTATAACATTGATAGCTTATCAAAAATTTTATAAAACTGTCGATATTTTGTAAAAAGTTAGTTATTGCAAAAATTTCGTAACATTGATAACTTATCGATAATTTTATAAAAATATCGATATTTTGTTAAACAATTTTCCACTCTCATAAATTTGATAATTTAAAAAATTTTTTATACAAATAACGCTTTTGTAAACAAATATTTACCTTAAAAATATTAAAAAATAAAAAATAAAAATAATTTAAAAAAAAATTAAAAAATATCCTCTAACGCATGTTATATGAATTTTATGGTATTTATTTTTAATAATTTTTGTACCAAAAAGACAAAAATGCAGCATTTATAATATTAATGAAAAAGTAATAATATTTTCTCTTAAAATAATTTATTTAATATTTTAGGACTGCAACATGGAAACAGAAGACTTGTCACATGGTTGCGCTGAAAGATATGTTTTCCAAAACTTGCAACACTAGAA
Organism: Bactrocera neohumeralis; assembly: GCF_024586455.1. Taxonomy (NCBI): domain Eukaryota; kingdom Metazoa; phylum Arthropoda; class Insecta; order Diptera; family Tephritidae; genus Bactrocera; species Bactrocera neohumeralis. The sequence continues at coordinate 77,517,256 of NC_065920.1, read as the reverse complement.
GAAAATTGTTTTAATATTATTATAATAATAATATATTTTATTGTTTGTTATAAAGCAAAATGTTATAAAAATAGTTCGGCATATGTATTTATGTATTTAAGTTTTTATTTAAAATATACCGTTATTATATGATGTACGAAAAAATGTGTTAATATTTATTTAAAACGGAAACTCAGAAGGTAACTTTACCAAGTTTTTAAAATAATTGCTAAAAAAGTGTACAGTTATTTAAAAACTATCATATCCTGTTTGCATTTTTTATGATTGATTGGTAATTCATAAAGAAAACCAAAATCGATGGAGCTGTGAAAAAGTGCTGCATTCCTCACTAGTTTCATTTTGTACCACTTTATACTACTGCAGCGCATCAAAGTATGAAGGCTTCAATTACGGCCCACAAATAAATAAACTCTCGGTCACTTATTGACAGCGACCGCGGTAACAAACACAACACGCTCCACCTCAACACACCCCACCACACCACATTGAAGTGGCATTTAATAGTTTATCGCGACTTCAAATGTTTACAGCAATTGACTGCAAAATCGATTTTTATTTGCAATTGCACGGGAAATTTAATTTGAGTGGCCACCGAAATCATTTAAGTGTGACCACCTCAACCACACAGACGCAGCGCTGTCATGCAACGCCTAGCTTGCAACAAAATCTAGCGGCATGAGTTGTGTTTGTTCGCTTGTATGTATAGGTGAATATGATGCCATATTTTGCAAGCAATTGGCTTGGCCACTGCATTGCTATTTTTAGCAGAGTTGGTAAATTTATTTCACTTCACCACCCAACCTCAACCAAGGACACCAATTGCTGTGGTGTGGGTGAGAGGATGGCGGAACTAAAGCTCACCACTTGCAGCAATTGTGCCAGCATGCTAGTTAGTGTGAAGTGAAGTTAGCAAATTTCGCTACATTTTTTATATTGCACATTCACGTAAGTATAGGATAGTTCGTATACCAGTTTGTGAAGGGAACATAATAATTGTATCAATAATATAACTGATGAAGATATGAGAAACTCAACAACGAGAAAGAGACAACCATAGGACTCATAGTGTTGCTAATTGTCTTTTTTCACTGTCTCCTACTGGACTTCTTCTTGCTAGACCGAAAATATTTCCAATTTTATCCAGTTTTCAAGTTTCGAAATTTTATTAACATTTCTAACGAAATCTCCATTTGAACCACCCTTTTCTTGCATATGTACAAATTTAAAAGAGTTTCATGTTTCTAGCCTCTATTGTTTACATTGGCGCTTCGAAGGGCAAATTCGGATTAGCTGATACTTGCCGCAGCACATTCCACAAGCATTCTTTCACCGGCAATTTTGCGCTTTTCAACAAAGCATTTACACCTGGCTTGTGCAGTGAGTGGAACGGTGGGTTGACAAATATTTACATTGTTATAAAACTGGTGAGCAAAAGGCACAATGTTGCTTACTACTAGAAATTAGTTGCTTGCAGTTAACTTCTAACAGAACAGAAGATTTTTATCGAAAAATCTTACACGTAAGAAATGGTCCTTGATAGATAAAAAAAATTCGATTTGCCCTCTACTTTTTATATGTATTGGCGAGGATGGTATTCAGTGCTTTCAGCAAATTGGTTTTTCTTTTTTCGGGTTCAGCTAATTTTTTGAGCGCCATTCGCTAGATTGTTAGACCGATTTAACGTCATATTCATAAACCAACATTTCGTAAACAGAGAATGTAAGGTCCTCAGCTACGTTATCAAGCATCTCTTTGACAATTTCTACTCGACGCCGGTTTTGAAAAAAATTCTGATCTTTTTTACGAGTCTAAAATTGACATGTTCAATACCCAAAAGATTAGCCAAAATGTGTTGAGTCGATTTCTAAGAGATGCTGAGATACACTGCTATTTCTCTGATGCCAATAAAGCAATTATTAAGCAAACTTCCCTCACCTCATTCCATGCAATCGTCATTAACAAAAGATAGATGATTTCACGGCCTCCCACGGTGCAAATGAACAATGACTTCCCTACTCTCCCTGCATGCTTTGTGCCCCTCAAATATTTATATGTGATACAGTGTACTCTCCAAAGCACTTTTGTAACTTTTTCAAAGGTTTCGGACGAAGGAAAAAAAATCGACCAGTCCGGGTCAAATGTGATCAGATGGTGCAAATAATTGAAAGCGTCAAAAGACTCCCCGAAGCACTTCTGTAAAATGTTTAATGATTCCGAACGAAAAAAATATTTATGGACATGTCCGGGTCATATGGTGCAAATAATTGGAAGCTTCAAAAGACCTAAAAATTGAAGGCTTATGCTTGAAATAAAATAATTTATTTGAAATGTCAGACGTTCGAGCTCTGAAAAGTGATAAATAATCATAACAAATTATTCAATGACTGAATGGTTCTATAATATTGTGGTCTTATAATGGAAATTATGAATTTTGTAATACTATATTTCTACCCTGAACAGGGTATATTAAGTTTGACACGAAGTTTGTAAAACCAAGAAGAAAACATTGGATCTCTATAAAAGATATATATAATATAAATGATCAGCGTGACAAGCTAAGTCGGTTTAGCCACCTCCGTCTGTCTATCCGTCCCGGCGTCATTCTGTATACGCATATATGAACTAATCTCCAAACTTTTGAGAAATCGAAATGAAGTTTTGCATTTCTCACGAAGAACGAAATCGTTGTGGGAACGTCCGATATCAGTCCACTATAGCATAAAGCTATCATACAAACTAACAGATCAAAATCAAATTCTTGTAAGGAAGCTTTGGTATTTGTGAAAGGTATTAGAACTCCGGTGTAACCAGAGTGAACGCTCTTTCATATTTTCATCAAAAAATGTCCTAGACACTGTGTTAGATGCACTTTCATATTTCATCCGCAACAGTCCCACTGTGCCATATTAGGTAACCATTATCGCGCCTAAGCATTCAGCTAGGCGCAAAGCGTAATCACACCAACAATTACACTAGTTTACAGTTATGATGCAAACACTTGCATACATACATCGCAAACACACCACCATCACCACCTTCGCCTTTCGCTTCGCTTAGTCACTGCGATTAGGTATAACCAACACAAAGCAATAACCAGCAACGCTTTCTAGAACTGCAACAAAACAGTCATTGTTAAATCAAAAAAATATAGCCCACTAAACTGACCATTGTCTGTCAGAGCGTCCATGGTACCCACTGAGTGGAAAAATACCACCACATACATAGCTGACAGTCATAACCGTTAAATCGTTTTTTATGCGCCTCCTAAGGAAGTATGACCTCTAACACTACTCTAAATGAAGCAAGCGGTTGAGATTTTCTCTTCGAGGTGAGGCAGGTTATAAGCGTGAGCGCCAGGTACTGAGTAAGACAGGAGTAGGAGCAGCAAAAAGTCATTCATTATAATGTCAATGTCTCGTTCGGCTTCAATACGAGCAGCGAGCGCACACAAAAGCGCATAAACACAGTTGTAAACAAATACCGTTACATGTGGCATTGACTGGTATTTCTGATGTTATTTTTATACGATGACAATGAGCAATAAAAGCCACAAACACGCGCACACATACACGCGTGAGAAACTGAAAAAAGGCCGATAAAAAGCGCGGAAAAAGTGAAAGCGGTTAGCCAAGCAGGTGGGCCACATCATATATTTGTACGTATGTTTATCGGTGAGGCGCACACAAGCAGCCTACAGCCCACTCGACGCCTTGTTGATGGCAACAATTTATTGTAGTGCACAGAGCGCTACACAACACTACTACCACACACACATTCACACCCATATGAAAACTCTATGCGCCGACGACGACGTTGACCGGTGGACGGATGGCGAGCGAGCTGACGAACGCAAAACGATTAGCGATTGTTAGCTTTGCTACTGGTTTTCCCCCGTGACAGCTGAGTGTTTTGTTTTCGTTCTTCTTCTTCCTGTGTTTTCGCCTGCTAATGCTTTGATTTCGCTTTGTTGTTGTGTATTTAATAGTCGCAGGCTTTCAAAGGTATAATTTCAGTGCGCTGGTTTAGTCTGCAATTTGGCGGTTGATTAGAAAGGCTCTTCGAATGAACTTTACTCAGCAGCGCCATTGTGAGTCGCGCGGAATTTGTGTTTATGTGTGTACTTGTGTGCGTGTTGGCATTTTAATAATTATATTCATGGCTAATTGCTATGAACAAATAAATATTTGAATCGAAACTCGAACAAAATGGTTTTGTTTTGACTTGGGAAAGGACCCAGTGATAGAAATGAGGCGAAGTGAAACCTGAATATTGAAATTTTATTAAAGAAATATTATATCAAGTCAGGTGTGATATACGAAAACTATACTAAAAATCGTGTTTGAAAATGTGTCAGCGTACATTTAGAACAAAAATTTGTCAAGGTAAGTCACAAAATATTCAGTTCACTCATACAAGTTTTTCTAGTGTGCTTTTTTTTAATGATATACAAGAATGGAAAAGATTATAGATATTTAAGCCTGAAGCGCGTTCCTGAAATCCTCAGGTCTCTCCACGTATAGAAACATAAATGCAATATTGAGAGCGCGGATCGGAATTTTTTTTGCATGTTTTTAACAATTTCAGGATGTTTGTGAAATTTTAATATTTTATATTATTTAATGGTGAGTATGGCAAATTTTTCAATGTATGTGTAAATAAATTTTTATTTTACATTAAATATTGTTTTTATAATCATGGTTAATCGACCCGATGTGTGGAAGAGTGGTCCCACTACCACTACGACACCTGGGGAGTCCTATCGTCCGCCCAGTAGTGAAGACACTTAAGGCCTTGTTACTCCCGACGTTCACTCACCACCTGAGCCTAGCAAACCACCAGCATGGCTCCCGAAAAGCGCACAGTACCATCACAGCATTTGGCGTCATAAACGCCCAGATAGTTTGTGGCCTTAACCAGAAACCACTCTGTGAGAGAACGATCTCGTAGCGTTTCACTTATCAAAAGCTTTTGACACAGTCAGTCACACAACGCTACTGCAGGTCATTAAAAAAACTATGATCCCTCCAGGACTGAAGAGGTAGACGATGAACTACCTGAGCGGTCGTCAATTATCCGTACTATTTCGAAAAAAAAAACTCTAAGCTGAGAAGAATTAAACTAGGAGTTTCGGAGAGGTATGTCCTCTCCTCCATTGTTTAACATATGTTTATCTCGAAACTCCCACAGCCACCAGAAGGAGTTTCTATAACCTCGTATGCTAATGATTGCATGATATTAATGTCGGCCAATGGAATCGATGGCATGTGTTCAAAGGTAAAAGACTATATCTCTGACTTTTCTCGCTTCATTTCTGCACGGAACTTAACACTTTCCCCACTAAAACCACAGCGACCATATTTACAAACAGGACGAAGGGGTACTTGATATGCTTGATTGCTGACGATAGCGTCAAGATTCCGACTGTCAATAATCCTAAGATTTTAGGTGTGAATTTTGACAGTCTGTGCTCTTTCACTCCTAATACGACCACGATTATCGCCAAAATACAGAGTTGCAACAAAAACCTCAAGTCGCTAGCCGGCAGCACATGGGGAAAGGACAAACAAACGTTGTTGGCAACTGACAAGGCAATCGGCCGGTCGGTTTTTAACACGCCGCACCAATATGGTCGCCTGGATGCAATGAAACGCAGACGAGGAAGCTACAGACATGTCAAAATATTGCTTTCGGAAAAATCATCCCTCATTAAGCAATACGTCGACCAGACTTCGGATGCAACAAACTTCCGAAAAGCACTAACACTTCACAATTGGGCCAATGAGTCAAACTCGACTCGGAGTCAAACCACCACCCATTGCAGACGAAGAGCTCGTTCTGACCTTCGTTCTTCGTCCGACCCCTCAAAACAGCACATATCTTGGGCCTTCCGTTGGATGACGTCGACGATAACTTAACTAATCTTTACCATCCTATTGGGGACTAGATATCCACGAAAACAACAACAAGAACCAAGGCTAACTACTGCTGAACAAGCCATAATTAGAAACATGAAAGGCGTAAGTTCGATGCGGAATTTCGGAGCAGAAACTGTAATGGCTTGGGCAGCCTTTTCGTATTTTGGGGCATCACCAATTTGCTTTACTGCACGGAAAATTAACTCCGAAATCTCCTGGCCTGTTTGTAGTCCTGATTGTAACCCTATCGAGAGCTTTTGGGGTATACTTGCCAGTAAAGTCTACTCAATATGAAAACAATGAAGCAATGTTCTCGAACTCAACTCACAAATGGGAAACCTTACAGAGACTAGCTAATTCTATGCCAAATAATTTTTTTTTGTCTCATTCAAAATAAAGGAGGTGATTAGAAGTACTAAAATTGAAATATAAACTTTTACTTTTTACTGACTTAATAATTTATAAAATATTCTTGTTTAATCTGATCACATCACTTTAAATGGGTTTTCTTGAAATGCTGTATACTGAGTTGGAAAAGAAAATTTTTCAAAAACGGTTTTTGTTATATAGAAATCGGATTGTATTTTTGATAATGATTTTGAGTAATTAAGCCAGCCTGTGGCAGACATTTTTTTATATAAAAACACTTTCTGTTTTGTGGAACCGCCATTTCGTCAAAAATAAAAACTTTAAGAATATTTTAATAATCGGTGATATATTTTCAAATTTTCTTCGTTTCCGAGGGCTATTTCGAAATGGATTTTCGAAAAAGGTCTTGTTCTGTAAATGTACGTAGATTTTATTAATTTTATAAATAAAATATCTTCTAAAAAAAAAAATTAACAAAAAACATTTTTTTTACTTACCGGTGGATATAACCCCTTAAGCTTTCACTACACTCATTGTGCTCCCAACCTGAGAATATTTGGCAACAAAGGAGTTTTCAGTTTTAATAATGTTTATGTAGCTCAATGAATATTTGAGCCCTGAAAACTGGTGAGTGTGAGAAAAGGGAGAAAAAGAAGTAACATAAATATTTTTGAGTTATGCGTACACACATATAAATATTTACACAATTATTCAGACGAATATCACTTAACTGTATAAGATCTATATACATACACAAACCTGTGTACATGTAGTTATATGCATTTATGTAGTTTCTGTGTCACAATGTTTGACATTTGAACTATGCGGCCTTCAACAACGAAAATAGAGAAATTTATGGTAACCAAAATAGCACAGCCGCAGGTGCCGACCCCAAGCACTGCCATCCAACCCGCGAAGCAGGTCGCGTACGCCATTCTACATTCAGTTCCTTGCGTCTTTTATATTGATTTTTTTTTTTTTTGTGAATTATAAATACAGCCTTGCTTTGATCATTGTCGAAATTAGACGCCGTTTCTTTTTTTCTAGCCACATGGCTTGCGCTTACACAGTATTAGCATTGCGCACTGAATGCTTCGTTGTATTAACATTTCTAATTTTTACCGATCGAAATGAATATAAAACACACAATATTTTATCAAATTTTTGACGATTTTCTTGTCAATCAAATGTTTACTTTATATATTTGAATTTTTATGTTCCGCTGTGGCGATTTGGCGCATGCAACACACCAGCGCTGTTTTCGGAGTTAACAGTTGAATTTGTTGGAGATTCCATTCCAAATAATTGAGGGAGAAAACTTTTTGAATGCAAAGAGTGCTTAGTTGAAATATATTGTTGTTGTAGTAACGATTATCCAAACCTTACTTGGGGAAAAGCAATTAGTAAACTGCCCTCGAAAACAGGGAAGGTATCAATAGCGCTTGGCCCAGAAAACGGGCTGCTTCAACGGATTTGGACTAAAGGGACAGGGAAGTTAAGTGAGCTGGTTTCGTTGGGCATGCAAAGCGATGATAAGATGTTCGAAGGAGACATCCTGCTCAAGTCCCAAGAGTGGTGTTTGACAGGTCTGTATCTTCTTCGTCTGCATGCTACTGCACCCAGGCGACCATACTGGGTTGTCGTGCGAATTGATCTGCCTATAACAATGTCTGTTTCTCCTTTCCTTAAGTGCTACCGACTACCGACTAGCGACTTGTAGATTTTGTTGTTTGTTGCCGCTCTGTACTTTTGTAAAAAAGCAATTGTGTGCGGAGTGAAGGAATGCAGGCTGTCGAATGTTACAACTAAAATTTTAGTATTGTTATTTGTCAGAATTTAAACATCATCGATAGAATTGTAGCGGTCCGGTCTGTACCTCTTCGTTCAGTTTGTGACAAGTGTGGTCGTGGATTGAATGGGGGAGAGTTTTAGGTTCCCTGCAATGAAGAAGCGCGAAAGTTTTAGGAGCTAGACGTTCACTTTTGAACACATGCCATCAATTCCATTGTCCAGTTGAAACATATATTTTCTGTAGCATATCTATCTAAATTATTCAATATAGTTTCTATAGAGAGAGTCTCTTATGAAAATTCAAAAACTGAAAAAAGGGTTTTAGAAATTTAAATTAACTGTAGCTTCTTTCTGCACAAAACTAGAAAATGCTCGGAAAATATAATAATCTTCACAAATAAAACAGGAGCACTGTACAACTTGATTTTACACTGTACATGAACTTGATTTTAAACCTTCAGTTTAAAAGTCAATAATGGTCCGATCTGAAGAACTTGTTCGAAGATTATATCGTTGTCTTAGACAATTATCTCAATTCTGGGAAGATATTTGATCGAAAAAAAGAGTATTTCATATAAAAACTAGATTTACTTTGTTCGATCTACCATCTATCACGTTGTCGTGGTCCAATATTCGCGGCTTCGAAAAATGAGTAGATTCTTGGGGAGGGAAGGACGTGCTTAAAATTTCAGATGGATATATAAAAAAACTGAGTGACTAGTTTAGGTATATATGGACATTGCTAAATCGACTCAGCTCGTAACGATGACTATTTAGATACACGTTTTATAGGCTCTTCGACGCTTCCTCCTGGGTGTTACAAATATCGTGGCAAATTTAATATGTTTAGTATGATATCCCAACGAAAATTTGTTTAATCACGAAAATATTTCGCATTAAAAATTGCTAGCGAGAAACCGATTCTAGGCCCATAGCCTCTTGGTTGTTTAAAATGATGCGTGGAATATTTCCCGCATATGCGATTTTTTTCAATTTTTCGGCTCCCTGTAAATCGATCCGCTCTAATATATATATTTTTATGTTTTAGAGTGTCCTAAACTCTAAATTTAGTGTGTAGGAAGTCTGGTTAAAGATATTATATGAACCAATTCACCAATTCAAAAATTCATAACATAAACTAAACGATTTCTACAAAAATTTAAGTTCTTCTTATTGCTGCCAAGCGTTACTGACTCAAGAAACATAATTTAATCACAACTTTCTAATACATGCAACAAAGGTCTCTTGCCAATAAAACGAGCAAATAAAGAATGCAATAAACTACCAAAATAAGTATTTAAGATTCTATCTACAAAATATATAGAGTAACCACCTGTTGGCAAATGAACACGCAGAGAACCAACAAACTACATTCATCAACAATTACGCAGCGAAAATTTGTCACCTTACTAAAATATTGATTTAAATATTTAGCAGCACGCTCAACACCTCAAGTTACATATTCAAAAAGAAACAGCTAATATTTAAACAATCAACAACAGTGCTGCCAAGTACTCACAATAAAAGTCTCCAAAAATACGTACAAATATTTGAAAGCTCCGGCCGCAGTGCACCAACAACTTCCAAAAGCTCTGCAAAAGCTTTGCTAACCCACCTGTCGCACTTGCCGGCATTCACCTTTGTATGTATGTGTGTACTTACCGACATCGCACACATACACACATATTTCGAGCCCACAGCAGTGACAACTTTGCAGCCCCGATAGGGTGCCACCCGCACACACACACACACCCTTGGCCAGGCCGGCCAGCCCGTGAGGCAGCTACTGTGCCATCCGCTCCGCTATCAGTTCAGTTGCGGTTGAGGTGTCGTACGTGTTGGGCGCACCGTCAGAAACGCTACACAGCAGCGAGCTTTGACAAAATTCCGAACTACTTAGATTGTGTTTTTGTTTTGAAGTGCGTTTGCAGGCAGAACATTCAAAAAGCTAACGGAATTTTGCCGAGTGTCGGGTCTGTAGTTACTTTTCTTTCCATGTTTTTTTGCCGAACAGAAAAAATTTGAATAAAATCGTGCTCAAAAGTGAAAGCATAGTTGGTAAAGCGAACGTAGTGCAAATATTTGAAAGTGTCTGTGTGTTAGTGCAAGGCTGTTTGCACTGTAAATGAGTGCAACTCCTGTCAAAGGAGCTTCGCGCATAAAAAGCGCCACACCGTGGAAAGTAAATAACGGTAGAAAGTGAAATGTTTTGAAATTTGAATTCGAACTAACCGAGGACACGCGTCGCGTCGAGCGCAGCAGGAGCGACGGACAGGCGGCGAAGTGCGTGCTGCTCCACTTATGCTCGTCAGCAAGGAGGTCGTGAAGTAAGCAAAGCCAAACGGCATATTTAGTGCAAAGAAATGTGCCACTAAACGAAGAGTGTTGGCCAATATTTGCATATTCAAGTGTTTACTGTGTTTTTATGTTGATTTTGTTGCTGTGCTGTGTTTTTACGGTCTTTTTCAAACGTTTTTGTTGATACGCTTGTTGTTGTTGATTTTCTTTGCTCTTGTTTAATTCTTCTTTTGTTTTTGGTTGTTGTGTGCATCGATGCAACCGGTAGAATGCAATAACTTCGTGTTGCCATTTCAATTAATGCATTTTCAGTTCAATACGGACACTTGAGAGCGCAAGCTGAATTCTTAAGCGGCAAAGAAAGCACGATCAGACGCCGGTTGCTTTGTTGAAGTGGCATTTTCGATATATTTAGAGAGCAAATGTCAAGCGTTTAAATTAAAGGTGGCAAGCACAACATATTAAATATTAAAAGTATAACGAGAGTTAATTAAATTTAAAAAAAGTTACCTAAATAAATATTGTGACGCCCAGTACAAAACGTAATAAAATAAAATCGTGAAAAATTATTAAAATTAATTAATTAAGAACTACATCAAAATAAAAGATTTTATTGTAAACTAATTTTCTTATAAATAATTTAAAATATTTTTCTATGATCACACAAAGTAAATTCTTAAAAAAATATAATAGTAAAATAGTAATTAATTAAGTTCAATAGGAGATAAAATTAACAAAAACAAAAATCTCAAAAAAAATATTCTGATTGTTAAATATTTTTTTTAATAAATAAATAATTATATTTTTCTAAAATCACACTAAGCAAAAACTCATTAAAAAATTGGTAAAAATTTAATTAATTAAAACGTTAATTAATGTTAATTTTTATTTAATTTATTTGAAAAATAATTAATTTTAATTTAACTAATAATATTTTTTTATTAAATTTATTTAATTTAAATTAATTATTTAATAAATTATTTAAATGGATTAAAAATTTATTTATATATACATACATAGATATTTTTTTTATTTTTTAATTAAATAAGGAAATATAATTCTCTACAATATTTTTACGGAAATAACATAAATGTCTAATTGATACTAAATTACTTCAAATTAAATTTATTTTATTTAATTAAGTAAATAATTATATATAATTTCATAACGGAAATAACAATAATATCTACTTTGCCCAGATGATTAAATTAAATATTTTTTCACCAAAAGTGGAAATGACCAAACATTGGTAAAAAATTTTAAAAATTTCTTTTTGAAACTTTTTGACTTTTTTGAAAAAAAATTGTTTGCAATGACATGCATCTAAAAACTTCGAACTTACTTATTGACTTGTTTAATTAACATTAATTTTAATTAATTTTTAACTTAATTAATTAATAATAACAGTTAATTAAAATTTTAAATAATGTATTAATCATAATTTTAATTAGGTCAGTAAATAAGTTCGGAGTTGTTAGTAGAAATTCATCCGCTAATATTTAATTTTTAGCCTAACTAATTAATTAATTAATTTTTTTTAATTAATTTACAATATTTTCGAAAAATATTTCACTCCAATTATAGTTGCTATATTTATAATTTACTTAATCGTACATAAAAATTAAATTAATAATAATAACTGAATTAATTATTATTAACTAAATTGCATACATATGAACTTATAATTTATTTTTGGCCTAATTAAAATTAATTATTAACTAAAATTATAATTAATTAACTAATTTTAAGTAATTCTAATTAATTAAATAATTAATAATAATTTATTATTAAGAAAATCACAGACATAGCAACTATACTTAGAGTGAAATGTATTTTCAAAATAATTTAACTTACTAAATTTTATCAAAATCAATTTGAATAGAAGAAAGTCGTTTTAATCTGCACCGCTAACCTCTTACATAACATGGCGTTGGCTCTTTCTTTGTGAATGTCAAGCGCAGCAATAAATTGAGTAAATTATACTCCCTTTTGTGTTCTAATCAAACCAAAAGAAGATGCAAAACCAGAGTCTATGCTTGAAAGATTCTCAAGTATATAACAATAAAACCAAGAACTGGCATTGAGTAATAGAAAATGGTGGACTGAAGCAAAAAAAAAAAAACATTAAAAAAATTAGAAAATCAAAAAAACAATAATTGAATAATAAAAGATTTTAAATAAAATGGATATTTACAACAACTAATTTAGTAATGCATTTAAAAAAGTAAATAAAATATAACTCAATGCAGTTTAACGGTTAATTGCGCCATGCGAAAATCGTGAGGAAGCACACTGTTCCCAATAAAATAAAAAAAAAACAAAGCTAATAACATTTTTGCACTGACCTATTGATAACTTTTTGTCGATATGCCAGCCTTTTCAAACGGTGAAAAAATTCATTTTTTATTGGATTCACATTTTTATAGCCTTTACGACAACAGCAGCAACAAAAGCAGAAGCTCACTGCTTAGAAACAGAGAAATAATGTGAATTGTGTTTCAAAGCATGAACTGTTTCTATCATCTGATTACAACAGTTTACACTTGAGCGTCTATTAAAATATTATTCCATACTGACAAATTGTCGCAATCACAATTAATCCATAGAATTTCGTCACATAATCTCCCATGCAACTAGTCAGCTGAATTGTAACTTCATCAGTCGCTGTTTACCTTATCAACCCAAACGAGTCAACAAGCTGACAGTTGTAAACAACGATGACACATGTTGTCACATAAATAGTGATAAGGCATCAAATTCATCAGAACAAAAATATTTACTAACAAAGCTGCGGGCTCATGAACATATATGTACTCTATATGTAACATAGGGCTTGCTTATTATGCTGATCAAGTGCCTAGAGGCCATTCCTCAAACAGCTGGAATAAAATTTATTGTTGATGAGTATATATGCTACAAAATAATAAAAAAATAAATATGCTATTATTCTCGAAATTAATACAAATCGAACATACTATTTTTGAAATAAAAATATTTGTTCGACACTTTACTCTTAAATTTGAACGATCTGCTGGCATGAGTAACTGATACTTAAAGCGCGTGCAGACGTTTGACAGCTTTAAGCTTTTCAATGTTTACTTTTCTCTTTTTTTCCATTAATGAGTTTGTGTTTGATTTTTCATTTCTTTTCACTCACGAGGCTTTATGATTGAGTTTTCACTATGTGAGAATGTTAAATGTCAAAGCAGCTGACAAGTAGAGCAATTCATTCATAAATATCTAGCGGATTTTGTATAATCAGCTAACATTGGGGTCTCACGTGAAATTGTGCTATTTATGTTCATATACATACATATATAAGAATTTATATGTATATCCAAACAAAAAAACACGAATTTACTTTTGTCGTTTGAATTCCTGATGCCTTGTCTATGACGCTAATCACTACCCCTTACCACCAGACTACTGAACTAGACCTCGCTCCCTTAATAATAATAAATATAATTTTTTTTAGCTTCTAGACTCACACTAAAGCCATTTAGGCTTAAATTAGTCTTACTGCAGTTATTTATATTTCGCTCAATGTTTTCATGTATGTATATTTGTTGCATACCCTCATGTGGGAGCACACACACTTTACGGTATGAAAACATAGCATTCCGCTAAAATGATAACAATATTGTCTGCTTGGTTTATTAGAGCATTTCCCTTTATTACTTTTTGATTTTTGATTATTATTGTTGCTGTAAGCAATAGCCTTCAATCATACAGGCATGCCTAGCTCAATATGAGAAAAGGAAATTTGCAGAATAACAAAACGAATAGGTGCTAATTTTAGAGTCCAACTAGCAAGCAGCAAAAAGCCACACACTCACACGAAATTTTGTGTATTTTTTTGAATTTATTTGGCAAAATCAATATGCATTAGGCATTAGCAGTGAATTGTGTAGACATTTGTTGGCAAGAAGCGTAAAGTTAATTAGGAGAAGTGAAAAAAGCTGCTTACGTCAAAAAAATTTCAAAACTTGGCAGTTGTGGCGGATTTTAAAAAACCGCCGAAAAGCAGTTTATTTTTTACAGTGACAAGTGAATTTATTCCTATTTGAATGCAAAAAATTTTTTACTTAAAAATGTAAGATCTTTTGAACAAATCCTACTCTACTTAGGCACCTGGATTTATTTATTTATTTTTGAGAGCTTACTTTAATGACTAAAAGTGCAAATGACAGCTAAGCGTTTGTTAAGGGAGCAAATGACTTCACGCTACATAACATTTTTAAATTTTTTTTCTAACCTGAACTGAATGATCGGCGGGACTAGTTGGGTCGATTTCGATTCATGCCCATCTGCCAGTCCGACTGTCTATATGTGTAAGAGTCGCTCAGCTTTTGAGAAATCGGTCCATCTCCCTTCAAAGCGCTTCTTATTTACGGGAACTGCTGACATCGGACCACTATCACATATACATATCTGCCATACAAACTGAAGGATCAAAATCAAGTACTTATATAGACAACTTTTTTATTTGACGAGATATCTTCATGAAATTAGACAAATATTATAACCGAAGGCAACGGCATGATCTGTAAAGAAATTGTTCATATCGGACAACTAGAGCATGTAGCTGCCATACAAACCTAACGGTCAGAATTAAGCTCTTATGTAGAAAACTTTTTCAGTTATCGAGATATAGTCACGACATTTAGTATGGAGTATTTTTCAAGACAATGCTATAATATGTGCAAAAATTTTCAAGATCGGGCTACTATAACATATAGCTGCCATACAAACTGAATGAACGAAATCATGTCCTTGTATGAGAAGCTTTTTTATTTCACAAGATATCTAAACGAAATTTGGAGTAGGATATTGTCTAAGAAAACGATACAATTCTTGAAAAAATTATTCGGATCGAATTACTGTGGCATATAGTTACCATACAAATTGAATGAACAAAATCATGCGTCTGAATGGAAAACTTTTTTATTCTTCGAGATATTTTTACAAAATTTGGCACGAATTGTTAACTGAAGCAATATTGTCATCTCTCAAAAAATTGTTCAGTTAGGATCACTATAGCATATAGCTGCCACACAAAGTGGCTGATCAAAATCTGGTGCTTGTATGAAGTATTTAGTATTTTTTAGAGGTATTATTGTTTATATCATTTTCTGTTAAACAAAATACACCTATGAAGGGTATATTAGCTTTGATGCAGCTGAAGTTGTCGTTTTTTCTCTTATTTTTCAATGAGCTTTGTTTTGCTTGTTCAATAAGCAATAAAAGGCAGTAATTTTCCACTACAATGTCTGCGGTCTAATGAAAAACACATAAATACATTGTAGCTGATAAGCTGCGTGAGAAAACATGAAAACTTAGCAATGCTTGCTGTCAATAAATTGATAATACAACAATATTTTCCATAATAAAAAGCGTCCTTGACTCAATAAAATAAATGTGCAATAATATGCAATGCATCTAATAAATATTGTACAATATTAATCGAAATGCATGTCAAAATGTCTTTGACATATTACACGATCTGACAAAAAAAAAACTGACATTTTCAGGTATTTCATTACAAAACTTTATTATCGCCTTCAAAATAGGCTCCTAAGTCAATACAAGCATACCAACGCTTAAGCTAATTGTGTAGCGAATTTAGCGAGTGACTTTAATAGCTTCAATCGACTCATGGCGGGTTGCCTGTTTCGAAAACAAAAATAAAGCGATGACTCTCGTATCATGTTTTGTCAAAAAGTCAGTCACAATCATGAATTCAGGTCTTGTGGTATAAGCACAAACATACCCAAAACTTTAACCAAAACTTTAACCAAAACTTTATCCAATTGTTGAGTCTATTCATAAGAGATGTTGATGTCTGTAAATATTCCAGTAGTCCTCTTGACTAAAAATTCCATGAAATTTAGTAACCTCAAAAGGCTTGCGTTGCCAAGGCGAAACGGCGGCGAAACTCAACTAATTTGCTTACAAAATTTATCTAAGGTTTTTATTGCCATAAAGCAATTAGCG
Source organism: Bactrocera neohumeralis (assembly GCF_024586455.1). Classification (NCBI taxonomy): domain Eukaryota; kingdom Metazoa; phylum Arthropoda; class Insecta; order Diptera; family Tephritidae; genus Bactrocera; species Bactrocera neohumeralis. Next base: position 77,500,889 of record NC_065920.1, on the reverse strand, counting down.
AAAAAATCACATTTTTACAAAACTTCAAAACCACTAAGGTACTTAAAAGCGATTGACTGAACGCTCGTAAAAGCGAATTGAAAGTACATAAAATTAATAGCTCGTCAATTGTCTTATAAAAGACTTACAAATGTACAGGTGCGCATAACAATGTTCAATAAATTAACTATGTCAAATACTAAACGTGAGAGTAATTTACAAAATTCGCTTTTCTCGCAATTAAATTATTTGCTTACTTATGTACTCACTTTATGAGCGATCTAGACGCGATTTGTTGATACCAAGATAAGTAGCAAGCGGCGACAGCTTAATAACCAATAAAAAATATACATATACATTACACATACAACAACAAAAAATCAGCAAAACTGATTGAAACGTGACAACAATTCAAAAAGCCTAATAAAAACTTCCCCACACAGATCAAAGCAGCATTATAAATTAAACAACAACAACGTGCAGCTATTGCAAAGATAACAAAAACAACAAAATTATAAAATTATTTCAATATAAACAGCGAGAGAATAACAATTTGCTGCCAGCCAGCTAGTGCCAATGTAGCATATCTCAAAAGCGCCACAAAAATAAAAACGAAAAAAAAATAAAAAAACAGTAAAAAAAAGTTCATAAAAAACACCAAAAAGCATTGAACACCAACACACCGTCAACAACTCTGTCAAACGGTCATGCATGATTTGTGTATCACCATTGTGGAGGAGCATACGAAACGAGTTTGTCGAAATTTCGCATTGACGCACACGCGTCGGCGCACCATCACCATTGAGGAGGAGGAGGCACAGGCGCCAACCAGGCCTCAACAGCAACAGCACCAGCAGCAACAGAGGCAGCAGAAGGCGCAGTCGCTGCCACCAATATCGAAGTTGAACGCCAAAACAACAACTACCACCACCACAACAACCACGAAAGGTCCCACCACCACCACCAACAAACGCATCACACGCGAGTACGTGCTGCCCTGCTCCACGCCCAGTGAGTCCACTTCAGTGACCGTAGCAGTGCCCACAAACTCGTCTATCAAAGTGTGGGCCGAAGAGGACAAAGATCAGAATTTGTTGTTGCACATTACCAAGCAGCGTGGCGATAAGCCTGGGGAGCGCGCTCAGCAGCGCAGCATTTGATATACAGACTGCGAGCGACCTGCTAAGAAGGGGCAGCCGAAAAAGGGTTATAAGTTGGTGATTGACTTGGATTGAAGCTACAGGAAAATTGTTTAAGTAAGTGGGAGTATTATAAGAAAATGAGCTTGAGATATTAAGAAGAGCTTTTGTTTCAATGTATATTTGTCCAATGATATGATAAAAGCGAGAAAAATCAGTTTTTCATGTTCAAAAACTGCATTATCTATAACTGATCTTTGTTTTTTTCTGAAATTTGACATACTTTCTTTTCTGTCTAAAGAGCTGCTCATTGTCGCAACCGCAAATATCGGACCACTATAACTTATAGCTACCATACAAACCAACCGAACAGCATCAAGTTATTGTAAGGAATATTTTGGGATTGTGAAAGGTATTAAAGCTTCTGTGGCCGATTGAACGTTTTTTCTTGTTCTGAATCTCACTGGTAACCAGCGAAGTAGATTTTGAAATAATGAATTAGCAAGTGTTTCTTGAAATATTATGTATCGCTTCCAAACACTTTTTTTTTAATTTCTCACTGGATTCTTGTTAACTCTTATCTTATTCTTTTGGGTACAATTTACAGCAGTAAATTCGTTAAGAGCCACCAATAATACGCATCTGCTGGAAAGAGGAAGCAATGATATTAAAATGTATGATCAATAGAGTTGTGATCCTGAACTTCAGGCTATAACTCATGCACGAATTGAATTTTTTATGAATAATAAATACTGCAAGCATAAGGAAGAAGAAGAAGAAGAAGAAATAATGCGGAATAAAGATCTTTCATTTCATAAATCGGTTTTTTGTTTAGAGTTCATAGAAGGCATGTATTTACATCATGTCAAGGACAGAGGATATGGATGTATAATTAATGGTTGAAAGCGGTATAAATGAAGTATAGATGAAAGAAAAAGTTGTAGGTAATAATACGGTCTTCAACTTTTCAGAAACTACTTTTTTCATATAACCTCAAAAAATTTTCTTTCACGGTATTCGGGGCAAACTAACCATTTTATGTACAAAAATTTGGTTTTTGGTTGAATTTTTAAGGGTTAAAAACTACTTAGTTCTATGTTCGTCAAAACTATGAGTTATATAGAAAAAAGGTGTATATCGAGTTTGTAGGTACTACAAAGGTCTTAAACTTTTTTCACATAACCTCAAAATTGTGTGAAAAGTTCTCAAAAAAGTTTTTGATTTTTTATTTGTATGTTTTTAGTAAAAAACTTTCTTTCACGCTATTTGGGCTAAACTAACCTTCTTATGTCCTAAATACACTGTAATTTTTTGTTTAAAAATGTTTTTTTTTCAGCTTTTTCGACTTAATATCGGGAAATTCTTTAATTTTCAATCTAAAATTTCACTTCAAAATCCTTAGAACCAAGTCAGATTTGGCAGTTATGAAAACTTAGACTAAATGTGCTACATGGTAACCCTAGAAATTATGATTTAATTTTCACTTATCTCATTGAAGGCATTAATGAGTCAATTGTTGAACTAGTGCGATTAATTTCAATTCCGTTAAATGCGTAATACATTGCTAATACCATAAGCTTTAAATACAGAAACTCTTAATTGCACAATTGCAATGCCAAAAGAGCCAAGCAAAAGAAAATACCAAAATATTATCACAAATATTTTTTGTTGAGACAAAAATATGTACATATATATATAATATTTATGGTATATGTGAGTATGTATGTATGTATGTGTGATGCATGAATTTTTAATTACTTAAAAAGATAAACTGCTGACGATCAGATACCACTGGCTGCGCAGGAATACAAACTTCAATTTAAATATTTGCGTACTTACCTATGCACGTGTGCGTATGTATGTATGTATGCGTGCTTATTTACCTGTTGACTACTGTACAGTTTCGCCAGTACAACGCTGCTGTGTGAGTAATTTTTAAAGTAATTGTGCCAGCCGATTCGATAAGTCTATTTGCCTTTTTAATTATTTATACAACGGCGCACAGGCAAACACACACACGCACACAGCCAGAACGATGAGCTTGCATTTTATGCTTTAATTCTTGATTTTTTGCTCACACTCCAATTACGGTTATTTTTCCTGCCTTTGCTATAACTCACTTTAAGTGCTGTTAAGTGTTATATGCTCGCCTTCTATGACTAAGTACTATGTGCTTATACCGACAATAGCAGTTATTTGCACAAAATTGAAAGCAACAATTCGCTCGCTGCGTCGGCTACAGTTAATAATTGTTTCATAAATAATCGCTTTAAAGCACACGTACTTAAGTGAAGTGGCAGTTGGAGCGCCCCAATTGATATGAATCTGTGTGTCGCGCTGGGCATTATGATAAATCGACGCTGTGCGACACACAAACACACAAAGACACGTTCGCATAAATATTTATGCGCGTAATTGTTGTTTTTGTTGCCGGTAATTTCAAGTATAATTAATTAGTAATTGACAGGTGAAGTTAAATTTGTCAGCAATCACCGCGTCTGTTTCATTCTTCAATAGCGCGCGTTGCCTTACACGGCGTATGAGTGTTATTTCATCGGAAATCGCGCAGACAACGCCTTTGCTTGTATGCGTTTATGTTTGTGTATTAATTAATGACTTTCTTAGCTATTTTTAATACCAAAAGCCGTTTACTCCAATAATAAATATTACAATATTAACAAATATTTGTCGAGTCTGCGGAGTGAACTCGCTTTTATGACCAATTAGCAACCCACTTCTATAACCGTAATAAAACCGCAACATATTTACAAAATGTATGAGTAAACTAACGTGTTCGTGTTAAAAACTTGCCGACAAACTAACACATTTATTTTAAGATTGTTAAATAAATATTATTATACGGCAACAAAGTGTGGTTGGATGTTCTATGCAAATTAATATGACTCTCATGCTATTAATAATAATAATGAATATTGAAAATTGCAAAAATATATTGCAGTTATTTATAGAGAATCGCGCAGTGAATATTAGCGCTTGTTGCCCTTCAATGACTTAAGGTTTATTACCTTAGTTAATTTAAATAATTTTTTTATTTATTATTTTGTTGAAATTTAATTTTAGTTTTATTTTTAATTTTAGTTTTAACATTAATTTTAATTTTTATTTTATTTTATTTTATTTTATTTTATTTTATATTTTATTTTATTTTATTTCATTTCATTTTATTTTACTTTTCTTTATTTAATTTAACATTTAACATTAACTATTTATTGGTATTTATTAAATTTAAAAGTATTTTTATTTCAGCATAATTTAATATAATTTTTACTTTAATTAATTCTAATAATAATTTTAATTTAAGTTTGAATTAATTTTTATTTTTAATGTAATGCTCTGTCATCAATGTTAATTTTAATTTTAATTTTGACAGTAATTTTAATTTTAATATTAATTTTGTTTTTAATTAGAATTGAAGTTAATTTCCATTTTAAATTCCTTTTTAATTTCGTTTCAGGGTTTAATTTTAATTTGAGTTTTATTTTTAATTTTGATCTTATCTTTAATTTTATGTTAATTCCAATTTAATTCTAGTTTTAACTTGAATTATTTAAATTTAATTTTAATGATGATGTTACTTTGAAATTTGAATTCAAAATTTATTTTAATTTAATTTAGTTTTAATTTTTATGTAATTTTTGTTTTATACAAAATTTAATTATTATTTAATTTAATTGAAACTAATTTTAATGTGATTTTTGGTTTTAATTGGTATTAGTTAATTTTAAAACTATTTTAATTTTAAGTTTTATCTTATAGAATCTTATTTTAATTTAATTAGTTTAATTTTAATTTCAAATTTAGTTTAATTATAATATTATTTAAATTTATCGATATACTATATTTGTAATAATATTAATTTAATTACTTGAATTACATTGTAACCAACTATCGGCGTGTTCTGGCGCGCTCATTACAGGAACTCGTGTCAATTTAATTTATTATTCATTTAGCGGAAAATCAATTATATACAATTTTCATAATAAACGCATTAATGGCCGACATCGCACTTCCGGCTATAAAGTAGCAACAAAGTAAACCGTATTTGGTTAAACGTGCATCATTATATACTATATACACATATACATATGTATCTATTTATAAACAAATTAAAGCTTTGTATAAAAAAGATTAAAACATTGGATACGCTTAGGTTGGTATAATGACCAATCACACGTGTCATAAACAGAATGTGCCATTCAATATACTTATACCATATGTGTATCATATTTATATGTATGTACAGTTTATTTTTAGATACAATTATAAGTGAGTTTGTTAACTGTCAATCACACACAAAAAAAAATTATTTTATCATATCTGTTGGCTAAGTAACGCATTTTCATTATGGCAAATGGTCATTCAAAAATTGACATATGTATTTATTTACATTTTTCCACACCTAGAAGCATATGTTGTTGTAATAAAAATGAATACAAAACGTTCGCTTTGACACGCATTTTGCTTGCTGGTTAAGCTTTTCCGAAAACTACCACTTCGCTCGAATGCTTTCGGAGTGCTGAATATTAGTTAGCTTCTGATTTTCCTGTCGGTAGCTAATGCCAAGGCAGCTACTGCCGCGTTCGCCACGCGCACTTATATAACAGCCATTTATGTACAAGCAGTGCGCTATTTACCGCTCTTATCAGCGCGCTACGTATGTGTGCAGTAATAAACTGCGTACTGAACTCATCATATTTTTATAAATAAGATATTTTTATAAATGTTATCTAGATAGCACATATACATATATACATGGATTTTCATATATACTCGTATGTTGCCGGCAGCTAACCATTTACCATTCGCATGTACACTTTACAACAGAAGCGTGCCCTTTTGTTTTATTGCCTCGCTGCTGGTACTATTTTTATAACACAAAAACAAAGCAGTGCGACATATGTGCGAAATATTGCGAAAATTGTGTTGCCAAAGCATTCCAAATATTAATATAACGGGAGCAAGCAAATTGTTGGCACAATAGAAACAAATAAACAGCCGAGTTGATTAGAAAACAAAGCGTGTGGTCGCTTGCACTTTTGGTTTTCTGCAACGTTGTTGCTTGATTTGCCCAATACAGGAACAGGCAGTCGGGCTCTAGCGCAAGCTAGCACGCGCTCCTTTCAGTTTATTTACTCTGCCCTCATCTGCCAAGGCGCTCTGTCTACTTTTGTTGAAAATGAAAATATTTAATTTTGTCGTCACGAATTCTTCGCCTAAAAATTATTAATAATCGATTATTTATTTGATTTAGAAGTCCATGCGAACAATGTTTCGTGTCTTTGCAAACACAACCACAACTTAACAAATAAGCGGGTATATTTGTATTTGTAAACAATAACTGTTTGTCGAAGATTATATGCATGCGCGAGAAATATGTTTGCTTTTCAGCGCAAAAAATAACACGACGTGTATTTATAGGTTATGCTACAAGGCAAGCACATAGCACATTGAGATAAAGCACAAAGTTTACAAAAAATATTTGTGATAATTTTCTGCCAGACTTTACTTATAATGTATTAATAAGTTAATAAAAATTAATTGTAACTAATTTTAGCTTTCTATTTTGTTTGAATGTATATTTGCGAACCAGTAACTCAGTTATTGAGATATCGATCTTAAATTCTACGCACGTACTTGTCTTTACAAGATGTAGCTTGCTTGTGGGAACCGCCGACCTATAACCTATAGCTGTCATACAAAGTGAAAATTGGTCGTCTAGGTTCTTGTACGGAAAACTTTTTTATTTGAGAAGATATCTTCATGACAGTTGGCATGTCTTATTGTTGAAAGCAAAGATGCAATCTCCGAATGTGCTGTATAAATCGAAACATTATAGCTCATAGCTGTCTTGCAAACTGAACGATCAAGATCAAGTTCTTATAAGGAAAACTTTTTTCCTTGAGAGGTTATCTGCACGAAATTTGGCATGTAGTATTGCGCAAGGTAACAAAGCAATTTTCAAAAAAAATTCAGATCGGATGGCTACAAAGTATAGCTGTCATACAAGTTAATCAAATAAAATCAAGTTCTTGTATGGAAAACTTTCTTATTTGAGGAGTTATGTTCACCAAATTTGTCACGGATAATTTTCCAAGGCAACAGTGCAATCTCTGAGAAAAATATTTAGATCCGATCACATATAGCATATAGCTGCCATACAAACTGATCAAGAAAAATCAAGTCTTGGTATGAAAACGTTTTTTATTTGAAGTATTATCTTTACAAAATTTGGAATAAATAATTTACCGAAATAAAGCTTTTATATACCAAAACTTTTTCAGATCAGACCTCAATAGCATATGGTTTTCAAACAAACTGACCAAGCAAAATCAATTTTGTATGGAAACTTTTTTATTGCAGGTTATTATAGCTTCGATGCAACTAGAGTTAACCTATTTTCTTGTTTTGATAAGCAAAACATTCAGTTACATCCTCAATTAGGCAGCCACTTCCCGTGACAGAGAGTTCTGATAAGCTCAAACAAATCGAACTATACTCGTTTTGAAATTCTTCAATTTTCTTATTACGCCCTAACAGCGTTTCTCCCAAATAGTTTTCTGAGTAAGTTTCTCTTGCAATTACATGATAGCATTCTGTCAATTTATTACGCCAATCCAATCTATAACACATTTATTTGCTGTTGTCGTAATCGTTTTGTTAACTATGCGGTTCCAAAGCATTGGAAATCAATCATTAATTAGAGATACGCTTCAACAATATGTATTTCCTACTTTTTCCTAATACAACATTAAATATTGACATTACATTTTTTGCTTTCTATATGCTCTCCAATTTACATTCACAAATAATTTCCTATTATTTTAGTAAATAATGAACTAAGCAAATACGCATTTTAGTGTTGCTCATACGCCATGCCTAACCGCAGCATTTAACCACTTGCCGCAACCGTTAGAAGCTTCTGTAAAGCAATAAAATGAACGTTCAATGAAACAAGCGCAGCTCCGTTGACTCAGCACTCTGCTAAGACAACAAACGTAAAATAAATACTGTAAAATAACAAAAACAACTTGCAATAAGAAGCGGTTATTAATTAACAGTGTTGGCATTACGCGCTAATTGTCAGCGAACGAGTGTTTACATGTGAGTGGGTGAGTAAACAACAACAATAAACACAATTGCTGGCGTACATATAGATTGTTGAAGAGAGTCAAAATGCACTTGAAAGCTGAGCGAGAAGCCGGGTTTGGCCGTCAGTGGAATTAGCACTAGTTAATAGTAAGCAACAAAGTAAGCAAAAAAATAAAAATTTACAAAATAAAATATTTTTTTAAATTGTTTAACATAAATTGAGTGATAAACGAAAGTATTAGTGTAACGCTTATTGAAAGTAACTGACAGAAAATATTTTTTGGTATTTCTTTGCAAATTTTTTTTAAGTTTTGTGTAAATATTGGGTAGTCGAAAAAGTATTTTCGTATTTTATCAATAGATGATATTGCAGTCGTATATCTCCAGTGTTACCAATCACTTTTATTAATATAAATATAAAAAAAAATAAGTTGAAGTTCGATAAGAAATACGAAAAGACTTTTTCGAAAACCCAATAACAAAAAATAATCCATTTTACTATAAAAAAAAACAATGACGTAGTTCGACATGCAACACAAATAGCAAAGTTGATTTACTTAAATTCTGTGCCACATCATCATGCGGGCTTAAAAGCTATTTCTGTGCAACTCCTGCAACCGAAAGCTTACAAGGCATTACAGCGTATTTAGCCTTAAGTCCATTTACAGGCAATGGCGACGCAAGAAATTTACATTTTCTGCTCAAAATAGGTTAGCGGCACAAACATACACCCAGACATAACCCTTATTGTATGCTTATGATGATGAGGTCAAACGGCATGGCGAAGCAACAAATCCAATATGCCCTGAAAATGATGGTTACAGCCGCTAGTGGACTCTTCGAAGAGCCGTGTGCTATATGTTTGGTCGCTGTATGACAAAAGGGGCTAAAATTATCGCGGCCATAAAGTTGGACACAAGTAGACAGTTAAATTTAGAAATGCAAATGTCAAGCAAAAGCAGAGTTATGATATACTAAATTTATGGAAATCCACAATAATGGTCGGAAATATACTGTCAAACAGTCTGCCGCTTTCAATTTACTAGAATTCATATGAACTGCTTAGCCGGGCGTATACTGTCACCGCAAAAGGTGTAAATATATACATAGTTGCTTAATGACAGTCCCAACTTTGTAATTGCAATAATTTCTTAACACATCATTTGTGCTTTATTCTACCCCACAATAACAACAACCTTGATGGAAGTATACTTTTGATCTACTTATTTGCATGCCACATAAATTCCATGGCTAAAATGTGTCGGCGCGCGCTCCTTCCAACCGCTTACCGTTAGCAATAACTGGCAATGGCGTAAATCGTCTCGTTAGCACGTGCTATATTAATTATAAAAGTAAATAATTGCATAGTAATGCATTAAGTGGAGCACTTAAGTTTGGCACAAAAGGGCAATGAGTAAATGAATTTATTTGCGCATAAAATAATACGGAAAGCAAAAAGCAGCAAAAACAAGTTAATCCCGTAATAAAAAATATACATATCGTCACCTGAAATGCAAAATAACGTAACAACATTTTCGGAAATTTACAGTGGCATGAATGAAACACGAAATAAAATGGAACATGAGTGAAACAAAATTTTAAAATTGGTTAAAACTGGTTTATATCTGATCGCAGAACCTGAAAATGTTGAACATATGTAATGTTATGTATGTAATTTGAAGTAGTGAAGCGTAATCAATAAGACACTCAATTTCGAATTTTTTGATGATACGTTATTTTGCATTTCAGGTGACGATATGTACCTCATTTCTATAAATGCATATTAAAGACGCAAAAATTTTTATTAATACTTAGTAAATTCAAAATATAGCGTTTTTCTTCATTATTTTCCGTCATTTTTGAACAGCTGTAACTTTTTCGCAACTTCCCCGAATTTAATTTTTTTTTTCGTTTAAGTGAAGCTTAAAATCTCACCTTTCCATCATTATAGCATGACACAATAAAATTGGTAGCACTGGAGATATACGACTGCAACGACATCTATTGACAAAATACAAAAAGACTTTTTCGACTACCCAATATCATTATTTACGGCCTTAATAATTCTTTCCGAAAGCTATCTGTTACTGAGAGTTCGGCTTGAAAATAGATTGTGTAAGCCAAGATCCAACGTCCTTGAAATGAAAAAGCCGTCTAAATTGACTAGCATGAGAAACGTCAAGTTCACAACGCCGTTAAGAGTAATTAAATAAAATATCATACATATTTAAATTAAAATTATCTACCAGATTTAATAAGGATTTTAATTTTTCCACAAACAAAAATAAGATTTAGTCATTCTTGATCTTCTTAAAAATGAAGCTCTCACAACATGACTCGCAGTTAGAGTAGATCTTATCATAAAATCTATAAATTCGGTGACAAATATATACATATGTACGCATACATACATTCTCGTCACTCAGCGTACATAAAAAGCAAACAAAAAATATGTATGTATGGTAGATAACGAACATAGACCTTCCCAGCAGTAACAATAGCAGTCTTCGATTCGATAAGCTCTGGAGAGTAGCCAAACGAACAAACTATACACGATGCTCAAACAAATTGGCACCAGCCAAACTCTCCCAGTGTTTGCCGAGTCATCAAAGATGTGTATGGTCTGGCGTTGTCCCGATGAAAGACGAAGCCCTTTATATTGATCAGCTCTGGCCATTTTTTCGATTGCTTGCTTCAACCCATCAGTTGTTGACAGGAAAACGTTGAATCAATCGTTCAACCAGGCTGGAGCAGCTCATAGTGGATGATTCCTTTCCAGTCCCACCAAACACTCGGCATAATATTTCGAGGCGTCAATCCTGGCTTTGCGACCATTTGATTGACATATGCTTATCGTTTTTATGTTGTTTCCTGCGTTGTTAGCTCTCCCAGCCCCTATCCGAACTGCAAAAACTTCCATCGGGAAGATATGCAGTATTCAGGAAGCTTGAGGAACTGCCAGAGATCCAGCTCCAAGTAATAGATACCCTATCCCACTCGATAAGCCATTTTGGATCCAAATTTTGTAAGCTCCGCTGGTGTGTCGCAGGTTTCTGCACCAACCGGGTACTTTTATAACATTACCTATCGCAATTTGTCGTGGCCATTTCAAATAGAACTTTTCCTTTGCTTTTCGTTAGTCATTTGTTTTGACAGTTCGTTCATATAAAAAGTTTTCAACGCGAAGCCGAACAAAATATTAGGCAACTCTCATCTTGTTACGCTTTGCCAAACAAGAGTCACCATCATTTTATTAGAGAGGAACACTGAAAGCAAAGCGTTCATTTTGGCATACCCTTTGTTTCATGCGCTTCGTTGTTTCTGCATAAGCTGTCACGCAAAGCGGAAAAGTTGAATGTGAATGGGCTTTTGCAGTGTTCTAATGAAGTTAATAAAAACAATTGTACCTACGCGTATTTAATGCTAATCGTATGGGCAAATATTTTTATCTAAAACGTTGGCAGATCATTTGTTTGTCTTATTTATTATTTTATTTTTATTTTTTTTTTTTTTTTTGAGCTGAAAGAGCACGGTAGCTTACGCTGTAAGTAGCAAATTAAATTTGCCGAATAACGCTAATTATTACAGTCAACAGACCCATACCTATAAGCAAATACGAATCTCATAAAAATCATGGAATATTTAGATAAAGTACACACAAACAAAAATTGCAATTTCAGGCAGCAGATTCGTAGATAAACGAGAGACATTATTCACTATTTACAATAGCAGTCTTCGATTCGACATTTCTCTGCTTGCTTCTGCACTCTTATTGACAAAAAATACACCTAGAAGCAACAACAATGATTTACTATTTTACACTTTATTATGGTATACACCAAGGCCATAAGTTGGAGGTCATAGGCCGATTTCATTCACCAAGAATCAAATTATCGCTAACGAAATATGCGCACTTATTCTCAGTTATTAGTTAAACAAACCTTTTCTTCAATTATACCATGTTGTTTTACTGCACTTTGCTGCAATTTTAATCGACCTTATCGCCGCTTATCGCTCACGTCATGTCTCATTATCGAAGAGTGCGTGCCAAGAGCATGACTGACTCATAGTTTGCTTACCATATGACTATGTAGCGCATTTATAGCAGCCCTAAACATTTATTACCGCTACTGGCCTTCTCAAGTGCGCTGTACTTCTGCAGAGATTTTTACTTTCTTATCGGAAGGCAGTCAAATTGTTGTGATTGTTCTGTGAAATACTGGAAACTTAGTTTTAACTTAAATTTCTTCGCTGAAGGCTTTCGAAAATTTCCGGTATATCGTTGATCTACCCTAAGAAAGCGGGGATTTTTGGTTAGCACATGTTTCGATAGGAAAAATTACCTGCTCAGACTAACTAACCGTGCGATTCTATACGGTGATACAGTCTCAAGTCTCTAAATTTGAGATTTTAAGTTAGAGACAATTTTTGAGACTTGAGACGATTTTGCCATTCTGTAAGTGATAGTCACAACATCTATTACATTTCACTATTCAGAGATGTTTTTACACTTGATTGAAAATAAATATGTCGATAACAAATATTAAATTTTCTATAACATAGTCAAAAAACATAATTATCCATAAAAATAAAAATATATGTTGACTTTGTTTCATAATATTTTTCAATTTATGTATTTATATATTTTTAATCTTTTCGGGTTTAAGTTGCTTACAAAATATAAAATAACGACAATCGATTAATATCTATGATGATCTCTATTCAGAATATTCAAAATAGCAGACAAAAGTCCTTTAGTTTAGTGACCTAACTATCAGGTCTCAAATTTGAGGCAATATTTTGAGACTAACACTAGAGACTGTTTAGTGAGTAGTAACTAGTCACAAATTGAGACTTTACATCAAAATGCCCCAAATAGAGACTAGAGACTGGTTACAGAATCCCGCTATAAGTCTGATTGTGAAAATTTGCTTTGACAGGGTGTCATTAGCTGACGGCAAATGTACCCATTAGTTTCTATCACATAGAACTCGTTATATTGGGGAGTCGAAAAAGTATTTTCGTAACTGATACAGTCTTCGTAAACTTCACGAATTTCAATGGTGGCTTGCGTGGCATTATTTCCTTTTCATACAAAAATTTCTAAAGTATAGCGAATTTCTTCATTATTTTCACTCATTTTTGAACAGCTGTATCTTTTTTTCAACTTCCTCGAATTAATTTGTTTTGGTTAAATGAAGCTTGAAATCTCACCTTTCCAAAACTATATGGTACAACTCAATATGATTGGTAGCACTGGAGATATACGACTGCAACGACATCTACTGACAAAATACGAAAAGACTTTTTGGACTACCCCAAAATTTTAAGATACAGTCAGACTAAATTTAAAAAAAATTTTCTTCAAGCAACTTACTCGTCTCTTATAATTACGTATATCGATACATAGTATGTATATAGTACAATATTATAATTTGTATCGTTGTATCTCGATCCCCTGCAGCTACTCGCTATTTAACCGAATGTGTTAAGTGAACTTTAAACATTTCTATTGATAACGAGCACACGTGCTTATTGCTTATTATATTAATTGACTTTATATAATATATGTATGTATGTATATGAACTCTTAATGGACTTAATGATGTACATATGTATGTATATACCTGCAAATGAAGCGATGATATATGGTGCATTAAAGTGGCAAATCATGCTGAAGTAATTTTCACAGCTTATTTCTACTTAAATCGCTGCGTGATTTTGAATCAATGATGAAATCCAATAAAATCTGTAAAAAAAATGTTGTTGCTAATAATGCATGTGGATAGCCGCGGAGAGGTCGATTCAATTGCTATTTTTTTTTTTTTGGATTAACAGCCTTTTAACTATTAGCAAAAATTACTAATTTGCCATTTAAACTTGCTCGTTGGTTAAAAGTGCCTTGATTGTATTCCAAAAGCACTTAAAGAACTGTGGTACATACAAGTACATACATATGTACTAGAAAATCTTCGGTTTTGGTGCTGCTTTTTATAATTTGGTATATACTTTAAATACATTTTTTTTTTAATCTTTATTATTTTTTTATAATTTTTTGCAATTTTATTTATTATAATTTTTATTTTTTTTTACTTTTTTTTTAATTTTTTTTCTCAATGTATAACTTCTTTGATTTCTGTCAGTTTGTACGTGACATTGACGCGATTTTTTCTAACATACATACATATGTAAAAGCACAACGCGCATTTAATTAGCCTTAAGAACTTTAAAGCAACAAATAATCTACAACAACAATGCTTCCTAATCAGTTTTTGCATGAAATTTAATTAAAGCTCTTTTTGTTTATAATATCTAAAAAGCAGCGAGAAAGTAATTTAATATTTACATTTGCTTATAGCGCGGTGTGCACTTATCATACATATTATACACATATGTACATATACATACATACATATGTATATACATACATTTTTTTTTTGTTTTATTCATGAAATGCGCACCAGTCCAAGTGTCATTTAAAGCTCCGACGCTTATAAACCATTTAATTCGCATATTTGTTTACAAACACTCACACAAACGCATACAAGCATACACATATGTAAGTATATATTTTTTTTATGTGTGTATGTATTATTCAGTATGTACTTACTTACGTACATTTAATTGTAGTTATTTATATGCGTATCTAAGTGTATGCGAAATGCTGGCATATCAGACGCTCTTCACATTTTGCGATTACTTTCAGACAGCAGCTAGTCACAATGGCCAACAAACCTCGAAAGCTATTTTTAGCGATTAAATTAAGCCACAAATACATAAATATATCAAATATACGTTTATAGCACACAAGAGCGGGCATCTTAAGCTTATTTTATTTATAGGTGATGCTATTTATAATTACATAAATGCAAAAATAACTACAATAAAATATTAAAAAAAAAAATAAAAAATCAACTAAAATTATGATATTACAAAAAAATGTATGTCTGGCAGAAATTTATAATAAGCGCCATATCACTTCTGAACAGCAGCTTGTACATAACATTGTACATTTTTTACAATAAAAATGCTGAGAAGCGAAGTAAGCTGCCGAAAGTTGTTAAACAGACTTTGCTGTAAACACATATTAGCTGTTACTATTACTAGTTACTTACAGACCAATTGACATGCTGCAATAAAACTTAAGCTCTCAAGCAAACTGCTGGGTTTAACACTCAGAGTGCAGAACCATAGAGAGTACAGCACAAAAAAAGCGCGTACTTTGGTCCAAATCAAAAGTACCTCAACTCAAAGCTTCAGCAATCAGATATGCATACCGATATCTATATCATAGCTAGTACATTTGTCAACCGCAAATGTTGTTGTTATGAATTTTCCGCTTGTCACCGCTGACAATGTGTTAATTAAATTTGACAAACCACATACGCGCTGATCATTTTTCACGAGACGCGATACCTTCGACTGGAAACTAAACAGAGTAGCGAAGAATGAGTTCATGTCTCTATAAACAAGTACATATGTACATGTGTATGAGTATGTAAGTAGTCCGTATGTACACATTTGCACATAAATCATAAAAACTCTACTCACAGTGCAAACTTCCTGCCAACGCAAGCGCGTAGATTGTGTTTGCTGAGAGATTTCTTCTGGTCTAAAAATAGCTCGAGTAATCAGAAGCACTGCAAAACGTATTTTAGAAAAGAACAACGCCAAGTAATTACAAATCTCACGTAAAAGACACTTCTTTGCTCATTAAAATAACTGATCTATTCAAATTGTTTTTGTCTATTTTTGTGTGTTAGTTTTCTTGGAATTGTATTTGCGGCATCTGTCATTACCAACTGCAACCGTCAAGCGGCTGTGTGCCAATTGTTAACCAAGTCAGCTGCTTTGTAAGCTATCTCGCTTGTGCTATCTTTTATTGCCTTTTTATGTTTTTGTTATTGGCGCATGCAACGCTGCCTCTATGACGTTTGCAACGTTGTTGACTGTCAACAAAGCAAATCTTCGCGACCGCGTAATTGCCGGCGCCGTAAACGCTCGTGCATACCAGTATTGAATGTGATTTGCAATTACTTTGAGGAATTCAGAGAAAACAAAGGTATTATTATGTATTCGAATATAATAAACTTTAAAATAAATATTTCCATTTTCCTGATTGTTCAAGTATAGTGTAGGTGAAAAAGTCTTTTCGTATTTTTAATCAAATTTCAACTTTTTTTTTATTTTAATGAGCTTTAATGTACCAAATATATACCATCTTTGCCCACCAGCTTTTGCCATTTTTCCGCTATAAACATTATTCCATCAGTGTAAAACTTTTCTTGGCGAAAAATTGCGACAAGTAATTCCCACAGGTTTCTCTTGACGCCAACTTTACTCCATTAAGACCGTTCTGCATTGACAGAAATAAATGGTAGTCCGATGGTGCAAGGTCAGGGCTATATGGTGGATGCATCAAGAATTCCCAGCTAAGCTCTAACGGCTGTCGCCGAGTCATCGAAGATGTGTGTGCTCCAGCGTAGTCCTGATGGTAGACAAAGCTCTTTCTGTTGATCAGTTCTGGCCGTTTTTTTCGATTGCTTGCTTCAATCTCATCTGTTCTTGATAGTAAAATGTAGAATTAATCGTTTGACCAGGATGGAGCAGCTCATAGTGGATAATTCCTTTCCAATATCACCAAACACTCAGCAAAACCTTTCAAGGCGTCAATCCTGACTTTGCGACCATTTGTTGAGCTTCACCACGCTTGGGCCTATTATCTTTTTCGAACATTATTGTCGTTTTTGATCCACTTTTCGTCTCCTGTTATCATTCGCTTTAGAAATGGTTCGACTTAATTTCGTTTCAGCAAAGAATCTCAGATGTTAATTCGGTCCATTAAATTTTTCACAGACAATTCATGTGGTACCCAAACATCGAGCTTTTGTCTTTTCCATAATTTCATCGAATTTTTCAATGATAGGTCGGCCAGAGCGAGGTGCGTCTTTCACATCGAAATTTCCAGAACGGAAGCGAGCGAACTGATACAGCATTTGACTGCCACAGCCTGTATATCTTGAGTTTCTTCTTTAACGATTTTTTCTTTGAAAAATCCAACGGCACATTTGAAATTCGTTTACCAAATAATACATTTTGACCAGACGCAAATGGTGCCAGACAAAAATAACGGTACCTACTTGATAACTGCATTTAAAGTGTTGCTAAAGTTGGTGTACAAAAAGTATGGTTTTTTTTTCAAATTTGAGTTACCTTAATTTTTGCCACCGATAACATAAAAATTTATTTATTGCTCAAATTTTTATAAATATACGAAAAATTAATAATACAAATAAGATTCTCATGTCGTTGTTCTTAGATCCAGATTAAAGTTGAAATAGTTTAAGAGAAAAGTCTCTTCAAATTCAAAACATCTCTCTGTAAAAAATTCTTTTTGGTTCACTCTTTACTTGCATATTATATTGTATTCGTTCTTCACATTTATACTACAATTTCTTTCTATATTTCACTTTCTTCCTTAGCCTTTCATTCTAGACAATATTTCACCTCAAAATACAAAATAAGTACGCATAACTGTAAATGGCTTAAATATTTGATTGACACTGAAACAGCTGCATAATTTATTTATCTAAAAGCATCATGTACGACATAACTATACAAACTTGCCACACTAAATTACTTTGTCTTTTTAAAACAGAATTTTTTTGATTTACGCGAAATATTCTAGCGCTTGCTGTGCGCTGTTGAATACTACACGCGCCGTCTAACGCACAGTCAAGTGGCAAAAGTAATGTATAGTACATACATACATATGTATAAATATATTTTTTTTTAATTTCTAACCAAAATTTGGCATCTTAAAAATGTTCGGAATTTTAATCATTTCCACTGTTCTTTAATATTCATAACCGCAAAAAAAGAGTCTTTTCATAATTTTTTTAATTTTCCAAAATGTTTGTACAGCAACAAAAAGCTCGATTTATGAATATTTACGTGCGAACACTAATTGGTTGCTCTGCTTCAAAAAACAGCGGTAAACGTAAATAATTATGCTTTGTTGTTGTTGTGCTTAAACGCACAGCACACGAGCAAATCGCGTGAAATAAAATATCATTCATCAAATTAATTAAAATGTAATTTATTAACCATTAATTAAGTTATGAGCTTGGCGAGCTCCACTGAGTTGCTGTTAAATGGTGAGGAAACAAATTGAAATCTAAAATGCATGAAAAAAGAGAATTGGGAAAAATTAGTGATAAATATTAATCATTGCAGGTGGCAGGAAGTGTCAAGAAAGGTGATTTAAACGCATGACATGGTGGAGATATCACTAGGAGAAGATAATATGTAGTGTTTCCTGTTGGACTTTGCATAGGTAAAAAGTGATCCATTTCGAAGTTCTCCACTTTTTTAAAGAAAAAACACAGAAAGTTAAAATTTATTTCGGAATGTTGACTATCATTCGAAGAATATTCTTCAGCATTTATTTTTTGAAGATTGCCTCTTCCAAATGTTGGCCGTTGCTACATCCATCCATGGGCCATCCGTTGAATTCAATTTTCGATGACTCGTTCGAGAATTTTGACTGGTGACTGGCGAATGACACGCGTGATATTTTGCTCCAAGATTTTAAACTTTACATATCCCCACAGGAAAAAGTATAACGGTGTGATATCACACGATCTTGGTGGCCAATCCACCAGTCCAAAACATGATATTATTTGCTCACCGAAGTGTTCTCTAAATAAATCCATTGATTAATGCGATGTGTAGGAAGTGGCGCCGTCTTGTTGAAACTAAATGTCGACGAAATCATGAGCTTCAGTTTCAGGCATCAGTCGGTTGTCAACGGTTACGATCTTACAGGTATAATTTTTGAAGAAATATGGACCTATGATTCCACCGGCCACAAAACACACCAAAACGTTGTTTTTTTCTAAATAAAATGGTAGCTCTTGAATCTCTTCAGGATGCTCTTCATCCCAAATGCGACAATTTTACTTTTATTCATAACCATTGACTCAGAAATGGGCCTCATCGCTGAACAAAATTTGGCTCGAAACCGTCGGATCTTCTTGGAACTTTTGAAGAGCACATAGAACGAAGCGATGTCGCTTGGGAAGGTCGAGCGGTTTTAGTTCTTAAACAAGCTATATTTTGTATTACAGTATCTGAAATTTTGTCTAATAAAATATCGAGAAAGTAGACGGCGCTTTGAACTAAACTCAACACAATAACTTTAGAGTTTAGAAGAGTATATGGTAAAAGCCGCATATTGGAACACAACACAAAATTTCAATTTATTACTTTACCTATAAGTAATCTGTATGAGCATTACCTACTTTAGTACTTTTCCGTTCACCTACACTCTCACTGTTCAAGTAGTTTATATAAATCTAATATAGATTGGGAAATTTTTCTGGGGTTAAAAAGTACTTTGATCGAATAAACCACTGACTTAGACTCTGAGTATATACTCGTGTACTTACGTATAACTATATATAGCTATATTGTCATTGTTATCAAATTTTTTAAACGCCGCCTTAACATTAATGCAACACTTCAGAAAAAGATAACAGTACTAGTCTATAAATATGCTTAAAGTGATCAAACATATTCCTCAAAAAGTTTTAAGCTACTACAAGACTTCAACCACAGTCTTTCTCATGTATATGTAGTATAAACAATGCTATCAATTTAGTTGTGTTCTATGATTTAAAAGGCCACTTAGACTTTAGCTTTTTTGAGAGCCGGCATCTGAACTCTCAAAAATAGGTTGCCCCGACTGCGTAGCTGTTTGTTCTAAAATAAAAATTCAACTAAAAATACGTCTTCCGCAGAGTAAGCAGAAAGATCAACACATCCACGGCAGGGGTTGCCAATTCACGTGGCATTTCGTCTTTTGGCAGACTGACAAGAATTTGAATAATGAATGAACGGCAACGGTGAGCAATGTCTCGCGTGTGACTGCGTAAAGAGCATACCATATAGGAAAATTAAAAAGAGAAAAACTCTCTTTAATAAATTATAAATACGGCTCACATGCGTTGCCAAATTAAAATGTAATAACAAAAATTAAACGAATTAGCTACTAATAAAACAGTCAATGAAAATAGAAATATTACATAAATAAATATTGAGAGAAGAATGCCATAAAGCACGTCACTCATTGCGGAGCCATCTGCTCTGAAGCGCTTATCGCTGACGGCCCTGGGAATGCACTACTTTTATGGGTGTGTGTATGTTCCTTCTCTGCGAGGGTTAATAAACTTTTTTGCTCAATGCTAAGTATAGTACGTACGTAATTACAAAGATAGCGCTTGTAATTCAAATTACTCTTTTTAAACAAATAAATTAGTTATGTACAGTTATTTATTTATATTTGTGATGCACTTGAACTACACTTTAGCGGGAAGCCACTCACCGAGGAGATGTGGAGAATCTTATAAACTTGTATGCATTTCGATTGCATGATGCAACGTGGTGCCTGCTGAAGTAGACTTGTTTATTGAAAATGTGAAATAATGACTTCGAGGTAAAACCGAAAATTATGTGGCACCTAGGGGAATATTTTTGTGCACAATAGTATATATTTTCATAATAAATTTTTGTAAGTTCAAAATATATGCAATTATTATACCGAACATAAAGAAATTTGAAGTGATTCATTGGCATTTAGATGAACGACTTTTAAAGTTACATTGGAAGTACATTCGTAAATT
The DNA here is from genome assembly GCF_024586455.1 of Bactrocera neohumeralis. Classification (NCBI taxonomy): domain Eukaryota; kingdom Metazoa; phylum Arthropoda; class Insecta; order Diptera; family Tephritidae; genus Bactrocera; species Bactrocera neohumeralis. The sequence goes on along the minus strand of NC_065920.1, from coordinate 77,479,978 downwards.
GGGTCGAACCCTATGAATTTACCCATGAAAATTAGCTTTACACTAATATACTACAGATTAGTCTTTCAGGCCGAAATTGTTGGCATAACAGTAAGGGCCAATTGCTGTTTCGTTCTAATCAGCAAGTCTATAAACCTTCTAGTGGTTAGCAAAGCGCCAATCAAGCCTCTCCGTAGAAAAGTATCCCTGTGTATGGAGGCAATAATTAGACTTTCAGTGAAAGTTCGTTAATAAATCTTCTGGGTGCAGAATCATATAGGAGTAGAAAAAAACGAAAAGCATAACAATTTGGCCCGCTCTGTCGCCTGGAATGAAATTATTCTAAGTTGCGACAGACCAATCAGCTTTTTTAAAGGTTGTTTGAAGCAATAAACTATAGAGAAACACCCCAAAAAACTTTGGGGTGGTCTTGATGAGGGCCAGTCGAAAAATCCTCTACTTTTTTATTAACGGGATTTAAGTAATACAAAGAGATAAAAGAGATCAAGCAACAAGATGTTGAAGTCATCATAAGGCATATACTTATAACATCTTACCTTCAAGAACTGCCTCAAGTAGAATAACCAGAGTGCAGAGCATGTGCGGAGGTTGGTGAGTCTGTGAATGGAGAGCCTTCAATTGGTGTGAACTGGATGTCTTCCAGAGCTCTCAATGTTCCAATATAAAACATTTTAGGCATTTATTTGACATATTGTTGAATACACAGAGTTGTAGAACATCGCCAATTGTTTATTTACTCCTACCACCAAAAACGGAAAATTGTTATTAGCGATAGAGAAGTTTATATTCTCATTTGTCGTAAAATTATACACAAGACACTTGACTATTCAAAGATCCGATCGCATTTCTGCTTGCTTAAGGGTAGTCGTAAGGCAACCTTTTACTGAAAACTTAATCAAATGGGCTATGGCTTCTTCGCGAAATATATGTAAGTCTCCGGGTGCAAAAGGCATATTTTCAGTAGGCTGCAACAGGGTAAGCAAGTTTTATTGCTCCACCTTGTACGGCAGATAAGATACAGACGTTGGCGTATATTCCTCAACCATAGTATACCGCAAAGGTAATCTTCATACCGAAATTAGGAAGCAAGAACTATTCACTGGCGAAATCCTTAAGGGTAATTAGTCTCACTTCCTTCATACCAAAATTTGGGAGCGTAGTTCTTGGAAGCAGAGAGCTAGAGATGACTTACGTATGACGTATTTGGTCAAATACCAGTGTGTCACTCTGTATTCAATTCTTATGTGGAGGTAGCATGTAGATCTACCCGTAGTCGAAACCACAAAAGCACGCCTATTGTGTAATCGACTTGCCGGGAAATCCTTGGGCAGTAAGTCAAGGATTATAAGATAAATGTACACCATGATCGTGTGACCGATTATTACGTATGGAGCAGTAACTTGGTTTCGAAAGGATAGCAGACTTCGGTGGGACTTCAACTATCGAAACTAACAGACTTGCCTGCAACTGCTCATCGGGTGTACGTACATATGTACCCGACAGCCACACTGGAGATCTGCTGGAACTCACATCGCTTTACCTAGTTCTCAATCAAGCAGCCAAATATACAATGCTTCAGGGTTTGCCTTCTGATCCAATCGAAAGCATTGTATGTTTGAGGAAGGAAGGTGGTACCGACTCCACAAATGTATTCCCTAAATTATGAAACATCACTGGCTATTCTCCCATGGGACAGCGTTACCAAAAAGCTAAACTTTGTAAAGAAAGACGTGACACAGGATTAAGGCTCTTGGACCCAGAATACAAATATAGATCATGTCCCCTCAATAGCACTCAACAGTATACAGGAATATATCAATCTGAGTCGTTGTGACAGAGGGGTAGACACAATTAACCATAAGTCGTCCTTGCAAGACTAAATTTTATGAATGAATAATGAAAACTCTCATCTAGTGAATAAGTCTCTCCTATACTAAATAAGCCGTATCTACATTTTATTAACCAAAAAGCTCACGAACTTCAATCAAAAGTGTAAGAAGTTGTCTCGTCCTGCAGTCCATCAATTGTTGACTGACACCATTTAAATTGCATAACTGTGGCACAAAACGCCACATCGATTGAAGTATAAACGGAAGTTTATGGTGATAAAAGAAATTAAAATTCCAGAAATCAAATTGCAAAAAAATTTACTATCATGTCCTTAATTAAAAAACATATACTCCGCCTCCGCTTGTGAGCCCAACCCCGGCAAGCTGACAGCAATTACGTCCGCGTCACATCGCGTGATCCGCTCACGTTTGCCAACATGCCAGATAATCTTTGCACTCTAAAGCTGAATTCTTATTTGCAAACACACAAGCAGATACTTAAGCATATGCACATACTTCACAGACACATGCGCCATAAACACGCGAAAGCGGAAGATAGTCAATTGATAATAGCTTTCGGGTTTTGGCAGCACGAGTGACAGCGCTGTCAAGACACACACGTCACCGTGTCACTGCTAGTCACCTATTGTTAGTCACTTGTGCGGCAAATTCCAAGCAATTAACATGTAAAGCTTTCCAGCGGCTGCGAGTCAAGAAAAAATGTAAAGCGCGGAAGGCAAAATCACAAGCGCTAAGCTTTTCCATCAAGCATAGATATTATAGAAGCAACAATAAAATATGCACTTTGTAAATATATAAAATATGGGCGTGTAAGCGCTCACGCGTCTAAAATTAGCCAGAAGCATGCCAATGTCAATTTATGTGTGCTGTAGTGTGCTTTAAGCCCCAGCAAGTCCGCACATTTGATTGATGGCGTCGCAAATGACACTTGAACTGGCACAGTGTCTGTTTCGGTAGACAGACGCGGTCAATGTCACTGAGCTTGGCCACGCATTGTTGATTGTGCGGCGCTCTAATATTTGCCTACCGCAATGCGGCTCAATAAATTCAAATTTTCGTCGCCCAGCTCCTTTTATGGCGGACATGAGCAAACAAACTAAAGCGAAAAGTATAAAATAAATGAAATATTTAATTGGCAGTCATTCACGCAACCGACGGCAGCCAAGCCAAGTGCACATTATCTCTTAAGCGTGTTGTCAGTCGGTGCGAAAGTCTCGTGCCTAGGCATAATTACCGCTGCACACACACTCAACCGCTTATATTCGCGGAGGCTCATTTTCACTCACTCACAGCGCACACTCAGCTCATTTACTGTTCTAGTGTTTTAGTGTGAGTGTTTGTGGCGTCGACGTGTTAAGCTCCATCTAAGCATTTTATCAACTCACTCATCGCTTGTTCTCATTTATTTATATTTTTCGTCGCAAATTATGACTGAACTCGTGGGAGAAACCCATAATTTTTGCGCTCAATTGCGCGCAACTCACTCTTTAGCTGTCTTGAAGTGTTTCTTGTGGTGTGCTTTTAGGCGACACGTGCCGTATTTACAAAATTATTGCATATTTCTAGGCATGGCTCTAGTAGCGCGTTTTTCTTTCGTTTGTGTGGCGGCATGCGTGCGCTCTACAATCGGCAGCGCTTTGTTTAGATACTTTTTAAGCATTATTTATTTATTTTATTTTTTATAGTATTTTTAGGAATCAAAAAATAAATTCTTAAGTATTTCACGAAAGAAGAATAAAACCTAGCTACGGCTGCGTCGCATTTTTTTTAGCATAAGAACGAATAAAAATATAGTAAGCTTAATTTCAATCGGAATTTCGATTTGAATGGCAGCTCTCACGCTGATATTTATTTCATGACTTTTTAGGGTCCTTCAGCATGTTACAAAAATAAAAATAATATTTTTTTAAATAAGAGTCCATTTAGCATTAAATTTCCTATAAAATCTCTGAATCAAGATGATTATTTCAAGTAGTTGGGAGCGAGAAAAGAGATTTTCTGTCTGATCTCTGAGAAAAAAGTTTAAAACTGTAAGACCTCTTGGAGAGATTTTCTAGATGGCTCCAGCAGCTAGCGGTGAACGATTTTCTTATATCCAAGACGTGATAAACTCAATCTATACACTTAAAGAATAAACTAAATTTAAGCATTAGTGATTTTGTTTTTGTGTCTTTTGCTTGTGCAAATATGGCCGATTTTTGCGGAAAGTATTGATTTCTTCTTTCAGTCGAAGAAATCGGCGGCTGAAGCACATCGAAAACTTCAAAAAGTTCCAATAAGTTGCTTCAAAGATGGGAATTTAGAGATTAATGGCCATCAGCGTGAAGGATGGCTTCTATTTTTACGAAAAAACGACCAGTTACATTCTAGACGATTGCCGCGCTCTGGGGGTAGGCGGGAGGTTGATGGTGATCACGACAACCCAGAGTATCCTCCGGGTGATCTACTTGATTCCATACCCCCGCCTCCATACCTGCTTAGCTAGAAAAAGGAAGTTAGTAGAATGCAAACTCAAAACTACAAACTGCTGTTTGGGCGATTACCACGCCCCTAGTGGTGCTAGGCGTGTGATTGATGATGCCGCTGAAAGCCCTACGGGTCCTCTAGAAGACCGCTAAATGTCGCAGAAGGGTGCAAAAATACCTGTATTTAAGCAAGAAGAGCTTGCTTGAGCATTGGCAATGCCAATTTCAATGGTCGATAACTCATTTCAATGCGACGATATGCACTGAAAATAATTCAGAAACAAGGAACTTGGGTTCCTTATGACCTCACCACACCAGTAAAAAGTGTATATACTGCATGAAAAACGGTTAAAACCTATGGAAACGCTAAAATTGGAAGTCGTACCTAACCCGCCAAGTTGTCGAGATATGGCGCCGCCCGGTTATCATTTCGATGGCTCATGATCTGGTTCAGAAGCAGTTCCACTTAAATGATGACATTGAAAAATGGGTTGATTCTTGGATAATATCACAATTTTAATATTATAGTATTTGAACTTTGCCAGAAAGATGAGAAAAGTTGGGACTATGGATAGGCAATACTTCGAATAATTAATTTTTAACCATTTCCTTACAATAAAATTGTGTTTTTATTAACAAAGTGAAACTTTATTTCACACATAACAATGCAAACACATCTCTCTAAAAATCACAAAGGTATAGAACCACAGCTCATGGTTTACTGTGAATGTCTCTTTCCAGCGCTGCAAGACTTTCTGACCGAATTTCAAGGGAAATATGTATAATTCAAATATTGTTTCATTCCAATAGGTGGCATACGACTCTTTAGCCAACAGGGCGTATGATTAATTAATCACCCAAGATTTTCGCGATGATCCAGATTTCGTTAATAATAATACATGTTTGACAGAGTGCATGTGGAGCATATTCGGTAGTCATATTTGAAGCAGAAAAGTCTTCCACTCGATTTTCATTATATGAACCAAAAACTCATGCCAAACCAAGCGCAATGTTCAGCTGTCAGCTTTTTATAAATATTTCTACACACTAGTATGTATGGTATTTGTACATTGTAGATGTATTTATTGTATTGAAAATTGCGCTGTTATTGAAATATGTATTTAAAATTGCCTGCCTTTATATTGCCGAATGGCGACCTTCAAAACTCAATATCTTTTGAAGAAATCTCATCATTGCTGCCATAATTACTGCCTGAAGTGCGGCTAAAGAGTTCATGTACGCTTTTTATGTGAACGCCTCGATATACATATGTGTGAATGTATCAGTGTATGTGCTCTATAATTTTTGCTCATATTGTTGTTTGTTTTCTTTTGCCGTTTGTTTATCATTTTCGTACTTTCTGTTTGCACTTCGCAGCTCATACAATTTTCCACAATAATAAAGGCTTCCAGAATTTTTCGACTTGTACTCATACAAATCATATGCCAATTAAATCGAATTCGCTGCGCTAAAGCTAAAGCTAGTTAGTATCTACGGGTATTTGCGCTGGAATGCTAATTGTAAAATCCAACAAGAATTGTGTCAATACACACGAAATAAATGAGTGATGGCTTCAGAAAATTCATTACTCTTGTGTTTAGTCAAAACTGAAGCTGCCTATTTACATATACAACTACAAGCATAATTACACACGTAGGCAAGAAAGTGCTTGAATAATGCCTCAAGTCAAGTAAATATATATTTATGTGCCTATTCGTAAATATTGTCGACATTGTGGTACTAGTATACACAACAATATTTATGTTTATTCTAGTTTTGTTTAGAGAAAAGCCTCAAAATACAGTTGAAAACAGTTTAGTAAGACATATGCAAGTCACATAACAGAGACGCTTCACTTTTTCTCAATAAATAGCAATTGAAAAAATTTTGAAAAATAAGTATGTTCTAGAAACACCCAAAAGGTATGCAGAATTGCTTTTCCCGTTGAGTTTTGCCAACTTCATTGCATCAATTTAATTTGCATGTTGATCTTAAAGCATCTAACAATCGACTTTGTGCTTATAATCGAACCGACTGCGCGGAGAAGATTGATCTTACTAGAAAATAAAAGTAATTATAATACGTGCATACGTACAAGGTGTGTGTTGATGCAGTGATAGACAAGCTAAGCAATTATGCACCAATTTTCAAACGAATTAGTTACGTGTTAAATGCATCGCGATTAGAATGCTTACCGAACAAAAAACAAAACGCAAACTACGGCTGCACAGAAACTAAAATACCCTTCACATATACAAAAATTCCTATTTCCTAATTTCTACGGAGATTGCACCGTTGCCTAGGGCAATAATTCATGACCAATTGGTTGAAGATAACTCTTAAATTGATAAAATGAAAAGGCTTTCCATACAAGCACTACATTTCGAACATTCACATTATATGGAAGCTATGTAGTCGTCCAATATTAATCCTTCAAGGAAATTATCAGCTTCATAGAAAATTTCAGATCAATATCTCGAAACTGAGGGACAAGTTCGTATACAAACAGAAAGACAGACGAACATGGCTTAATCAACCCAGCTCATCACGTTGATCAATTATATATACTTTCTTATGGCCTCTATGGCTCTATGGCTTTATCCTGTTCAGGGTATAAGTACAGTGTAGTCGAAAAAGTCCTTTCGTATTTCTAATCAAACTTCAACTTTTTTTTTATATTTATAATAATAAATAAATAAACAACTGTGTACCATTTTGGGTGGTCGACCATTTTTGCCATTCCATGAAACTTCCATAACGGAATCAAGCGAACAATTGTTGTGCTACACGAACTGATACTGCATCGTCTCCGTAAAATTCACAAATTTCATTGGTGGCTTGCGTGGCATTTTTATATACAAAAATTTCAAATATATACCGAATTTCTTCATTATTTTCACTCATTTTTGAACAGCTGTAACTGTTTGCAACTTCCCCGAATATAATTTTTTTTGCCGATTGAAGCTTAAAATCCCACCTTTTACACAGTATATAGTATGACACAATGTTATTGGTGGCACTGGAGATATACGACTGGAACGACATCTATTGACAAAATACGAAAATACTTTTTCGACTACCCAATATATCTCATTTAACATGCATAAGTGCTGGGGATAATCGTTCTACGAAGAGCGATAAAATAATAAAAAAAACTTTAAAAGTGAGCTGCGAAATTTTAAAATTTCACAATCTCACGATACATTCACACAATTCCACAATTATTTTCTTGAAGATTCTTCAAAAGTTCTAATCATAGAATAAAATATTTCCGTTAAAATAATTTCTTGAAAATATTTAATATTATTTTATATTATTCAAATTATATTATTTTATATTTTCAGGTTGTACATCAGTTAAGCGCAAATTACACAAGAACACCTTACAACCAGCAAACATTTGGATCACATACTAATTCTGACAGCACATTATTTGAAAGTTCTGAATTCTCAACGCATACCGCTTATTGCGGCTTATATTTAGATATTTGGTAATATCAAATCTCCCAACACCATTACCCAAACGAACATGCACATAGCCAGCAGTGACCTGCAAGAAGAAGAAGAAGTACCGCTTGACTTACCACTTAAAGAAAAAGAAAATCGTCGAGCTAATACAACAAAAATGATCGCTAACACCCAACCGGAGGCGAGCAGTTCAAAGCACAGCGTGCGCTTCGGCATCTCGCGTAGCCAGGAGGAAGAATCTAAGCCCACACTTTTGGAGGTGGAAACTCCCACGCACTTTGGCCGCATTTCACCACTGCTCTCTACCAATCTACGCAGCTACGGTGCCGGCATGGCTGACGTCGCTGGCGCCACCACTAACACCATACCGCGCGCCACTAACTTACGCTTGAAATTTCGCAAGAGTCACACTTGCGGCAGCCTTTTTGCCAATTGCAATTGTAGCAGTCCACCAGCAATGCCGCCCCCCATGCATACGGCCGGCAGCGGTAGCAGCAGCGGCAGTACGTCACAAAATTTGAATGCGCAACGCTCCAGTTATGCGACCGCGCCTTGCATGTTCAATTTTTCGATATCACCCACGAATGCGGACCTCTCCAGTCATAGCGCCTCCACGCAACACACATCGAGCGGCTTCTATTCGCTCTCCACGCAAACATCGTCCGCTACATCGGCACAACTATCGCGCGATGAGAGCATGAACGTCAGCTTCGACTGGTGCGGCGGCCAAGGCGAGGGGCGTTCGAATAGTCTCGACAGCGGTGTTGGTGCTAGCGGTGGACAGTCAGCCACACTGCCGCATCGCAAACACAGTCCAGTCAGCTTTCGGCTAGCAAGCGTTACGGAGAACGAGCACGCTTCAATAGAGAAAACGCGCAACGCCACAGCGAAGTCATTACAAGTGCCGGGTACTGCTACAATTACAGACGCTGCTGTAGTTGCGCCGGTTGTGTCGGCAGCGATCTCACCGACCACAACGCGTAAAAACGAACGCAAAGCCAAACGGTTCTTTCAGTCCTATTCGCATCCAGATACGGATTACATCTTCACCGATGCCAATAAGAAACCGTCGCGTGAATCGCTCATACAGATACATGTGCAACATCAGCAAGAACCGGTCATAAAGACGCGTGACGGTAAATTAGAATTCAAACAACCGAAACGTTCGTCCTCACCGAATATCGGGCAATACCAAGTGTTGGACGTGGCTGTGCACCCTGACATCCTTGTGAAAATCTCACCAAAACATTCGCCAGTACCGGGTTCGCACTACCAAACGCAATCGCCACAAAGTACACCGCGTTCGGCGCAGCAGCGGCGTCGCTTATTACAACGTTCACACGAAATCGACTCGGGCGGTTCGACATCGGAGTCCGAGAAGAACTTTGAGTCGCCGCCGGTGGTAAATGCAGCGGATTTAAAATTACAATTCGGCAAGGAAAACAGCATACAAACGACGGAGAAGTTGACGAGTCCCATTAAGTCCAGGGCTCTGGTTGAGGACGCGAGTTTCGATGCAGCGCAGAAATACTTTGCGGAAAGTGGTATTCTAGGACCGATCAATACAGCTAGTCCGCTGATCAGAAAGACGTCAAAAATATTACAGGATGCCAATGTGCATGAGCAGGTGAGTCAACAGACCTGTGAGAAGCGGGAAAAAAGTCTAACTTAACAGAGCTGAGGAAACATAAAACGGTGCTTATTGGAAATTAGAAACTTCGAAACTAATATTTTAGAGTATGAGGCCAATGTCCTCGTTTGAGTAAAGATTTCTGAAACGTTAAATATTTCTTTTGGCATTTGAAGCAGTTTTCTGTACTTTTGTGTTTCTTCAGCCACAGCTTTTCATAGTTTTGAATTTTTGTTGAAAAAATTCCCAAATTATTGATTAATAATCCCATATAAACTTGTAACCCTTCGCCATTAATTGTTCATTATCGCAAAACTTTTACAAACGGCAATAAAATTCGTATCATTTTCATTAATATTTATTGTTCTCTCTATCTCACTCACTCACTGCTGAATTACTGCAACGCTGTAATGCTCAACCATTCATAGATTCGTAAAACATCGATGATATTGCGTGCCAACGGCGGCATTAACAGCGGCAATAACACAAACAGCAACACGTCACCAACAACGACAACAACAGCGACGCCCAAGCTACAGTCACCAACGTCGCCGAAATCGAAGGCACTGCCATTGGCGCCCTCATTGGCGTTGGTATCCGCGGAGAAACCCAAAATCCCCACAATTGATGAGAATAGCTACAGCAAGCAAAATAACTGTAATACACAGTATAATGTCTACAGTATGGAGAGGCCCACACCATTAACCTATGCCCACAACAACAACAGCAGCAGCAGCAAGAGCACAAACGGCTTGAGTACACCACAATCACCGCACACCATGGCGACCACTTGTGGCTTCAGCCCCAACGTGACGACAAAGAGTTGTAACGTCACCGACGATCGCGATGCCCAAATAAAGAGTATGCAGGGCGAAATCGTCTCACTGAAGGATGTCATAAAGGCACGCGATGCAGAAATCGCTAAGCTACGCAGGGAAATACACAAATTGAAGGTGAGTACCGGGATTTGGGGTGAAATAGCATGAGAACAGGAATGATTGAAGAAAATTAAGAAACAGCCTTCTAAACCCATTTCCACTTAAATAAACTGAGGCGAGTAATATAGTAAAGTATGTGCCTGAAAAAAATCGATCGAAAAGATATCTGAGAGAGATTTAAACGACATGGTTCATTTTGTTTGGCTATAGGTCTTTAAAGGGGTATTCTTGTCTTGGAGTTTATCTATAGATCTTTGAGCATGAATTTTAGGTAATTTTTGAATTGACGTAGAAAAGGCAATTAATACTGGTTAAAAGTCTTTTCACATTTCTGATCAAATTCCAATTTATTTTGTTTTTTACTCTCTACTCTAACTCTAATGAACCAAGTATGTACCATTTTGGTCAAAAACTTTTACCATTTTTCCGCTAGAGACAGTGTTCCATCAGTGTAAAACTTTTCTGGTTTCTCGGCGAAAAACTGCGACAAGTAATTTTCACAGGCTTCTCTTGAAGCCAACTTTTCTCCATTAAGAGACTTCTGCATTGACCGAAGTAAATGGTAGTCCTATGGTGCAAGGTAAGGGCTATATGGTGGATGCATCAACACTTCCCAGCCAAGCTCTCCCAGTTTTTGCCGAGTCATCAAAAATGTGTGTTGTCTAGAGTTGTTCTGATGGACTTGATGCTGATAAGTTCTGGCCGTTTTTTCAATTGCTTGCTTCAATCTCATCAGTTGTTGACAGTAAAATGTAGAATCAATCGTTCGACCAGGCTGAAGCTGCAGCTCATAGTGGATGATTCCTTTACAATCTCACCAAACACTCAGCATAATCTTCCGAGGCGTCAATCCTGGTTTTGTGACAATTTATTGAGCCTTACCACGCTTGGACCATGATCTTGTTCGCACATTATTGTCGTATTTGAGCCACTTCTCACTTCACAAATGGTTCGATTTCATTTTGTTTTAGAGATCAGAGATTGATTCCTGGTCTTCGTTTAGAACTACCTTCAGAAGAGTGAAGTGATTTTTACAACAAAATGTTTATGCCAGTCTCTCTCTGCAGCCTCGCCTCTTCGTGCAATTTTACTGCAGCTTTATTTCTTAAATTTACACTTTAAAACAATAAAAATTGAGGTAAACAAAAATTAGCTTTCACTTGCACAACACAGCCCATCAAGTTTTCCAATCGAAACCAACAATAAGCGGTTTGGACGGCACACTTCAATTAATTAATTAAACACAAAACCCAACAGATACTAGAATATTATTTATTATCACAATAAAAGCCAATGACTGTGTACTTATAACAATTACAAGGGTCACTTACATACCTAACAAACATACAGTCATCTTCTTCATTCAAATTTTGAATAAAAATATTTAAACAGCACTTTTCTGGCGATTATAAAACAATTTAGTTGAAGTGTTCCCGAAATGCTTGATAAAAGCAAAAACGATACCAACACAATTAAAATATTATTAGCTCATCAGCACACACTTAATTACAACAATAAGTAGTTGAATCTGTTTTATGCCCATACGAAAGCTTATAGCACTTGTTGTTGTTGCTGCAGCAAGTCACAAGCAGCCAATTTGCTATGAGCGCTCGCACTCGCCGCTCGCCACTCGCTCAGTGTAAATACAATTTTATAACTACTTCAGCAATTACTGCATACTTATGTTGTTGTTGTTCTAATCTTTTTTTCTCCTTTTTTGCCTTCTTTTAATTTCGACTGATCATCAGCGTTGTTAGCATTGCCAACATCGCGCACAGCATGCACACAAATAAACGCTCATATATTTCACGATTTAGCTGTTGCTTGAGGCTAACGTCTCCCCGGCGAGGCGTCCGCACATTGGCTTGGTGGGCTCTGATTTAATCGCCGCAGTGCCGGAGCGCCCCAGTGTCTCAGCAGTAAATCAAGCACATCTGTTTTTGCGCCGATATCGATCAGTCGTGTGCTGTGACACCGGCGTTTTTTCTATTGAGACAGATGGTGGAAGCTGTTACGTTTAGTTTTCAATAATTTGTTAGCATGTGAACTAATATTTCATGCTTTAGCACATTAGAATAGAGTATGTAGGGCATGCTGGATTAATTGGTGGCCCATTTCACAGTTACGGTTAATCAAGCAGGAGATGCTCTCCATTGTAGCAAACTGTTTTCAACCTTAGCTCCACTTCCATTCCAAATACTCTGATTGAACTCGCTTATAAAAAATTAAAAAATACAAATAAAAGTTTGGCAATAAACTTTATGAGTAATACCATATATAAAAGCTCCGTTATTTTTAGTTTTGTAGATATAATAAAATTTTAAATAATAAACCGAAACACACTCATAAAGAAGTCGACCACACCACTATAAAAAATGTACTTTATTTGCATACATATGTACATATATATAAATACAAACTCTAGGCCAAACGTTTACCTTCTAACCCACACCTTTTCTCCAGATAAAAAGTTGCACCCTTAAAATAATCTGATGACTGTCAAGCGCTCTTTACTCATACTCATAGGTTTTGAACTAAATGTAACAACTTTCAATTGTTTGGGTTAGTATTGAAAATAAATACCATAAATTCGCACGTTTTTCTCTGGAGTATTGCCACAATAAATTATGTTCGCTTGTGTTACCAGAATTCGCCAAAACTTAACAAATTGTTTTCAGTGTAATGAAAACACAGCCATGGTTGAAGACAGTGAAGTTGTAAAAAAGGTACTCCTATTAAATATTGAGATTTTATGACAGCTTTTGTCTCGAAAACAAACAACAAAATACAAAAGAGACGAGCGATTAAGGAATCACTAAAAATTATCTTAACCGCACTTTAATAAAACTGCCCCCGGACGCGTTGTAACAGTTTTTTTTTCTAAACAGATGACGTCTGTAAGTCAATATTCATGTTGACGACATTGCAATCGACAATAAATCATAAAAACTATATCTAATATATTTTAAGCAATAAAAATTATATGGCTGAAGCATTATTTATAAGCAAACAAAAAATTTAAAAAACGCTCAGGAACATGTAAAACCAGCATGGCATAGAAAATTAGAAAAAATAGTTGATATAAAGTATAAATACTTCCTAAAGCGATATTCTCTCAGGTTAAAGACAACAAGTTAGTATAGTTCAGTTCGTTTCTCTCAGCGAACTTAGGTTTTTTATAAGGCGGATACTGTTACAATTGCCAACAGAGATCCCACTTGGACAGCCTAGAACACCCGCTCGCTTCGACAAAGAGCTTTGAGCTTACGACAAGCTTTTTTAAAGATATACATTTGTGCAGCTCCAACGACATGATACCGTTTTGGACATTGTCCGGTAAGAACTCCTACGATTGCGTACTCCTGAAGAACTACTGAATTTTGTTAGATGCAAGCAGTTCTCAAGCAGGTGCTACTGCGTTCTAATCTAGGCCAGAAGGACACAGGAAGTGGTCATCGACCAACGGCAACTAAACTCAGGCGAATTCCATTGGTTCAAGGCTATAACGCGAAAGGCGTACTTAATGATTAATCGTCGCACCTAGAGGCTTGGTCATATCCGAAACAAATACGATTATCCTTTGTGAAGAAACCCAGTAAATAACTTCAAAGATAGAATAATTTTAATGGTTATTGATGATGGGACGTCTGTTTTATTACTGTATAGCTGGGTTGTGCGGGACCTTAATCTACGCTGGGCTGTCACTAGTTCATGTGTCACAAGATCCTTTTAGCAAAGCTCTGTGCTCCCAGTAACACAAACCTCTCACTAATTGTTAGTGTTCTAACAAACCATTGTCCTTTCGATGTCCAAGCTGTAAGGTTGAGAAGTGAGTGAGCTCATTGCTCTTAGAAAGACTAGCCTCTTACTACTTGTCAGTGTGGTAACAGATCATTGTCCTATCGCTGTCCATGCTGGAAGGTTGAGAATCTTAACATGCCTTAGTTTCAGAAGCGGTATGAAAGAAAACGAGTTAGAAGCATCTCAAGACTTCCTTCTTGATTTTGCGCCTGCGATATCAAGACTTAAGCACTTGGGAGCTCACACTTTCAGATATCCTCCATGACTGATGATTGGTGGGAGTACAAATTAAACGCCTGAGCAAATTTGTATTGGCATTGCTGACTTATGAGATCGAACACAAGAGTTCCATTTTTATGACTTCACAAAATACCGCAAATAGTAACGATATGTATACTTTAAGTCAAATAGTTAGACTGCCTCCCAACTAGTAAATAGTAAACCACGATTAGAACTAGTCAATCGAACATACTTCTATTCCCATATATGTATGTAAGCAAAAGATGTTTTTACATGGAGGTATCCCTTTTAAGAAATCGATTATACTTGTATGTACTCCAGACTTGTACTCACACTAAAGTCTCTCATTTCAATAAAAAATTAAATTAATTATCATAAATACAAAGTTCTTATTCTCTTTTGGACTTCTTACGTCAGTAATAAAGGATATATAACATATACATACTTCCATTAAAATTAATGATTTTAGTTAATTTTCAAAACTTATTGAGTTCAGTTATCTTTAATTGTGAGGTAAATACATTATCTTCTCTGACCACTTTCGTATTTCAATGAAAGGTTTCTATGATTTTTTGAAACTTCTTGCTTTAGTGGCAAACTATGTATATACAATATACACTCACATTATAGGTAGATATAAGAACCTATCTCACGGCCAATAAGGCACAGGAGAGCATAATAAATCAGTGCAAAAATGGCTGCATTTATAAAGCTTAGATGGGAACGCACACCACAGCTGAATTTATGGTGATATGAACGACCGAATCGGCATCCATAGCTGGCATATATCGCACTGGATAGCAGCAATTGTAATATTTTGAAGCATATGAGTTTGCATATAGTTAGTTAGTTAGTTATATATAGTTAGCAACTTGAATTCTTGCGGCACGCACTCAATTCTTTATCTGGGTTAAAATAATAAACATATGTATGTATTCAGATACAATGCCTAATTAGTCTCTCGAAATGACATACATATGTATGTACACTTAGTCGTATGCATTTACAGTGTCGGACAAAACTCATTGGACTAACTCGAGTCTCACACATGTTCCGTCATAACTTTTTACATAGATGCATTAGAAGAATAATTTTTTTTGCAAAAGATGACCACATATTCTATATTTGCAATATACTTTTATGTAAAATAAATTTTAGACTCATTGGCTTTAGCTAAATATGAAAATAAATTAGTTTTAAATTAATATTTTACTGAGTAGCCATTATTTTTTTTTTGATTGCAACAATCTTTTAGGCATAAATGAAATTTAATTAAATATGTGAATCATTTATTCCAGGCTTTAATACATCATGTTTATTTGTTCCTCTTTAAGGTTGCCATAAGTTTTTAAGATTCATGTTTGACCATCTTATAACATAAACTTATTATTCCAAAAATCAATCCTTCACAACTTTGAGGATGTGCCTGGGGTCATTGACATGTTTGCCAATCAGGCAGCATTTTTTGATAGCGTGAGGAAACATTTGGGTTGGCAGTATTGGAACCCATCCATGTTTTTACTATTTTGACTATTATATTTACCATGCTTTACTGCACCCTGCGAATATCGACACTCTAAACGCTTCATGTTGGTCTTCGTATACCTGTCATTCCATCTAAGTTCTGTAAATTAAATTTGGACTCATCTGAAAACAATATCGGCTTCCATTGCTCTTCAGACCAATTTATATGCAGTTTCGCAAATTCCAAAGGTGCTAACCGATTTTTTTGGAAATATAAGATTTTTTTACTGCACGGAAGCTAAAAAGACCAACATCAACGGCGCGCCGTTGTATTGTACGCGTACTCTCTCTTAGTTGTGAGCTATCTACAACATTGTTTGTTAATATCTGGGGATATTTTATAAACTCGCGCACTATTCGCAAGTCATACTTTACCGAATTGACTCTGGGACGTCCTCCAATATTAAGTTTTTTAACGGTTCCTTCACGTAAAATAGCAAAAACAGTTGTTTTCCCCAGAGAATAATTTTTTTAAAGCTTCTTTTCCACACATTTTTTGTGAATTTGCTTACAATTAATAATTTAAGTTCAGTTGAATGTGTTTTGTCTATATTTTTATCAAAAATAATTTTTTAGTAGCCTTATTCGGGACAACTTTAAATATTTCACAACACACTCGTTATCATTAAAATAAACAACTCGAATAAGTGTGATCTACGATTTATAATAATTATAATTATTGTAAGTACCTGCAAAATTCTTTTCCCGCCACATAACGGTAAATTAATTCAATGGAAGTGGTTATTTCGATATCCAAAGTGTTAGTCCAATGAGTTATGTCGCACGATTTTTTTACTTTTTTCCCTTCCGTTATAATTTATAAATTTTACACAAAAGTTAAAAAATATTATTGCATTGTTTCTTAATATAGAATATGTGATCTATCTTTTGCAAAAAAAATTATTCTTCTAATGCATCTATGTAAAAAGTTATGACGGAACATGTTAGTTAGTCCAATGAGTTTTGTCCGACACTGTATATACAAATATTTAGACGCAGCGTTGAGGCGGAAACACAAATAGAAGGCATGTTTGAGGTGCCGTTAGCTTTGTGGGAGTGTTTTCTTCTTGTTTGCAATTTTACTATTTTGACATATTTCGGCTAAGCTTTATTGCCTTATTATTATTTAATTTTATTTTTGCTCGAAATTATGTGCGAGTGTAAATTATCTGACTAATTTTAGAAACTTTATGAGCAATTCTGTAAACAATAAGAAGCGTAACCACCTAAATGAAGGCATACTTAAGTATGTACATACTTCAGGCAGTATTTGAGAACTTTGTTACCGCCAGACAAACAACATTCAAAATGCGCAAAATTCTTTTGTCATACAAAAAAATATGCTTTCTAATTTCAAATCTCGCTTTACACAACTTTTCGAAAGTTGTATTTCGCGTGTGGTGGAAAAACTCGAGAAATCTTGAAACTACAAAAACTACCATATAAAGTAAAGCAAATATTTTGACAATCAGTGCGACGCAAAACCCCGGCGATATAATATACATTTATTATATTTGCAATTCTTAACACTTTACAACTAACTGCCCACACAAATAAAAGTATGTACACACATGTGTAATGTGTATCTCGCCCTAGGTGCAAATTATCAATGCAAATATGATATGAAATGCACACAGAGAAATAAATTAGGATTTGAAGTAGTAAACACCACTGGAGCATTGTGGCGCAGGCCAAGCAAAAATTGCAAAGGCAAATGGAAATTCGTCGACTGACATTTGCACCGACACATTGACACCGCACCGCACGCCAGCGAATGATTTGAATACTGCTTTTGTTGTTACGGCTGTCACTGACGTCAAATGCAGCGCACAACAATGTGATAGACACACACATAGACATACATATACATAGATATACATATATGCCATATGCATAACCTTATGTAACGGCAAATTATCCTACATAACACACAGGCCAAAGCGCAGCATCAAGCAAGCGCCTTTGTGGGAATCATTCATGTGTGTCTTATCATCTGCATTGCTAAGTGCTCAGACTTCACAGCAAGTCACTGATGTCGCCCTTATGATAGCGCGTCGCGCTCGTTTGCTTTATTTCTGCTCAGCCTCCGTTATTTGTAAATTTCTAAATGTGTTATCAGCGCATCAGTGTTGTTTGTGTTTATTTGTCCCTCGTTCAAATGTAAACGATTCAATTTAGATCTTTTGCTGCCGGCGCGCTGCGTCGGCGACCAGAGCCCAACGATCGGCGAGCGCAGTATCAATTACTTAGCATGCTTTATACGAGTATACTTAAGTATGTATATCACAACATTTTCGAGTGCACTTTCATTGCATTTACTTAAATATTCCATAAATAAAACTTATTTTGTTAAGAGCTTGAATTAAATAAAAACTAGTTAAAAATAACGAAAGCATTTCTGTGGAGGCCATAAAATTGGAATCAAAGCAATTTTGCTTCCTTAAAACTATAATCATGTTCTCTACGAAGATTTTCCGAAACCAACTTAACCGTTACTGAGGTAACTGAAGACTATGAAATTACTAGAGCTCTGAAAAAGAAATATTCTAAGATATTTGTATTCTTAAGTCCTGGTGATCTTCACTTATTCGCGATGAGATTTCTACCGTCACTTAAGATTTATGAGCAAAGTTTTGAGCTTCTTGCTTGTTCATTTTAATTTCATTTTTATAAGAAAGCGTTGTTTTTATTTCAGAGCTGCTTCTAACCTCTTCATGCCCATAAGACACTACGAAAGGTTTTAAACTCTCAGTACTTTTTATTTATGACGAGAAGGCTTTTCAAAACATTTGAAAGTCAAAACAGTTTTTTTGTAAATTTTGTTAGATTGCCGACGCTTCATTCTGTGTGCTGTAAATTTCGTGGCAAACTTAGTATACCCTGTTCAGAGTATAAAAAACTAATATCCGATTATTCCTTCGATCATTTTCTGACAAAATATACCTATCTAGTTCCTGTGAAAATTTAGCCGTTTTGGAGAAATATTTCTCACCAACTCTGAAAACAGCTGCTCTGTTACACCCAGCAAACAATCTAAGCATCGAGATTGATTCGAAAATGAGCTGGAAAATGAGTATAGAGAAATGTATTAAAAACCTTACACGACAGTAGAAAATGTATTCAATTCCTACATATGGGGAACTGGTGTGGTGGCCAAAATTAAACAGAGAATATAATATTAAAAAATTATACTTGTATGTAATACAGAGGGTTGTCTGTGCAGCAGATACCCGGGCCATTAGGGCGTGTCGGGCTGATGTATCACGTCCTCTCCTGTATCAACTGCCCATAAAAGGTGTCAAACAAAAGGTAACAACATTTTCTGCTATACAAATCAATGGAACATGAAAGGTTATGGATATAGCGATATCCTGAATCACTTCAGAGCAAAACTAAATAAATCAGTCTACATACATACATGTATATCCTTCCAAAGTTGGATTTCAATAGTTACTTGCAGATGAGAATACCCTCTAGACGTGAATGGAATAGAGTTTTAGTACTAAAAATGGAAGGAAAATACTATCTCAATCTATACCGACGGATCCAAAATGAACTGCAGAGTAAGGACGGATGTATTTTTTTCCCATATAAAAAAGTTAATATTTTATTAGAATTTTTTATTGTCACAAACATACACTATTAACAAAGAAATTTTGAAATTTTCGGAAAAAAATATATTAAACTCGGCCATTGCGACGCCATTTTCGGTGCCCCTCGGAAAAAAGATGCGCTTGCTTTGGCTGGATAACTCCTTAAAGGATCATCTAAGTGAAAAATACGTGTTTTAGTTAAAATCTTAACTTAAAAAAACTGAGAATTGGATTTTTGGCAGACATTTTTAACAAAAAAATAAAATTTCAGTGAACTGAAAAAAAATATATTTGAGTTATGTTTTTATTCGTAAAACATACTGCCTTACATTAATTGAGGTATATTATGTATGTAACAATATATGTAAGTATACATATTGTTAGTGCGCTTAAACAAACGGTTGCACGTGATGTGCTGAGAGCATTATCACTTGACAGAGCATACCAGGCGTACCATCCGCAGTTTGAGCGCCACTGCATTAATTCATTTTATTTGCTTTGATCGCATTTCTGATTTAACCAAGTGTTAATTTGTTTTGTCCATCGCTGTGATTGAAATCATTGAACATTTATAAATGCAAACATATGCACATACAATTTGTGGAGAGCCTTAAGTACACACATGAGTACGACAAATACACATGTATGCCTATAAGCAAATGGGGGCAGTACGCCGGGGTAATTGAATTTATAAATATAATTTAAACATTTTGCATACGGGCAATAAAATCAGATCGCGTGATAAACATTGAAAAACTCTGATGACACTTTGATATTTATTTATCTTTAACGATAAATCTGTTTTATTAAAATTTTGCTGACATACATATGTATGTCCAAATAATGGGAAATTGTATGCTTTTAACTTAACAAAATTAACCTCAATGCTTTTTTATTTTGAACCCAATGCATATTCGTTTATTTTTTTAAGTGGTCGAAAAATAAATTTAAATATGAAATTTGAGCTGCTCAGTTGAATATATTAAGACAACATTTATTATTATTTTTTGCGAGATTTCATTTACTCAGTCAATATACGGAAATGTGTGTTTTCTAATTTTAATTTTTTTTTTATTATCCTTTGCAGAGCGTTCTCC
The DNA here is from genome assembly GCF_024586455.1 of Bactrocera neohumeralis. NCBI lineage: Eukaryota > Metazoa > Arthropoda > Insecta > Diptera > Tephritidae > Bactrocera > Bactrocera neohumeralis. Next base: position 77,459,373 of record NC_065920.1, on the reverse strand, counting down.
AGCAAACGGCCAATCCGCTGCCCATAGCCATCGCCGATCTGCCGCCATCGCCCACAACACTCGCGCCTTCGCCCAATAACTTTCTACTCGCCAGTTCGAATCAAATTTGCACCGTCTGCAAGAAGAACTTTGAAGTGGACGGCAGTTCAAACCTGCGCATGGGACAACTTGCGCTGGAGAATAGTAACTCAGTTGAATCGAATAGCAGTGATGCAACTAGCGCCGGTAACACCACTGTAACCTGTGCACTGGCCAATAATGCCAACAATGGCATCAACAATCAGCCGGTGGAGATCGCCTTGGATGCGGCTGCCGCACAAACGGCCAACGAGGCGGCGGCCGCCGCGCTCCCAAGCAACGGGCTCAAGGCGAAGCTGCTGCCAATGGCAACGCACCAGCAGACGCCAGTGCTCAAGAAACAGGGTGTCTCCGGTGAGAGTTGTGAGACGTCGATGCAGCAATCGTTTAACATACCAATACCAAAATTCGAGAAGGATTTCAGGTGCGTAAATATACATACATATATCAAATAAAAATTAATTTTTAACCCTTGTATGCCTTTGCAGTTCCAAGCAACTCATCAAGGACGCCATTATGGATAATGATTTCCTCAAGAATATCGATGCGTCGCAAGTGCGCGAACTGGTGGAATCCATGTATCCGCTCTCAATCGCCAAAGGCGAGTTTGTGGTGCGCGAGGGTGAAGTGGGCGCTCATCTCTACGTGTCGGCCGAAGGTGAATTTGAGGTGGTCAAAGGTGGTGTTGTACTGAGTGTGATGGGTCCTGGCAAAGCTTTCGGCGAACTTGCCATTCTCTACAATTGCACGCGCACGGCGTCAATACGCGTCTTATCGGATGCACGCGTCTGGGTACTCGATCGGCGGGTCTTCCAACAGATCATGATGCGTACTGGCATACAACGCATTGAAAATAGCGTGAACTTCCTGAAGTCAGTACCGCTTCTAAAGAATCTCAGCATGGAGGTGTTGGCGCAAATTGCCGATGTGCTGGAAGTGGTGAGTTTCCGTAGTATATAAAAATTCACTGGACTTCAGAATATTATCTATTTATGAAGAAGAATCTCTAAGATAATTCATAATGTTTTCGAAAATATCGAGAGTTGAAATAATTTTTATACTGGACTTTAGTACTATGTGTTAGAAGCTTCATCCTCTTTCAAACTATGCCGTCAACTACTGAGCTTTCCGAAGTTCTCGAGCTTTGAAGCAGGTTTATTACGGCTTCTATTGATTACATGCAACATTTTATTTGGAGGATTCAACTTTGTAGGAAATTCAGATTATCCTCTAGGTTGCTTTGAAATCCTAGACTTCACTGATAGAAAATTGGTTTGATTTTTTTTAGTTTGACTTCTGAGAATGTCCTTTCAATTAATTTTTATTAACAAAAAATATTTTGTGTTTGTTTAAATTCCGAAATTATATTAAATTTTAGCGATATTTGTGGTCCACGATTAAATTATAATAGTAAAATCAAACCAAAAAAGGAAAACTACTCGTATTATTTCGGAAAACGCGAGGAGTTTCTTCAATACCCGCCGAAGTCACACACCAATTTGCAATGCATAAAAAACACGTTTTCATAAAAACAAAGTATTATCAAATCCGAATAGTGACTTACCTCAGATACAGCATCAGAACTGAGTACTCGAACAAGAAGAGACGCAGTAAACAAAAAAAGGAGAGTGTATCGAAGAAACTTGAACTAATCTGGCGTTCGAATAAGAGAATACGCAATAGTGATGTAATTTAATTTTTTTTAAAGTTCCTACACAATGTCTGCAAAATTAAATTTTATTTTTATTTGAAGTATATTATCTATAAAATTGGAAATTTATATAAATTACTCTCCATCAACAGGAATTCTATCCAGCCGGTACTTACATAATACGTCAAGGCGCCAGCGGTGACACTTTCTTCCTCATCTCACAAGGTAGCGTTAAGGTTACACAAAAACTAACGCCCACCTCGGAGGAGAAGGAGATCCGTACGCTGGAACGGGGCGATTACTTTGGTGAGCAGGCTCTCATCAATGAGGATAAACGTACAGCGAATATTATCGCTATGGCGCCGGGCGTTGAATGTCTGACGTTGGATCGTGATTCATTCACACAGCTGATTGGTGATTTATGCGAGTTGAAGGAGAAGAACTATGGCGATGAGAATCGTGTGCTGGCCATGAAGTATGCTGAGAAGACGAAGGAGATTTTCGGCGCTAATGTTAAGCAAGGTAAGCGAGTTATGATTTGACTTTGAAACCGTTAAAGAGGGAATGAAGCGAAGCGACCATATTATTAATAAAGCAGTCCGTAGTCCAAAGTGTACTTCATAAGCTTTTGGGAACTTTATCTAACTCAAGTGTTCAAAGAGTAATATAGTATTCTGGAGATACTCAACTCTGAAGCCATCTGTTAAATGTTGGTTGATCTCAGACATATTAGCAATCACAGCCACTTTTTGACAGTAATGGGATCCCCAAGTTATCTTAAACGGATTTCAGGTTTAGCCCTTATCTATAGGACTGAGTGGACTTATGTAGTCCTTCTACATGAAAATCCTTATTGTTCTAGAATTACAGAAATCCAATTTTGTAAGATTGGTCTTGAGTCTGGACTGTGGCTTAAAATAAGGCGAGCAAGCAACAACATTAGATAGCAGAAGATTTGAACAATATCTCATACCAATAATTTACATTCTATTTCGAAACTAAAAAACTATTTCTCCTATGTATTTTCAATCACTTACAGAGTTCCCTGACATGAAGCTCACCGATCTAGAGGTTGTCGCCACACTCGGCATTGGCGGTTTCGGCCGCGTTGAACTTGTCAAAGCCTACCGCGAGAATAGGGTTGACACATTCGCACTCAAATGCCTAAAGAAGAAGCATATTGTCGATACCAAACAGGAAGAGCATGTCTTCAGCGAACGCACCATTATGCTAACGTGCGATTCACCTTTCATTTGTCGTCTCTATCGCACATTCCGTGATGAGAAGTATGTGTATATGCTGCTCGAGGCCTGCATGGGCGGCGAGATTTGGACGATGTTGCGTGATCGTGGCTGTTTCGATGATAACGCGACACAGTTCATTATCGGCTGCGTTTTGCAGGCATTCGAGTATTTGCATGCGCGCGGTATTATTTACCGAGATCTCAAGCCAGAGAATCTAATGTTGGACGAGAGAGGTTATGTAAAGTTGGTAAGTGTGGTTGTTTCTTAGGCAAAAGAGAAAAAATTAACAAATTTGATTACAGGTGGACTTCGGTTTTGCGAAATATATTGGCAACAGCAGCAAGACCTGGACATTCTGCGGCACACCGGAGTACGTGGCGCCCGAAATTATACTAAACAAGGGACACGATCGTGCGGTCGACTATTGGGCTTTGGGTATACTCATACATGAGTTGCTCAATGGCACGTAAGTTGCAAGAAACGATTTATTTGATGCAGAGATATTTGATGCTTTTTCTTTCTATTTTTGATACAGTCCTCCCTTCACCGCCACTGATCCAATGAAAACATATAATATTATACTGAAAGGTATTGATATGATCGCCTTCCCTAAGCACATGTCCAGATCGGCTGTCCAGCTGATTAAGAAGCTATGTCGTGATGTGCCAGCTGAGCGTTTGGGTTACCAAAAAGGAGGCATACAGAATATTAAAAAGCACAAGTGAGTATGAGTTTCGGAAATTCAGACGATATTGGCATCGATTACTTATGAAAAGAGACTATTTCAAATGAATATATAGTTTTAGTATGCAATAGCTCTTCACAATCTATGTATACTAATTATTTGTCCTCCATTTAGATGGTTCCTCGGCTTCGATTGGGATGGTCTTGAACAGCAGCTGCTTATACCGCCATTCGTGCGCCCTATCGCGCATCCAACGGACACAACATACTTTGATAAATTCCCCTGTGATCCCGAGGAACCGCTAGACGAGTTCTCCGGCTGGGATGCGGATTTCTAAAGCACAGCAAGCGTTTTTGCAATAGCAACGAGTGCCTTACAGCAGCGGAGCTTCATGTTTGCCCAAGTTATTCGCATTGGTCACATGCTTTTCGTTAAATTTCTGACGATGACTTTTTCCTAAAAGCATTTCTTAACAAATTCGGCTTAAAGGAGATCAACAGCGACTTCGTATAAATTTTTTTCTAATGTATTAGTAGTAGTAAGCACTTTGCACTGCTAACTTGCATCCATGTATTTTCTAACTGTGAACTTTCATACATATATACATGGCTGAAAGCTTAGTAATAAAGCGATAGCTATATGTAGTACACATACATGCACATATGTGTGTCTAAAATATGAAAATTAAAAATAAACTTTCTTTAGCTTTAACCACTAGCACTACAATTATAATATTTGCTCAAGTATTTTGTATGAGAAATTGCAATGAAATTGTGTGCCTTGTTTTATAAGTAAACGAAATACAATTAGTAGCATAGTCTCTAAAGAATTATAACGCTATTTTTATCCACACTCTTCGTAAAATTTGTTAAATATTACATTTGTCTATACATACTAATGCATATTAAATGTGAGTGTTTGTTAAGCGAGCTCAGCTTAGAAAGATTAATGGCTGCGGCTTGAAACACAAACAAGTTTTTAGCTTAAAAATTAACTTTTGTAATGGATTAGATTTTTAGTTTTAGAAGCTTAGTTTAAGCATCTTAGCATACAAAAAGCGTTAGTCAAATACATACATATATAATGTAGAAATTAAAAAACAAAATAAATAATTTTTTTACTGGGTCGGTATTGAAAACTTCCATCAAGCGCCGAGCTTCATGTGATCGCCACTAGACATCGCAGCCGATTGGAAGTTACACCACGACAACGCCCCGGCTCACACCGCCTTTCTTATAAACAGCTACCCAACCAAGGCCGGCACCACAAAGCTTCTGCAGTTGCCCTACAGCTCAGATGTAGCACCCCGGACTTCTTTTGTTTCCTTACCTGAAACGACAGAGGGGATCCAAGCAGCATACACCTCTGCTCTCAAGGCTATTCCACAGAACGCCTTCCTTAACGCCTTCAATGCTTAGAAATCGAGCTGACAGCGCTGCATCGACGCAGAAGGACGCTATTTTGAAAGTTTTTACAGAATTCTAACGATTGGTTCAATAAATTCTTTAAATCGACTCAGTCCTATTTCTTTTCGGACTCAACAATTGTACTTGTTATCTACATCTAACAGTAAGTCAATAGATAGATAGATTGAACTTTGAAGAATGCACTGCAACCTGTGGTATACTTATTTGTGCGCTCTCCTGTTAACACAACGCTTTACTTACTCCTTCGTTAATGTTTGCAATGTGTTCTGTCGCCGGACTTATTTACGCGATAGCCTGACTCCTTCTTCTTTCAACTGAGGGGCAATCTAAGAGTATGTGCTCCGTTGTTTCTGCTCCTTGGTTACAAAAGCGACACAGATCCGTTGAGCAGTACCTTAATCTGCGCAGTGGACACCATAGCCAGCAGCAACCTGTATGAAATCCAGACAGTCTTTATTTTTTTGGGAAGAGCGATTAGTTTCTTTAACTGTTTTGCATCGAACTCGCTTGTCGAAGCCAAAGGCGTTTACTACTGGCCTCTTTCTCTAGCTCCTATCATTTCACGTGATAGTATTTTTCTAAAATAATCTCAGCACAACTGCTAATGGCATAAACCAAAGCTTGAAGAATGCTTCGAAACCAGCTTGGACAGTGATTGTTCAACCCCAATTCCATCTGCCGTTTTTGAGCCGTCATTAAATTATGCCCCTATGAAGGTCCTCCTTAAGGTTGGAGTCCTCCCATTCAGTGAGACTTTGATAAAAGTAAATGGGAGATCTCCAAAGAGATTATGTTTCCGAGCTCTTAATATCGTGTTCTCTTTGGCGGCTACACATATGCTATAGTGGTCCAATTTTAACAATATGTTGGGAGATTGTAACGTTGCCCTGAGCAATAATCTATGCCAAATTTGATCAAATCAAAGATTTGACTATACCAGAACAAGATGATATTTTGATCGGTCAGAATAAATAATACAGTGACTCTATACCGGCGGTTCCGACAGTTAATCAACGCCTTAAAGAAAAAAGAACGTGTGTAAACTTTCTAATAGATGTTTCAAAGACTAAGTTCGCGTACATACGGACAGACAGTCGGACATGACCAAATCGATCACTTAAAAGGATAGCCTCGGAGTTCCCTATTGTCTTTTACTTTGTGGCAAACTTAATATAACTTGCTCTGATTAAAAAACTCTCTTACAATGTCTGAAGAATCGTATACCCTAATTTTCAGTTCACATAGTTAAGGAGACTAAATCTACGATTTAAGTTGTATAAATAATATCGAAACCAACGAATTTTATTTTTTAGTAATCGTTCATGATAACTCAGCTTTTTTAACAGAAAGCACTTTATTTCCATTTAATAATAAATGTACGTATCTGCATGGGATTCAAAACAATACTGAATTTGCTCGCCGAGTCCTTCTTCTTCGCTGAAAGTGGCGTGTGTGAGGATTTGTAATACTCAGGTTTGCGAACCTTTGAACCTTCGGGCTGGAATTTGAAGCGACTCATTTCACTCAAACTTAAACTGCCATCCAATGTAGTCTCGCGTATCTCCTCGCCGCCCAGTTGATCGAAAATTGGACGCAAATTAAAAGTCACCGAAGCAGACTCAGTTTTGTCCATGATATGCTCCAAACGTAATAGACGCTCTTTTGTGCCGAACGGTTCCAAAGTTAGTAAATGTACATTTTGCGCCACATCAAAAGCAGAGACTTTGGGCACCTTCACATTGCTAGCTCTTGAAGCACTGCTGAAGAATTTCCAGAAGGGTAAATGTAACTGTTGCTGCTCGACACGTTCATAGCGTGATGGTGCATCCTTTACTTTACCCAACACGAGGTAAACTTTGCCGCGTGCCACCAGACCTTGACCGAAAGCAGTCTCATTCAAAGCCTCACCAACGCCGAAGGCATCATCACGCAGCAGTCGACGATGCAGCATCAACTCAAGTGCGCCATCTTTCAAACTACTGCCACCCTGCGCACGATCATTGAGCAAGGCAATACGTTTCGTTGCGTCCTCAATGGCAATGCGTGCTGTCACTGGGTAATAATTACCCGAAACGGCTTCAGTCATATTGGGTTTAAAGTATTCCCGTTTGTTGCGCTCACGACGGAGCATTTCACGACCATTGGAGTCGGTGTAGAAGACACCATTCGATTTGATGCTGCTGTTGAAGCGTGTGATCACCTCCTTGCCGATATTGTCATTAATCGGTATCGGGCCGACGAGCCATTCGAACTCGACACGATTCACGCCTTCGTAAATACGAATCACCTGAGACACCCATTGATTGAAGCGTTGATGTACCTCCTTAACTTGTGCACCCTCATAAATGCTGAAGCTGACGGTGCTACCAATTAATATTTCAGTGCCATTGGGACGGAAAATATAAGCACCGGAAGAACGATTCTTGAACTCGGCATTATTGCCAGCTGCGCCATTGTAGTAGTAGAAGTCCTGACGTATGTTCTCGGTGACACCATTCATTTCAACCTGATTGAGGTGACCTGTGCCGTCAAAGGTTAACTTTACAAGCTAAAGAAAGGTACGGGAAAGATTTTTAATTTGAAAAGTAGTGCCATATTGTGGAATTGGAAATAGGGTGCAGTGATGAATGAGAAAAACAATGAGACTGCCCTACATCCACCCGTTACGTTCTCAGCCATACTTACAGAATTCTTAACAACGATCTCTGCTCTTGATTGAATATCCAACGGACTAGCTTTTTTAGCCTCTGAAATATTTTCGTCTTCCCACGCATTTAGCTTCGCTCTTGCCTGTTCGTCCACACTTCGTCGATTAATTCTCTTCTTAATATAGTAACTACGCAATTTCTCCACATAAGCCGAGAAAACGAGCTCATGAGTTGCATGCTTAGGACGGAAACTGAGCGCCTGTACTTCACTGGGGACAGGTAGCAAATCGGATTGGACCACACGACCTTGAAGATAACAAATAAAAATATTACAAGTTCGTAAATATTGGAGAATCCAAATTACTTACCAGCATCGTCGGTCACTATGTAAGCCTCATTCTTCACCGGCACGCGTACATATTGTGTCGAAGGTCGCGCCAGTGGGTTGAACAAAGTCACCACCACTTGATTTGCGCCATCTTTGGTGAAGTCGCAAACACTAATATTCAGTTGCAGACAGCTGACAAATTCACCACTTGTGAGGTTGGTTAGTTTCTGCAGTGCCGAACGAGCATTCGTCTGCGCCGACTCAATAGCAGCAGTCAGCAGACGATCGTAGTCTTGGGCAACATGTTGTTTCTCAGTGCCAGTGATGGCATCATGATGCTGCATTACGCCCATGGCATGGCGAAGCTGATTCAAATTGTCATCCACACTGGTTCCGGTGAGGTTCGCGAGCGTGGTGAGTTGTTTAGTTACCTGTAGAAAGTGATTTCCATCGCGTTCGAAACGTTTTTGCGTTGGGCGTGAGCTATAATAACCGGTCCAGTAGCTATGCCAATCAGTGGAGTAGGGAAAGAAGTCCTGCGTTTTTGTGGGCCAAGTGAGTGGCTCTTGATGTATGGCTTTGAGATAACAAGCGGGTGTGGAGTAAAATAGATTCACTTTTGATCCAACAGACTGACGCTCATTGGCATATCTGTGAAAAGGGGGGAGTTCTGTTATTCAAGCGAGTTTAAGCAAATTAGTTTGAGTTTACTTTATCAACTTGTCCATATTCTTGAAATTAATCGCCGCGTTCTGATAATTGAAGTCATCGCCCATGGGAATGAGTACATGTGAAGAACGATAGCGCGCCGTCACATTTTGTATGTATTCAATGAATGTGTTCACCTACAATTTTTACAACGTTAAGAACTTACTCATTTAAAAGATTCGTTAACTGGTATTACCCTTTCTATTACATTGTTGTCATAGCTATCACCATCAATGATGGGCTCATCGGAACAGAGTGTGTCGAAGCAAAAGCTTGGTGGCGCGGAATAATGATTATACAACAGACCCGTAAAAAGTTCGGATCTTTCAGCCAGATCAGCACTAGCTTTCCAAATCATCTCAGCTGTCATATTGTTCATACGCTCCCTCTTATCGAGCCAATCCATACGTGCAAAGAATTGACCATCAAAACCCATTTGAGCAAATAGTGATGCCATTTCACGCGAGTGACCGAAGGGATCGATTTGCCAGCCGACATGCGGACGTCCGCAAGTGCCGAAAAGTTCCTGAAGTACTCTATAAGCAATATTGGAAATTACTGCATATATATTTTGGATACTATCAACGTGTGGACTTACTTTAAGCCAATGGTGAACTGATCCACCACTGACTGATAATGCACTGCCGCCTCATCGTTCATTGACCAAGCGCCACCGGCAAACTCCAAGCGTCCACCATTTACCAGCGTCTTTACTTTCGCTTTTATATCGGCATTCTGTTCGTTGTACCATTTAAAGAAGAACGCAGATTCGACATAAATAAAGCTGTGGAAAAATAATTAAAATTTATTTGAAGAAAAAAGTTGTCAATTTTTACCGCCGATTAGCATCCTTCAACAGCTCCTGTACCACATTGTCGAGAATATACTGCACGCCTGCTCGTTGTATGCCGTTACGTGATCCATAGTAGTACTGATCAACAGTTTTTAACCAGCCTACATCGTCATGGGAATGTGGTACCAAATGGACATTGATCATGTTGGACTTTCCCGCTGGACAGTTCTGTGAATAGTTAATGAGATTTCTTGATGTTAGTACGATTTTAACAGGGCTTCAATCAAGAAAGTTCATATATAATTGATATGGTTATATGTTTTTCAATAGCAGATAGGAAAATATTTAGAACTATAGAAGCCTCGCAATATATTTTAAATATCCGATTATCCACTCTTAAAACAAAGCCTGACGAACCGCCACCTAAAAAAAATTGGTTTGACTGCCAACGGACTTGTTTTGTAAGCAACTGATTGCGAAGTCAGCTATTAAACTCTGGTAACCCTCCATATTAGTTGTCAGTAACAAAAGTCATTCTATGATGCTTAGTAAGCTCCCGTTTCTACCCAAAACCACAGGTTTTTGAAATCCCTAGAATCTAGATTTAAATTCGGTCACCAATATTGCCTTCCCTTCCAGAGTAGTGTAGAAAAGGGGCGAGGTGGAGAAGGACGCAGGTATAAACATTCATACGGATGGGTTCAAACTAGGTAATCGAGTGGGAGGTGGTGTCTTTTCAGCAAAAATAAATACCAGAAAGCTCTCCTGCTGATATACATGGTCTAACATAAGATCCACCCATAGCAGTTCTAGCATCGTAAACCACAACAAAGCATGACTCATAACAACGAGTGGTGCCTTAGACTGAGTATTTTAGAGTATGTATAATATCGTTAACTTTTGACAACGATACCCCATCAGCTTAGTTGGTTTGCTCCCAGCAGTTTTTTCCGCTACTCAAGCAATAAATTAAATTTTATTATCACGATCATTGATTATATTTGTTGACATCCTTAGTGTTTCCGCAGATAAGCATTTAAAAAAATTTGTTCACAAAAAATATCGAACAAAAAAAGAACAATAATAACTCCATACACTTACCTAAGATAGAATACGCAATCAGTAATATTTTAATATCAATATTATAGCACTTTAAAATCCCCTTCAAAAACAATTAAAATTTATTAGCCGATAAGACATTCTCGCAGATTTCACCGGTATAATACAAAAGTTGTTGAGTTAAAAAGCAATAAAATCTGACAGGTTGCTACCTGTTTTGGTTTGAACACTTGAGATAATGGTGCAAACGGACCTATTGACTAAAAATCTGTTTTCCATTACACATAGAAGTGATAAGCCTAAATGTTTGCCATTTTTAAATGTCGAATGGATAGTATATTCATTTAATATGAAGTATAAGGTAGTCTAAAAAGTATTTTCGTATTTTGTCAATAGATGTCGTTTCAGTCGTACATATGTATGTATACTAGCTCCAGTGCCAACAATCACATTGTGTCATACCATAGTCTCGGAAAGGGGAGATTTTGAGCTTCTTTTAACCAAAAAAAATTATTCAGTTGGTAAAAAGTTACAGCTGTACAAAAATGAGTGAAAATAATGAAGAAATTCGCTATATTTTGAAATTTTTGCTTAAAAAAGGGAAGAATGCCACGCAAGCCACCAATGAAATATATGAAGTTTACGAAAACGATGCTGTATCAGTTCATATAGAACAATGGTTCGAAATACAAATATACGAAAGGACTTTTTCGACTACCCAATATTTAGTTTTCCAAATCTTGCAGGTCTATTAAGATACTTAAGATTCCCCATGAAATGCTTGATGGAGCTTTTTTCTTGATGAGTGAAACCGAATCTAAGCCATGACTAATGGTTGGCATATGTATACATATTTACATATTCTTGACAAAGCTCATATTACTTGAGGCCTCATCGTACGCTTGACAATTCATCGTGAAAGTCAACTCCCTAAGAACTACATAACAATCCTGTCAACTTGACTTGATTGGTTCAACAAAACTAAATAGAGAGTACCGAAGTTACTGCATCTGTTTACAAGATTGTTTCTATGGAAATATATTTACGTTTTCTAGCATACACACAGCAGTGATTCTAAGAAGCGCTTTTTTATCACTATAGCTCAAGCCTTTTTGATGCGGTTCTCTCATTTCTTCTTACTCAAAATGTATGCAAACACATAGAGTCAACAACTCACCGCATAACCGCATGCAGCGTGGACCGGCTGCTTTCGCAAGACCACAGCGAACACCACAAAAATTGTGGCTAAACCACAAGACAGCCGCATTTCACTTGAGTAAATTACAACTTTTTTCGCACAACAACAATTTCTAAATTTATTTTGACACACTGAATCGCCGAGCTTATGCTTCAAATTACTCAGAATTACTGCTGTACACTGTTGCTCGGCATCAGCCAGAGAAACCTTTTTATACACAATAGGTGATCTTAAATAAAAACTAAAAGCAGTTTGCCATATCGCTTAAGTCCAATAGAAGTAAGATAGGCATGAAATTGATTGATAAGAAATCAAATGAGTAGTGCTGGAGTGAATTGACCAGCGACTCATTTCAATTGAGTGTGGTGTGAGAAGAGACGAGCCAATAAGTATTCGAGCTTGTTCTTTACAAAGGAATATAAAACTCCGAGCGTAAGTTGAATAAAAGTGTTGCTACGTTTGAGTGTTTACAGAAAATGGAAGGCCCAAACAATATTTTTCGTTTACATCTCATGAACGAGTAGTAATGAGCTCGCAGGGAAGACGATTGATTAAAGAAATTAAATTTTGAACCTGAATGTGCTACCTTAACATAGAAATATTGTGATTTTTCTAAATCTCCATCAGTTCAGCAATAAATTATAAACAAAATAATGATAAAAATTATGATTTATTAATTATTTGTGATTTATTTAACGTGATATAAAATTATTTATAATAGTTTTGGTAAAGTAAAATTTGAAGATTTGCCATGAGGTTTTCGGCGTTCTAAACCAGAAGAAAGAAAATTATTTGTTTCTAAAAAGGTAATAACATTTTTTTAACAATTTAGCAATATCAATAATCACAGATGAGAATACTTTAGAGACCCCTGGTGCATACCTCCTTAAATGCCAGACAACAATGCAGAGTGGAGCGTACTTACAACCAGCACTTTGAGATTGCAATTCAGATCAGTTAGCAACCAAATATTTGTTATCAAACACTACAAGTGCATTAGTTTTTCAAAACAATGTAATATGTAAGTATGTATAAAATCAATCCGAAATAGTTGATTTATTCTGAGAACAATTAATCAAGCAGCTTCATAAAAATCCGACATACTTACAGATATGTAAATGCTACAAACGAAGAGTGAATGAAAAGTTAAAATTTTTTCTCCAAAATTTCAGAGTGAGAATCTCAGAAGAACACTACTACATACATTCTTTCGTTTTTTGTAAGTGCTCTAAATACATGAGAAATTACGACCGGCTGCTTAGAATATTAATAACTGACCGAACGAATGGCGATGAGTGGACACTCGTTCATTAATATGTGGGCTCAATTAAAGACTATTTGGAAACTCAGATATACAAAAATATGTATGTATATACATATATACATACCTATTTTGAATAAAAACAGCTGAACAATGTTTAAAATTAATATAATAAATTATAGCTCTATGTTTCTTTGTTTATTAACAACCATAGTTTAGCGCAAAACAAGCGAAGAAGACTTCCAAATGTGTATAGTTTTCATCACAACTATCCGATGTCAACAATTAGCAGAAATTATTTATATTTCTACAAAAAATAAGCAACATTAAATTTGTATGTACAAACATTTATGTATACACAAAATCTGTTTTGAGTACGAATGAGTAAGTGAGCAAATACAATGATAACCGCAAATTATTGCAAGTAAGGACGAGACGGTTTTTAGTCGGAACATCGAATTATAACTATTTTACACCGCAATAGTGCTCTTTCATTCTACTCTACTTGAACTTACATACATATGTATTACTTATCAAATCATAATCAGTAAAAATTAATCCAATATTTTTCCAATTGATGGCCTTATGTTAATAACAACAATAGCACTTAATGTCATTTTACACATAACACCCGCGAAAACTGCCAGCAAGTGTATAGGACACGCTGAAATTCTCTCCTGTTTCAACTGCATTTTTGAAAACTTGGATCGTAGAGCGTACTTGTAACAGCTTTTTCTCTGCTCACATACCGACAAAGGATATTTGGATAGCGAGCCTTCGCTGGAGAAGAAGAACAGTGAACTTTTTCGCGGATGGGTCGAAGATAGGAGGGAAGGTTAGAGGGGGTAGTTTTCTATAAAAAGTTCACCGTCAATCTAAGCTTTAAGCTACCGGACCACTGTATGTAGTGGTTTTCAGGCTAAATTGACTGCTGTTAAGTTGAAAGTAAACGTACTACTGAAGTAGTATCTCTTTCAGGGAGGTGAGCATTCACTCCGAAAGCAGAGCGGCAATACCAGCGATAAGTTCGCTAAGTACATACATATTACTACACCAGCAGACTCGTTTAGGAATCTGGTCATCCGTATCGGAATCAGTTGCTACTGTAAAGCAGATGAGCTTGCCAGAGCGATTACCTTTGCGCCATTCACATCGAAGTGGGACCGAGTTACATCACCACTGGCATCCTTCGTTCTAGCACTGGATCAATGAATGTCGTGTGTGCTTAACGTGAGCTGATCAACGACACGCTCCTATGCGACTGTAAGATCCTAGAGTAGAACGCAAAAATTCTAGTGAATTACTTGCTCGTCGAAAATTTCATTGAGTCTTTGGTCAATGGAAGAAGACGCATCGATAATGACTTGACAAAAGCAGGAGAGAGCTGGCATTAAGTAATAGAAAGTATATTATATAGAATTGAAAAAGCAGCTATCTTCCTACCTCTGAGGGATAAAATAAACTAGTAAAACTTTTTTAATTAATGTAAATCAAAGAAAGCTTTAACACTTTTTTTCAAGCCTACATCAACTACATATTCAATCGCCGCAGCAACGCAATGAAATCCCAGTTTGAAGTGAGTACTTACATAGATGACCAACTCATTTCATATATTCTAACTCAAACACTCAAATCGTCATTGAGTTATTCTCTAGGTCCAGCTCAGGCTACCGGCTATTTATGCAAATGAAAACGCGTTTAGCGGTTTAGTGTGCGACCGTGATTTCTCGAGTGCGCTTAAGAACGTCGTGACCGTTCGTTAGTGGAAAGTTAAAGCGCAACAAGTGCGCACAAACAATAACAAAAACCATAATAATAATCAATTTTATCAGCGGCTTAAGTGAACTTTCATTATTCAACTTTTCGTTTTATTTTGTGAGATTTCCAGTTCTGTTTTGGTGGCTTGTAAGGTGTGCGTGTGTGTACGCGTTTTAGAAGCTACAAATTCTATGTGCGTGCCATTGTGTTGGTGAACAAAATGCATTCAACTGCAAGTAGCTGCCCATTCGGCAGTACCCTGAAACTTTTTATTATTTTCTTCTTATGTGCGCTGCATAACAACTTGGGCGAAGCGCGTCCGCAAAGTGCAGAACATGAATATGTAGCGGTCGGCAAGAAATGCGGTTATGAGGTGAGTGATAAGAAAGTGCGATGAATACCTATGTTTGTATATAGTATTACTTATGTATGTATATACATTTATTTGTTTCAAATTTATTTGACATGTATTCATATGTAGATACTTTAACAAATACAAGCTTGTATAAATTAATATTTAAAAATATATAATTTTATCTTTTGACAAGATCTTTAACTTCGAAACATGGAATTCCAATATATGTAAATATATATAAAATATAAAAAAAAAATTATTCGATTTTTTTCTATGTTTGCTTACCTCGAATTCCCACTTATTTACGATATCCAAATATTTACCTACATGAAAAAGAACAATTACGAGAAAAAAATGGAGAAAACCATAAAAACTAGACGCAAAATGATCAGAGAGACATCAGACTAACTCAAAAGAGCTTCAGCTTTAATGTTCGATTCGAGAATAAATACCAAAATTTGAAATTATTTGCTCACTGAAGTGTTCTCTCAATAAATCCATTGATTAATGCGATGTGTGGGAAGTGGGGCCTTGGGGTCTTGTTGAAACCAAATTTTGCCGAGATCACAAGCGTCAATTTCAGGCATCAAATAGTCGGTTATCATGGCGTCATAACGGTCGCCATTGACGGTTCCGTTCTCAACGTTATCATTTTTAAAGAAATATGGACCGACGATAAAAGCGGTTCACAAGCCACACCAAACTATTTTTTCTGGATAAAATGGGGGCTTTACATCTCTTCAGGTTTCTCTTCGTCTCATATGTAGACATTTTTCTCTTTCATACCCATTGAGTCAGAAATGGGCCTCATCTTTAAAAAAAATTTGACTCGAAAACGTCGGATCTTCTTGGAACTTTTCAAGACCCTTAGAGCGAAGGTCAAGCGGCTTCTGTTCTTGCACAATTGAATTTTGTACGCTTTCAATTTAAGTCCTCGACGTAAAATGCGCCAAGTAGTTTCATACGTCAGTCCGAGTTGCTGCGAACGGCGCCGAATCGACTCTCCACGGTCTTCGTGTACACTTTCAGCTACGACTGCTATATTTTTTTAACTGGTTGCAGGACGTTTTCAATTCGATCAATATTATTCTATAATGAATGTTGGGTGATGGTGTTTCGAATAAGGCGTTCAATTGAAAAAAGTACCTCTAATTGTATCACCCGTTACATACATATACATATATGTGACCTGGTCTACGGAAAGGGGGCTTAGGTGTCAAAAAAAAGGAGAACAATTAATGAGATAACGAGAAACTGACGATTACTTTTACAGCTTTTCCCAGAAAACTAGTTTTCGCACGTTAGCTTCCTTTTCGTAGACCAGGTCACATATATATATTAGGTGTAGTAAAAAGGAATCGAAGACGTCCCTATTAAATTGAAGGGTTTGTTTAGCTAGTTTAAATGATCCGCTTTTGGTAAAATATGAATTGTTTTGTTTGATAACTTGCGTCATTGACTATGGATAGAACTGGTGCCAATCACTTAGTACTAGGTCCAGAATGTAAGATGAAAGCATAGGGACCACGAAACAAAGCTCCCAGAACCTTTGACGAGTCACAATGGAAGTACGTAGGTTCTCACTGGAACTCAGCTCTCCTCCCTTTGGTATGATCTGGCTACTTCAGGACACTTGCCAACCTTAGGCGATCCAATTGTTTACTGTACAGGTCCGAACGAAAGTTCTGCCTTAGGTTGCTTAGTACGAAATCTTACCTTTCTGAGCCATACAACGTAACCTGATCACATGTTTATACGAGATAATGGATTTCGTTTTACTGATATGTTTTTATAGATCATCAGGCACGATTCCGATTACTTTGGCGGAGGGGTAAAAAAACCGAATTTCCGTATAAATGGGGTATGTACGGATAGGGGAGCTTCTCCAGAGGAGGAATATCCAAAAATAATGTAAAAATTACTAATATTTTTTAAAATATTCACGATTAAAAGGTCAAAAATTTGCACAAAGAAAACAAGTTATTTCTCTATGTTTCACTAAATTTTTTCACATTTTTTACTTTGTATTTTTAAATACACACTCCAAGCTTTGAAATAAGCTCACATTTCACTTTTATTTTGCTATATTTTACCTAAATTTATTAATTTAAAAATCACTTAGCACACTCATCGTTGAAAAGGTTAGATTGTTTACAATTATGAGGAAAACGAGCCTTGCCACATCTTAAACAATAAATATGTAGGATTTTTAACAATTTTTCTTTCTTTGTTTTATTGAGTGATTCTTTTTTTCTATATTAACTATAAAAAAATACTTTTACATACATATGTATATGTGTAATACATGATTTATGTGACTGAAGTACTTTCGCGAAGTACTCCTTTCTGCGTTGGCGGCCTTCGGCCGCGCTCTAAAAAAATAACTCTGGCCGAGCGAATACCCGGGGTGACTGAAGTACTTTCGCGTAGTACTCCTTTCTGCGTTAAAATTAAAAAAAATATATTGACTTTTTGTTATAAAGTGGTGAAAGTGGTTATATTCTTTGGTTATTATGCACTTATTTTCAAAAAAAAATTTAAGTTTTCGTTATAAAATTGATAAATTTTGATTATTATTTCTGTCAGCGATTTCCATTTATTTTTCATGATATATTAGTTTGTATTTTAGGTGACGATATGTGTATTATTATATTTAAAACATGAGTTTTGGATATAAAGTGGTTATATTTTACGGTTATCATGCACTCATATTGAAACAAAATTTGAGTTTTCGTATTTTACTGTATACTTTACACTTTATTACGCAATATTATTGTATAATATTCCTAATACATGTATAATAATTTAAAAAAGAAAATATCCATATGCACGAATAGAGGAATTTTCACATATGAATAAAGCAAAATTTATACCAGGGACAAAGGAATTATATAATATAAATAAAAAGCACTCTTAGCTTATTGACCATCATAACCACGAAAGACATTCCAAATTCGATTTCTCATTTATCTGAAAGTGTGAAGCGTTCCAAATTAATTGAAAAATAATAATAAAATGATTTATATATAATATTATTAAAAGCGATATGCAATTATACCAATATCGTTTCTTTCAAAACTCAACGACTCAGAGCTGCCCCAAAACCCAACCCAATATGTTGAATGTCCATCTTGTGGCACACACTCATGATGATGTGGGCTGGCTCAAGACCGTCGATCAATATTATTATGGCAGCAAAACGCTGATACAAAAAGCCGGCGTACAATACATTTTGGACTCGGTAGTGCATGAACTGTTGCGGGATCCCGAAAAACGTTTCATCTATGTCGAATCGGCATTCTTCTTCAAATGGTGGCGCGAACAGGAACCGGAACTGCAGGAGCAAGTGAAAATGCTGGTAAATGAGGGGCGTCTGGAGTTTATCGGTGGCGCTTGGAGTATGAATGACGAGGCAACAGCGCATTATCAAAGTATAGTCGATCAATTTACTTGGGGTTTGCGGTAAGCGTGTGTTTCAAGCATAATTGATTAAAGTTTTAACACCAATTTGTTTATTTTAGGCGCCTCAACGACACTTTTGGTGAGTGTGCGCGTCCACGCATCGGCTGGCAGATCGATCCGTTTGGGCACTCACGTGAAATGGCTTCAATGTTTGCGCAAATGGGTTTCGATGGACTCTTCTTCGGTCGTCTCGATTATCAGGACAAAATGGAGCGTTTGACAACCAAAACAGCGGAGATGATATGGCGCGCCTCGGCCAACTTGGGTGCGTGTCTTGGCTATGAATATAATTTTTTCTTCTTTGAAAAAATTAAGCTTAAAAAAAAATAAAAATAATTATTTACTTTTATTAATCATTAATATTTTTTAGAAGATTCATCCAAACTGTTCACTGGTGCTCTATATAACCAATACCAGCCACCACCCGGGTTTTGCTTCGACATACTTTGCGCTGATGAACCGATAATTGACGCCAAGCATAGTCCAGATAATAATGTTAAACGCCGCGTAAGTTAATCACTATTTTAATTTGTAATCACAAGTTTTAAAAGGAATATACATAATTGAACGTGTAATCTAAATTTCGAATACGTACTTTAGGTGAATGATTTTTTGAAATTCATTGATCAACAAGCACAATTTTATCGCACTAACAACATAATCATAACGATGGGCGGCGATTTTACTTATCAGGATGCTAATGTCTATTTCAAAAATTTGGATAAACTTATAAGGTTTGGCAAATATTAAGAAATAAATATATATGAAACATACATATATAACAAAAAGCAGTTGAAAAGGTTGCTGAAAGGCTCAACAAAATTTGGTTTAAATCTTTTCGTTATAGTCATGAAATCGTTTTTCAATACAAAAATTTTAGAAACTCCAGAAATTTCTCCGACTTATCATCCAAGGCATCTCTTACATAGAATATAATAATATCATCAAATAGTTTCGCGTGCTAACTTTTCGATTAATATTCCAATGCTCGTTAAAGTCAACTTAGGGAGCTCGCAGAGTGAACGCTTAAAGCCGAGTCGAGCGCAAATTCACGAGAGTGGAAGCTTAAAGCCGATCCACGTGAATTTATGCTCGGCTCGGCTTTAAGCGTTCACCCTGCATACACCTTTACGCTTTGAGTTGCTCTCATAACATCATATCTTTTAGGTCGATGAATTCATCGCAATTTCACGCAATATGTCCAAGGGCTATCGCACCGATAATATACTCGTTACAATGGGTGAAGATTTTCACTATCAAGATGCGAATAGCTGGTTCAAGAACCTCGATAAGTTGATCAAGTGAGTAGAAAGCCGCTATAAAACGAAATTTTCAGCAACCTTCATCAACTTTGGCGAGATTTATAAAATTCTAATCATTCATCCCTGTAAAATAGTAAAACCTGGATCACATGCTTTTTCCAACTCTTCACAGATACACAAATGAGCGGCAAGTGAATGGTTCCAATGTAAATCTTCTTTATTCGACACCTTCTTGTTATCTGAAGTCTCTGCATGACGCCGGTATAAGCTGGCCAACAAAAGATGATGATTTCTTCCCATACGCCTCAGATCCGCACGCCTATTGGACAGGGTACTTCACCTCTCGGCCCACCCTAAAACGTTACGAACGCGTTGGCAACCATTTTCTACAAGTTTGCAAGCAACTCACCGCCATGGCGCCAAATACAGCTGGCCAGTTCGATCCACATCTCTCATTCATGCGCGAAGCAATGGGTGTCATGCAGCACCACGACGCAGTCACCGGCACCGAGAAGCAAGCGGTTGCTGCAGACTATGCGCGCCATCTGGAAGTAGCAATACGTGCGTGTGCCACTAATACAAAAGAAGTCTTAAATCAACTCACTGTGGACACAGCGGCTTCCGAAAGTGCTACAGAGTCTGGAAGACGAGAACGCAGATGGGCTACTGGTCCTAAAAAGGAATATACATTTAAATTCGAAACGTGTACACTGCTCAATATCAGTTCGTGTGCAGTACCCGAAAAGGCTGACAAATTCGTTTTGACTCTGTACAATCCACTGGCTCAAACGGTTTCAGAGTTCGTGCGTATTCCGGTACCGGACGTGAACTATGAGGTTAAGGATTTCGATGGTAAATATGAATCTAGTTACTATGATTGACATAACTAAAATGTGTACCTTCACATTTCTTTCACAGACGTTACAATGGAGACGCAGTTCTTACCAATTCCTGCACCTATACAAGATCTCAATTTCCGAAAATCAAGCGCACTTTATGAACTTGTTTTCCTTGCAAGCTCACTGCCACCGCTGGGTTATAAATCTTATTATATAACAAAAACAAGCGGCAACGGCATGAAACCTGTGCCAGACCCCGCAAATAAGTCGAGTTTCACAAGCATAGGAAATGAGGTAAGCTAAGGATCTTAATATGTTTTTCACGAAGACTCACCACTTTTCATATTCCTTATTTCAGTACATCCGACTCAACTTCGATACAAACGGCTTTCTAGTAACTGTCACAGCCGACGGCATGACACGCATAGTCAATCAAGAGTTTGTGTATTACGAAGCCGCTATAGGTAACAATCGTGAGTTCCGTAATCGTTCTTCGGGCGCATATATTTTCCGTCCCGCTCACGATCAAGTCCGTTCGATTTCATTACAACCCAAGCTCAAAATCTATCGTGGTAATCTAGTAGAAGAGGTGCACCAGTCATTCAATGAGTGGGTCAGTCAAGTGGTGCGCGTCTATCGACAACAGCATCATGCCGAATTTGAATGGCTTGTCGGGCCGATACCGGTGGACGATGGAAGAGGCAAAGAGATTGTTAGTCGCTTCAACTCGGACATAGATTCAGCCGGTGTCTTCTACACTGATTCGAATGGTCGTGAAATGCTTAAGCGTAAGCGAGATCATCGCGATACTTGGAAGGTGAAATTGTTGGAGCACACCGCAGGCAACTATTACCCCATCACCACGAAGATCGCTTTGGAGGATGATAACGCACGTATGGCCATACTAACGGATCGCGCACAAGGTGGCAGCTCTATGGGCGCTGGCTCTTTGGAATTGATGGTTCATCGACGTTTATTGCATGACGATGCCTTCGGCGTTGATGAAGCCTTGAATGAAACCGCTTACGGAGAGGGTTTGATAGCGCGTGGCACACACTATCTAATCGTCGGCTCATCGCAGAAACAGCAAAGTCCAACGACACAGGCAATTGAACGTTTCACGCAGTTGCGCAAACTATTACCTGCCTGGAGTTTCTTCAGCGATGCTGAGGATATAGACTATGCGGACTGGCGTGAAAATTTCACTAACATTGTAAGTTGCTCTTAGTTAACCGTTTGTATAATATAATTCCGACTTAATTAATCGTCAAAATTACAGTTCACCGGCATAGAATTTGAGCTACCGGAAAATATACACCTCATGAGCTTCGAACCATGGCACGAGAACGAAGTGCTCGTACGCTTCGAACACATACTTGAGAAGGATGAAGACCCCGAGTATTCGAAGGCCGTGCAATTTAATATACAAAGCGTATTGTCAATCTTAAAAATCGCAGATATGCGTGAAACCACGCTTGCAGCAAATGCTTGGTTGGGCGATAACCAACGCATGGAATTCGTGCCAGATGAGCCGGAGCTAGGTTACAACTCTTATGGTGTTTACCAAAGGTCACTTCAGCACCAACTTTTGTTGAGAGCCGACAGACCACTTCTTGGTGCCAAATACTACGACGAAACGAAAAATCCGAAACGAGAAGAAGACGAAGATGAGCAGCTGGCAATGCAAACGAACCGTCTAAAGCGCGATACCGAGGAGTCGCAAGAACTGAATCGCGAGCGTGCCGAAAAGCTGCGTAAACTGAAGGTGCGAAGGCAGACTTTGGCGAAAAAGTATGTGAACGGCGATGACCGTTTCGTCGTAGAAATGAGTCCAATGCAAATGCGCACCTACATACTCACCTTGCAGAAGGAAAACTGAAGCACAATATATAGATGTGAAGGTTTTTGCAGTAAATATTTTGATTCTACAGACATGTAGTTCTACATAAAGGGCCCGAATCGAAGATGAAATTGGTAAAAATTAAACATTTTTTTGTAGCGGTATGATATAATAGATGAGAGTTCGAGGCAGCTGCAGCTGCTCCAAATAAATGAGTATACATAATGTATCTGCAAAAATTGATATCGCCTTTTCATTTTGAAATTTACTCGCCATAATCCATACTAGGCTCAGATTGATTTTCACGTAAGCCCCTTTGTTCTGTAATCTTAAACTGCAGCAGTACAACCAAATAGGTAGCCATAAAGGTGAGGTTCTAAAACAAGTATTTATGTGATATTATCCACATAAAAATGTTTCACATCGAAGCATCTTTCACTCTCTACTCACCGATGAGAAAAGCTCCCGATTAATATTTGCGTAGTCATCCAAGTTCATTATTGGCGGCGTCTTCGCAATCGCAAGCAGAAACATTTGCACCTCCCGCTGCGAGGCCGTGTCCAAAGCAATTAAATTGACATTGAGTAATTTCGTTTGGAAATCCAAGCCCACTTTGCGTGACGCCTGATGTGCCTCATTACAGATTATATACAACAGGCTCATGCAATAGAACATGATGACGAACAGTCCGATCTCCTTGTATGTTGCACCATGATCCATGATCTCACTTATCGAACCATAAGCGGCAGTCAGTGTTGTGAAGAAGACGACGAGGCAGTACATACCGTACATATTGGAGTATGCTTTACCTGGAGACAGGAAGGGAGGATAAAGACTTTTGTAAGTCGATTGAATGTAGTTCTGCTGATATGAGGATAAAACTTTGAAAGTGTCACATCGTCTTGGTTCCAAATTGTACACCAAGCCGTTATGCAAGAAGATTCGAACGCTGCTTGTCATTATCGACTTACCCAATTGCTGCATCATGAGACTCAGATCCACCCATAGATATCTAAACTCCGTTAACTTTTCTGCTGGCTTATCGCTTTTGAGGGTCAACTCCAACTGCCGTGCAAGGGCTTCGCTAACCGTACCAAATGCGTTGCAATTTATGTACCTAGACAAATCAATATTAGAATATGCTAGCACTAAAATAAATTCGAAATGCTTCTTAAAAATTTTCACTATAAACCTCAATAATGTCGTTTATATGAGACATACCACAAGCTGCAGAAGCAGTTCAGCATCGCTATGATGGGATAGTAAGCGAAGGTGTACCAAAACTCAAAGTCCGGTTGCAAAAAGTACTGCGACACGTTGACGGCAACGCTCAGAGTCCACGAAAATATGCATAGACCCCACGTGAGGCGATATAGATTGGGAAAAACGATGGGCGCGCCAGTGACGCGCCAAAATTTATACTGATAATTCGTCCACATATTCTTAAAGATCGCCACTTCAGGCCCGTGACGCCAACTCGCCACCGGCAGCAGAAAATGCGTAAACAATAGGCTGATGAAGATAATATTGTAGATCGCCACGTCGAAATGCTTGTCCGGCTGCTCAATGAAGTTCTTGACCCGTGCACGCAACACCATCGCCACAATGAAGGTCTCCAGCGAGAAAACACACATGGCATATAACGTTTGACGCGACTTCCACGAGAAACCTGTGCGTGGTAAATTATTGTCGGGTGGATTGCGATGTATGGGCATTATGCCCATAATTTGGAAGAGCACGAGTAAGCTCTTTGTTGTCTTGTAGAAGGAATCGTGCTCATCCAATAGGCGTGCGTCGTCCAGCGTCGATTGCTTGCGGATGTAGTACTCGGTGTGCTTTCCGCTCTGTTGTGCACGCTTTTGCATTTGAATGCGGTGGCGGTGCTCATCTTCGAGAAACTCTCGTTGCCCGGGATTGAAGAGCGGCACAATGCGCGGTGGCTTTTCCAAAATCGTAGAACCGTCGTGATTCTTCACCCAGAAACTCATAGTGACTGATTTCAAGTTTTTGAAAATTTGGCTGGCAAAGCACAAAGGAAGCCAGAATTTATTGATTCGCCCATTTAATATGCGGTGATGAGTTCAGCGGTGGGCGAAGCCGTGTAAATAAATATTTTGTATGCATGCATTCGAGCCTTTTTGGAGGTGACAATAACATTATTTAGTAAATAATAGTAATTCGTAGTAAATTGTATTGATAAACGGTAAAATGTTGTTATATACCAGGAATTTATGTATTTATGTATGTACGTATGTAAACAACTTATAATAAACGGAAATGGCTGTTTATTTTTAAATTTCACTTCGCTATTAATATCTGTAACCTCTCAGATACCACAACAAGCGCAGTGAAAAATAGTAGAAGAACTCAATAGCACCCAAAACGCTGAAGCCAAGGAACAATCCAGCCGCGCCACCAACATAAACTGTAATGTATTATTTATTATCACTTATTTCCTCTTCTTTTTCCTTATAATGCGCAGAATAGTGCCGCTATTACTACGATTACTCACCCAACAAATCGGTAAAAGTAAAAATCACTTGTCGTTTCAGCAGCTCCAGTGGCCAAGTGGTTACCTCAAGGCCGACAGTAAAACCAGTCTGAAAGACGTTGAGATTTGCTAAAACCTAAAATTCAAATTAGAAATTAATGGTTAACGTTTCGAAATATTCTGTTGTATCAAGAAAGTACGTTTATGTATTACTAAAGGGAGCGAGGGCGTAGTAGAGGACAAGAGATGCTACAATTATACCTTTAGGTGTATAAGAGGTTTCAAACCGTAATTGTACAAAGTCATGAGACTTTCAAAGAGTATACGAATTTTTAAAGATAATGACAAGATTATGGTTGGTTTAAGAACCAAGACGCATGATATATGGATGCACACCACGATATCGTGGATTCATCTAACAGATCAATAAAAAATTCCCAGCTCAATACATAGAGAACCCTATTAGAATGAAATCCATATGGCTTTTAGTTAGCCCTAACCTTCAAAAAGCGCGTTTATAAATTTGACAGCTGTCGAATTATTAGTCGTATCATTTTTAATGAAGCAGCTTTTGTTATTCAGAAAAAAAAGGATAAAAATGAATTTCGAGTGCTAATAAAATATTATTTTTTGAAGGAAAAAATTACAGTCGAAACAAAAACTTCGCTTGATATCGAGTTTCCGTGCACTGCCCCAGAAAAATCAATCATCAAGCATCGTAGGGCTTAGGCCTAGCGAAATGAGCACCGAAGACGGTGAACGCAGTGGACGCCCAAAAGAGGTTGTTACCGACAAAAATATGAAAAAAAGTCCAAAACTTTTGTATGACCGTAAAGTGAAGTTGATCGAGATAGCAAGCACTCGAAGTATATCAACGGAATGTATACATGATATCCTCCACGAATATTTGGGTATAACAAAGCACTGTAGAAAGTGTGTTCTGCTCGAGCTCGCTTTTGACGTAATAAACCAGAGTTTTTGCTTCATCTGACTCCATAATTTCACTCCGTAGTCTAATCTATAGTCATCTGATAACAATCCAAACACAATGAAACCGCTCCAAAGCGTGAAAAAACTCAACAGTCGGCTGGCAAGTTTATGGAGTCTGTATTTAGGAATGGACCATTAACAGCGACGAAATCGCCGAAAAACGGCCGCATTTGAAAAACAAGAAAGTACTGTTTGACCAAAGCAATGATGCGTCTTAAAAATCAATATGACAAAAATTGGAGCTCGAATTGCTTCCGCATACATCGTAATCTCCAGACCTGGCCCTCAGCGACTATTTCTGTTTTTTAGATCTCAAAAGAATGCTCACTGGGAAAATATTTTCGTCGAATGAAGTTGTGATTGCCGCAGCTGAGGCCTATTTTGAAACCAAGAACAAATCGTACTACAAAAATGGTATCGAAAAGTTGGAGAATGGTTATAATCAGTGTATCACCCTTTAAAGGAGCTATGTTGAATAAAGAAGCTAATTTTGCCAAAAAATAAGGGCTTTCAATTGACCTGTTATTCGCTTGGTCTCTCTGCTGGCATACTAATATTATCGATGGTTCTTTGAAACTCACTGCTAATTGGTTTCAGATCTTCGACGACATTTCTAGTTATTCAAATTGCCGTTATAAGCCATAATGAAGTCTTACCTCTACACTCTTCACAACAACAATGCTGTTGAAGCAAGAATCCATACAATGACAATGCACTGTTTTGCGAGCTTTCGAGCTGTGTAAACGGCGAAAGGACTCTGAAAGTAAAAGTAATGAAACCCTTTTTTTCTATGTTATCAATGCGGTGAATACCTGCGTTTTTAGCCACACAGGACTTAAGCGTAGTGTACGAACAAATCGGTTTCGGATTTTTAACTTGAAAATGTAAAATATGTCCAATTACAAACATTCTTGGATGTTGGTATATGTTTCTGTGAAAAAACTTAACTCACTTCTATTCGGATAAAAATGTGGTATGCATTTACATTTTTTATAGACCAAATTAAGGCGGCATTCTTGCATACAAAAGCTTTTGGTGTAAATTTCAAAATGCTCCAAATTGGACTCGTGCGGAAAACGGCAATTGCGTTGAGCCACCGTAGTAGATCTGCAAAGATTAAAGAAATATAAATATTTAAACTTAACAAAGATATCAGAAATAAGATTAAACCAACTTTTCAAAACCATCTTCGGCAACAATTTCTCGAGTCTCAGCTTTGTAGTACACCGCCTCGTTGGTATAGAAAAACTTCTGCTCAATTTTCAAGGCATCATGAGAAGAGTGTATGAAAACCTGCAGAGCGTTGAAAATTTTATCGGTAGAAACTCAAAAATATGTCTCAATTATAAAGCCCTCAACGTCTATCAACTTGGTATAAGTAAACCAAACTCACCCCAATACTTTCGAACGCCTTCGGCACCGATAAAATCAACAACGCGCTATCGAAGTAACTACCCAACAGCATTTTGGCATCTTCCTTCTTGATCTTCGGGTATTTGCCAAACAAAAAATAACGTGCTGTATACTCATCGTGTAAATAGCTGTTGCCCAAGTAGCAAATACCGAATTCGGTGAGCACCTGACGCACCACAAAATCCTTGAAGCCATCATTCAGCTTGATAGGCTTCCGGCCTTCCTCCTCCTGCGTGAAGTCGGTGGTTAAGTTATATATTAGGGACATGTACTGTGCAGGTCGCAAGCGCAAGCGGTCCAAGGTGCCATCGATGCTCGGCCGTACAGTTATATTAGCGAAGTTAAAATATGTCGAGTTGGCCAAAGTCTCAAGGAACACATACAGATCCTCTTTCGGCTGACCCGTTATTTTCTTTTTGCTTAAGTGAATAAGAGAATATGAAAAACGATAATATTTTTGGTTTACATATTATATAGAGTATGTTATTAACGCTATATTGGAATTTAGACGTACTGACAATACTTATCGAAGAGCTCCTGACTTAAGCGACGCATAGGACACACCGTAAAACTAGGTATTGGTGTGCGCCAGAAGTAGAAGTCACGCTCCATACCCATAACTGTGCTCTTGGACTTGTATTTATCCATCGCTTGCAGACCCGTAAAGATGCACATACCAACCGATACGATTAAGAGTAACAGCCAAGCCACACTTTCGTGCGTTTTAACGGAGAAATTTATATTATATAAGGCTTCAACTAATTGAGCTATAAAATATGTCCATGTCCACACTTACTGTTCAATCAAAATCAACTGGTTTTTAACCAAATACGCAAAACCATGTATGCAACTTTCGGTGAAATAGTTTTTTATATACAATCCAATACCCTTCAGCCAGCGAAAGTTTCCACAAAACGTCTGCCATTTGGTTTTCGATTGCGGTTTTTCTTTAGTAGGCTGGACCTGTATGTACATTCCGAAAAGCTATTGACAGTCTGCTTGCTAGCTGCATCAGCACATGCACTGTTATACAATTATTGTGCTTCTAGACTTCTTGGCACAATAGAAAATATGATTCGCTAAAATGTATCGTGTTTAATTAAATATTCAAAACTACAAGCGAAATCCATTTGCCTTTTGCAATGTAACATTTAGTAGACCATTGATAGGGAGTTACAATTTATAACTACATTAGTAACAGAAAACTAACGCAACACTAAGCTAAAGTATAAATACTTAATTATCTGAGTCAACGTGGGATCATACAGTGGCACCAATGTGATATAG
Organism: Bactrocera neohumeralis; assembly: GCF_024586455.1. NCBI lineage: Eukaryota > Metazoa > Arthropoda > Insecta > Diptera > Tephritidae > Bactrocera > Bactrocera neohumeralis. The sequence goes on along the minus strand of NC_065920.1, from coordinate 77,430,596 downwards.
TATATAATGTATATTCTAAAACTCTACTTCCTACCAAATCATACCAAATCATACGCTTTCCAGTGAAGTGTTTCTTAGATTGTAGAACCTACATATACAAGTACATACATATGTCAATTAGTGTGTGTTTGGCAAGAGTTTTTTCTACAACAGGAGGGGTTTGGCAATTTGTACCATGGACAAAAATTTAACAACAAGTTTGCCTGAAATTTTCAAATTCCAATGGAAGAACAGCTACGGACTCAGTCAAAATGTTATCAGAAGTATGCAAGTTCTCAAACCATTCAGTGAAGATTGCGAAGTTTTCGTGTCGTTTATCCATGCGTCTCGAATCGAAGGAGCTTTTCGCTGGAGTATCAGCTTCCATGCGAAAGACATGGCCTAATCAGCGCATTCGTTGGACTTTTATGCGCTTAACTGCATATAATATATCCATGAGCTCATATATTTCGTGGTTCAATTTTCTTCTAGACCTTGCAGCGAAGAGTTCTCTGGAGTGCTTTCTACGGTACAAATGAGAGGCTTATAGAGCGTAATTTTTGTTCGACGAGAGAGACAGCTGCTCAATTGCATCTCGATCTCAAAATAGCACCTGTTGGTAAGATTTATTTTGCGCTTGATCTCCAGACTTAGATTAGTTATGGCATTTATACTAGTTCGGAGATATTCAAAGTCCTCATCATTTTCAAATTTATGGTTGTCAAGAGTGACATAGTACCCAAATTGCAAGAGATCTTTGTGTGTGGCCTCCAGATACTTTGTCTAGACCAACTTCCTTCTCTTTCTTTTCTAGGCTGGAAAAGGTCGCACTAACGGCTTTACTGTTAAAGCCTACGATGTCAATATCATCTGCGTTCCCCAGTAGCATTCGCGATATCTTCTTGTCTAAAGGCTCGTCTGGTATCGAACGGCTCGGAGAATTCCTCCTCCATTTTGGCGTAGCTGATGAATGTGCTCAACGTCATTGCGTAACCATATGACTGTTACAGATATACCAAATTTATACTTGGCATCGAATAGGTAACTCATGTCAGTGTTGTCGAGAAGTTTCTTCCAAATCGACAAAAGGTGATGGGTGTCGATCTGTTTGTCAAAGGTCTTCTACAAGATTGACGAATTATGAAAAGCTGATCTATGGCGGATTTTCCGGGCCTGTAGCCACACTGATCATCTCAATCAATGTATTTACAATGAAATGTTATGAAGGCTGATCCTGCGAAAATTAGAGCAGATTGCGGGGTCTCCCTTCTTAAGGATGGAACAGAGTACAATCACATTCGAATTATTGGGCCTGTATTCATCCGACCAAACCATGCTTAGTAGCTGCGACATGTGTTTTTTCAGCTCCTCGTTGCTGAGCTGCCCAGCGGGTTTTCCATTGTCCGCTTAGACTTTACTGTTCTTAAGGCGACTTAGGGCTGTTTTCGCCTTATCTTGGTGAAGTGGCGAGACGACAATCTTGTCACGGTTTGATTTTTGGTCTTCTTCATTGGACTGCTTTCGTCATTTAGCAATTTTGCGCAGTGTAATATCTAATTTTCGAGTGTACCCAGAGTTTCCTAGTTAAAAGTAAAGTGCTTGAAAATCGTCATAATGACATCAGACTATCTAAACATCTCTTATTGATCGACTCAACATACATATTTTGGTTAAATTTTTGGGTATGAAACTTTAATCTCTTTTCTGTGTCTCCTTCTTCTTAATTGGCGTAGACTCCGCTTACGCGATTATAGCCGAGTTAACAACAGCGCGCCAGTCGTTTCTTCTATTCGCTACGTGGCGCCAATTGGATATTCCAAGCGAAGCCAGGTCCTTCTCCACTTGGTCCTTCCAACGGAGTGGAGGTCTTCCTCTTCCTCTGCTTCCCCGGCGGGTACTGCGTCGAATACTTTCAGAGCTCGAGTGTTTTCGTCCATCCGGACAACATGACCTAACCAGCGTAGCCGCTGTCTTTTAATTCGCTGAACTATGTCGATGTCGTCGTATATCTCGTACAGCTCATCGTTCCATCGAATGCGGTATTCGCTGTGGCTAACGCGCAAAGGACCATGAATCTTTCGCAGAACTTTTTTCTCGAAAACTCGCAACGTCGACTCATCCGTTGTTGACATCGTCCAAGACTCTGCACCATATAGCAGGACGGGAATTATGAGTGACTTATAGAGTTTGGGTTTTGTTTGTCGAAAGAGGACTTTACTTCTCAATTGCCTACTCAGTCCGAAGTAACACCTGTTGGCAAGAGTTATTCTGCGTTGGATTTCTAGGCTGACTTTGTTGGTGGTGTTTACGCTGGTTCCAAGATAGACGAAATTATCTACAACTTCAAAGTTATGACTGTCAACAGTGACGTGAGTGCCAAGTCGCGAGCGCGACGACTGTTTGTTTGATGACAGGAGATATTTCGTCTTGCCCTCGTTCACTGCCAGACCCATTTCTTTTGCTTCCTTGGCAAGCCTGGAGAAAGCAGAACTAACGGCGCGGGTGTTGAGGCCATTTTCTGTGTCAGTATGGATCAAATTTTGTGTTTCATAGACGACGTAGGAACACGAAAACCCAACCGCAGCCAACTTACTATTTCAGTAGAACGCATCAATTGCGCGAAAGCTTCAACGGTAAAGAAACCTTGCCTAGCGACCTATGCAAAGATTATGTAGGTAAGTATAACCAACAATAAAATTTCATTTAATTAGTTTTTCTTACAAAAGAGTGAAATTTATTAATTAGTAAAATATTATTTTTTTTGCACTTCGTTTTTTATGTACTTTTGTTTGTTTGTCAGTTTTATGCTAAATGGTCGCTTAAACTTAAACTGTGATAAAAAATAAAAATAATTTGAGTAAATATGTATATATAAATTAGTTATAACATATTACTGAATTAACTTTTTTTTATATATAAAATATTAGACAGAAACATAAAACTATTAGAACACATTAGTAAATTATTTTGTTTAGTTTTTACTAAAATAAATAACATGGTTTAAAGAAATTCGAAAATTTTGCACAATGAAGCTCAGGTGAGAAAGGTAATCAAACTCAGTACATATTTCTCAACTAGTTATCGAATTATTGCAATTTCGGACGTAATAAATTTCGTTCAATAAGTAAGAAATTCACTCGTTTTGAAATTTGTTGCTCAAAGCTAAAGTAAGTAAAGTAATTCAAATTAAACAAATATCGGAAACCTTTTTTATACAAAAAAATACTCTGTCGCAAGTGTCTAAAGCTAATCTTAGCACTTGAATGCTTAACCGGCTGCTCAATATTGCAAGTACAACTGTATATGTACGTATGTATATGGAATGTACCTTACAAATAAATACATATACAATATTAATTAAAATCAAAGTTAAAAGAAAAAATGATTTCTAGCTCATTTTTTAATTACTCTCATGCGCATTAATTTACAGAACTCAGCGAACAAATACCAACTAAATAATTATGCCTAACTTCATTATTATAAATACTTAGAAAATGCCTACGTGTATTGCTTAATTTCACAAAAAAGATTAAATTTTAGATAAATAATATTTTTCAAGAATTTGCAGTAATTAGACAAATCGTATCGATTACTTCTGTAGCTTTTTCGTAGGTTAAAAGAGCACAAATCGTTTTTCGCTATGCAAATAAGAATAATACACTTCTTTTTTCAAATAAAACCGAAAACGAAATAAAAAACAAAAATTATGCTAATTAAATATTGCAGCATATTCTATTGCTAAGTACCCCTCCACGAGTCGAGTGTGTAATTAGGCGGCACCACAGGAGTAACAGCAATTTTGCTTGTAGTAATCGTAATTGCAGAGCTTCGCCTTGACAGCCCACTGGCAGTTGTTGAACTCATCCACACACGAGACCGCCACATCATTTTGCAGCAGCTCTAGATGGGGCTCTGAAATAATAAGCAAAAATATATTATTCATATACATAGATCTATACAAGTACAAGTATATATGTATATAATGAAAAGTGCTAAATTTATTTAAAAGCTATTTTTATGTCGTATTTTTGGCGTCCTAGCATTCTCTCATAAAAGAGTGTACGATTGATTACTTCAACACCGATTACTAACAATTGTTGTTTTCGTAAAAAAAATTCCTTCACAGGAGTTTAGTTGCCGCGAAAAACATGGTGGCACACGCACCCGAGCAAGCAACTCTTTCATGTGGCACCATGCTCATACGAGGAGTCTTTTTGTCGCCCAAAGGTTCACAAAGGCAAGCGGACGTAGAGAAAAGATAAAGGGACAGGACGCTTCTGCGCAATTCGGTCAGCCTTTTTCATTTATAAAAGGTTCAGAAAAGATTATATAATATAAGGATAAAAATTTGGTAAGCAAGTATCAAGTAAGAAGAATAATGAGATATGAAAGCAAACACTAAAAATTTTCCAAATTAACTTGCCGGACTCATGTCGCTCATCTGAACGCCATAAGTGACATCAAAAGAGAATTTGCCAAAAGGGTCCTCATCTGAATGCACTGTAAAGCTTCGCAGAAGATTTTGACCGTATCAATTAATCTTCGCTTTGATTTGCGGGCGGTTAAATTGTGCGAAAAAATAGTTATATACCGGAAATGTGTATGAAATTGAGAAAGGCGTTAGGGTTCTCAAACAAATTTTCTACTTAAAAACGAGCAAAGTATTAAAATAAAAAAAATATTGTATGCGAGAAATTGTTCAAGCGAATGGTTTGCTGCACGCGCCAGTTTTGGAACTTTGAACTAAATCGCAGCGGTTAAGTAAGCTGTGGTAGGTTTAAAAAGTGGTGGCTTGTTTGTGATATAGTAAAGTAATTATAGCTGTCTTCGATTCGCCTAGCGTTGGAGAGTAGTGACTCGATACAATTTGTTCAAGCAAACTAGTAGCTTTCGCTTTCAACACTGTGTTTTCAAGACCTGTGACACATGCGTAATTGTGTTATGCTTCTTTCTTTATAGAGAAATTCTTCTTTTCTGCATAAGAATCATTTTTTAGTAACCCCTTGATTTCGAAGCTTAGGTTTTCTTTAAAGAAACATACTTTATTCGAAGTATTAAGACGGGGAAATACCTTCAGGTTTATTAGGAAAGGATTGTGCCAAATTTCGGATGGAAAATATGGATCTGACTTCGCTCATTATTGAAATGTTAGGATAATATTACCTACCGATGATATATGGGTTTTCACTTAAATATGGACGTCGCCCCGTCCATCGTTTAAATTTAACACCGGCTCTTATAAAACTCTTTTGTATTATCTCAGGTGAAAAATTAATTTATTAATTTTTAACAAAACCTTTATATGGGAAGTGAGCGGGGTTATAATCCGAATTCAGTCGTTTTACAGAATGAGGTGGGATGCCAAAAAGATATTCACTCAACGAATTTGGTTATTATTACTTATAGGGTTTGAGGGATATGTACATTACACTTATTATAAAGCTAGGCTACGCCCACAATTTTTGATATAATTTTTAATGATATTAAAGTAAATACAATTAAATGGATTTAAGCACTTTTATTTCAATTAATTTAGGTTGCTTACTTAGTAAAGAGTAAAGATTTTGCTTAAACTTAAAAAACTGATACATTTTGTCTGTATTTATTATTTACAAATCTCCCACTTCTGTTATGTATCTTACCATCGCATCTTTGGGTGTTGCAGCTGCGATAGATCGGCTCACGCAGCGAATACCGACACTTCGCCGACTCACGCATTACAGCCTCGCGTTCGTCGTACTCTAAGCATTTGACTGAACGTCGTTGAGTGCCACCATCACACGATTTCGAACACTAAAATGAACACAGAAACGAGAGGAGAGCTCATAAAAGTATACTTTTCGCAAATATAATAATAGTTGATCAATACCTCCGTCCACTCAGAGTAATGCCAACGTGGTCCACAGTATTCCACTTCTTCATGCGAACAATTCTCGCCTAACTGTGGTTTTAGTTCAGGTTTGCAATCCTCATCCTTAACTATTTCATGATTGTGGATGCAATAAACGGCACGACTGCGTGTCAAATTGAAGCAGTTTCCATTGCATGGTGACCACGGCCCTGCGAACCATTCACCTTTATCACAATCACGTTCTCGTTCACATGGACGAGTGATTTCTGGCGTGGCACGCGAGTCACAGCGATCCGTATTCGGCTTTGTACGATCACAGAATATCGTGCGATATTCAACACCTGAGCCACAGTCAGCCGAACAGAACTGATTCCAATCGGACATTAGCCAAATACCAGATTTATCATTCTTGTCGCGCCCACGATGATTAGTACCGTTTGCGCCCGCATGAGCCATACGATAGCGGGCAGCATGTGTGCGTCGTCTATTCTTTGGGCAGTCGCATTGTTTGCGCGGATTCGGCATCTCATCGATGCACGCTGAGTTGTCAACGTGTATCACAATACCGGAAGCAAGTTCTTGCACACAGCTTATATCGCGCTCACGATAACCTTCACCCTGTTGGCAATGGCACTCGCTCCAATCCTCGATGCGCCAATAAGCGGGGCAAGGCTGGGTATTACAGCGCAGCAAATTTTCATTCAGCATTGGTTTTTCCGAATGCATGCAACGGCGTTGCGAATAGTAGCGAACGGGATTCTCGCGTACACAGCGCACAATCGGTGTTTGTATGCCGCCACCGCAAGTTTTGGAACAGGCGCTGAAGCCAACTACTTTCCAGTTGAAGCGACGTCTGCGACCGGAACGTGAATTGCTTGCAAAACTCTCTTCTGGACCGTTTTTCAAGAACCCGTCACTTTCTACTGATAACTCATTCTCCTCGGAGTCTGATGTGATAGGCAGCAGATACTCATACTTGATACCCGGATTCGAAGATTTGCTGTATATCTGTTGCGTACAAAATTAGTCAGCGTAATTACATTAAATAGTATGGTACTCACCATTAACTCCAGCATATCTCTTATGGGCCCCAAGCAAGTAATCCATTCGGTAACACCATCGCCATGCTGTAGTCCATCTATACGATGGTAGTCGAATACCGCTCCCACCGCTTCATAAGCGCCACTATCTGAAGCCACATTATCGCCGTTGAATATATATTTCTGATCGGGTGTTCGCAGCACTAAAAGAGATTAGAACACAATAAAGTTGTCGCATACGCTCAAATCGGAGGTAAAGGTTATATTATATCTTACCTAGTAAATTTATGCTATTCCCCAGCTCAGTTATTGAAATATTTGAAGAACCTGCTGGTATTGTAGCGACATGCACGTAAGCGTCTTCTGGTAAAGGATCGCGAGTAAAGATACCCGTAATTGGTCGGCAAATCAAACCGCCACAGCTAACTGAACCGCTGTTAGCAGAAAGTCCAGTGATGATTCCAGTGGCATGAACGGCCTGAAATAATTAAAAACATATGTAAATACTGTAGAATATATTACAACTGGAGTTTGAAGCTCAGAGTTTCGCTTTAAAGTCCTATTCGGTAGGTAGGTAGAGTGAAGGTCTGACACATACCTAGGCCTTTAGAAGGAAACTAAAACTAAAACCCTCCCTCTACATTATATTCTCTCTGAACCACCATGTGCTCCTGATGAAGTTCGTCAGTACAAAAAAAATTATTTGAGCAATCTACGAGACATTTTCTTGGTATAGAACATGTTCAATAATCTTTTCTACCTTCTGAAATGTAGTACAATGGTTATTGTATGGTGTTCCTAGTCTGCTGATAGGACTACCAAACTGCCTGTAAGCACTCCTACAAAAGTCCATATGCCATTACTTTTGAATTTAGACTTAACATGTGCGACCCATATTCCATTTATGCCATTTCTACCTGCTTTTTCAGCAATTCAGGGGTTCACTGCATACTGGATGTTGTTTATTTGGTCGTATATTATCTAGTAATTAATGATGGGTCTAAAGATGGGTGATGGTGTTGCGAATAGTACGCTCAGTAGGCCGATTATATTGACCAGAGGTTGTTTACAGAACGTGAATTTTCGTAATAAAGGTGAATGATTTCTAAAGGTCGTTTTGGCGTAAGTCTTTCCATGATGAAATGCCAAACAATACTGGACAAAAATAACATGAGAGCTTGACACACCTCACGCGTGATCTTTCAAAAAAGGCTAGCAAAAAAAGTTGAATCACCCGTAATTCTAATAAAACAAAAATTTATAAAATTTTCTTACATAATTTTTCTACTAAAACTAAATAGCTCACTCACCAAGAAAGCCAAAAACAGCTTCTCCAACATTTTCAACCACCCAAAGCAATTTCGCTTCAAAATTATAGGTGCGTCTGTTTCAAATGTAATCTTCTAAAATTTATATTAATTTTATTAAAATAAAAACACGAAGCCAAAATGAATTGTGGATGGATTCGACGGCGATTAGCGGTGGAACCGTTGTATGCAGTTCAACAAAGATATTCAATAAATCTTACTTAGCCATTGTGTAGAGCAAACTATTAGCATATGAAAAGAGTCACGGAACCTGCGCGGCCAAGAAGCGTATCAATTTATGTGTGTATTCAGAAAAATTGATTTAGTTATAATTAAATGACAAGTAGCTTAAAATCTGGTGCGGCAAGAGCATTATCAATGAAATCAACATTTTTCAACAATAAGCCGAGCTTATGTTAAACAAGAGCGCCCATAAATTTTATGCGTACGTTTTAATGGCTCTAACGCCTAGCCAGTTAAGTGGAGTCCTTGAAATCCGAATTAAAACTCGACATAAATCTACACAAATGATGTCTCTATAGTTGCTCATGGCGAGATATGTGTAGCTCACTTTCATTTATTGCCTGCGAAGCTATTATAATTTTATTTATTGCCTTATAATACCTAGTGGAACAATGGGGGTACCTTGTGAGCACACGCATTGTCATCTTAATTAAAAGTGTTAATTTCGGCGCACAGTCATGCATAATTTAGTGATAAATTATAAAATCACATATTTATTCATTCATAATTTAGGCATTTTTATACGCAACGCGGAGCACAAACAAACTATGAGCATTGGGTTATAGACATTTACATAAGCTGCGTTTAAAGGGGCGTGGATGAGTTTGAAGCTTGAAGCAACAGGAAGTGCTACCAAAATCATTGGTCAAAATAAACGGTACTTATTGATTAAATGGTTTTTCAAATAAGTAAGTATCAAATTTCGACTAGTCTTCTTCAATTTATGCACAAATATGAGACCACTCGTTCATTCTTTATTCCCATAAAATCAGTGAGAACTGGAAAATTCGTTCATACACACACACAATGCGCGATCATTCACGCAATCTTTGAATTTATTACAGTTATCTGCGCTTTATGGGAAATAAATCGCAAATAAAAAATGATGTATGCATATTTTTACAGTTCACAAACATTCATATGTGTTACGGACATTCGATGGGATACATAAGTATATTTATTCTCCGCATTTGCACTTTGATCCACGCACAACAAATTAATCAGCGCGATCAGACAATGTTTGGCAGCAATTTACATCTTCATAGATACACTTAACAACCTAATAGATATATTGTTGTTGTGATTTATAGACGCACGCAAGGAAATACAAAGAAAGTGATGTTATATGAGCAACACCATAAGCTTGCACACAAGAAACACTCATACACACAGTAACTAATAATAATACAGTTGTAGACCTAACTGTATTCTTTTGCAGACAGAATTTGTAGGTGAGGTTCGCTGATAAGTTAACCAACATGGGTTGGCCGAATTAAGCAAAAATCATATAAATATTCTTACGCGCGAAGTGAGAATTTTAGACGTGTAAGACAAGAGTAAGGCGAATGAAACAAATTTGAATTGCTTCGGACGTATAGAATTTATTAGGGCTGTACATATGTATGTACATAGTGTAATTTTTTTTAATAAATCGATTTTTTTTTTCATAATTTGAGAGGTTGTACATTTGAAAGTTATATATGGTCGTTGAGCTATAGCCTTTTATATTGTAGCCGCTCTGTTCAATCAGTTCGATCATTTGTATTTAAACTCGTTTTTCTCAAAACAACGAACTATTTTTTCTGGTTCTGTAAATAACTAGTTTACCACACATTCACGTTCAAAATTAGATCAAAAATCAAGCTAAATTTCAAAAAAATTTAAACACAATTTTTTACTTGTTTTTCTGCCGTAGGTCATTGTACCGACAATATCTTCTAGTAAAGAGTTTTCTTAAGATTTCTTCAATAATATGGCCAGAATCACTGCAGCAGTGAAAGACCGTCGCAGATCGTATGTAATTCGAGAAATCTTTAATTTTCTTTTCTAATTAAAAATAATCTTACTGTTTTAGACACAGCCTAAGTTGAAAAGTGTATAGAAAGGCTGACCCGCCTATCAGCTCGCAACCGTGTACACCTGATCTGGGTGCTGAGCATAAAGGCGCAGCCGGCAATGAATTGGCCGAACTGCAGCGTTCAGGATGATGGGACCACACTATAAAGCAGTTGCTCCGCACGGAAGAGAGAGTGGAAAGAGAACGGCAATGACAATGCACCACGTCAAGTTACTAATGGGTGGGTACAACATTTCAAGATTTAAAGATCAACATCACCGAAAAAAATTCCGCCTCCTTCTCGCGTTTTATACAGGGCATGCAGTCTCAGAAAGCACTTGTCCCAAATGGGCATAGTCTTTTACGCAAACTGCCGGTTTTGCGACATGGAACAGAAAACTCCAGAACACCTGATTCTTGATTGCCCACCAAGTGCGTTCCAAAGTAAAGAGGACTTTTTGAATCTAGCGCCCTCTAGTGCGTTAGAATCTGCCATCTTTATCGATTGTCCAGTGAGAATTTCATGACATTTCATTGATTGGAAGTGAAGTTATTGCGTTTTAACTGTCAGTATGTTTGTGTTATCGGTGCAAAAATAAGCTTCAAACAAAGAGCCAAGATTACATTTTGTTTTAAAATTGGTAAAACTTTTACCGAAACGTTTCAATTGATGAAACAAGTTTATGGCGATGATTGCCTATCCCGTAACAGAGTGCACGAGTGGTTTCAACGTTTTCAAAGTGGTCGTGAGGACATAAATGACGATCAACATGTGGGCCAATCAAAATCCGTGATCATCGGAAAATGCATCGAAAATGTGTGTGAATTCATCAAAAATCAGCCGAAATCATCACTGCTAACTTTATGGCAACTTCGCTTGGAAGACTAACATCGATATTTATATTACTGAACAAGGTATATTAGGCTTTTCACACTCTTTACAACACCATAATGAAACATCGAAGTCTTCTATAGTAAATACATACATATGTATATGTATTGTGACGAGCGGTGGCGAGTTACCCATGTCGGTCTGTATATCACCGAACCAGTTCCTCATTTTTTGAGATATCGACCTGAAGTTTTGCACACATCCATGTCCAGAAGCTAATCATTTGTGAGAACCATCGATATCGGGCATTTATAGCGTATAGCTGCTATGCAAACTGAACCATTTAACTCAAATGCTTGTAAGGAATACTTTTTTTTTTGATAAGACAAAACAAATTCACACCAAACAGTATCGAATTATTTTCCGTTTTTCAATTTTCTCGGATAAACAAAAAAACTCGCTAATTGCCAGGCCACACAAAAATGCTTTGTTTACATAGTTTATACTTCACCAGCATTTGAATATTCCCCAGTGGTTAATTATCCATGTCCAAATAAGCCAAACACTCGCGTGCATGCCAGCACACACCTGCGCTTCTAAAGTAAAACAACAACAAACTAACTAATGTGGCGTGTTTTTTCGAACAGCTTTTAGTGCTACTCAAACACATTACGAAAACGCAACTGCAGCGACCGTTTAGCGACGCGTGTGTGACACCACCTCCTCTGCCGCCGTCCAGTCGCGCTCAGCTCGCTGACTGATCACACATCCAACCGCGCGGCCGGCCGCGCACTAGCTGCGTTCATCGGTCCCTGGCTCCGCATAACTATCTATCAACGGCCACTTAAGCACTCAAACCTGCATCGCTGCCGCTGTTGGTCTTGTTATTTTTGTTGTTGTAGCTTTGGATAATTTGTCTGAAATTTTTATTATTACTGTAACTTGTTGTTTTTGTTGTTGTTGCACTCATAACATGGTAGTTTATTGTAATATTATTATTATTGCTGCCGCCGCCTTCTTGTTGTTGTGGCGCTCGTTGGTGGTGCACAGGTATTTATTTTTCGTTTGACCGGTGTGCCACCGCTAACACCGCCAGCATTGCCGCCACTGTCGGCGGTTGCATTTTTGACGTCAACACAATTTGGCCTTTAGTCAGTTTATGTTTACTTGTGAATTTGCAACAGATTACCGCTGCATCTACAAGTAATCGGTGCATGACAAGATATTTACATTTGCATATTCCGATACACACATACATATATAATATATGTATATGCACTCGCATATATTTGTATGCATGCGTTTAGTTTATTATTTTTTCTCCCATTTCGGCATTTTTCGGCTTGACGAGAGACTTCAATGTTATTGTTATTGCTGCTGCGCGCAGCAGCCTCGTGTTGCGGCTCATTGAATGCGTCGGTATCGGTTTATTGGCCAATTTGCAATACGACATTTAAATATTTTTACGGCTTCATGTAAAATAAATGCGTACACTTTTTCATATTGATCGGGCGTTTGAACTTAATGGCATGGAATAATCCTTCTATAATACAAACTTTTGTTGAAAGATACTTTTTTGTTGCTGGTGCTGCTTGACGATTTGTCAAAGGTTGTATTGGAACAATTTCCCTGGGAGTAACAAAAACTGTACGCTGCCAAGGTGTATAGGTCAAGGTCTTTACTACCAAGTTCCCATAAAGTCAAAAGGTCTTTTGAATATGCTCTCATGAGTGTTAGCATATCAAGCCTTACCCTTCCAAGCAAAAATATTTTCCATAACATTACATTCCAAAGAAATTCCAAGTTTAAGTACAAATTTTATAAAATTCGGGATCCGAAAATTTCTGAGCTTAGTTCCCGTGCATTCACTGCATTATTCTACACCACAGTTTTCTGATTTCAAACACAAATCCTTTGAGATTTCAAACTATTTACTATTTGATAGATAGGGGAATTGATGCCTAGCACTGAGACCCATGATCTATTGTGCCCTACCCTATATCACATATGGTCACAAAGGTGCAGCATCCTAAACAATTCCAGGAGCCTGCTGGGCAGGACTGAAATATTTACTAAGCAATTTGGTGCTATTAATTCAGTCATACAAAACACTAACAAAATCTATAACTATAACAAATCGTTTTTCCATCTGATCAAATATGACTCGGACAAAATGCATAGTAGGAATGTTTTGGGAGAACTCAAGTACTTGAGTGACACAAAGCTCTCATTAAAGCTCGTGATGTCATTAAAAAACATGACTCATGCTAGTCGTAAATCCATCTCTGTGAATGACGAAAACATCGAAGAAATTAAAGAAACAGTGCTTTAAAATCGTCCTGTTGGACTCAGAGAATTTGCTAAAGATATCAAAATCTCTTTTCGACGGACTCAACACATTTTGGTTAGTGTTTTGGATATGAAGCTTTTCTTTCGCAAAACCGACGTAGATTAGAGTTCGAAGGAAAGATGGTCGGCAACGTACATTCATCGCTGGTTACAAGACATGGGTATAGAAATATGACCACACAACTGTCCAACAATATAACGGATGACACTCCAAAAATAAGTCAAACCCGAAAAAAATCATGTAAAGTCAGTAAGGAATGTTACTTGGTAGTTTTTGGGAGTTTACAGGGAAGAATTCGTCTTAAACGAACGGACTTTCACCGTTCACATTCTAGCATAATTGTGACAGACTTTTGAGCCAAACCCAAAACAAGAGTCATCGCTCACCCACCAGATTCACCATATTTAGGTTCTTTCCACTTTTTTGATTTCGAAATTGTGCGGCATGAGCCGATTGAATCCTGACCGAGGCTTATAACAAATGAATGAAATGCTATTATCGGGTTAAGAGCCTATTTCAAAATCAAGAGTAAAGATTTATATTGAAATATTTAAGTAAAGTTTTTTCTTTCAGTTTTTCTGTGCAGATCAGACCCGATATTTATAACATATGGACTTTTATATCTGTTTTAATGTATGGTATGATATGTCATGAATAGCCTAAGAAGCAGGGAGACAGGAGATGTAGAGGCTACCGAACTGGCTGCATATACTACAGGTATATACTAGGTTCTACACCACAAAGGAATTCCGGGAAACAAAACAGCTGATGAGATTGCCAAAATTGCCATCTAACTGTCTACCGAACCAGTACAGGAAACAAACACTACTCACTAAAGACAATACACAATGAAATTTCCGAAAAGGGCTGACAGACGGTTTAGGGTAAGATGAAATTCTTTAAGGAAGTACAAGGTTGCTAAGATGACACGAATTTCTTATCCGGCCAAGGACTGTCAACTTAGCAGAATTCTGCCGCTACAAAAACAACCATACATTCAGAACTTACTGGGAAGTAAGGGTGAGAGAGACGCAGGCACTCCTCCTCTACTTCAGTCCAGCCTTAGCTAGAATTCTATGTAGATATCTTTGAGCTGAAGTATCAAAACTAGATATCAAGTCGCTTTTACAGTTCGCAAAGGTCATTAATGTCATGTACGACAAATACTTCAGCGCAAATGAAACTAAACCTGCATCTGGCATAACTAAGGACCAGTATACATATGAATAACGGAACATCCATCTATTATTACCTAACCTATGCATGATATATTTACATTTGACATTTGTGGCCGAGGTCTCAACTTTTCCACTCTCATGCTGTTCATGGCATTTCAACAACTCTTAAGATTTCTAAACATCAACAATGCGCCACAGCAACTGTCTTAATATTATGCATCATCTGCCACATTTCGGTCATAACGTTTTCAATTTTGTTGGCCATAATCGAATGTGACACTTTAAGAGCGAGGCGACTATGGCTGTGTCTTTTATGTTTATTTACAATAATTTTTGTGATTTTATTTCAATCTGTTTTCTCGGCGCCGTAAATGTTAATCTACATACATAAAAGCGGTGAGTCCACAGCTCCATTTCGGATTTTATGATTATTGAAACTAACTATTTGCATAATTTCGTTGTTAAGACGTGCTTCAAGAGACCTTTATTTCTAGTAAGGCACGTAAATGTGTTCCATTTTCTAATAGTTTTCGACTAAAAACAAAGCAGCTCGAAAAGCATCGTCCATTGTTTTTTTTTTTTTTTTTGAATATGCCGTACTAATGCATGTGTGTTGAGCATGGAACTGGTGTCTGCATTTTAAGGTGGTCGTTGCGCTCTTGTTGATTAGCTGTGAACAGTTGTTCGCGCAATTTTATAGCTTAGCGCCTTCGGCAAAATAACTACAAATTGATTTCTTATTAAATTGGTTCGAACATTTTTATTAGCATTTTAGCATGGATTTATAACATAATTAGAGGTTTCGCGAATATACTTGGCGAAAAGACATGGCAAATTTTTACGACCTTGTTGACTTATGGGTTCGCTGTTTTTACGCGATCTAAATATTTGTGATATTGCGTAAAAGGCAAAGTATGCTCGCAGTCCCTCAACTTTATAAAAATGCTAATGTAAAAACATAAACTTGTTTTCTATGCAAAATTAATTTGAAAACATCGAAGGAGTAGCCTGAAGGAGCCAGACTTAGTGTCACTACCACCTTTTTCTAATTGTTCTATCAATTCGTACTAACTAGAACCGTCAAGATACATCTAGTGCGAAACATAACAAGCCAGCGATGTTCAGCAATGTAAAAAAGCTAAAGCTTCCGCCCTTCGACAAGATGGCACCTCCCTAACTAGAAGATATTATCCTCACAGTGACCTATGATCAACAACCAAACAATTACAACAAGGTGGCGTTAAGAAAAGGAGTCGTATTTTACCCAAAATTTTGGTCGTTTTTGGCCTGTCAAAATTCGATAATTCCACATCAAATAACTCGTGGATCATTATATGGAGAACTTAATACTGAACTTGCAGGAAAAATTTGAGAGTGATTGGATTAAATGTCTCCAAATAATCACTCAAACTGACGACTACCTTTTAGAAGCTGACACTCAAAAAATATGCGAATTATTAATTTAAAATTTTAGTATTTTATTTTTAAAGATAGAGATTATCGAAATGTGCAAACAAAAGATTAGATATTTATTACATATTAGGTGTGCCCTTCAATTCTCCCAAAACCTACAAATCTAACAAACTTTGACGAAGTAAATCCTTCACGCCTTTGGTAAATTTCAGTTTTGAGAACACTTTGGTTTAATTTATATCTTAGGTTAGTTTAGGCCTAGGGATGATCCAAAATTGATTAATCTCCCTTAGACAGGTATTTGTTCTACCCAAAAACTCCTAAAACTGGATCACCATATCCTGAGAGATCGACAACGTTTTGAGCATAGGTTCGCCAAAGGAGTATTTGTTCTTTGATCACCAGATCGCGATAGAACGACGAAGCGTTTTGTGCTTACTAGAATTTTATTAACGCGGTTAAATTCAAACTCAGTAACTTTGAGTTCGCCAAAGGATTTTCTACCGAGATATTTCAATCTCAGTCTGAGAAAAGCCGGCTTTCGGCGATTCCGCTGTAACCGGGCACCCATCCCAGTCTAATATAATTATTTTGAAAACACAGTCAGGAAGCTCAAAGCCAGTATGTATATTACAGTGGTAGTTCAGAATTCTCCTGATCCTACTATCCTTTATAATGTTTTAACGTCGATTCATCCGTGAAAAGCTCACTGCACTCTTCTCCAGCGGCTTCGCCCCACCCACAAAGCCCACGCTGGTGTGTGGGCTGAGAACGGCGATGCAGTGATCTAGATTATTAGCAATGCAATTGGACTTGTGGCCCCCGGCCCGTTATCCCTCATATACCCGTCTCCTTAAGTCTAATAGCAGCCTTCGTCACCAAGCACCTACCAGCTACATATGTCTATAAGTGGAACGTGAAGTGTACCAGTGTGTAGGTCTGTTCAGTACATACGCTGCAGCTGCATAGCTAGTGTTGGTTTTCCGATCTCCCACCACCAGATAACGATCCCATAAAGCATTATTGGCCCAACTAAGGTTTCATAGAGCCTGATCACCACTTTTGGAGAGGGGCTACACCTCTTCTCAGTTCCTCCTCTAAAACAGTATAAGGCGACCGATGCATCACTCTCCTCGAAGTTTGATTACCAAGAGAGGTTTCCATCAAGAATACATATGTCCAAGTGCTTCACCCTACACACCGGTTGAACAATAGAGCCTCCCAACGAGGGGAAAGTATTATCTACTTTAAAGAAAGCGAAATTGACTAAAAGACAGTATACGTATTAATCGAATAATGGCACCGTTAGGGTGAAACCATTTTTTTCTAGATTAAATACTAAAACAAAAATAGAAACCTTCAATGTATCTAACGGTAATATTGGGTTAAAAAGTTTTACCAACTCCCTCAAAGCTGATGATCTTTTCGTAAGAGAGACATTGGCTTATTTGCATCAAAATATGCTTAGCTCACTTTATCTAAATCTCTTCGACCACATTTTATGTTTTCTGTTATTACATTGTAAACATGAAAGCACTTTGGTAGCACCCACAATGCCCTGCGCTGTCAGCACACAGCTTCCCCAGTACCAAATGGATGACATCTCTCTGACAATTATCATCGCTGCTAACAACATCAATGACAAGCAAACAACTTTACAACCCAATAACTGTCAGCCTGTGTGGCGACGCATTCATTGTAATCACGTAAGTCCGGCTCTATGTATGTCTCTATGCTGTTGTTGGTGATAAATTTCAAATTTAGGCATGCAATGGAATTGAGCAGCAAGCAAGCCGCACACAAGTTGCATAGTAGAAGAAAATAAAAAATAGTTATGAGCTATGTAAGTCAGTAAATAGCCAATGCTTGGATAAATATATGAAACATAACCGCAAAAGTAACACTTCTATGTGTCAATTTTGACATTGAAAATGACAGTTGCGTATTTTTTATTTACCGCCTGCCGGACAAGTGACAACCACAGCGTTAACATAAGTGCGCATGCACATCAACCGTATCACATTGGCAGGCGTCGCGCCAGATTGGCAGCTGTAAAGGCAGATAGCCCCACAACATAGACATGTCTGGTTGGTGGTAGCCGTCCGTGGGCATAGAAATTATTGCCGTGCGCCAATTGTGGGAGCTGTCATGTAAATGTCAAAAGGGCCGCGGAAGCAACAAGCGAAGGCATATCTTGATTTCACGCGCATGCAACGCGACTAATGGATATCGCGGGTGGCACAAGCGCCAACTGGTGCTATGTAGATGACGATTTTGTAAATATTTGCATGCAATAAAAGCGCACAATAATTGATGTGCTGAAATGCGTGAATATACTGCCAAGAAATAAATATTCGATTTCGCGCAGAGGGAAGTGAAATGATTGAATAAACTTTGCATGGACTATTGACATATCGTTAAAGCCAAGTTGCAGTCAGACATGACGAAATGTTATATTTTTCTTAATAAATTTGCAGAGATACATGCATATAGAGCTGGAATATAAATTTATACATATTGAAAATTCTAACGCGAGTCCAGGAAATCAAATAAATCAATTCTAAAATTTTTTTCAAGTATTTGTAAACATTTGTGGTCTAAACTTTACAGTAAAGGAAACATATTTTGAGAAAGAAACGATTATAAAAATGGTTATCCTAAACCAGACCAAAAGCGCAGTGACATATACATTGTTTTCAGTGTGAAAAGGTGCAAATTTCGCTGATTATCGTATACCCTTAAAAGGGTTATGCGTCTGAGATTTGGCACAGTTCTTTTCCTCCTCAGAAGTTCCTTATCTATTGAAACCAATAATATTAGACCATTATAGCATATAATTATTCAAACATGAATCAAGGAATCAAGTTGTTGTAAGGAAAACTCTTCTATTTGTCGAGATATCTACTCGAAATTTGACATGAATTTTTTTCCAAAGTAACAATACAATCTCCAATGAAATTCATTCAGATCGGACAGCTATAGCATATAGCTGTCATACAAACTGACTATATAAAATCAAGTTCTTGTAAGGAATATTTTGTATTTGTGAAGGGTATTTCTATTACTTTACATCAACAAAATGTAGTGTATTTAAATATATACTGTGTAAATATATACTGTATATGTATATGTACATACAAAATTCTCCACAAGTAGGAGCAACTATTGACCTTGAATTAATTCGTAAACGAAAATTAAAACAAAAATCGAACTGATAGGCGCAAGAATCGGCGTTAACAATTTAAATTTATTTGCTTTTAATTAGCTGTTTATAAAGCCTATTAAAGCTACTTAATAATGGCATACAATTTGTGTGGCGGTGTGTGAGAATCTGTGAATGAACAGTGAGTTGCCACAATTTGGCGCTTTTTTGTTTGCTTCACGAACACTTCATTCTGCTTAGTAATGCTTGTAACACACCCTAATAAACACACACACATACATACGTACATATGCAGAGTAATGTGAGTAATATTGGTCATTTGTTCGGAAAATCGGCAATAAAAAGTCCATCAATTACATTTAAAGTGCGATAACCACTTTAAGCTTTTAAACTGCGAGCCCTAGCTGCTAAACATTTGTATACAACAACACATAATTATGTATGTGGGAGCAGTTGTACATATTTAAAAGTGTTTTTGACAGGTGCAGGTCATGATTTCGGCTACTCATATCAATTGTACCTTCGATTCTGCCACCTTCCTCATATTACTCACGTGCTCTTAGCTGCATGGGCGCACACAGTTGCAACTTTTGCCTTTTGTTTGCCTATAAATTTTATTTTTATACTTCGATTGCAGTTGAAAGTCATTAGCAGGTTTATTTGTGTGTTCAAACTGTTTATTTGCACTTCTGAAGTGTGAGCATAAAACTGCTGAGAGATTTGTTTACTCAGGCATTAAGTTAACGGCCTCCTTGCGGTTTTATTTGCTTTCATTGGAATTGTAAAAGAGAGTGTTTATAAGCATGTTTACTATGAAAATGTAAAATAAACTTTATATCGTGGATATTATTTGCAATATGAAGTTAATTTAAAACAAGTAAGAAAGGGCTAAGTTCGGGTGTCACCGAACATTTTATACTCTCGCATGGTAAAGTGATAATCGAGATTTCATAATACGTCATTTACATATTTTTCAAATACCGTATTTTTGTAAAGTTTTATTCCGCTATCATCATTGGTTCCTAATGTTTATACTCGTATTATACAGAGAAGGCATCAGATGGAATTCAAAATAGCTTTATATTGGAAGAAGGCGTGGTTGCGAACCGATTTCGTACATGTCATCAGAGTGTTAAGAAAATATTATATACCGAATTTCATTGAAATCGGTCTAGTAGCTCCTGAGATATGGTTCTTGGTCCATAAGTGGGCGGCGCCACGCCCATTTTCAATTTTTAAAAAAAAAGGCTGGGTGCAGCTTCCTTCTGCCACTTCTTCCGTAAAATTTAGTGTTTCTGACGTTTTTTTTAGTCGGTTAACGCACTTTTAGTGATTTTGAACATAACCTTTGTATGGGAGGTGGGCGTGGTTATTATCCGATTTCTTCCATTTTTGAACTGTATATGGAAATGCCTGAAGAAAACGACGTTGTAGACTTTGGTTGAAATAGCTATAGTAGTTTTCGAGATATGTACAAAAAACTTAGTAGGGGGCGGGGCCACACCCACTTTTCCAAAAGAATTGCGTCCAAATATGCCCCTCCCTAATGCGATCCTTTGCCAAATTTCACTTTAATATCTTTATTTATGGCTTAGTTATGACAATTTTGTAGGTTTTCGGTTTCCGCCATTTTGTGGGCGTGGCAGTGGGCCGATTTTGCCCAAGTTTCATCATGATATCTCAATTTTTACTCAAGTTACAGCTTGCACGGACGGACGGACAGACAGACGGACAGACAGACATCCGGATTTCGACTCTACTCGTCGCCCTGATCACTTTGGTATATATAACCCTATATCTGACTCTTTTAGTTTTAGGACTTACAAACAACCGTTATGTGAACAAAACTATAATACTCTCGTTAGCAACATTGTTGCGAGAGTATAAAAAGAAAAAGAAGCTGCCGCTGTGGATGAATATGGAAGGCAAATCGTAATCAGAACACCTCAAATCCCCCACAGATCCCTTAGCGCAACATTCGGAATTTTCTTCTTTACAGATAAAACAGAAAATTCCAAAGACTTAAGAAGTTACATGAGCTTACGGGCAAAAACTCTATTTTTTTATTCTCTTATTAATCTACAACAACACCTTCTTTGTAAAAAGAACAAAATTGTTGAAAAAGGGCTGTTTTTACCGAAGGAAACCCATGTACCCCCTTAAAAAATTAACTTAGAATGTCATATACATATACCTTTGGGATTTAATATCTTTATAAAAAAAATATATGCTGGACTCTCATATGAAGTTCTTTCCAAATTTGAATAACGCTTACATCAGGACATTGTCTTTAGAGAGGAAGCGCTATCAAAGTACATAAATGGAGCGCAGGAATACTAGACTTAAAAGAAAAATTACAGAAACCAAATATTCATGAAATATTTTTCCTATATTGAGCAATAATTTCAGTAAATATAGATGATTTTTGTACTTTTTAGGAAAATATATGTATTGATGCCACAATAAAGCCTGATCAGCAAATTTCTTTTCATTTACATATGTATTATTCTTTAGTGGTCCTAGTAAACTCAAAACTTGATATGATTTTTCATGCTACAAAAAAAATTAAAATTTTTTTACCAATGTTATCTAAAAATGCATTTATAATTTATATAAGGAAAAATATGCAACAGCTCGCCTCAGTGCCTGAGAGAACAAAATGTACTATATGTTGTACACTGAGACTACTAAGTGCGAGTAAAAATAAAAATATACATATACTTTTATACATAACAGCGCGTGCAGTTTTAACGGACGATAATGAACTTCAGCTTGGCATACGAAATTCTTCCATGAATTCGTGTTTGCAAAAACTTTTATGGTTTTTTGTTTTCCATTTCGCACTTCCAATTTTTATGTACGTGATGCAATGCTCCTAATTATTTTCTAAATTTTATTACCCTTCAACTACAATATTGCTTAGTTTACTTGTATATACGTAAACATATAAGTATTTGTAAGTAATATTGGTGTTATCACCCATTTTTGTTTTGACACTTTTTAAGTGTTGCGATTTTTTTGATTTGGCTTTCCATTCATCCATATGTGCGTATGTTTGTGTGTCTGTTATAACATATTTTTAAACTTTAGTCATAGCTTATTTGGTATTCAGTTTGCTTGCAAAACATCTGTCATCTATACTAATCGAATCATCGCTCATGAAAAGAGATTTATGTTCTCTCTCTAATTTTGATTCGTGCTCGTTTTATGCAATTTTTTATAAGCACCTATGTGAGTACTGTTCTGCATTTCATTTAATATAATACTACATATAGTTTGTAATCGAACTCTACTATAGAAGATAACCTTATGCAAAACAAAGCCTAAAATCTATTAAGTTCAATAGAATATTGCAGAAGTTACAAAAATCGCGAAAAGGAAATGTTTAGCGGATTTCAGAACCACTTTTATTTGAAGCCTCTGAAAATTGCTTATATTTCATCGTATTAAAGAAGACTTCCAAGCCAAACTCTACCAGTTTTGTCTAGCGTTGTAAAATCAATCGTTCGACCAGGCTGGAGTAGCTGATAGTGGATGATGCCTTTCCAATCCCACCAAACACTCAGCATAATCTTTCGAGGCATCAATTCTGGCTTGTGAACCATTTGTTGAGCTTCACCACGCTTAACCGCAATCTTTTTCGCGCATTATTGTCGTATTTGTTCCGCCTTTCGTCTCCTGTTACCATTCGCTTCAGAAATGGTTTGATTTCATTTCGTTTCAACAAAGATTGCAGATGTTAATTCGGTCTATAAATTTTTCACAGACAATACATATGGTGCCCAAACATCGAGCTTCTTTTTGTAGCCAGCCTTTTTTAAATGGTTCGAAATCATTTGTTCATGAATGATACGTTCCTTAGCGAGGCCATGGCTGCTTATGTGACGGTCCTGGTCAATTTTTTCCTTAAATTCATCGACTTTTCAGCTATAGGTCGACCAGAGCCAGGTGCATCTTCCACATAGAAATTTTCAGAAGGGAAACGAGCGATCCATTGTTGGGATACATTTTTGACTTGATAATAAAAAAAAATAGAAAAATTAAAGGCAAACCACCTTTCATTTGCAATTAAAGCTCATACTTAGAAAGACTTTCGTAGAGATATTTAATAACCTATTTTTCAGAGAATTAAGCAAAAAAGGTATTAATTTTTGTGACGAACCTTACTAAGCTAAACTATACACGTTTCTCAGTTTTTGAGATATAGATCTGAAAATTCCTTTTATATCCAAGCAGCTTCTTATCTGTCGTAACCGGCGATATCTGACCACTATAAAATATAACCGAACTTGTACATAAAACTTTTTTATTTGACATTGTATCCTCACGAAATTTGGCAAGAATTATTTTCCAAGACAATTCATTAACGTTCGAATATATTGTTCAGATGGGAATATTATAGAATCTAACAGACATACAAGCGAATCGATCAAAATCCAGACCTTCTATAGAAACCTTTTTTATTTGATAAAATATCGTTACAAAATGTGACGTAGACTATTTTCTCAGATACCAACGATACAATCTCCGAATAAACTCTTCAAATCGGATCACAGGAGCATATAGCTGCCATACAAAACAAACGATCAAAATCATATTCCTGTATGTAAAGTTGTTTTATTTGACAAGATATTCTTACAAAATTGTACATGGACTATTTTTGAAGATATCTACACAAGCTCCGAAAAAATATTAAGATCGTATCGTATATTTGTCATACAAATGAATGGATCGAAATCAAGTTCTTGTATGGAAAACTTTTTAATTTGACAACATGGCTCCATGAAATTTGGTAGAAATTGTTGTCCAGGGCAACGTTACAATACCCGAACAAATTATTCCGATCATCCCACTATAATATATAGTTGCTGATCTATATACAAGCTGATCGGTCAAAATCGAGACCTTGTATTGGAAAAATTTTTATTTACCAAGTTATCGCCACGGAATTTGGCGTAAATGTATTATTATTCAAGGCATTGCAATAATCGCGGATTTAACATTTTTCTTTAAAATCAACAAATTTGTATTCTTTCTTCATAAGCAATATCTTTAGGGTGACTACAGACTTTGCTTTTTCCATTTAATCTACTCATACATATTTATACATTTCTACGATATTCAAGCAACTAATGAAAATATATCCACCTTTGCCTTCATAACTTTGCAAATTTATGTTTCATTCATTGCAATTATCATATTTGAAAACATATGCAAAAAGATTATTTATGTTTTAATGTTATCCAACAAATCATTACAGTCTAATATCCACATTAATATTAATTGCCAGTGTTATTGCTCATAACATTTTATGGACCTTTGAGCTCTTTGAAATTGCAACAATTTGAATTGAAATACATTTTGAAATATTTACGCTGGAGTATATTTTAATAAACACGCATTCATGTGAGAATACATTTCCATAACATTGATTGGTATAACGCGCACAACATAGGTGGGTAGTTTTCTTTGTATATCTTGGATATTTAACTAAAAGTCAGAAGACAAACGCAAATTGCTATATTAAATTAAACGGTTAGTAAACTATGTGGCCAACGGCTTTGCTTATAGGAGTATATACTATATGGTTGTACATCGGTTGATATGTTAAAGCTTTTTCGTTGTAGGTAAAACAATTTCATTATAATTCTAATTGGTGGTTTATGGGTTGGTTTACAATGCGCAGTCAATTCAGATTTGCATATTTAATTAATTTATTATTCCCATGCGCAATAAGAATACGAAACATTTAATTAGTAAAACTATTTTATTTAATTACAACCATTTTATGTGAAATTAGCGACATGTATGAGTCTCCTTAACCACAAAGAGTTTGTGCGGGTGTCATCACTAATTATAATATCTTCGGTATTCAGCATTCTATGCTTGAAAGGTGCTGACAATGTGCACCCTCAACTAGAACGGATTCCTTTGTTGTCAGCAGCTTATCTGAGATCATCGAAATTCAAAGATTTAAACTGAGCAAAACTGACTCATCCGTTGACTCATCGCGAATGATGCAACGAATCAAAAAACTATTTGGTGAACATATTTTTGCGAACTCATTAACAAATTTCCAATTGAAATCAGTGATAAAGAGGATGTTTAGACTACAGTTTAGCTCTAACGCTCTTGCGAAAAATTGAGTTTGTTATACGACTGGAAGCTGGAAGGATCTGTCGTTATTTACCTTAAGGCGACTATTGACAAAATGTAATATATTTTTCGTTACTTTTTCTATTATCAAAGTATGAAGTAAAGCTCTAACTAAAACTCGACATTTCATCACTCAATTAGAATGTATCTATTAGTATGATTTCGATCGCTATCTATAATCAACCATAAATTTATGCCACATTGCTGACAAGCCGACAGATAGGTTCCCTACACAGGCAAGTCTCCACGCAGCGCCGCCATCAGTCGTTTGTCTACAAACTTTTTGCAACCACATACATACATACTTCCACTCATCAGACACCGCCACTTGAGGCGCTGCACACACCAAACAAGGCGGTAGGCAGTGCGCAGCCGGCTTCAACAGCTTTACCATTTTCGCAATGCCTACAAATTGGGTTAATTACTCGCTTCGTTTGAAAGGGTGCTCCAGCCACATTTGCATTTTCCAGCAGCGGCGTTTATAAACTCAACTTTTGTTGCAATTAATTCTAGCATCTCAAATGATTTAAGCGCCAATTTTGGTTGTGACATTTGCGTAAAATGTAATGGTTTTGATTACAATGCACTTGCCATGGCCAATCGGGGCCATATCGAATTGCTATTAGGCGCTAATGTGGTGGCAAGCGCCGCAAACATCGATCTGTCAACCGCTAAACCACACACACGTTCGCATCTACATCTTCATCATTCGTCATGCAGCAGTCTTCATTCGTCATTTTAATGCCAACATTTATGGTTAAGCGCAAAGCTATCAATTTACGAGCCAATTTTAGCGTGGCGCTTTGTGGAAATCGTCGGCTTATTGGGCGGCTTAAATACTAGCACAATTATTATAATAAATACTATTATCATAATTTTGCCGTTTTGAAAGAGTTGCATATTATTTGACGTCATTTATGAGCTGGCGCCGTCGCAAATAATGTGCTAATTACTGAGTAAAGCTTACACATGTAGCTTACACATGGTGGAAATATACCCACAGTAGAAGCATTTTTAATGTGTTTAATAATACGAAAGTGTTGTTGACTCATTATTTCTCCATATTTATAACTTTGAGTCAAATATTTCTAGAACAAAGTGATAACTTAGGCATATACCAAGCAAAGGAAGGGATGGAGGCATATGTAGAAGTTCACGCAAGTGTGGAGAGTTCTCTGATTGCCATTCACTTGGGAATCATCAGAAACGATTCTTTTACATATGGCTCCAGCACAGCGCACGACTTTCGGTCTTAGATACAAATATACCTCTGTGATACAAAAGTCCCGATTTTGACGACTTGTAGCCGTTTGCTAAAGAAATGGTGACAAATTTTATCTTTGTGTTCAGTAAGGTCTACCATTACAACCGTTGTGTACAGCGCTTGGAAATTGTCCATGAATATTAAAGTTTTCCGAAAGACACGGAAATCTGAAAAATCATCTTCTCAGATAAGATCTACATCTTAATAACTTCCTCAACAAACGAAATTGTCGCTATTGGTGTGCGTCAAATCCTCGAGTGGTTCAAGAAACGAAATCAAATCCCCAAAAGTTTACCATTTGTTGCGGAATATGGTATGGTGACACTATCAGGGCTTATTTATTAGGAAGTGAGCCATAATGAGTCGTTAACCATCATTTTTCCCGGATTTCGATGAAATCGTCGCGGACGATCTCTATTTCCAGCAAAACAATTTTCGATCAAAGTTGGGCAACTTCTCAATTTCGAAAAATTGCTGAGTCAAATATCATCTCTAGATTATTTTTCTGCGGGTACGTTAAATCAAGGGATTACGCCAATCAATCGAAGAGCTCGAAGACAACATTCAGCGCACTATTTGTCGCAATTCCAGTCGATATGCGGGTCATCGAGAATTGGCGTAAACGGGTGGATAGCTATATGAAAAAAGAACATAACAAAAAAGCAAAAGAAACCTTTTTAACCAAATGTTAGCGCCTTATGTTATTTTAACGTGACGCCGTTCTCGTTGGGAGACCATGTAGTTTCGGAGATATGAGCGATAAAGTGTTTTTTCTGACTGGCAATCGGTTATAACCACTTCATAGAATGGTTTCAAGTTCGTTGTCATAATAAATTTTTAGAATAGCTCCAGCTTTAACTGAAGATTTTTTAAATCAAGAGATGCAGATACTCCAGACTTATTTAAGTAGTCCAGGTTAGAACTGTATTCTAATAAGCTGACATAAGCTTTCTGGATTGATCTCATGTATGAAAACGATATTTAATGTGTTAAGGGTGCTATATATCGCCACCTTAAAAGCAAAATAACGTCAGTTTTCATAAGTTTACAGGCAAAGGAAAAACAATACAATAGAAACCACTCATATTGAAACAAAATTTAAGTTTTGGTTTTAAATTGGTTATATACTAGTTATATATAGGTTATATATTAGTTATGTACTGGTTATATTTGACAGTGGAAGCTGTAACATTATGTAGTGAATCGTAAGCAATAAAAAACTTAATTTAGATTTTTTTGATGTTACGTTGTTTTTGTATTATAGGTGACGGTAAGCAATATTATTTAATATTTGACAAGAATGCTTCTTTCGTTTGAATGCTAAGATATATTTATGAATATATGAGTTTAGAGCTAAACAAGGATATTTCCACAGCACACGCCTCCTCCAATCGCAAAATTATAGTATATTTAGTACACTTCTTTTAAAGCGGAAATATTAAGCTAACACTTACTAGTTCAACGCACACCAAAAATAGCGAAGTTCAGCGCGACTACAGCAAACTCAATAATTAACTATAATTTAAAGTGAATATACATTTTAGTCATTATTTCATTTCTCTCTACACTATCTCATAAGTAGTGGAGCAGTGAGCGTTGTTTAACACCTCGGCATTATTAACACCTCCTACGAATAGACATGGGCATATGCCATCAATTAAACCGAAAGCTTACTGAAAAGAAATTCAACAAGCAGAGTTAAGCTGGTTTTAATAAGCTTATTTGGCTTATTTATTAGTTAAAATTTTGGAGAAGATAACTTAAAAGTGAGACCAGATAAAAAGCATATGCAAATCAAGCTTAAAGCTAGGAAAAAATTCAATATGAAAACTTAATTTTTAGTTATAAAAAAGGGTACATTTTTCAATAGACTACACTTAGACTTTGTCTAGCTGTGAATATGAAATATAATGCATTTTACTTTGCGTCATAAGTCGTGCAGCAGATTTGGATGAATGAAAAATTAAATGGGCATAAAAATGCTAATTTCTCAGCCTGCTGGTATGTAAATATATAGACATATATAAGTATATATTCATAAATATTCAGAGCTTTTCTTTTCATTCACACTCAACTCATTTTATTACATATTTATATAATATGCATAATTTTGTTAACCGAAATCGTTATAATAATTTAAATAGAAATTAGCTTTGGCCAACTAAATCAATTCAAATTGTCACAAATACA
Organism: Bactrocera neohumeralis; assembly: GCF_024586455.1. Lineage (NCBI taxonomy): Eukaryota > Metazoa > Arthropoda > Insecta > Diptera > Tephritidae > Bactrocera > Bactrocera neohumeralis. The sequence continues at coordinate 77,401,793 of NC_065920.1, read as the reverse complement.
AAGGCATGCTGCGTGGCCTGCGCCTACACACGTCCACTTGTTGGTAAACAATATTTAATGGAAAAAATTAAAGAATTATTATTTAATTGCCGCAATTTTCGTGTTTGTGCCATAAAAAATCAATTTATTTCTTTTTATTTTTAAGCAATACTAACCATAATATTTACATATATTTATGATTTTTATTTTCTTTATAAAACTAATCCCACAAGCCACTTCGGCAGCCGCCAACTTTTCGAAATTCTCTGCTTGATCGCTGCAACATTTTCTATAAACTTGTAAACTAATCTAAATACGACAGCTTATATCGTGCTGAGTGATGGAAATCTGCCGCTCAGATGTGTTATTAAGCTCAGCTTAGACTTATTTGCTACAAATATGCGCTCATGGAAAGGTCTGTGAGACTTTTTTAGTTAGTGAGGTTAGCTGTTGATTGAGCTTGGCATATTTTGCCAATTCGCTGTGGTGGCTTATGAGTGGCATACTACATACTCATATATGTTATATTTGGTAGACCAAAATGTTTTTTCGTATTTTGTCAATAGATGTTGTTGTAATCGTATATCTCCAGTGCTAGCAATCACATTTGTCATACAATATAGTGTTGGAAAGGTGAGGTTTTAGACTTCATATAACCAAAAATTAAATTGGAGGACGTTGAAAAAAGTTATAGTTGTTCAAAAATGAGGGAATATAATGAAGAAATTCGCTATATTTTGAAATGTTCGTATAAAAAAGGGGAAGAATGCCACGCAAGCAACCAATAGTTTTGCTTTTCAATCAACGAGTTTTCGTACGATTTGTTTGCGACTAAAGAAATACGATGAGGTTCATAAGGGAATGGTAGTTAGAAATCACCTTTAAAGACAGGATTTAATCAGTTTGAAATTCACTACATACGAATTTTTCCAAAAATTTTAAAAATTACAAAATCAGTGACTCCTATGTTAGTCCTAAGTATTTAGTAAATAAAACAACCAAAAATGTGTCGTCTTTATTATAGTTTTTACGTAACCATTCTTCCTATTTGCTTGTATTTGCTCTCTGAACATGCTGGGTCTTCGTAGTCATATGTGATTTAGGAGAAGGCACAATAGACCATAGGTCGCAGAGCAAATTCTCAATTAATCAGTTAATATTATCAACCCTCTATTTGCTACTAAAAAATTACTATAGGAAATTTTAACTGATACAGGAATTTTTAACTGATTTTGTATCCTATAAATTACCCACTTTTATATCTGAAGCGCATTACAGTGTAAAATATTTGCACAGATGCAACAGAGCGTCACACTTCACATATTTCTAACTGCTTACGTACATAATAAATGCCACAATAGGAACATATTCATTGATATTCATGCAATGTGTTGCATTTGTATGCTTTCATCTGTATTTTGTATTTATTTACAAAGTGCAACATACTTTATAATAAAGTAATTGTTGAGCGTTAACTGTATTTTGTTGAACATTTACCGAACAAGAGGGCGGGTAGGAAAAAGTGAACACAGATACATGTTCACAAACTTACTTGAAAAGCCCACCAGTCAAACAGTTCTACTTATTGTCAAGCTAAAATTTGATCCTGATCAAGGAAATGAATGCAAGAAACGGAAGCCGCCAACTTTGGCTGCATTGAAACTATAATACACTTTTCATAAAAATTTAAAGAAGTTTTCCATAAAAGGTTAAAAAAGATCTTTATCTTGATTTTGATCGGTCAGTTTGCGTGACTCAAAGATTGTAGCATTTTATTGGACAATATTCTGTGCTGAATTCGTGAAGATAATTTCTCAAAAAAAAAAAAAAGATTTTCATGCGAAAACTTGATTTCAGTTCAGAATTATCTTCAATAATAATACATGACAAATTTCGTGAGGATAAAAAGTATTCCACACAAAAACTTAATTTTATTATTCAGTTTGAATGAGAGCTATATGCTATAGTGAACCGATATGGGCTGGGCGATTTCGACAAATTAACAACTTCTTGAAGAGAAAAAGACGTGTGAAGATTTTCATACCAAAAACTGAATGACTAGCTCGCGTATATACTACAAGTATACAGACGGGCGGACCTACAAACATGACTCAATCGCCCCTATTTATTTTGAAAAAGTCGAGTTCTAAACGACATTTCAAAATAAAATAATTAATATAAATACTATACACTGCAAAAACAACCCGCAAACAAAGAGTTGCAAAATAAAATTCCTCGTCGTCGTACAATTTTCTGTCGGGTATCCCTGCACTATATTCGAACGCTGTGGCATTTAAGTGCGTGTAACGCACGAGTACGCACATACACACACACACACACACACACTGATAAACGCACTTGACGTTCTCATTGTTGCAATTTATCTTTTCGATAGCAAAAACATGACAACAATAAATACAATAACAATGCAGTGTGGTGTGCATAAAGGGAGCATATAAATAATCGTAACATAATTGCCAATAAGGTGGAACAAATTTCAATTAACTGCTAACATGTCTGCTACTGACAATGTCAAACCAAACAACAAAAAAAAGCAACAAACTTGGTGATGATGAAACTAATATTTTGGAAAAGCACACGCACATTCCCGGGTGTTCAAGTGTCCGCCCGACGGCAGGAAGTACGAAAGTTGAATGTTTTAGTAAATGGTTTGAGGAACTGCGAATTTATGTCATATTATATTCGCAAAAAATAAAAATAATATAACAATTAATACATTTTTGTCAAATAAACATATATAACTTTTAAAATGCTTTTAGACATAAAACTTTTTTAAAGCTTTAAAAAAATATTTTATACAATTTTTTTTCAGTCTTCCAAAAAAATATTTTATAAAAATGTCGTGTTTTCATTTTTTGATTTTCACCACGAAAAACAAAATGAAACTGGAGTAAACAAATTTTAATATTTTTTTTTTTCAATTATTATTTTACTTGATGTAGGGTGATTAATGTGAATATTATTGTATGTGTATCGCAGTTTTTCTGTTTGTGTTAATATATCCGCAAAAAAAACTAACAAAAAACAATATATAAGAAATATGTTTAATTTTTTCCATAAAAAAGATGGCTAACATAAAGATTTCTTGTTTTAAGTCTCCAAAGGAGCCAGAAAAGTTATCCACTTTCTTTTTAATATTTTTTGTTTTGCAGTTCACACTCTTTGCACCCGCCTTCAATTCTATATTCTTTAAACTTTCTAAACAAACTATATTTTCCAGCATTTAAATTATATATAAAATTTTCGATAGTAGCCCAGTTCTGAAATGTCACTTAATTCCTTCCACACGCTTTGCTTTCCGATTGTCAATTCACCACAAAAACGCTAAACACATTTATTTCAATTGAGTTATATTCTTCCTCAATCAAATCACTGTCTAATCAAATCAAATCAATCAACACACATCATCTTCATTAATTCTAACACACAGTTCTATATAAATCAGTCACATGAACTCTCGCTCGCGCTAAATTTTGCTCAGAAGAATAGCTACGAAACTGCACCAACGCCGCCGCGCCAACACAAACACTACAAAGTTTCGAAATTACCGCCAAAATAAATTTGCTTTTCAAAAAAATACTCTCCGAATACACGCCCGTTTGATTCCGCACAGCGAAAAACACACGTCCAGCACGCGCTAGTCTCGTTTTGATATTGAAATTGAAAATCGCTGGCTTCTACGAACTAGCCAATCTAGTCGATTTAGCGGCTGAGCGTCAGCGGCATTGGAGAACACTTTTAGACGTGCGGCAGACTGGCGAACAGCGCAGTCGCTGCTATCACTGCCAAGCGGACAGACCTTTAACAACTTTTGCACACCTTCGCGCCTTGCTGCCGCAGCGCTGGTGGAGCGTAGCGAAGCGTTCGATTTTTGGTTTACGCACACACAATCAGTTCACTTGATCAGTCGTTCAGTCGGCCGCGCGCTCGGTGTCTCAATTTGTCGCTAGGGAGTAAATGAAGCTCTGATGCTTGTCTAATGGAGGCATCTTAAAGGCGGCTGCTTGCTTTTTTGAGCTCGCACCGATGAAAAAAAAACAAACAAAATATACCCTTAGCTCACTGCTGACTCAGCGCTGATTCTATCACTTGTTTTTAGAGTTGCCAAGTGAAAGTTTTACTTTTTCAAACTTTATTCCTTATTTTTGCCATTTTGTTTGATATTCATAACAGATGCGTATTATGGGAAGTCGAGGTCAATCGCAAGCGGCTATATTAAACATAAAATCTTGGTTGTTTATCACATGTTACTACTTCAATGGAACTTAATATGAATTTCCACTTTGAGATATTCACTCATTTAGCTTTATTTATAGTTAATTGTAAGCTGGTGATTTCTAATCAAACCACAACTATTTTTTTTTATATTTATAATGAACTCTAATGAACGAAATATTTAAAATTTTGGTCAACCACTTTTTGCAATTATTCCGCTAGAGACATTATTCAATCAGTGTAACCACGCTTGGACCATGATCTTTTTCGCACGTTATTGTCCTATTTGATCCATTTTTCGTCTCCTGTTACCATTCACTTCAAAAATGGTTCGTTTTCATTTCGTTTAGGAAAGAATGGCAGATGTTAATTCGGTGCATTAAATTTTTCAAAGAAAATTCATGTGGTACTCAAAAATCGAGCTTCTTTTTGTAGCGAGTCTTTTTAAATGGTTCAAAACCGTTTGATGTTGAATGTAAGTTCTTTAGCGATGTCATAGCTGCTTATGTGACGGTCCTGGTCAATATTTTCTATAATTTCATCATCATTTCTTCCCTTTTTTATACAAAAATTTCAAAATATATCGAATTTCTTCATTATTTTCACTCATTTTTGAACAGCTGTAACTTTTTTCAACTTCCCCTAATTTAATTTGAAGCTTGAAATCTCACTTTCCAACACTTTATGGTATGACACAATATGATTGGTAGTACTGGAGATATACGAAAGCAACGACATCTATTGACAAAATACGGAAATACTTTTTCGACTACCTAATAATAATCTCCAAATAACTTTTAGCAACTCTCGAGTTAACTCTGAACCTCCTTCGAGATTTGTCCTTCATCTTTTCTATTTTTAATACATTTGAAATCTTGGCAATGAGAACTCTACACAATTTTGTTGGAAGTTAGGCCGAGGTTCTCCTTCACTATGGAGTGCGTTTTAATATTGGCCACCCTTTGGAGGTCCCTAATAGTAACAAGGCGCCTCCGAACTCTTATTTATTCTTAGAAACATTTTTTTCCAACAATATTTACTCTACAAAAACCCACAAGCTGCTTATTAATAGTAACGCCCTTAACACACTAGGTTACGAAGGCTACATACACACATATCGGTATCATCGGTAGAGTCCATTGTGCCTCAGAAGAATGCCGCAGTTACACATTTTGTGGTTTGGTGACTCACAGTTTTTATTAACAGAATACTAAACGCAAGCATCATAAATAAAAACAAAATATTTGCAAAAAATATATTTTTGTCTGATGCGTGATGCGGTTTCAACCAGCCTGGTATACATATTTTTTCTTGATCAACAGTTATACTGGGGGAGGACTGGTCTCATTAGAATTGTTAGCTAATTAGTTAAACTAAGCTGTTGAATATCAAAGCTGAATATAGAAGAAAACATAAGAACTTTATAGTGATCTCTAATTCCTAGAGAAAATTCTCTCTAATTCTTCAAAAACGGTTCCGGTTCTTTTTAGACTTGAGCCTTCAAAAAAATTTCCTTTAATTCACGGTTGAATATACATACATAAGTATATTGATGATTTTCTTAAAGATAATAAACTAAGTCATATAGAATATACGCATCTATATTTTATTGACCGCGTTCATCCTCATTTTAAGCAAAGATCCACTTACAGACACATAAGTAGCACCAGCTTGCAGGCAAACAGAAACTCCCACGATGGTGTCGCACTTCTGCAGAGTTAAAAGAGCTCATAAACCACAAGAAAAACAAAGAAACAACCACAGATTTGCAACCACAACAACAACAAAACTCTACTTTTTCATGTGTTTATGGACGCATCCACTTAAGGCAGCCGAACGCGGGTGAATAAGCAGCAGAGCCAACTTAAAACCTCATAAAATTGCTGCACTGACTTTTGTCGATAAGAATTTGAAGGTGAAGAAATAATTAACAGGGCATGAAAGCGAAAGCTACTTGTGGTTATATGTGGTTTACTAAATGGCATGCGAATGTACTTTAGTATGTCTGAATATATATGTGAGTATACGTTATCAAAAAGAGATGGGAGCCGGCACTTAATGAAATGCGCTGCCGATGCTGGGAATGAGACAGCAGAGAATAAAAGTTTATGGGGCAGATGACTAAATTATTTTCAGAAGCTTATAGTCTGATTGAACTAAGCGAACTAGTCCAAGTTGAAAAAAAGTGACAACTATTCAAAAATGAGTGAAAATAATGAAGAAATTCGCTATATTTTGAAATTAATCTATAAAAAAGGGAAAAATGCCACGCAAGTTTAAAAGTTTTACACTCATGGTATAATGTCTCTAGCGGAAAAATGGCCAATATATTCTCAATGGAACCCTACTCAAAAACTAACACGTTTTATACCTAGATCTAGACGATCTCTGCAACCCTGAGAATGGTACGCAACTCTTCAAAGCATTTACGGTTTTACAATCAAATCACAACAAGAAACTTGTATTTAAAATTCACCTTGCCCATCAAGCCACCAACATAAAAGCGCTTTAGCGCACTACTTTTGTGGCTTTTGCAATTGAATGAAAATCGAAAACGATTAAAATGCAATCAAGCAGCGAAGCAACAACAAAGGTGACGACAAAAGCACCTCTCGCAGCGATTGCATATTTCGTAGGCATTTTTCAACAACAGACAACCCCTGCAAAGTACTTAAACCGCAAAACGGCAAATTATGCGCGCCTCGACTCATAATGTCTACACACACACACATACACACACACACGAAAGATTTCTTTCAATGCGAGTGCGCAATCGACGGTAAGTTGTGTGTGGCATACATTGAGGCGTTGATGCAATGAAAATCTGCGGTTGAATCACGTAATTTGAGTTGCAGCGCAAGATATTTTATTGAATTATTTCTTTTATTTGTCTGTGCAACAAAATATGGGTCAAATGGTTAAGCAGCTTGTATTGTTTATAGATGTGTGCCTTGGCGCGCTATTCATTTCCTCAAACGAAATGGCTGGCAAACACTTTCCATTCCACTTGATTTGATTTGCGAGCGCGGCGAAAGTGACAAGCGCTCACACCGCTGTGGCAAATTATGCAATTGGAAATGATTGAAAACAGCTGCAGCCAGCACAAGCGCGCTTGCGAAGTTTCTACTTGTGTGAAGAAAAGAAGTTTTCTATTCATGTGTGCACAGCAGTACATATGTGTGGCTAGCATGCACCGAAATAACGGACATTTGTTGCAGTACCATTAATATACAGACTTGTAGTCAAATAGAGAAAATTCTCGCCACTTTGAAATCTCGATTGCTTTTCATTTAGAAGTTTGTTTGGCTAAGCACTTAACGTGTGCATAAATAGTTTCGGTCACGGGGCCCTTCAGATATGGGAGACTGCTTATTTTAGTGTAGCAAAATTAATTTTAAACAGTTAGGTTCGCAATTTCGCTTCGAAAGTTGAAGTGGCAATGCTGGCGATTTATAGAGTAGCACGTACATATGTCATAAAATAGCGAAAATGCAAAAATAACAAACACAAAATTAATTTGCACAATTTTTAGCGTATTCTGGCAGGTTAGGTTAGATTAGATGGTTGATCTCTCAGGATCCGATAGGACAGTGTCTAATTAAAACTCCCACAATTACACATTCCACAAAGTATTTACTATGTATTTCCAGATTACTTTTACTATTATCAAACAAATTTGTGCTGCTGTAAATAACAGCGAAATTCATTTGTGATCGTTTGTGATAACAGCAGAAACTGTTAAACGCATTTCATATTAACATGCTCTGACGCACAGCAGAAAATGTTAATCGCAATTTACATTAACATTCTCTGGTAGCACAGCAGTAACTGCCAATCGCAGTTTACATTAACATTATTTGTGGAAATTTCTTTCAACATTCTCGTTTACAGCTACATGTTAACCAACAGCAACAGCAGAAATTATGCTGTTATTTAACAGCCGAACAGATTGTGTACTGCCAATTACAGCAGCGGTTTACAGTGATAAATTCAATACAAATTTTGATGGGAGCAAGACGTTAGAGTCGCCTAAAAGTATGCAATAAAATTATTATTTTTTAATTATGGAAAATTGTATTAGAAGTAGAGAAGTTCACTAATTTCATTACTATTTTTAATGAAATTGAGTTTTAAATATATAAAAATATACATACTATATACACTAAAATGATAATTTCATTATTTTTATATTTTTCAACAAAATCGCCTGAAGAAATTTTATTAAAAAAATGATTCGATGAAACGAAATTTTTTTTGTCTAACAAAAACTGCTATTTCTAATCACAATAAAAATCTAAACTCTCTTTTAATGAGTATGAAGCTTACTGAACCTTCAATAATAGAGTCATATACCTTTATTATAATTTTTCTTACTATTATAGTATTTTTTGTACTTTTTTTTTAAATTTTAATATTTGTTGTACTCACCTTGCAAACTCCCTCCACACACATCGCACGCTGTCTATAATTTGAGCGATAATATTCAGCTGGCCTGAAGCACGGCGTACCATCAATAACCGACGAGTTGAGTGTGGCAAAGTATTTCATACCCTTTGGCTTGCAGTTCAGCTCACATTCGGCATCCTCTGACAGTAAGGAAATTAAGAGGAAATTAGAGTTTAGAAGCATAGAAACTGAACAGCAGAAAACGTTATGAATGCAATGTATAAAAGTACGTATATACCCAGGGTTGCGAATTTATAAATAAATTTGGTTTATTATTATACTATATATTATTGATTTTGATATTAAAATTGAAAATTCAATTTTTGTTAAAAATTTTGAGATTAAAACTTAAAGATCTAATTTTTAGTACCGAAATCAGAATTAGGTTAGTTTGGTATAGTAAGCTAATAAGCCATGCATAGACCAGTTTTCGTCCTTTGCGATACCTGATGGAGTTCAGTTACAAGGTTCATGAGGGGTAATCATCCTTCAGTATCAGAATTAAATATTAATTCTAAAACAATTTTTTTTAATTTTTGGTTATAAATTTTTAAATAATTTTTTTTGTTTAGTAAAATTTTCAGTTTTTTCTTCTTTGTCCAAGTTCAAAATTAAGGTTTTAAGAAAAACACGTATTTTTTCACTTTAGATCCTCCAACAAGTTATCTTGGCAACGCGGCCGCTTCTTTTTCAGAGGGGTCATGACAAATGGCGTCGCAATGGCCGAGTTTAAAATATTTTCTTCCAAACATTTCAGAATTTCTTTGCTAATATTTTTATATGAGAAAAAATTGTTGAAAAAAGGCGATTTTTTACCCGAGAAAACCCATGTAACCCCTTAAGGAATGGAAAGTTTTAATTTCAATCAACTACAGGCGAAACAAATCACGCATATACATACATATGTATATAATTTCTTTTATTAAGAACTCTTCATTTATAAAATATCACATATTTCTCTTATTCACCAACCTTTGATATATGGCTCCCACGTGTATTTTTGTCCCTGAAAATCGACCTCATTGAAAGCGGCACATTGCACAGCGCGAAAGTCCGCGAGCGCAGCAGGGCAAGGCTATAGAGAGATCAAAAGGAAATTTACTCGAATAAATATAAGCAGATACAATTATAAGCCTCAACTGATTAAACACAGACATGAGTAAATTACGCATATATATTATATAAATTTATATATATATGTATATATAATATACAAAAATTATATATATGTATTTTAATTTGTAGATATACATATATATTTTTTTAAGTTATGTGTAGAAGTATGTATATATGTATATAATGAAGTATGATAGTGCAGGCGGTACACGACCGCTCCAAATACCTGCTCGTTGCAGATGTGATAACGCCTGTAGACGCCAATGCACGCATTGCTGATATAACGTTTGCCGGTCGAGGAGTTGCTATGGGAGGAATAAAAGAGTAGAGGAACATTAAATGGGTCGAAAACTACTTGCAAAAAGACTCCACAAAGATAATATAAATGGACAATAAAGTAATAAGTAAATAAGTCTGTATAGGAGTAAATTTTTGAAGATTGCATATGTAATTTGCATTTCAGCTAAATAATAAAGGTATATACATATACATATATATACATATATATATATTTAAATAATAAAGCCTTATATATATTTAGAGTATCATGAATACATAGTGTAAGTAAATATATATCGATATATACATACATACATATATGATATCTATATGATATAAATATTTATATAAATTTGTATATATGTATGAACAGAGGAACCTTGAAAATCTGCGTATGCATAAAATTCGCAATTTTAATTAAACTGAACTCTGAATGAACTTCAACCAAGACACCACTCGCACACACACACACACATAAACATATATATACGCTTTTAATTTTATGTGACTCAAATTCACAGCTCATTGTCTCGCACAGTAGCAGGCATTTATTTATTATTTTATAGCTTTATATTTATTTCTTTACTTTCAATTGACCCATTGACGCACGCACCAACACACAGACACCACGCATGCCCATCTGCATATAAAATACTCGCACTTTGCAAAACTTCAGACTCTGGCAACGATAGGCGCTTGGAAACACACTTGAGATAGCAAACAGTGAATGAACACACACACATCACCAATGTCAATATTGTGCCACATTTATATTAAAAATGTGTGTATGTGTTGTGTTGCTAAGATATAAGCGTTTAATAAACAGTAAATAGAAGCACAAAAGTTTAATGACAAAACTTAGCAGCAAATTTGCACTGCTACTAACACTAACGGCAATGGAATTTAAGTATTCGCCGGAACAACGCGGCGCCAGCGCTGATGGGAAGAATTTTAGCTCGGAATTCGCAAACAGACAGACAGACAAGCGCGCACTTGATTAGAGATGTGGAGAAAATATTGTGCTCGAAGCTTATGTGTATAAACACTGTGAGCTATATGTATTAGTAAGTTGCGCATACGCCCTGTAGTATTTTGAAGCCAGACACAAACGCCAATGGGTAAAAATGTATCAAAGCAAATAATGGCTTAATGAATATGTATTCAAATGTTTATACCAATACATTTGCAAATTTATTTATCAACACATAGCATATACATATATATTTGCTATTTATTTATATGCAAACTATAAAATTGAGTTTAGTTTCCTCTACCACAATTCCTATGCAATTAATCATAAATATTCGCAGAATTTCTTATATATAGCTCATTTACTCGCAACAATATAATCTTATTTTTAATTTTTTTAACATGCTAAGTTTTTATTTTAGTTTTTTCAGTTTTTTTTATTTTATTTATTTTTTTTTTACTTTTTTTCAATTTAATTTTTTTTTTATTCTTTATTTTATCATTTTTGTTTAATTTTTTTGTTTTACTATTTTCAATTTTTATTTTTTAGCATGCTAATGTTTTATTTTAATTTTATTAAATTTTTTTATTTTATTTTTTTAATTTTTTATTTTATTATTTTGGTTTTATTTTTTTTTACTATTTTAATTTTTTTTATATTTTTGTTTTATTTTTACTTTTTTTTTTCTTGCGCATATTTTATCTTGTGTTCTCCACAGAATGTCAAGTGTAATTGAAATTGAAGCTAAGCGCCGACAGCCGACAGCCAACAGCCAACAGCCAACAGCCGGCAGTCGCCTGCCATCTCTAGCTTGTATTCTTACAATGCATTGTGACATTGGCCACAGCTGGTCATTGTTGACACAAATTTCTAGCTATTTTATATTTATTAGGCATAATTGGTGGGAATGTGAATTCAAAGCGATCGACACTTTTCGCAAATATAGAGTGCAAAAAAACATATTTACAAATGAAAATTTCAAAAAATATATTATTTGAAAAGAAATAGTTGAACAGAATTTGTGGAATATAAACATACTATACTTCTATACGATATAATAAAATTTAGCATAACCTTAATTCCTTTTTTCTACAGTTAAACTCCGTTGTCTCATTTACGAGACACACCCAGTGTGAAATTTGGAAAGAAATTATTATATTTTTTTGTTTTGCTAGTCTATATCTTTAAACATACCGTACTAATACTTTAAATACATATTTATACATATTTATGAACCGATCACTATCAAAATTTTGCATTTTCTGTATACTCATATGGTGCTTCATAGAATAACCTTCAAGCTTTTTATCTAATAAAAAATAACCTTTTCACCTAAGGCCATAAACGATCAGAATTTGGGATAAAAATCAACTTTTCTTAAGGCAGTATTCTAGAAATTTGAGAAAATTAAAATTTCTTTCATAATACAATAGTTTCAAATTTGAGAGCAAATTGATAGATTCAAAACGATCTCCCTAAAAGAATTTTAGAAAATTGAAATTATGTATTTCTGAAGTTGTAGCCGTTTTAGTGCCGTGGCAACTGGACCAGTTAAGCGGGCGACTACAAAAATAGGCGACTGAAGGCCGGAACATTGTTTTACTTTGCAGATGACCAAAAGGTAGAAATTATAGCGATAAAGATATGGCCTTTTTTTCCCCTCTACTTCAAGGACTCATAACTCATTGAAAAAAAGATTTTTTTTTTTTAATAAATTTGTATCTTTCTCGAATTAAAAAAAGAAAAGAAAAATATCAAATGATTTTTGTTTATACCAATTGCCAAAAAAACTCGAAATTCTGGCCTCTCGACTACAATACTCCCTAAACGCCGTCATTTTTTTAATTTTTTTTTTCCGCCTGTAAATCATTGTAACGAATACGGACAGTATCTTCTAATAGAGAGCTTTTTTAGGTTTCAGTCAAAGAGAAAGATGGAATCAGTGTAGCAGTGTAGGATTGGTTTTTCAGTTCGCCGGAGATTGCGTGTAATTCGGAAAATAGTTAATATTTTTCTAGAAAATTTTTTGTGTATATACATACTTAAAATATGTAAAAATATAAATAAATGTTCCTCTTAAAACGTCTTTCTCAATCAAATTCGGGGCCATAAACTAAAGGAAACTCTGCAGATATTGTATGACTAAAATATAGTATTTCCAATGAAGTCAACCTTGGACCTGAACTGGTACCAAGAGATAACTACCTGTTCCTGACTACAGCAAATGATTCCTCTGGTAAGAAATTCGCCTCAAGATAAACTTGTGAAAATCGACGGTTCGAGTTTTTGGCAATAGGATGGGGATTTTTATTGAGCTTCATGCAAGACCTTGTATGCAATAATATAGTATTTTCCACTAATTAAATATGTCTACGTAATTCAAAACCGGCCTCTTCTTTCGTCCTTGAGTCTATATTCTTGGTACAACCAACTCTGACCTCAACTAACCTATTTTTAAAACACCACGAGAAAATTGTAATCACACCTCTCTTTATAAATCTATTTATAAGTGTCTTACACATAAAAAATGATATATTTATAAAGAATTTTTAGTTCCTATAAACGCATGTTGAATGCGCAGTGTTGAAACCGCTACAAAAACAAAATGAAACAGTACTACAATGACTAAAGCCAACTAGCTGCAAATCATTTTTGCTGATAAGGACCAAATGTGAATATGTGTGTATGTATGTATATATGCATGTGTAGCACGATCATTATGGGGCGCCGTAAGTTCTACATTTCACGCTACACACTGATCTCATCACATTTCAAAATTTATATAAGCCTACATGTCTGCGTATGTATGTATGTAAGTGCATGGTTTTAAATTAAAAGGCGTACTTTTTTAATATATTCACTTGTAATTATATATAATACAAGTATGTATGTATATATGTAAATATTTTTTATATTTATTGGTGTATTTGTGTCTTCCAAGTACATAGTTCAGCACATCAATAGTATTGTAAGTTAAGCGATAACTCAAGCCATGCCATTCCATATAGATTATATACATACATATATATGTATGTATACTTACATATATATTTGTAGAAATCGATTTTAGGTACTGCAAAATTTATATTTCATTATAAAACGCAATTCAGTTTCGAAACAACTGCGAACGCGAGTGGATTTTTCCCCAGTAAATATATAAGCCGCTGAGTTCACTGAGTGATTTGAGAAAGAACTTAATCTTTAACGGTTATATAAATATCGAAAAAAGTCTAAAACGATGGCTAATAAATTGCAAAAGTTGTTGTTGTTGAGTGTTTTGTTGTTGCACCAGGTAAAGCAGCAGCACGTGTAATATAATTATTACTTATTACTTAATATAAATATTTTGATGACAAAAATCATAGCTTTATTGCAAAGGCAAAGTGCTACTCAAATTGGTGAAAAGTTTATTTACTCTTTTTTTTATTTTTGACAAAAATTTAATTTCTTTGAGCTTTTCTATTTTCAAAAATATGTACAAAGCATTTTTATTTTTGAAAAAAATTAATTACATTTTTTCTTAAGTTATTAAACGAATTTCAATAAATTAAACTGCAGACCTTTTAATTAATTAATAAAAAAATAGTAAATTTAACTGCGTATTTTTTAATTAATGTAAAAGTGCAAAAAATTAATTAATTAAAAAAATTGATGCAGATTTTTTTACTAAACTAAGAAAATTAACGAAAATTTTTAAATAAAAATGCATTTTAAATAAAAAAATTTGACCTAAAAATATTAACGGAAACTTTAAAAAATTAACTGAAATTTTTTAAATTAAAGAAATTGTTTAAGTTGAATTTAAAAAGAATAAAAACGAGTTCCAAATCTTTTATTAATTAAAAAAAATTACAAAAATTTAAAAATTAAAAATATTTAATCAGAAAAAAAATTAAAAACCAAACGCAACTGAAATTTTTGTAATTAATTAATAAAAAATTCGAAAAAATTAACTGCACAGTTTTTAGTTAATTAAAAAAACTTAATTACAGATTTCTAAATTAATTAATAAACATTAAGCAAATCTAGCTGCAATTTTTTAGTTAATTAACGTAACTTCTAAAAATTTAACGGCAATTTTTTTCTAATAAATTAAAAAGTATTTCAAACAATTGACTGCAGATTATTTTATTGATTACTTAAATTGAACTGAAATTTTGTAATATGTTTGTAAAAAATTTAAAACTTTTTTAAATTAGTTATACAATTTAACTGGAAAGTTTTTAATTAATTAAGGAAGTTTGAAAGAATTATAACAAACATTTTTACTTAATTAAAGAGCTTCAAAACAATAGAACTGCATATTTTTTTAACAGTAAATTTAATTCAATAGTAAATATCTTAATTCATTTAAAAAAAAATAATTGTATGTTTTTTTAATTATTTAAGAAAATTTCAAGAAAATCATTACAGATGTTTTACTGAACTAAAATATTCAAAAAAAAATCAACGGTAAATTTTTTAATTAATCAAAAAAAAAATAATTGCACATTGTTTTATTTAATTAAGAAAGTTTAAAAAAAATATTACAGATTTTACAGAATTGAAATAATTCAAACTACAACAGTAAATTCAAACGTCAACAGTAAATTTTATAATTAATTTTAATTAAGAAAATTTCAGAAAAATTATTACAAATTTTTTACTGAATTAAAATAATACAAAAAATTCAACAGCAAATTTTATATTATAATTAATTTAAAGAATTTAACTGGACATTTTTTAATGAATTAAAAACATTAATTTAATTATAATAAATGATAATAATTTAAATAAGTTCAATAAGTTAATAATATAATATTTATTAATACTCATATTTTTACATTGGTGAAAATAATTTCTAGAGTGACATTAAAGTCCTTAAAATATTCAACAATCCACGCTGAATAATTAAAAAAAATTGAAATACTAGGAGAAATTAAAAAAAAAATATTGGATATGAAACAATTTCAATATTTATAAAAAAAATGTTTACAATTATTGTTTTGACTAACTCCTCATATATACATACATGCAAATTCATACGTAAACGAACAAACGAAAACAACACATTTACGCAATTTAATTAATCGCATTTGCACCACCCATATTTTGTCTTGTCAGTTCACACGCTCGACCGCCTTCCTCATACCACGCGATCCCGACTGCACAAATAGCGATAACGAGACAATCGAACCCAGCGAGAAATGCTCGTCAATGCTGCACTTTCAACGCAATCTCGGTAAATACCGTAACTTCTTCGCCAATCTGCTGCAGGAAGAGAACGAACAATTCGCTGCCGAACTACAGGAACTGTACAACTTAGTCAGCTCGGCGCTGGTAGAACACGACTACAATGAGATGCAGCGACAATTTTTCTACTCCGTTTGGCTGGTTGAGCGCACCAAAGATCTGGAGGACTATTTGGATATGAAGGGTTTCCGAACAATTTAGGCAAAATAGAAGAATGTTAAAGATTTTATAAAGTATCGTGTATGAATTTAGTTGATTTTAATGTATGCAGGTGTATTCCGATTGTGCTTTCTTCAATTACCTAGACACATGCCCTAACGGGATAACGAAAATGCTCTTCTAAAAGTTTGCTGCGCTCTTCTATTCACATTTTTTATATTTATTGTTCGCTAATTTATTATAATTAATTTTTACTTAAATAGTATTATTATGGGCGTTGCAAATATATGTTTTAACAACAAATAGTAGGCTTAGTATTAATAAAATCATTTACTTCCTTGTGGAACCACTCAAGCAGATACATACATACATCGGAATAAAAATAAAAAAAAATTTAAATGGCATTTTATTAGCAAGTTTTAAGGAACATTAAACTAAGTAAGTGTTAGCCAGACAGCTAAATAGCGGATACGCGGATAACAGTGCCTCCTCTTTGGTCTTTTGAGTTTACTGGATAGTGGTAGCGGAACATTATCGAGTTATGATTTTGACAAAAAAATCGCGAAGAAGCAATGTAGTATTACTTGGTGCATTTAATGGAACTGCCGTCTAGGAATATCAATAGGTCATTCCTCAGCTACGTCGACGACATCAGACAATACGTCGACCAGATTTCGGACGCAACTCACTTTCAACAATCACTGAACGCCATTCACAGTGGAGCCATAAACACCTGCACCGACTCCCTTTCAGTGGATATATGTCCGCATGCAAAGAGTCTCCGCAGGACACTAGCCACCTCTTTGCATGCCCCATAAACTTCACTCATCTGACAGCCCTCTGCCGACAACAATGCACACGTACTCCATGAGTCACCATTGTATCCCAAAAAAATATACGGTTAGGTGCGGTTTATGGGCCGGCGGCGTCGTTGGACCGTACTTCTTCGGTGAATATCAAGACCGGCACGTTACTGTTAATGGGAATCACTACCGCTCAATGATAACCGAATATTTTTGGCCCGAATTGGATGAAGAGGACGGCACCACAGCCACACCGCGAATGTCACAACCGATTTCTTGGTGATCATGTTATCTCGAGAAATGGCCCAGTCGATTGGCCGCCTCGGTCGTGCGATTTGACGCCGTTAGACTATTTCTTGTGAGGCTACGTCCAGTCTATGGTCTATGCCAGCAAGTTAGCGACGTTTGATGGACGCAGTATCAGACGCTTATGCTTAAAAACCGCTGAAAATTGGGTTCTGCTTCTGGACTTCTGCAAGCGTGCCTGTGGTGGCCATGCAAAAAAAATCAATATCCAGACATAATGCCATCGAAGTTACTTTCACAGGAGTAAAGAATTTCATGTATATCCCAAACCATTGAAAAACTTGTTATATAGAACATTTTTTAAATAGCAGTAAATTTCGTACGAAATTGTAGGCAAATTAATATGATTTATTTTTTCACTGAGGTGTTCAAATCAAGAGAAAATAAAACAATTTGCCTTAAAATAATCAAATTCCAATCGTTAATATCTCTTAATTAGTTAGGTTTACTAAAAAATCGTAAAAATTGTAGAGAGTTCAGTTTTGACAAAATCTATGATAAGATATTTTTGCAATTAAGTGGATATGATATTTTGATATGAATTTTTCCATCTGATAATAAGAAAAAAATAGAAGTATACGGTGAAATACTTTTGGGGAGTTTTTCGCAGAGGTGTCTCACAATTGATTTTTCAGAGCACCAAGCGAAAAAATATTAATTTATTTTGACCCACACTAATATATAACTATTTATGTGAATCATTTCTTATCAATATTAGGATAATATCCTATTCAGAAGCGTCAACGTGCTAATTCAGTTCTTCATAATATTCTCATATGCTAATATAGTCTACTATATATTATATTTTATATACTGAACATTAGTAAGCTTGAGCTGGACTTTGTTGTACACTGGCAATTTGAACTTATAAAATGAGAAAAGTAAATGAATCATACTACATGGATTTATAAAGAGCTTCCATTCGAAGAGATCTGATTTATTTTCGTGCAAGTCGACTTGAGCATTTCCTTAGATTAACTACTAAAAGCAATAACTATATACTTGCGTCACCCATTTGGTTGAAAATATAAGCTACTATGCCAATATTTATATTTTATTGGAAAATTTTCGTAACCTTACATTGAAATAATTATATGTGCTCGTACACAACCAATAGGGTATTATTAAGTGTAAGTAAAACAAAATATTTCCGTTTTATGTATTTTCTAAATCATTATATTTTACTATTTCTAAGTATTTGTTTGAACTTTTGGTGCATATTTTGGCGAAACTTTTCATTGAAAAATGTTTTAGCAACTTTTTATTTCCCTTAGTAATTAGAAAATTGTTGAAAATCGCTTGATGATATTCGTTAACTCGGCACGGCAGACCCAGTGTTACAGAACACTAAATCTGATTACACAAGAAAAAACATGTGACAATTTAAAAAAAATAACTGTTTTTGATTAATTAATTTAATTACTCCGAATCAATGCTCCAATTTTTTAACACACTATTTTCGAATATCCTTAACACACTGAACACAAAATCACTAGACCGCGAATTCACTGTCCAAATCGATCGAACTGAAATTCCAGCACCTTATAATCCAAATACCGCCGGAATTTCGTCGTCAAATCATCAAAACTGTCTAGCACATCCATCTTTTGCTTCAGATCCGCACTCGTGAGCGCCGAATCCACAATATTTAATGTATCTTTAATCATTCCGGTGAAAGACGCAGCATCTTCCTGCTTCTGCAGATATATCAAAAACTCCTTAAAGAACTTTAGCTGCACATTGAGCACCGCTTCCTCCTCTGGTTCCGCGTCGATGAGCTGCCACAGCGCCGACGAAAATGTCTCCTGTATGCCGGTGAAAGCAGTATATTTCTGGTCGAAATCATCAATCTTCACAGCACTCTCATAAGCTGGCAAGACTTTCTCGATTTCCTCAGCCAACGGACCGCTCAACTCCGACATCAGCGTGCGCATGCTCCACTCTTGTACGCGTATGTCCTCGTTCAGGAATTGCTCGTCATACTGCAGATTTACATAAGCCATAAACGCCTGCCGTTGCTCCCCTTCGTACTCCAGTAGCTGCTTCTCCTCGACCAGCGGATCCTCCGCATTGGCGGCTTTTAAATAACGCGCCAACAGTTGCTCCAATTCAATAGCATACTTTTCGTCGACATTCTGTTGAATGCGTACCAGCCGACGTGCTGTATAGCTCAGATGACTGCTAATTTGCGCCTTCAGTTCGTCCACGTCCACTTCGACCGGATTGGTGGCGATGCACTAGTTGTTAGGAAGACACTTTTTTCTCAATCTACTTTCATAGAAGTTTCAGTTGCTTCATACCTGCAGTGCGAGGATTATTTGAAGATTGATCAGCAGCAGCTTTTGCCAAAGCATTGTTTTCACTTAACTTTCTATTTGCGAAGCTTATGGCTTACTGTTGGTTTTGAGGCACTCAAGTGTCTTAAAGTGCGTTTGGCGTGCATGCAACCCAATTTTATTACAAGTTACACGGTAAAAACTTATTGCAACGTGGTAGCTCTCGTAAGAAAATCAGCAAGCGCATAGGTCTAGGTCGGTAGCTAAGTTATTACTGACTTCCAGCATGCAAATCCAATTAGGCGCAAACTTGGTACTTCCCATTCGCAGACAGAGGTCTACATAAATCATTTTTTGTTTCAATTTACTTTATTTTCAATGACATTTGTAAGAGCATTGTACTAAATGCATATTTTGAGTAGGTAAGGCAGCTTTGGCAATTAATGCACAAAAGGTTGATCCAAAGGTGAAAAATATCAAAAGAAATTTTCAATTATCACTCATAGTTATACTTAATTATCAAACCTCAATTTATTGTATCCCTCCAACAAAACCTTTAAGAGTATAAAAATACCACTCGAGTGGTCAACTCTCTTTAGTTACTTGCGTTAACTCCTAATAATACAATATTTTGAACGATAGTATTTAAGATCTACCAGAGGCATGTATCCGGATTTGCGTTCGACCAAGATCCAATGTCTTAATAATATTTTCCACACATTGCACATATCTAATTACATATAAAAATCAACATTTTGAACCACCCTTTAAAAATTTAAAGGAATAGCAATTAAATTGATGCAATCGTCTCTGCAACCTACTAAGCAATTGTAGTGACTCAGTTCTGTCTGCGACTTGGATTCAGTTGATGCAAAGGCAAATAAAGAACAATTTAATCGAATTCATTGCTTGAGTGAGATTAAGAAGTCTTACTACAACTCGAAATGAGGAAAAATTTTAAATAAATACAAATTTTATTAAAATGAATTAAACATTTTTAATATTAGTTGGATTATAAAAGAATATTCCTCAATATAAAATAATAGTAATGTACTTTCAAGGTATTTTATCTTAATATAATTTCCTCACAGTGCATGAGACCTTCCGCCTTACACTTGCAAGTTTTATAAATACAGCCTATTTTCGAATTATACTAATTATTCGATTTGTAGTAAACAATGCAATCAAAAACACGCAACTGTCTGAGCACGCTCTCACAAATAAAGGCGCTTTTAAGATTCATGTTACGACATAACCGATTGCTTAACCGAAAATCATCCAACTGTATCCTAATATAATTTCGTTCATAAGATAAACAGTCAGAAACTCTGTAAGTGGTTTGATCACTTACAACTTATTTGCGAATATTTAATTGTGTTTTTATTTGAGTGTCGAACAAATGTGTCATGAAAGATAACAAAATTGTACAACGAGAAAGAGCTGACACTTTCATCATCCACGGCAAATACTACCGTAGGCAAGAAAATTACCATAAGCGTTTGACTTCATCAAGAATTTGCATGCAACGTCTCCAAAATTTTGGTTTTGGATTTTGGTGTAACTAGTAATCGACACAACGAGGGTTGCCTTTTACATATATTTCGAGATAAGATAAGTGAACAAAAAAAACTTAATTATCAAAAATCGCTGTATTCTTTTTCCAAATATTCTCAATTAAGATCCATATAAGTATATTATTTATATCGTCACCTTAAATGCAAAGTAACGTAACAACATTTTCGGAAATTTACAGGAGAAAGAATGACACATGTAATAAAATGGATCAGAACCTTAAAATGCCTTTGAACCCATCAAAACGAGGTCACTCGGTGCCAAGTCAAGACTATAAGGTGGATGACTCATGAAATTGATGTTTTGAGTACTCAAAAATGAAGTTGTTGCAGTCGATGTGTGAGATTTTCCATTGTCGTAGTAAAAAGTAAAGAGGTAAAGATCTGTCATCGCCGGTGGGTTTTCTTGATTTCTTAAAAGACAACTAGCAAACAGATGGTTGTGCATCATTCCGAATTAATTAGTTTGCGCTATTCCAGTGCTTTGATTGCGATATATTCAGTTGTTGCAAAAAAACAAGCAAGCATTTGTTTTGAAGTGCTTCGTGCGCGAACAAATTTTGTTGGATTCGGCTCACCTTGAAGCACCCATGCAGTCGACTGATCTTTACATTCGAGCGGTTACGCGTATATCCACGTTTCATGATCTCTCATGGTTGCATAGACCTGTTTCGAAGCACGCTATACCATTTTGTTAACATTTTTTTCGGTCGACACTAACCTTATTTCGAGCAAATGACAAATTGTTTACGATAAACTTGTGACTCGCTAGATTGCAACACTAGGGTTGCCAAGTCCAGACATATAAAAGGCAATCTACGTACCTCTTCAATACCATCGGGTTTTGATTTCCATCACCATGCTTATGCCCTGATCGTCTTATAAACAATGCATCGGTTTCCATTCTTGGCAATCTCATCCACTATTTCTTTGCCCTCGATGACTTCGTAGCCTGGCACCCAGTAGAAGTGAAGTTGCTTATTTCTGGCACTTTCCACTGCTGCTTTGCTTCCCAAGACACTTTTGCCGATATGAGATTCGAGGTTACTGCCATGCTTGTTGCTTGGCTTTCTACGTAGATGTTGACTCTGGAATTGCCTGCAAGTGCAATAGAGGCCAGCTCCGCGGCTTTCGAAATAAGAAAGACCTCAGCTTGAAATATACTGCCGGTAACTTAAAAGGTTGCCTTATGCCTAACTCGACAGTATATTTCCGCACCAACTCCATCGTCCATTTTCGAGCCATCAGTATAGATTTTTACAGTGTTGCACGTAACTACATATTTATCTTTACGCCAGTCGCCTTTTTCTATATTTACTTTGAACCTTCTTTCCCAGTTGAAAATTGCACGAAGGATCTGTATGTAAATTCTCCTGCAACCAGTAGTCGTCCCGCTGATTTTGCTGCGCAGTAGCAGGTTTAGTATCAGTTCAAGTGCCACTGTTGAAGTTGCTCTTAAAGTTCCCCTTATGCACAGCGCAGTGAGCCTCTAAACCTTTTCCATTGGCTCCCGGTTGGTGAATTTCCGTACGCCTGTCCAGAGTTGGTCTAACAATAGCTGTGTAGCACCAATCCGTTAGAGAGGGAGAGAGCGCCCAGGTTGTGCCGAGAATCTGCCTACACGCATATAAAGCACTGCTGGCTTTCCTCACTCTTTCTTCCACGTTGTGCTTTCACAACAGTTTGCTCCTCAAGCCTACCGCAAGGTACTTGGTGCGGTCCTTGAGAGAAAATTGTGCCCCATTTACAGAAGAGAATCTTCATACAGAAATATGTATGAATATTCAACCCCGGACCTGCTTGCTATGCCCAGTTCTAGATTGTATTGATAGTGGTGGTCATAATACATAATTCGTCTAGAGGTCAAAAGACCTGATACTGTTCAAAATAGATTCCGTGGAGACGTTTTTGAACGCTTCAGAAATGTTCCAAGAGCGTATTCCTTATAGTCAAATACCCTTTCGATATTAAACACCAGTGTATAGCGTGCAGTCTCTACTGATCTGTCTTTCGATATGCGTGCTGCGCCTAGCACAAGCTTCCAAGAGTCGCTGCGGCCCTAATGTGAGCGTCCAAAATTTTCTGCAGCGTTTGCAACAGGAAAAATAATTAAGTTATGCTTATAGCCCTAAACTCTTTTGAGTAGGTTGGGTTGTTCTTATCTGCCTTCGAGATGAAAACTACCCTAGCCTTTCTCCATGAGTGTGGCACATAGCTGAACTTCAAGCATCCCCTAAAAATCGCCTTTAACCATTAGCTGTCTGTACCGAGTTATATGTATGGGTAAAATGAAAAGATTGCCCCTTCTATCTATTATTATTAAAAAAATTTGAGTTTACCTAACATTTTTGGCGTTTTTAGCCTGCAAAAATTCGTTTTTTGATCAGATAAAAAACAAGTAGATATGCGCTAAACGAGTATTGATACAAAAGCAATTTAAAATTTGTTTTCAGGAAGACGCGTTTAAAGATAAACTGCTGGAACTCTCTAAGCTAATCGGCAACAATGTATAAAACTATAACTTAAAAACTGTTTGAGATATCGATACAATTTTCGTATATTCAAAAGTTCAAAAGTATAATATTCGATGTTTTCGCTTCACGCTACTCTACATACTATACTCTCTAAATTGAGTCGATATTTTGGTATTACTTATTCTATACACTGAATAATTTCGTGGTGGCTGCTTCCACCCCTTAGGATCAATAAAAGTCTGCAATAACAGTAAATTAGACTACTGGCCACTTAACCAATCTCCAGTCCAAATTAATTGCATGAGTTATGAGAAATTATGCTCCAGCTAATTTAAATAAATAATTTCAATACATAATACATGAGGAGAAATTTCGTAAATATGCTAGAATTTATAATCGACTAATTAATAACTAAAACAAAACAAATAAACAAAGTTAAACCAATTTTATCGAATTTTGTACTATTTTGCATAATTAAATGACACACGTTCACATTTCGAATGCAAATTCAGGTTGAGACAATTAACATAATATATACAAGCCTCCTAAGAATCACTCAAACCATGCAAACTATAGGAAATAAACGAGTTAATATTCTAGAAAGGAAAAAATCAATAAAAAGTAAATGATTAAAAATTGTCTAATCAGTAGCAAAGCTTGTCTAATAAGCATTAAAACTTGTCTAAGCGTCTCGCAATTAGCAGTTAATTCGTAAGACGAAAGCGTTTATATGACTGTATTAAAAACTAGAAGCAAACAAACAATAAAAAACAGAACAACAATTATTTCATTTTAGCAATATGCTTTTCCAATTTTTATTTTCACACGTACGCCAATAGACAGGTCCATTTTACGACACACATTCTTCTTCAATTTTGTAATAAATTAATTTTACGATTACATACAATTAGTTCATAGAATACTCATTAGACGAAATGAGACACCTATTGCTTTTCAACGTATTTTTCTCTCAAGTAGTTGAAGACGTCCTTGTTTTCGGGGTTGGTAACTTCGAAGTAAATCTTTTGCTTATCTTCCAAAGTGGCGGCAGTCAAACCACCTTCAGCCTTAACCTTCAAAGCGGCGATTTCATCCTTGTGCTTGATATCGGCGTCAGCGAGTAAACCGTCAAAGAATTTGATGGCACCGTTCAATGATTTTTCGATCTCTGGCAAAGTTTGCTTCTTCAAGAATTCTTGGAAACTAGCACGATGATCCTGGGTGAATTTCAAGTAGCTTTCCACCTTTTTGGCGGCATCAGCTTCCTTGGCGATAGCGTTCAAGCTTTCGATGGATTTCTCAATATCAGCCTTGAATTCAGCGGAATCGGATTTTGGCAACAAAGCCTTGTAGAATTCGAGGGAGTTTTGGATTTCACCATCAACATTCAATTCCTGCAATTTCTTGTGCAAGTACTGATTGAATTCTTCGGGGAAAGTGCCAGTCAGACCATCCAAAATAGTGGTCTTCGCTTTGCTGTCGGTCTCCTTGAGCGCAGCCTCGGTCTGGGCGATCAATTTCTCGAGATTGGCCTTGTGTGCCTCATCGACTCCGACGAGGATCTTGTTGTAACTGTCGAGGTTAACACGCAGATCAGCGTCGATCGCTTCGGCGATGCTGGCAGCGAAAGAAAACTATTGGAAAACGAGAAAAGTACCAAATATACGCCGTTAATTGATTGCTTCAATCCACTTTGCAATGTCCAGCAGCTTTACTTACCTGTGCGCACGCAGCGACGCAGAGTAGTGCAGCAAGGAAGAATTTCGACATTTTAGTTTATTATTATTAAGTACGTCCACACGCTTGACCAGCTCAATTGAGACTCACAATCGATTGCGCAGCCGCCGCCTCTATTTATACCTATAACGTCGCGGTGCCGGCGGCTATAAACTTTATTTTTGTATCTTTGTATATTGTGCCGCTACTGAGAAATCGTAGAAATAAGAAAACAAACTGTTTATTCTGCCAAACTCTGTATTTTTCAGATCGGCACGGCTTTAAAACGCTCTTACTTAATTTTTGCGGTTTGTTTGTTCTCCATTTTATTTTGCACCGCTTGTTTATTTATTTCTTTTGCTGCTTATTTGCATATTCATGGCACTATAACTTCTGAAGTTTTGTGAATGTTATTGTTGTGATGAACAACGTTTTTTCTAGTACATATGTAAGCGCATTTAAATTTGCTATAAAAAGCGCGAATTGTAAAAACCCCCGGAAAAAGTTGAAACTACACGGTATAAAATCGATAGTTTTTTTTATTCGGAATTCTATGAACAGCTGAGATGACTTTAGATGAGGAGGATCATATGAGACTAAACTTGTATTTAAATATCTCTTTTAAATTCCGAAACCATACCGACCTTTGATGTTTCCTTCGCTCTTCCGAACTAGTTTGGATTAGTGAACCTACTAAAATATTATTTAACTTATGTGAAATGATTAAGTCAAGTCGTCAGAACTAAGGGCATACCCTGAGGTTGATAGGAATATTTATCAGATTTAATCTGAAACTTTTCCAATTGCTTACGTTACGTACGTCGTTACGTTCAGTTTGGATTTTTGGCCAACCCTCGAATACCTAAAACGGTCACTTTGAGTTAAGTATTCTTTGGGACTCTCCCTAATCAAACACCATCAGCTCTAACGCTTTGTAAAATGATTCAACCTCATTGAACTTCAACAAGTAACTTAGATCGGTATAATAGAATAGAGCAGAGTGGAGTAAAGCATTTAGTGTCTTCAAATCAGAAGTCACTTGAACTGTGAGATTACATAATGAAACAGAAACCTGACGAAAATGTAGACCCTAAGTGCACCCAAAGCATTTGTAGCAAATTATTACCATTATGGTCCTAAGGTCTTTCCGACTAGGTGACCCTGATTAATGACGCTTTTAACGTTCCCCTCTTAAAAAATCGATGATAGTTTTTATACTCTTACAACATGTTGCAACAAAGTATAGTATTTTTGTTAACCTAACAATCGTTTGTATCTAAAACCAATGAAGACGGAGAATGTTTCTGGTCTGTCTACCCGTGCAAGCTGTAATTTGAGTAAAATTTAAGATGTATTCATGAAACTTGATACACACGTTCGTTGGCACTATGAAAAGCTCAATATTGTAGATGGATGTAATCGGACGACTACCACGCCTGCAAAAAATCCATTAATCAAAAACTGATAAATTGCTTTAACTGAGCCTGATACTAAGATACAAAGCACCAACTTGGTATAAGAAACCGCATTAATGAGTGGCACCTCTGGGATAAAACTCTTTAAAAAGTGGACGTGAACCCAACCCCTAATAAACTTATCTACCAAACCATTAAAGCTATATCACCCTAGTTCGCACACGACAAAAACTTTGAACTCCTCTTAACGCAGTCTGAAAATAGCTGAAATCGAATGATAATGCCATCCACTATCGGTTTTGGTTAAAACTACCTAAATTACGATGAATCAATAACTAATGAGCCATAAGAAGAAGTATTTATAGGAGCCGGTGTAAAATATGGACAAGGAGCGTGGCGAGGCCCACCTTTATGTGAAATCACATGTCTCAAATTTGTTGTATGAGCTTAACCACATATTTTCGTTATACGCTGCAAAAATTGGCAAACTCTGATGACCACTACGTCCACTTTCTATATAACAAACTTTTAAATTCCATCTGATTCTTTCACTTTACAGTATACAAATCAAATATCATTGAAGTTATCAGAGTAAAACTTTGCACAACTAGTGACCTCAAGGTATTTCACCTTACATCCAAAAATTATCGAAATTGGACTATAACTTATCAAGTATCCAGACTCCAAACATATGGGTTCAGTGCATATAGCTGATTTTTGCCGAACATATTGGACAATCTCTTATCTTAGTCTAGTATTGAAATTCGGAGAGAATATTTTTGTGATGACATGCTTGCAAGTTACGAGGATCCGAAATGTTCGGTTACACCCGAACTAAACTCCTTATTTGTTTTATTTTAATTAAATTAGTTACTGACCTAAGTACAAAAAAGACTATGATTTCAGTGCGTTCAGTAATTCAGGTGAGGGTTCGTTGTTTAATAAAATAGTGGTTTTGTCTGTGACCAGGAAAAGTGTACGCCTAATTGCAATACAATAAAAATTATTGTAGTTAATTAATTCAATTAAATAGATAATTAATTCAATTAGTGCAATGACTAAGTCACCACTGCAGTATTGAGGCATCGAATACATGATTTTTGCTAAATTTGCTGTGAATAAATTTTTAGCAACAAAAAATCTAGTCTACTCAGTTGAGCGATCTAATTGGAGGCACTTAAACTTTCAAGTGTACTTTTACGCTTCTCATTTCTATGTTTTTTTTTTGTACATACAGACAGACAGCCGTATGTATGAGCTGGCGTGACAGCCAGGTATACTCGCATCAATTCACCGGCTCTAGCGCTCTTCGCAGATAAATTAACACATAATTTCGTGTGAATGTTGACCAATCGATTAGCATTTATAATTCAATATTTTCCACTTCTGCGTGCACACAAAGCGTATATCTCTCAGTTTGGAACTTTTTCTTGTAGAAATCTTTTAAAAACAAATGTTTTGGTAATCAGAAGAAAGCCAATAAACGATTTCGCTACAAAGACCCATGTTGTTCGGCTCTAGCTGATTTACGAGCTGTATATGAAAGTGTATCTGGGCACTGGCGACAATTAGACGCCTTCTTCTATGAAACTATGAAACTGGTAGCAACAACAACAATAGCGTACACGCGTTTACCAAGCTGTTTTGGACGCAGCTTTCGCGGTCAGTCATCTGTTTGCTGTTTTGATCTTATTTTCATTGTTGTTTTTGTAATGAATGGTAGCAGTTTTTTGGGCTTGCGCTGCCGCTGTTGTTGTTGGTGAAGTTAGGAGCACAACAAAAGAATACACGCGTCATCAACGCTAATGATGACGAGACAACAAAACCATTAATGTGTGGTGAATAATAATTCTTTATATTTGCATAACAAATTTATAGATATCGCTTGTGCAAAAGCATGTTTGTTCTAAAGCTACATACATACATATGTACATATATGTGGTATATTATGATTTTTAAACTGTGCCAATTAAGAAAACCGGGCGGGAGATCACCTATTTCGCTTCATACTCAAGCAAAAGCACTTCGACCACAAAAGCCGCGTTTAAAAAGCGATTAAATAAAACAAATAAATAACAATGACCAACTGAAGGTTTTCATCGGAAAAATAAATAATAAATACATACATACATACATATTTGCACACAAGTGTATGTTTATTAGCACTTTTTGCGGTTGGGCAGGCAATGTCATTAATAAGTCTGTTTGCATATATTTATGTATACACGTGTACATATGTATGTATGTACATTAATCATTCAACGTTAAAATTAGAAAACTAGATGATTTGATTTGTCTTATGCAAAATCACAGTAAAAATTATCTGATTACTTATAAACAAATTTTGTAGAGAATACACCAAAATCTAAAAGTGTATAGCTTGTTCTCTTAACCCGTTGTGGTACTAGGCGAAAGCAGCAGAACAGTTTTCACAAATAATTACCGCCGAGTTGACAGTTCTTGGTCGTATAAAAATCGGTGGGCGTCCGGTTATGTGTACCCGTTTGGCTGGAGTACCTTTAGTATATTAAGCTGCCGTTACACAGCATATGATCAAATTTGACCCAGACTGGTCCATTTAAACTGAATCGATAACATATTTTTGCGAGATTAGTAGAACCTTTTTCATGTTTGTCTGAAGTTTGAAATGTCCATATGTCAATTAATATGTGTTTAGGACACTAAAGATTTGTCTGGCATTTTTACCTTAGGAAAAAATTGCAGCGAGTTTGCGTGGAATTTTATGTTTCAGAAGGGTTGCATACTCTTGTAGAGCATACTGAAATTATCGATGGAACACTTCTCCAGCCTGCTCAATGGCAGTGAAAACATGAAACCAGGAGATAGTGAGTTCCCAATCGAAAGCATGCCTCACGATTGGAATTTAAGTGTGGTCTGCCAAATCCCCAAAAAGGGAGACTCCCCAACTACCATGAGATAAGCTTCCTCAACATCACATATAAAATTCTATCGAGCGTACTGTCGATCATATTTTCACCATGCTCCAAGTCCTAGAAAAGACCTGTGAAAGGAAGATCGACACATACCACTGCTTCATCGATTTTTAAGCAGCCTTCGTAGTGTAAGTTTGCGTTGAGCAACAGGATCGGGAAGGACCTCTCCGAGCCGTTCGATACTAAATGAGGTTTCAGACAGGCAAACTCTCTATCGTGTGTCTTCCTCCATATATTTTTCTTCTATCTCCGGACTGGATGAGAAAGCGAAGCATGTGAGTATTGTTGTGAACGAGGATAAGATGAAATGTCTTCAGCCATCAAGCAAACAGTCGTCGCACTCGTGACTTGGCTCCCACGTCACTGTTGACAGTCATAACTTCGAAGTCGTAGGTAACTTAGTCTATCTTGGACCAGCATTAAGACCAACAACAACGTCAAAAATCTAACGCAGAATAACTCTTGCAACAGGTGCTACTTCGGACAGAGTAGGCCATTGAGAAGTAAAGTCCTCTCTCGACAAACAAAGACCAAATTCTGGAAGTCACTCGTCATCCCGTCCTGCTATATGGTGCGGAGGCATGGACGATGACAACATCTGATGAGTCGGCATTACGAGTTTTCGAGGGAAATATTCTGCGAATTGTGCATTGGCAACGGCGAATATTGCATTCGATGGAACGATGAGCTGTATGAAATATACGAAGACATTGACATATGTATGTAGTTCAGCGAATTAAGAAACAGCGGCTAATTAGGTCATGTCGACCGAATAGACGAAAACGCTCCAGCTCTGAGAGTATTCGACGCAGTACTCGACGGGGGAAGGAGAGAAAAAGGAAGACTTCTACTCCGTTGGAAAGACCAGGTCCAATTTGTCACAAACACAAGTAAATGAACGGCACAAAGCATTCAGTGAAGGTTGTGAAGTCACCGAAAACTTGTCTCTTTTAATGACGATAGCAACGAAAAATAAAAAAAGAGTTTGAAAGTCGTTGTGTTGGCATCAGAGAAATACCAAAACACCTACCTCAACATCTCTTATGGATAGACTCAAGACATTTTGGTTAATTTTGCGGGTATGAAGCGTTGCTGGATTAGACTAATGGTTTAAAAAGAAATGTTTGACAAGGCAGTAAAAGACCTTAAATTCATCAAATGAAACGAAAATCAACGAAACCAAAATTCACTGCATGGCCAGCAAACTATCCCAGTCAAGACTTATAACAAGTGTTTGGAATCTTTTATTATCTCAAGAGCTTGTTTTGAAGGCAATAAAATTTTTTTTATCAAAATGAGAAAACATTTATTTAGTTTTGTTATTCCGGGTCAAATTTGATCAGATTGTATATCATCAGTCTTACTGAAAATTTTTTGAAAATAATACAGTAGATAAATAAAGGTCTAAGACATATATTCATAATTCTCAATCTTAAGCTGAAAACCCAAACTCTTATTTAGTCTTAGGTCCGCATCGACACTTACCGATTAATAC
Organism: Bactrocera neohumeralis; assembly: GCF_024586455.1. NCBI lineage: Eukaryota > Metazoa > Arthropoda > Insecta > Diptera > Tephritidae > Bactrocera > Bactrocera neohumeralis. Next base: position 77,370,366 of record NC_065920.1, on the reverse strand, counting down.
ATTTCCTCTGCTGAAAGCGTACACCGCCACCGCAACTGCGTGAGCAATCACCCCACTTGCCCCAAGTGCCCCAGCGCGGGTAGGGACGTTGACGTGGACCAGCGTTCGGTCGCTTCGTGCTTGCCACTGCTGAGCTTTCGCTTGTCGTCAAATCAGACACATTTCCAACAGCTGTGCTCTGTGGTGACTCAGTGCTTGTCGTTGTGGTTGTCCTTACCGTAGTGGTTTTCGTACTAACTACAATTTTAGGCGTCTCAGTCACAACATTATCGCTAATAATAGGCGCTTCGGGTACACTTGCCCCTCGCGCGGTTGGCGTTACTGTTCTTGTTTTCAAATCATTTAAAACATTAAAAGACTCTGTTGTCGGTTGCTGCATTGTAGTTGTTGCGGTTGTGGTTGTGGTTATGGCTGCCGCTGTGGTGGGCGTGGCGGCTAATACTGTTTGAACCTCGCTGTTGCCAATTGTAGTTCCAGCTGATGTGGTCTCTAGCCCCTTTGTTGTTGTGATCAATAGCGTTGACGTAGTTGGCGTTGTTGTAGTAGGTGGTTGTTGTTGTATGTCTGTAGCTACAGCTTCGCTTTCTGGATAAACCTCATTTGCACTCGTTTCAAGCCCTGGTTTCGGATAGCGCCATAGATTAGCCATTTCGTAGTTAGATTTCGGATGATTCACGAGCAACGCTAACCGATTGCTCTTCTGTTGTTTTCGTTGGTTCAGCCATTCTTTGTGTTTCTGGATAAAAGGAAAGAAATTGTTTAAGCATTTGAGAGTAAAACGAGAAAAACCGGTAATTTATATTGCTTCGAAGCTTTAATACCCATTATAAATGCAAACACTTCCTTGTAAGAACTTGATTTTGATCGCTCAGTTTGTATGCCAGCAATAGTGTACCGATCTCAACTATTTCTTCGAAGATTACACTACTACCTTAGGCAATAGTCCACGCAAAGTTTCTTAAAAATATCTCGTCAAATGAAAAAGGTTCGGCATACTACGATTTTTACAATGGATAATTTATTTGCGGAATCATTGCGAATGTTGGAATAGGCTTACATTGATTCAGTTATATCAAAAACACAAGCCTACGAGTAGTACAGAGTCTTCAAAGACGGTCGAGAGATCGTTGAAGACATGCCTCGTTCTAGACGACCATCGACGTCTTCAACTGATGAAAATATTAAAAAACTGAAGGATATGGTGCTATAAAATCGTCAGGCAAGTAGAGAGTTAGAGAGATAACTAGAGAGCGCGTTCTTGCTCGACCCATCTGATTTTTTTTCTTGCGAGTCCGTTCGAATGATTTTGAGCATTATGGATAGTTTTGTGGACATGCAAACAAGTCAACAATCATTGGAATGGAGAGAGAAAAACGAGCCGAAACCAAAAAAACCACGCCAAAGCCGCTCAAAAGTCGAAACTCGGAGTTTTTTTTTCGATATTCGTGCATTCGAAGCATAATGAATTTGTTTCGAAAGGACAGAGTAAGGAGTTCTATTTGACCGTATTGAGGCGTTTGCGTGTGAAAATCCGTCGAAAACGGTCGAAATAGGGAAGAACACTTCATAGTTTTTATACGACGATAATGCACCATTGAATCGAGCCACGATTGAAAAAGAATTTAAAGCCGAAAGCACCAGATTTGGATAGTGCGGTTTTTTTCCTTTTCCCCAAACTGAAATTGCCTATATTTGATACCAGTTCCTAATCTTCAATCTTTTTGAACGCCCAGAACCTTATTTTTTAGGCACAAACTTCGACACATTTCACTAAAAACAAATATTGCTTAGGCTTACATATAGTGAAAAACACGTATAAGGACCTCAAGGTTAAGCTGCCCAACGAATGGTCATAACATGGAATAATAATATAATTTCGCCATCTCACTGAAAACCGTACGAATATACTACTAACAGACGCAATATCTAGGAAAGCCATTTTCAAAATTACTGGAATGGCTTAGCAATTTTTCGTACTTTTCAACATCACGTTTTCTTGAAATTTATAATTGGACTTCAAAATCGCTTCGAAAGCTCATCTTGCTGTCATAGTTATTTTATTTATAAATTTGCGAAAATTTCCATAATTTGAGATCTAGCAGAACCCCGAACTCATTTTTACTCATTCCTCATCATTCACCAAGCATTGATCATTGTGTTGAACTATATATCTATATATGTATAGCTATATGTACATATACATACATATGTTCAAATGGTCTTACTGATCTTTAGAGCATCTTAATGATAAACGGAAGTACATTCATTGGCAAGCAACAAAAAAACCAAAAACAACAACGATGAGTACAGCGGATTACAAAGTAAATGAATAAAAAAAGCATACGCTTTCATATACACACACATACACGCACACAGTGTAAACAAATTTGGTTGCGCCAAAGCATGGATTTCAGAGTTTTATGGGTTTGGCGTCCATTAGAATCGGTTGCGTTGACAGTGATTATCAAAATTTGGAACAAATTTGATGGATCATTGAACGTTCTGACGAAATGTCACGCATACAAACACAGCCGAGCAGACATATGCAGTGTAACGCTTCAGGCAATGTTTATTACTGTTGTTGTAAATATTTGTGAAGGTCAATTGACTTGTAAATACTTGTCGCTCGATTTATCTCACATATAATTTCAGCCGCAAATTGATTTGCATTTTTTCCATTTTGTTTATATTGTTGTTTGTGTTTTTTTTTTTTTGTTACATTACATATTGTTGTTGCATTTGTTGATTTCGTTACATGTACTCCTGCGTCCAATTAAAGATGAGCAGGGCGCGTTAGCGCTGATATTGATCGTAATGTTCTTCGACATTGTTGTTGTTGCTGTTTTACTCGTGCGCTTCAGCTCAAAATTGAGTGAAAAATCATGCTGTTCGACGGCACACCCATGGGAAAAGTTCGACTAAATTCGGCTGTGCCGGTTTTTTCACAGTTCAAAAACTTTTTGGGCCAATGCATTTGCGTACACATGTATGTGTGTTTGTGTGTATTTATTGACATATGTACATGACAAGAATTCTTTAAAGTTCAGTAGTTTTGTAGGAGAAGGTCAACGGTAATAGGTACAACCGCAACTGCCAAGTGTTTATGGCATCGTAAAATTAAGTTTACGAAAAAAAAGGAATGATGGCGTAACTGCATTGAATTAAGACGTTTGACAGCATCATTAATTAAATTAATAATAATACGCCCATAATATACAAACATGTAAGTTGTTTGATATAACTGACTTTTACTCATAGGGCCTAACATTTATATTTATTTCTGCCTAAAAATATGTAACAATAAACGGTGATCAGTTAAGCGAACAATCAATACTTCTACGTTTATTCTACGCCGTTTCTTACTCAGCACACTCTGAGTTGTGCCGTAACTCAGCATAACAGTAAAGCTATACCGCTGTATCTGGCGCACAAACATCGGCAAGTAACCCTTCAGTAAAACATTTGACTACTAGTCAGGAAAGCATTGGAATTATAAAGCTTTTTGGAGAGTTGGTTCCAAAGTTGAGAAGTAGGTCAATATTTATACTCTCGCAACAAAGTTGCTAAGGAGAGTATTATAGTTTTGTTCACATAACGGTTGTTTGTAAGTCCCAAAACTAAAAGAGTCAGATATAGGGTTATATATACCAAAGTAATCAGGGTGACGAGTAGAGTTGAAATCCGGATGTCTGTCTGTCCGTCCGTCCGTGCAAGCTGTAACTTGAGTAAAAATTGAGATATCATGATGACTTGGTACATGTATTCCTTGGCTCCATAAGAAGGTTAAGTTCGAAGATGGGCAAAATCGGCCTACTGCCACACCCACAAAATGGCGGAAACCGGAAACCTATAAAGTGTCATAACTAAGCCATAAATAAAGATATTAAAGTGAAATTTGGCACGAAGAATCGCATTAGGGAGGGGCATATTTGGACGTAATTTTTTTTGGAAAAGTGGGCGTGGCCCCGCCCCCTCGTATCTCGGAAACTACTATAGCTATGTCAACCAAACTCTACAGAGTCGTTTTCTTCAGGCATTTCCATATACAGTTCAAAAATGGAAGAAATCGGATAATAACCACGCCCTCCTCCCATACAAAGGTTATGTTGAAAATCACTAAAAGTGCGTTAACGGACTTACAAAAAACGTCAGAAACACTAAATTTTACGGAAGAAGTGGCAGAAGGAAGCTGCACCCAGGCTTTTTTTAAAAATTGAAAATGGGCGTGGCCTCGCCCACTTATGGACCAAAAACCATATCTCAGGAACTACTAGACCGATTTCAATGAAATTCGGTATATAATATTTTCTTAACACCCTGATGACATGTACGAAATATAGGTGAAATCGGTTCACAACCACGCCTTCTTCCAATATAACGCTATTTTGAATTCCATCTGATGCCTTCTCTGTATAATATATAGTACATTAGAAAGCAATGATGATAGCGGAATAAAACTTTACAAAAATACGGTATTTGAAAAATATGTAAAGGACGTATAATGAAATCTCGATTATCACTTTATCATGCGAGAGTATAAAATGTTCGGTGACACCCGAACTTAGCCCTTCCTTACTTGTTTTCAGTAAAAGCTATTCTTGGGAATACATTTTATACTATAGGTATACCGGCTTCCATCTCCAAAAGAAAAGATAAATAAATATATACTTAGTAGAGGCTTCAGGGTCTGAAATAGAACTATTTAACACCCTGAACCAGCAACATAATTGAGGGCAGCCATCTAGCTAAATCTTTACAAATCTCACTTGAGGGCGAGAGATGGGATTTTTATAAATATCACTTAACTCAGACAAAGTAAGGTTAAGTTATAGTGAAAATATTTCCTGAAATGAAAATATGGTGAAATTTCATTCAATAATGTTTGTCTTATCCGCCCGGAAAGAAAGCATAGTAGCCTTTCGAGTGCGTGAGCGTTAAGATACAAATGTGTTGGTGGAACATTTGTTGTGAACAAGCCTTAATTTTTTTCTGTTTATATGGCATGACATCTGTCAAACATATTCAATAACTCAAAGTCATATTTTTTCATTGTGTCGAAAATGTCAAAATTTGTACCGAAAAGTGATCATCTGTACCTTGGTGCGTGTTATAGCTATTTTATCTGCCTGACAGTTATCTAGGATATCCCTATGTCCTGGAATCCATTACAGGTTTATCGTGAAATAGAATCCTAGATCTACTAAGAGATCAAGGCATTATTTCTCCAACTTTGGCGAAAGCCTAAGAGACTTTATTGATTTCAAAGCCGCAATTCTATCTGTATATATAAATCTTGCAAGCACACTTCTTATCACAACAGAAAGGATTTCTTTAATTGATGTGATCTCTGCTTGGAAAAACTGTAGCGGTCTGATAGACGAAAGGAGAATTTGGTATCTGGTTTTGCTGAAAAGACACAACCTCCCACTCAATTGTCTATTTTCGACCCATCCTTATGGATGTTTATACCTTCGCCCTGCTCCACCTCGCCACACAGTTCGCCACCCACTCTTCCCTGGAAGGGAAGGCAATATTGGTGACCGAATTTGAATTCAATTCTATAGCATTTTGGAAATGCAGAATCACATCGAATACTTGTCGAGGCATATGGTGATCGTGCTCTATCAAAAGCTTGCGATGAAAAACGGATTTATTTTAAGAATACTAAACGGAAAAAGTCATGGCTTAATCCGGGACAACCAGCAACATCGACTGCACAGACACATCGATTCGGTTAGAAGGAAATGCTCTGTGTTTTATGTCATCATAAAAGTGTGGTGGTGTGGAAAAACGAATGGACCAGAAGACACGACAAAGTAATTTTGTTACACGACAATGCAAAGTACTTGACTGGGAGCTGCTACCCCGCTACCCCGCTCGCCGTATTCACCAGGTTTGGCCCCTCCCGATTACCATTTGTTTGTATCGATAGAACACGTATTAGTTGAACAGCACTGCGATTCAGATGTCGAGAATTGAATGTGTGATTTCTTTACATCAAAAGACGGACATTTCTAACGACGTGGTTTTCATAAAGTGCCAGAAATATGGTCAAAATATGCAAAAGAAATGATAAGTACTTTGAATAATTTTTTTTTTTTTTTCAATTCCCATTCACGTAGATTAATAAACGTCGCAGCGTAAACAGCTAAGGAACAGTCAGTCAACAAAACTAGTACCTGCTTATGCTTTGTTTAACTTTTAAGCTTTGTTTATGACCATAAATACTTTATTATACAACGATTTCAATAAAATAGAGATGAGATTAAGATGAGTTTTTAAGATTATTATATTGTTATACGATACGGCTGCCAGACGAAAAAGTGATGCCAGAAAAAAGTAGTGAAGTGTTGGAACATAACAAAGCAAAAGTTTGCGAAGGAAAAGATTATGGTTAAATATGTTCAACATGAGAATTACCAAGTTAATTCACATCCAACTATTTCGTAACGCCATGACAGAAGAACATTTACAACTAGGCGTGCCTTACAACCTCTATTGTTGAAGTTGACGTGACAACATAAAAAATATGAGGCAATACATGTGATAGCTCTTTTGTATTCACCAAAAAATTTGCAGAACGTCGACGTCTGAGCTTCTGTATGCAAGAGACAAGGGTTCGGGGTGGTAAAACACAATATTTTAAAAATCTTACATAAATTGAAAAACCGGAAAACCCCTCAAGAATTTATGCTATTTATTTGACAAGATGTAGACAAGTTGAAGTTTTGAAATGAAAAATAAACGCTTCTTTAGAAAAACCTATCAAGACTTAATTATACTAGAATTTTAAACAAATTACTGGACTCTTTTTATCTGGACTTACCCGTATTCGTTCAACAGTCGATATGTCTGCACCAACTATGGTAATGATCAGCAAAAGAAAGAGACACAGTCTGATAAAAGAAGAGAAATATATTTGATTAGAATATTAGTTTACAAAAAACAAGTATATTAAACAATTTTAATTTTAACTGAGGAACACAACTGTATAAAAAAACACATTTCGATGGATTTTACCTATTCAAAAAATAAATATGTTTTGTTCAGTATTTTTTGACATTTCATCTTGGAAAGTCTTACGCCTGAACAATGTTTACAAATCGTTCAACTTTATTACGAAAATGTAAAACATACAAAACACAGCTTGTGCAAGAACTGAAGCCGCTCGACCTTCCAAAGCGACATTGCTGCGCTCTATGGACTCCTGAAAAGTTTCAAAAAGATCGGAAGTTTTCGAGCCGAATTTTGTTCAGCGATGACGCCCATTTCTGGCTCAATGGGCTTATAATGAAGCAAAATTTCCGCATTTGGGACGAAGAGCAATCTGTAGAGGTTCAAGAGCTGCCATTTCGACCAGAAAAAACAACGTTTTGGTGTGGTTTGTGGGCCGGTGGAATGCCGCTGTGAACGTAACCGTCAGCCGTTATTGAAAAAAATGTTCTTTCGAATGATTATAGACTTTTCCCATAAAAATTTGAAGTCTCTCTGTTTTTTTTAAAGCAGAGAATTTAAGGACTCTGTTTTCTACGCCGTTGGAAAATGGAGTTTGCTAAAACGTATTCAACTTTTTTTTTTTTCAAATACTTATGGTGTATTCTTAAAAGATGTACAAATATACGCTTAAAATGTTTCAACAATTAATAGAGTTGTTAGCCTTCTTCATGAATTGACTTTTAGCATTAAAACTTATTGAACCAAAGTATGATCTACAAGTACATACAAACTATGGATTTGAATATTCAACTCAGAAACTTCATTTTTAAATTAAGACACTTCAATCCGAAGAAGATTATCTATACAACATCATATCGACATTAATGGGAATGCTGCCAAACCGATGAATACATTATCTTTATAGATATGAAGGCATCTTCAAAATTGCAAAATTAGAAGACGTCCGAGTTGCAGTCGGCCTTTTTGAACCTGCAGTGGCGCTATAAATATATATATGCACATAATACATATATACAGCTGTGTGTGCAGTATATTGGCTGCTGGAAGCTGTTCGGAGGCACCCAATCAGAGCAAGCAAATGAAGTGCAAAATCATCAGCAACAAGTGACGGCGGCAGCAAAACATAAATGCCAATATGTGCGCACTCGTACGCATACATATATCAGCTTAAAAATGTATATAGTATATCTGCTATAAATATATGTATATATATATATCAGTATGTGTATATAATTCTAATGTTGTGTATGGATTTTGAAAAATGCCTGCTGAAATGCGGTGCGCACAGCTGAAGATGAAAATGAAGATGTTGCAATGCAAATTGAAATCATAAGTGAATTGGACTAATGGAGTGTTGAAAAATAGAGTAGCTTTGCTTGCTCTCTTCACATCGCTGCCGCGCAGAAGAAAAATCGATTTTGTGGAAACAAAAACGCCAAGCGATGTAGGCTAATGGCAAGCGCTACAAGTAGTAAGCACATCTTGACAAATTCGCTCCGCACCGCTTCAGTTGCCAAAGGCGTTTTGTTAGACCAATTTAAATGGCGAATACTGTACCACCGCGTAAGTTGCAATTTGCAACGAGTTCATTGATGGTAAATTTGGTCTCAAATCTAACGGCTCACATTGAAATGCAAAATCGTCAGAGAGTCTATTTGGTATTAGTGTAAATACATCTGTTTAAATGTTTTCATTTCGATTATTATTTGTTCTCACTTTTGCGTAGATAATCTGGCGTGTGTTTACAAGAGTTGACGAAGAGTTTGTTGTGCAAAAATACCTTCTCAAAGTGGATTAATAGAGCTGGCAATACCGCAGGTATAGTTCTAAAGTTTTTACCGTTTCTGTTTTATTTATTTATTTAGACAAAGAACAAGTTTCTTAAAACAATTGTATATCAAATTTTTCAGTTAAATTTTTCAAGCCTTACCAAAAAGTATTTAATATCAATGCCAATAGCATAAATGTACTTTAATATAAGATTTTTTGTATGCCAGCTATTAACGCATACGCGGGAAACAGCAAAGGAAGAGCTTGCTGAAAGAATACTCTTACAGATATTTCTCGCTGTCCTCTTGTGCTCTGGCAATAGCTTATCACAGACCAAAACTTGTGCGGCTGCGAGATCCTTTTGGCCGTCTTGTCTGACGCAAATTATCAAAGCTGTATGGATGAAGGCACTTTGTTCTCAACTGTCTAGGTTTTGCCAGACCGATGTAGAAACATCTCGGTAAAGGTGTATTGGATATTAATCGCCTTAAAAAATTTGTGGTAAGTTAAATGTGTTAAAAGTTTTGGCACAAGAACCAACATTCACAGTTGTCTAGTGGTGTTCTGCGTCAGTTGCGTCGGTCCTACGACCTGACCTGACCCAACCTATTATCTTTTTGGCCGGAGCAGTTCCATTTATCTTTCTGAATATGCTATTAATTAATGTATACATTAGATTATAAATATTCTAAGCCCCCTATTACAGTCACAAACGTTTCCTTGCTCATCATAAATAAGCAAAGCCGAAAGAACTCTAAGAGGTTTTAAATATTCAAGAAAGCGGGTGGTCAAATAGCCCAGTAAACTGTTATGTTTTCCAAAAGGTTACAGCGTTATTCACTACCGTCCAAGCTTTCTTCAAAAATCGAATTCGTACATTCAAATTACAAATAAATAAGACTTTATTTTTATACAAACATGCGATATGCAAAAATAAATGATTACAAACACCCATTTTATTTAGAAAAGCGAAAAAATATTTGCTGAGTTTAAATAATTATTGTGTGGAAAATATTTATATGAAATGACGCATTTAGGTATAACATAACAGTAAATGACGAGATATACTATACTTATACTAGGTAGTAGGAACTCTGAGTCATTAATATAGGGTCTCTCTTCTAATATTGATGACATCTTCCCTTAAATGAACGATATATAATTGTCCGATTTTCTGACATACTTTAACTTTCTATAAGTCTAATTCTAGGTCCGCAACCTATCTCTCAAAAGCAAACCTTATAGAGGCCTGAATTTATTTTTGTTTTTCCTTTCTTTACCACAAATATTTACCAACATAAAATGACGTTATAACCCTCAATTGGGGGTACTTTTTTCGCAGACCACAGCACCTACAACTGTTGTGGATCATTGACAGCTGTTCAAATGTCTACAAACTAACTAAAGTTTAAACATATTGTCGAAACGCGTGCTGTTATTAGCTCATACAAGCAGATTTTCAACTTAAAACGTTTCTAGACACGGCCGCGTAAAGAACACGCTAAACACAGAACGGTAATAGAACAGTTAGCGAACCAGAAATTAAACGATGGAAAAACGTAAGCATTTTAGCATAGAAAGCAATAACGGCTGACTGTGAAGAATGAGTGCCAAAAATTAAATATTTCGTCATAAACGCTGCAATCGAAACGCACCCCTTTTTAAACCGCTTTAAACGTCACACATTCTACGAAATTGAGGGACTATGAGTTGCATTCAAACTGAGTACTTGTTCTACAAGCAAACGACATTTGTTCTACAATAATTGTTAATTAGGTAAAGGCATCAGTACTAACAGTAAAAACATGTCTTTGGAGTATCAATTTTATCAAAATAAATAAATGACGCACGGCAATGTTTTCATGGGCCGGTCGTCAGTCTTTTAAAAACTCTTGCATCGTTTGGAATTCTTTATGTCTTGCAAGAAACGCGATCAATTGAATGTATTTCAGTGTTGAAAAGTTCGCGAAAAATTCCGGAAACAGTTCTAAAATAAACCAAAAGCGAAAAGGAAAATAAATAACATTAATCTAATGGTGACTCCTTCGGAAAAGGGTTTGTAATAGAAATATTTGCATAAAGTTAATGGTGAACGCCAAAGAGAGTTGATGATTGAAGCTCAAATAGAAATTCATTTTTTTTGTTTTCATTGTATACTTTCGAGACTGTAAAGAAATCTAGCGGTCAAAAGTAAAAAAGTAATGAAATATTTTGGAGCAACTCCATAGAGAAAAGGCTAGTAATAAGATCATACAAGACAAACGTTAAAGTACATAAACCAACTTAAAATGACGGCAAAGTGTTGTTTGTGTCTAAAATAAGTATATCGGCAACCTACTCAAAACAAAAAAAGCAACATTGCATCATGACCTTCACTCCCCAACCTTATTCAGTATCATTGATGTCCTGTAATTAGGCCTGACTTAGAAACGAGAGAAATTACACAATCGTATCTAAAATGATATATCTCGATGAATCATAGTAATACAGGGTTTTTCTGGAAAGTAATAGGAATGATTTTCTTCCGAGCGTTCTTAGAGGGCGTTCCTAGCTAACGAACGAGCGGCTGATCAGTTGTCTCCGAGCACCTTGAGAGTCAGGACAAATATTTTCGCGCGACGTGTTTCTGTGAATGGTGCAAGCCGAAAATGCAAGCAAGGCCGGTATCCCAACACTGCCGCAGCCGCCCTACAGCCCAGATCTGGTACACCGAACTTTTTTTGTTTCCGTGCCTGAAAAGACCGATGAAACAGATCGGCTCTCAAGGCTATTCCGGAAAATGCCTTCCGTGACACCTTAGTGCTTGGAAATCGCGTTGGCATCGCATTTATTTTGAAAGTTTTTAAAGAACTGTAAAGATTGGTTCAATAATCTTTTTTAAATCGACTCACTCCTATTACTTTCCGGACAATCCCTGTAAACATTTCTCAATTAATATAAGCTCTAAATTTAAAAAGTGAAGATTCTAACAAACATACAAAAATCCTCATCATAAATTTTTTCCTCAAAATAAATTTTTAGCGCCTCTCTTTGGAATACGCCATCTGCAGGCACTGCTGCTCTTTTTCAATATAACTGTGGTTTATGTGAGTCGCTTAAATGTATCCGTCGCTATAGTGGCCATGACGAACGCCAATACAACGAATCCAGATTTTCCGGTAAGTTCTGGAGCATACTTAATTTTAGTTCTATACTAACAATCCGTTATTTAAAGGAATATGACTGGAATGAGCAGCAGAAATCATACGTACTCTCCAGCTTCTACTGGGGATATGTGCTCACACAGTTTCCCGGTGGTTATTTGAGTCGTCGTTTCGGCGCCAAAATAACTATATTCGTCGCCACATTTGCCTCCGCTGTTTGCAGCTTCATAACGCCTGTCTGCGTGCGTTTCGGCGGTTGGCCCGTATTTTGTGTCATACGTCTGTTACAAGGTCTTTTCCAAGGCGTTATCTTTCCTGCCATACACGACCACCTCGCCAAGTGGTCGCCATTGCATGAACGCAATCTTTTAGGAGCGCTTAGTCTCTCCGGCACTGACTCTGGTACAGTTGTAGCATTGGCGTCAAGCGGTCTCATTGCCAGCAGTTCACTGGGCTGGCCTGGCATTTCGTATGTGTCTGCGTTACTATGTTTTGCGTGGTGCGCGGTTTGGCTTTTGTTCGCAGCAGATAATGCACCTTCCTCAAAGTTCATCACGCCGAAGGAGTGCAAGTATATTGAGACATCACTTGAACGCAATGATGACTTTCATAAACAAAGAATACCAGTACCATGGCGTGCAATCTTCACTTCGGTACCGTTTCTAGCCTTCCTCATAGGACGTTGCGCCGAGGCTTGGGGCTTCACCACACTGCAAGCACAAATACCATCCTACATGAATGGCGTGCTGAATATGGAAATCAAGAAGAACGGATTATTCTCGGCACTACCCTACCTGACAATGTGGCTTTCGTTGTACGTCTACTTGGCGATAGCGAATCTTCTAACCAAACGCAATATACTCTCTCTGACAGCGGTGCGCAAGACGATCAACACAATCTCTCTATGGATACCGGCACTCTTGCTTATTGGTATCGGTTTCTTGGACTCCTCTCAGCCAACACTTGCAATCGTTTTGATGACACTCAATGTGGGCATCAATGGTGGCTCAACCATAGGCTGCACACTCAACACAATCGATCTGGCGCCTAATCATGCGGGCATACTAATGGGCTTATCTAATACTATCGTGAATATTGTGCCGATCCTCTCGCCGCTACTTGTAGGCGTCATTGTGACAGATAATGTAAATGGTTTTTTGAAATTTGTAAACTAAAATTCTCTATATTAAATATTTTTCTATGTCATAACAGCACAATCGTACGCAATGGCAAATCATCTTCGCAATCGCCGCCGTGATTTTCTTCCTGGGCAATCTGTTTTACATTATTTGGGGCACCTCGGAAACTCAGCCCTGGAACTCGGTGGATTTTCATCAAGAGAAAGACGCAGAAAAGACGGTGTGCAAGCAAGTTACTGCAGGGAAAACAGTCGAACATTCGGAAAATGTACAAAATGAGCAAAAGGAGAAAATTGGTGATAAATATAGATCTGTTGAGAGCACAAGACTTTAGAGTATTTATAGTTTAATTAGTTTGTAGTTTAAGTATTATATTTTATATATATATGTAACACACATATGTACTTGTATATATGTATATGACGTGAGAGATGTTCAAAAAAGTAATTATATAATAAAATTACAGTTAAAACATTATATTCTAATTATTTAAACAAATGCTTATTTGGTAACATACGCACTTATAGACATTTAGATCAGAACGCAATGGAAGGTTCTACTTATTGGCAAAACAGCATAAGTGATGTGTAAAACGGTAGATCATAAATATACAAAGTTCCTGCTGACATTAGGCAGAAAATACTGTAGAAACATAATTGGAATACGAACTGGTCACAGCCTCTTGGCGGGGCGAGACAGAATTAGGCTGACAAATCAAGAAGACAGCAAGAAATGTCAAGAACAAGTTGGAGGGAAACAATGGAGCGTCTTTTGTGCACTTGTCCCGCATTGACAAGGCAACGTATCAAGCATTTCGGGGCCCGAGGGTATGAGACACTGGAAAATCGTTAGTGAAGCCACAGAGTTTATTGAAATTCGCGTCAAAAGCAGGTGTTCTAAAGAATGACTACTTTTCATGGATGACATGTAATGACATTCCATCTGATATCGCAAAAGACCACGACTGGTCTACGCGTGGCGCATTCGTCCACCAGACTAACCTAACCTAACCTAGGCGTTGATGTCGATCTTAACAAGGATCAGCATAGATCGTCGGTCTGTTGTGTTACTTAAAACTACTGGTAAAACGGAATATGTTAAAATTTCCTAACACGTAGGATTTTTTGAGTTGTAGTCAAGGATTGTAGGGGTCAATCCACCACCGTTTGCTAAAATGAATAAAATAGATGTAAAAGAAAATTTTTGATCTCAAATTCGCATTCAGGACATCTCAAACTTCCCACAGATCTCTTAGCATATCAGTCCCAAATTTCCTTCAGATTTGATGAGTAGTGTAATTAAAAATATATTTTAAGGAAATAAGTAACTTTTTCGTAGTACTCTTAAGATTTCACTTTAGTAGGAATAAACTGTAGCTATCTATAGAATGGGATCGGATCGGTACTCCCATATCCTCTTGTTTTCTACTACTAAATAGCTGAGCCTAAGGTAAACTTGGTTAGCGCTGGGCCACCATTGGTATATGCGCTGTCACAAAATCCTTTAGGCCACAGATCGATTGAAAGAGACCTCGTAATCTCTTTGCCCTCAGCAAGGCTTGCCTCTCCCTAGTTTTGGGCCTTTAACGGGCCATTGCCCTATTGGTGTCCACGCAGTAAGGCTAGGAAGCCTACCAGACGCCATCTGCAGAAGCTGTATGGAAGAAGATGAGGTATAAACAACTCAACAATTCCTTTTTGAATTTCCCGCATTTTGGGGGTCAAGACTTAAGCACTTAAGAGCACATACCTTCAAACATACAACCGAGCTGATGGTAATGGAAATTGAATGCCTGTGCAAATTTAGATTGACTACTAAGCGTTTTGCTTATTTATAGTTTCTATGGACTCACAAAGGACTAAATATAGTAGTTCACGTGTGATCTTTGATCAGCCATCTAACCAAACCTAACCTATCTGTAGCTGTCAGGACTTGGGGATTCAAATAATACCAAAAACATTTTCAAATAACAATTGCCTTCTCTTCATCTCTTCTCTTCGAATCTTCAGTAATATCTAACTCTAATTTCTTGGTACTCATTCCAGCACCACGTTCCTCAAAATATTTAAGACATGCAAAACTAATACGGCTGTGTAAACTGGTGAGACAGCTTCAATTCCAGCACCAGTCTATGTCTTAAATCCTGGCAGTGAACGAGGGCAAGACGAAAATCTCCTGTCATCAAACAAACAAATCAGTATCCATAATAAATAACCTGGAACCAGCGTCGTTAGAAATAGACCTGTAGAGAGCCAGTCCTCTCTAAAACAAAAACCAAACTCTATAAGTCATCAGACTTGGACGATGTCAACAACAGACATAGTTCAGCGAATTAATACGACGACATCGACATAGTTCAGCTACGCTGGCTAGGTCATGTTGTCCGGATGGACGATAACACTCCAGCTCTGAAAATATTCGACGCAGTACCCGCCGGGGGAAGCAGAGGAAGAGGAAGACCTCCACTCCGTTGGAAGGACCAAGTGGAGAAGGACCTGGCTTCGCTTGGAATATCCTCAAATATACGCCAATTAAGAAGAAGAAGAAGGGTGACAGCTTCAACAGGACCAGTCTATGTCTTAAATCCTAACTTTTACAAATCAGTATCCATAAATACCTTCTTTAGACCTGTAGAGAGCCAGTTTTAAATAGTGGCAGCCATTTCTCGTTAAAAATCACTCATATACAAATCTTATACATATGCCTCCAGATATATCCACCCTCAAATATACGCACACATATTCATTTGAAGACTTGTCTGCCGTCAGTACTCCTAAATTCACTTGTCATATTAGATGCATGACGAACACGCAACATGCAGTTACTATTGACCACCAAATGTCAATGGAAATGTTATGCCAACCTTCAATCAAGCGAACCGTTAGAAATATGACATTTGACGAAACCAGAAAAGCGCAACAACAACAAATTATAACGAGATAAATACAAATAGACGCCATTAGGAAAAATCACAACAAACGAGCGAGCATAGAACAACAACATGAAATAATGAAACGTAGAAAATCACTGTCATGACATGTGAGCACGCAATGTGCAACCAGAAACCACAAAGACATTCACACACATACATATATATAAATTTGAATTGTGTGCACAAAATGCCAGTAGGCGATGTGAAGGGTTAAGCAATGAGCAGATAAGCGATGCAATCGGCAGTCAGCGGCGAATGTGTGTGGGAAACAATTAACTACTGATACTTAGAAATATTAGAAATATGTTCATTGATAAATTAGTACCAATACTAAGTATGTATACTTAGTTGTGGCTATCGCCGTTGACACAAGTGACAGCTGACGATTGCTGCCGTTTGACGTTTGACCGCAACCGCGAATTCCACGGATATTTATCTTGGTTAGAGCTCACGATGGAAGGTAAGAATCAGTTGCGTGCAAGAATTTGTGGGTTGGGTTCGAGGTAAATATCACATAGTGCAAATTCTTACAAGTGTTTAAGTTAAAAATGTAAACAAGAGATTCGCACGAGTAATATGAAAAAGACAACAGAAATCCACTTTATTTGACAACTGATCACTTTGTTGTTACTAGACAAAACACCTATAGTTTGACGGTCCAATTTTTAACAGAGCTGGTATAGACATCTAATCGAAAATGACTCAGTATACAAGATTTAAACTGCGCAAACAGAATCGATAACCAATATTTTCTAAATTGGTACAATCTTTTTATATTTTTCTCTAAGTTTTCCCCATATCTTCACCAAAAATGCAAAATACCGTAACATTACTTTTATAAATTTATAGACGAGGGAAAAACGATGTAATAAAAACTACTCATATTGGAACACAATTAGAGTTTTGGTTATAAAATGGTTATATTTTGGTTATATACTGGTTATATCTGACACCGGAAGATGAAATTTTTGTCTGACGATTTTTACCATAGAAAAAAATTTCAACAGGAAGTTTGCTTAAAATTTTATGGTTTCCATAGAGTCACAGCCACGGAATCGTCGAAAATATTGTAGAAGTGTTTTCGGGAGTCTAATTTATTACGAACAAGTATATGAGTGACACAAAGTATTCAGTGAAGTTCGTGATGTCATCGAAAACTTGCCTTATATGAGTCATCTACACACCTTTGTTGATGACGATTACAACGAAAAAGTTAAAGAAACAGTCATGCCAGAGATATCAATGGATCTCAATATCTCTTAGAGACTGACTCAACACGTTTTGTTTAATGTTCTCGGTATGACAAGTATCAATGCTAGATTCATACCAAAATACCTGAATTTTTTTTTTAACGAAGAGAAGTCACAAAAGAGATGTCTGACAAGGTAGCCTCCGTTCCTTCATCATTCATAATCACTGACGCCGAGAGCTCGGTTTATGAATACATACGATGCCGAAACTATCCAAAAATCTAGCGAATGGCGTTCCAAAAATGAGCCGATACCGAAAAATTTCGCTGAAGACACTGAAAGCCATTGTAGCCGAAGCTTACATATAACAAGTGTGAGAATCATTGGATGAAGAGTTGGCATGTTTGTATTGGCTCAAGATTTTATGTTGAAGATGGTAATGAATATTTGTTTAAAATTGGTGAAACAAATTTATTCATAAACCTATGAACTGTTTCAGAGTCATTGCTGAAACCCTTTGAGTTCTCTTGTTCCTTCTTTATTATAAAATGGAAGGGGTTCTAGAGCATTTTAATTTTGAAACCATCTAACCTTGCAATACACACATTTTATTAAATGATGTCGGTTTCCATTACACTCAACATTTCTTCCTTGCCTAAGCTCCTAGTTTAAGGGGTTACATGGGTTTACGGGCTTCAAGAAATCGATTCTTTTTTATTATCTTATTAAATTCTACAACCTCCAGAATATTGTCAAGTTGTTACGAGTAATAGTCTCCAAATACAGCCTTGAGAACTTGCGCGCTCGAGGCTAGCTAGACTAAGTACGCCGTCTTTAAATGAGTTTCCCTCGAAACTGTGTTTTTGAAGTCGGTTGGAAAAATTTTTCGCGAACTACTCAACCGATATTCATGAGATTATACACAGGTCATTGAGATACAATTCTTAAAGACTTTGACGAAGTATTTTTTTCGATTAGAACTATTTGAAAAAAAATGTCGCGAAATTTTCACTGTTATTTGAATTTTTTTGTAAAAAGGTCTGCCAAAAATCCAATTTTCAGTTTTCTTTCTTCCTCCAAGTTGTAAATTAAGTTTTTAATTAAACTTTAGATGATCCTGTAAGGAGTTATCCTGCCAACGCGGGCGCATCTTTTTTCCGAGGGGTCACCGGAAATGACGTCGCAATGGCCTAGATTAAAATATTTTTTTCCAAAAATTTCAGTATTTCTTTGTTAATAGTGTATGTTTATAACAAAAAAATCTAATAAAATATTTCATTTTTATATGAGAAAAAATTGTTGAAAAAGGCTATATTTTACCCGAAGAAATCCATGTAACCCCTTAAGCCGACACATGCACTCGTTTAGGCAATGAACCATAATAAGACAACTGGTTTAAGAATGCATCGAAATATGTGGAGTAGAATGCGAAAGTAAAAATATACATATGTGAATAGCAGACCTTATTAAAGCCAGTATTCTAGCACTAAAATATAATTTTTAACATTGGGAGCTTTTGAAGTGATCACAACACAAGTTGAGTTGAAATAGATTAAGGTCCAGGTTTTTAAATGAAATTAAATTATAAATTTGTATAATACTGCTGTTCTTAATTTAACCGGCTATATGTTAGATCAATATTATACTAACCTTTCTAAAGCTCACAGTATTAAACAGACTAACGTACATACATATGTAGGAAGGTCAACTTTTTTAATATTTTATTTTTTTAATGAATATAAGAGTGCATATGCAGTCCACAGCTGGCGCGCATATCTCCACGAAAGCACAGTAAATAATACTACAGTTATTATTTTATCTCTAACAACCATAAATAACACAGCTAAGCAGCTTAACTCTCTTCGCAGCACAAACACACGTACACACCTATTTTGCCATAACCCGCCCTACTCTCTACACGCCCTTACTGCTAAGACAATTAAAACGAAATAAAACAAAAATTCAACTACGATTTTCATATTAAGAAGCCATAAATTCATTTAAAACATTTAAACAAATAAAAAAGTTGTAGCTTCACTCATACACATGTTGTTATCTTTTTTCAATTTCATTTCATATAGAGAAATATTAATAAATAAACAACCGAAAAAGAGGCGCGTGCTAAGAAATTCCAAAAAACGCCCGCAGTTGCCACCCACCGCACTGTCGGACCGCTTTGAGCAAAATTAAAAAAAAAACACATTTTGATTGCTTAGCAAGCACATAAATTCTTACAATAACAACAAGGCGCGCGTTTGCAGAAGTCGCTGAATTCTCAGCAGCGTTTTGAGCTTTTACGATTGCTTTTAAGTGAGTCTGCGTTGGTCATAAACCATCCAAGAATGGGATTGTGAGAAATAAAAAGACGACGCAAAGCGCCCAAATTAGTGGCCTACGGCGCGCAGTTGAGCTTGGGTGAATCAGTGACAGCTCGGGTCGCCGCTGACTGCCGGCAAGCCGCCTGAGCGACAGCTCGCCGAGTGTCAAAAATGCAATTAAAAACTGAAGCTGAGAAAATGGAAGCCACTTGAAATGCACCACCATTAAACAATTGAAGGCAATTAAACTCTTAAGTTCGGCCGTCGATGCAACCGAGACGAATGCGAGAAATGCTTACTCCAAA
The DNA here is from genome assembly GCF_024586455.1 of Bactrocera neohumeralis. Lineage (NCBI taxonomy): Eukaryota > Metazoa > Arthropoda > Insecta > Diptera > Tephritidae > Bactrocera > Bactrocera neohumeralis. The sequence goes on along the minus strand of NC_065920.1, from coordinate 77,350,612 downwards.
CTGTGAAATTGTGCAACTTCTTTGCTGGTAATTAGCTTTGATAAGACACTAGATTGCCAATATATAAAAGAGGGTGTAAGAGGGTGAAGCTGCGCTCGCGGCTTGTTTTTCGGTCGTAGTGCTTGAAGTCCGCTCGAATGATGCGATTTCTCGGTATTTTCAATTGGGTAATTCGAGCTGCCTTTGGATTACATAACTCTATCTTTCAATTATATATGTATATATGTATATGTATATGTAGCTAAAGTTATTATTTTTTATATTCTATACATGTGTATGTATTTGTGTGTTTTTTTGTTTTTTGGTGGTTCTGTGTTTGAGATGTATGAAATGATTTATGACAGCACGCTGCGTGTCACGACCGGGGAGTGTAGGCTATAATTAATAAATTATGTATTTATTGTATCGCTTGCTCACACAAGTATTGAACGAGTGCACCAACACTTTCATATAATAATCATAAAAGGCATGGAAATAGTCGTAAAACGTACAAAATCTGTTGTCACATAAAAGTATCGACAATTCGGCGAAGAAACACACTGTCGGAATTTGGGTTTGCTATGAAAAATTAAAAATAAAACTCCTTAGAATGTGTTATTGCTCTTTTTTTTGTTTTTTCAATGATTAAGTCATCAATTTCAGTCACTGATTATGTTTGGATCAACACTAGAATACATCGCTTCTCAACATACCTAAGTACATATGTATTGGTAATGATGAGCAAATAACTTATTTTTCGATAAACTAAACTTTTTACAAAATTTCTTTGGTTATTGTAAAAAGGAAAACATAAAATAATTTTCATAATTTCGTTAAAAAATTAATTTATTATATACATACATATGTATGTATATATATGTACATATATATATTCAAAAACGCTTTCAAGCAGCATTTTTCAAATTTGCCGCCGCGATTACTCGGAAACAAATTATCAGAGCACTATCGCGATATCATACGGATATATATAAGTATAGATGCAATAACTCATAATTTTCTTGATCTGACCAAAAACTGAATATGGTAGGCCAACAACAATTCAAAATTTCGAGTAAAATTCGAATTAAGAATATCTTCTTGTAGAAAATTAGGCTGGAATCACTACAGCAATGGAGGGCAATATATAGCACTGTCGGAGATCGTGTGTGACTCGAAAAATATTTACTTTTTGTCTTCAAACTAATCTTAAGAGACATACATACATATATACGTATCTTGACTGTCGAGAGATCGTTGAAGGCATGCCTCGTTCTGGACGACCATCGACCTCTTCAGCTGATGAAAATATTAAAAAAGTGAGAGAAAATCGTCAGACAAGTGTTAGAGAGATGGTAAGGGAGCTCGACATCAGTCTGTTTGAATGATTTTGGTGGATATTTTGGGTATGAAACGCGTTCTTGCCAGACGATCTCAAAATCAAAGTGAATCTCATTCTATTTTATTCGGCATTCGTGGTTTGGTGCATCACGAATTTGTTTCGAAAGGACAGACAATCTATAAGGAGTTCTTTGGCCGAATGGAGGCGTTTGCATGAAAACATCCATCGAAAACGACCGAAATTGTGGAAGACCAATTCATGGATTATACACGATGTTAAAGCTCTATCGCATCGAGCCACGATTGTGACTGAACTTAAAGCCGAAAACGCAATTATTCATTCATCGATCAACAACCGCATTCACCAGATTTGGATCCATGTGATTTTTTCTTGTCCCCAAACTGAAATTACCGCTCCTTGGAACCCGTTTTCAGTCGATCGATGAATTCGCTGAATGAGCTGAAAGGCATCCCAAAATGGGACCAGCATACATTCAATATTTCATGAACAATTGACTGTAAGAAAAATTGTTCACGTTGCATCCCAAAAAAAATTTCAATCGCTCAAACTAGGCTGGTTTAAATTGGTCGAGAGAAATGTTAAAAAAGAATAATATGGCGAGTCTTCGAAACACGTCTATGATATCGAGGCAGCTGATGAATCATCAAATGACTACTTTGTATTCCCTTACGTAAATAATTAACTAAGAATTCAAAGTTTTTCGACATCTGTAGATGCGGTTGATGCGTTTAGAACGCATATTTTGTAGATACCTCAATCAGAGTGACAAACAATAGGTACAAATGCATGCGATAGTGTATAGATCTTACAGGAGAATATTTTGAAATCAAAAGAGCGATTTTCGTTGACAAAATTTGTTTTTGATCTCTAATCCCGAAACATAAGAATCAACCCCAATTGATACAGCACTGTTTCCAAACCATCGCCATTTTTAGATAGTCGCACTGTGTCCTTTAAGACTTAAAATATTTTGATTTATTTTTAATTTGTCTTGGAAGCACTAAAATATATTTCTCTCACGAATAAGTAATTCTTTTGGTCATAATTAAAATAAACTTATTTTTGACAAATTTTTTAAAATTCTACTCACCTTAGTAATCGTGCTGGCCCCATCATATTCCAACAACAATGTAACCACATTTTTTTATTTGTTTGTTATACTTGCGCTCAATTTATATGAAAGGCTTTTAAATCACGCACACAACTCTGGCTTCATGAGAAAATTTTAAACAAAATTCCTTTTATTTTTTGATAGTTTTCAATCAATACTAATTTGAAATTCTATTAGAGCCTATGCCAACTTAGCTGCCACAGAGTTCACTTTTTTATTTTGTTCAATTTAACTGACTCACTCGAGGAACCACTTGAGCCAGGCTGCGGAATATACTCACACTCATCGGCGTGCGATGGAGCTGAAATGAAAGCGAAATATTCGTAAATTAGTCATCTGTCAGAGAAGAAATTGAATTAATAGATAATTTAAAATGGACCAAGCGCATTTTTGTGTTCAGCGAAATTTGAGAAAAGTTCAGAGGTTCAATGTGTAGCAATTTTGTAGCTATCATATAGAGTATATATTTTATAAAATATTTAGTATTTGTAAGTAAGTATATAAAACATGAATGCTCAGTAGATTCCTAAAAATTATCATTATTCCTTATTTGTTTTTGTTTATTTATTTATTTGGCTTTTTTTTTTGCGTAAAACTCGATTCTCTTATCGCGCTGAGTGTCAGAGCTGTCTGATAATGCTAATTGCCGCCCAAGTGCGAATTAATTCATCTTTATTTTTAAAACCAGAACTAGTTCATTTTTATGTTATTCAGTTCTTAAAACATAAGCACGTTCATTGCCTATTTTTATTTTAGCTTATCAATTCAATAAATTTAATCACACTCATAGTTTTTCTCAGATGACTAAGTACATATGTACATATACTTAATAAAACTGCACTATGGATTAAAAGACTATTAACATTTGAATCGGCGAGGTAGTGAGAAAGTATTGGGAAGTCGAAAAAGTCTTTTCGTATTTTTAATCAAACTTCAACTTATTTTTTTTATATTTATAATGAACTTTAATGCACCAAATTTGTACCATTTTGATCGACCACTTTGTGCCATGTGTGCCAACTTTATTGAAGTTCTGCATTGGACGAAACAAGTGATAGTCCGATAGTGCAAGGTCAGGGCTATAATGTGGATGCATCAAAACTTCCCAGCCAAGCTCTCCCAGTTTTTGCCGAGTCGTCAAAGATGTATGTGGTCTAGCGTTGTCCTGATCGAAGACGAAGCCCTTTCTGTTGATCAGTTCTGGCTGTTTTCCTCGATTACTTGCTTCAATCTCATCAGTTGTTGACAGTAAAATATAGAAACAATTGTTCGACCAGCCTAGAACAGCTCATAATGGGTGATTCCTTTTCAATCCCACCAAACACTCAGCATAACCTTACGAGGCGTCAATCCTAGCTTTGCGACCAGTTGTTGAGCTTCACCACGCTTGGATCTTAATCTTTTTCGACATGTTTGTCGTATTTTCGCCTCCCGTTACCTTTCGCTTCAGATGTGGATTTCATTTCGTTTCATCAAAGAATCGCAGATGTTAGTTAATTCGGTCCATTAAATTTTTCACAGACAATTCATGTGGTACCCAAACATCGAGCTTCCTTTTTGTAGCCAGCCTTTTTTAAATGGTTCAAAACCGTTTGATGATGAATGTTAAATTCCTTAGCAATGTTATGGCTGCTTATGAGACGGTCCTGGTCAATCTTTTTCATCATTTCATAGACTTTTTGAATGATAGGTCGACCAGAGCGAGGTACATCTTCCATATCGAAATACGAAAAGACTTTTTCGACTACCCAATATTACAAAATAGAAGTACCTCTCCTCACGATGTCATTCTTTAATATGAGAACGGAGTATTCAAAAAATTTAACTTCGTCCCTATGCAGCCGATATTGAACTTCAATCCATTCGAAAAACTGATCAACGGATGCCAAAAAATGCATTCGAACACCAGTTGTTTTAACCTCCAAACCTTACCACTGTTATTCAAAAATATTTGCATTGAAATTTTTAAAGAATTTAAAAATTCAGTTCACATCGAGATTTACGATCCCAATAATGCTAAATCAATACATTATTCTTTTTATAACGTTTTCGAAAAAAAAATTATTATTCTAGAACCAAAACACACAGCAAGAAATTCTAAATTTCGAAGAAAAAAATCCGTTTTCCGATTATACAGTCAATTACCAGACGCACCAAAGTATATAAAAAAAATTGCTTCAGCAAAAGCTCCGCCAACAAAACGGTATTGAGCAAGCTCATGTATGAAGATCAATTTCAGATAAGTTCTCAAAACATGCATTTTAATTTGATTTTCTAGTTTACTGTGAAATCAGTTCATAGAATGTGAAGCAAATAATGCAACTATTAGATAAACGATTAAAAACAAAAGGAATGTGCAAAAAAGCGTACTGTCCAGCAGCAAAAAATAAATTTACGAAAAGCATTTGGGTGGCTGGCTGGCTGTCGATAGCCGTCAAGTCGGTAAACCGTGATAGAAATGCGTAACTGGTATGTGGATGTCGATACATTTGTGTAGATAACTGTATTCAAATATGTGCGTGTAGCATCAAAGCTACTTCTACATAAACCGTCATTTATGGAATGACACTCCCTCCCGCTTAAATTAGTTGACGAAATAAAGCACAAAAAAGAGGCAAAAAAGAGGCAAAACAAAACTTAAATAAACTGGAAAAAATTAGCAAACTAGATATGACGGCTCGCGCCGGCTGGGAACTTTTTACCGAGGTGGGGTGGGGGAGGGGCGATGAAATTATACAATACCCACAACAATAGAAGCTACTTAATTGCATAGTTCAAAAGGTATTTTAAGCGTTTAAGTAAAAACTAAATATAAATATATAAAGGGTGATCCATTTCGAGGTTACCTATTTTTTAAAGACAAAATAAGGAAATTTCAAATTTAATGGGGAATGTTTATTACATTTGAAACATTCCTTGTCATTTATGTTTTGAATATTATCTGTTTCAAATGTTGGCCGCAGCTATGGCTCAGATGGTCCATCAGTTGAGTTCAATTTTCGATGACTCGTTCGAGCATTTCGACTGATAACTGGCGAACGACACATGATGTTTTACACCAAGGCCTCAATCGAAGCGGGATTGTCCGCATAGACTTTAGACTTTACATATCCCCACAGGAAAATTCTAAGAATGTGATATCACTCGATCTTGATGGGCAATCGACGGGCCTAAAACGTGAAATTATCTGCTCACCGAAGTGTTCTATCAGTAAACCTATTGATTGATGCAAGGTGTGGGAAGTGGCGCCATCTTGTTGAAACCAAATGTCACCAAGATCACGAGCTTCAATTTCAGGTTATCCGCTTATCATGGCGCCCCACAAACCACACCAAAGCGTTGTTTTTTCTGGATGAAATGACAGCTCTTGAATCTCTTGAGGTTGCTTTTCGTACCAAATGCGGCAATATCGCTTACTTACATAAAAATGGGCCTCATCGCTGACTAAAATTTGGTTCGAAAACATCTGATCTTCTTCGAGTTTTTCAAGAGCCCATAGAGCGAAGCAATATCATTTGGGGAAAGACGAACAGCTTCAGTTCTTGCACAAGCGGGATTTTGTACGCTTTCAATTTAAGATCTCGTTGAAAAATGCGCTAAGTCAATTCACACGTCAGTCCGAGCTACTGCGAACGGCGCCGAATCGACTCTCCATGGTCTTCGTGTACACTCTCAGCTACGGCTATTATATTTTCTTCACTGCGTACTGGACGTGGTCCACTCGGTCGAATATTATCCAATAATGAAAGATGGATCTCAAGATAGGTGATGGTGTTGGTCAGTATGCCGATTATGTTGACCATAAGTTGGACGAAGCGCACGAAACACATTCTTTACAGAACGTAAATTTTGAGAATAAAGTTGAACGATTTATAAACGTTGTTCAGGCGTGATCTGTCAAAAAGGGCTATTAGAAAAAGTACCTATACTTGGTACCAGATGTGTATACACCTAAGGCGTGCTTAGCTGGCTGTATGAACACTTCTCACTTTATAATATAATTTAAATGCAATTTAGTAAGTTTTCTCGGCTGTTGTAACTATCAGCGCAAGCGCATATTCCAATGCTTTGTAACTGAATCCAATGGCGATTGTCTCTATATAAAAGTATGAGCATGTGCTACAAAGATATTTAACTACTTTTAAATTTATTACGGTGCGGAAGAATTCACTGAATTCCTGCCAAAATTTTTGCTCCAATTTTTTCATTTATTTTGTCTTCACTGCACATCGCAAATCAATCAACAAAAAATGTTCAAGCAAAAAAATTGAAAATAAAAAATTTATATTAAGAGGCATTTTTATGCATACATACCAACAAGCACATATATTCTTATATGGAAGCTGTTTAATCATGCGCAACATGTGGGAGATTTTTTGTTGCTTTTTCGATAACTCGAGCCACCACACAGCAGCTGGGCAACAGGCGCGCGCAGTGGCTGAAATGGCTGAAGTGGCGTTTGTGGTTCAACATAAAATAGCTTAGGGTTAGATTTTGCATCAATACATATGCAATAATGTATGTATGTGAATTTATATATACCATATACATATATAATATGAAGACATATTATATGTATATAAGCATTGAAATATGTAGAAATATACATATTTTGTTGCCAATTACTCTAAATTATTGACTTTGAGCTGAGCTCTGTGATATTTGAACTATAAAATATATATGTATATGCACTGAGATACAAGTATATAAATAATTTATTAATGTGTATGTATGTATGTATCGCAGTCTTTTTTACTTTTTGCTATTGAACTCTGTGTTCAATGGACGTTGGAGGGCAACATAGTAGAGATCGCTGTTAGAAAATTCTTAGACTTCCGTTTTTGATAGATCTGCAAATTAGTTGTTGTTTATGAGCATATACATTGTATGTATGTATGTACATGTTTATTATGTAAGTGATTGAAAGATAAATCGCTGAAACTATTGCAAAACAAATGTGTATATAGTGTATGAGCATGCTTAAAGCACTAAGTCTTTTAAGACCGCGTTTACACGAGAACCTTTTTGTTATTCATTATCAGCAAATTCTCTTTTGGTATCGATGTATGATGGCCTTATTCACCCTTTACTAAAATATTTCTGTTATTTTATACATGTTCGCCAAATACACACAAAAATAGATACTAAAATTGAAATTTCCGAATATATTCATTTGAAATATTTCTTCGTCGAACCCCACCTACAAACCGGTTAAGGTGACAAAGAGAGGCCTCGTGTCTGACTAATAACGTTGCTAAGTAAATTTAACCATGTCTCTCTTCTCTCCTAATGTATGTACTTATATGTATATGCAAACTTTGGGAATAGTTTCTTGAGATATCGTTCTGAATTCTGAATAAAATCTGCACACGTCCTCTTCTTCCCAAGAAACTGCTCGTTTGTCGGAACCACCGATATCGAACAACTATAACATAACGCTGGCATTCAAACTGATCGATCGAAACTTTTTTACTAGACAAGATTCATATTTTCGAAAAATTCGGCATGGATTATTACGACAAAGCTATAATCTTCAAATATAACCCTAGTATTTATTTTTTATATATACAAAATTTTTTATATATGAAAAGAAGTCATTTGACGATTCATCACGTGTCACGATATCATAGACGTGTTTCGAGGGCACTGTTGTTTTTTTTTACATTTATCTCCACGAACCTTTGTTTGAGCGAATGATAAATTGTGTGGGATCCAACGTTAACAATCTTTTTTCCAGACAACAACTAATTTTGGACAACCTTCACAAAATTCGTTCCCAGATTGCAAAACTTCTTTTCTTTTTTATTGGCGTAGACACGGCTACTGCGCCAGTCGGACTTCCGTTTCGCTGTTTGGCGCCAATTGGAGATTCCAAGTGTAGCCAGGTCCTTCTTCACCTGATCTTTCCAACGGAGTGGAAGACTCCCTCTTCCTCTACTTCTTATCTCGTACAGCTCATTCTTCCATCGACTGCGGTATTTGCCGATACTAATGCTCAGAGTTCAATAAATCTTCCGCAGAACTAATAGATTGTACCTTCTCTATTCAGATCTGCAGCTCGAATTATATTCTCCAGGATTTATTGAAGAAATCGCACGATAGGGAGTCGCCTTGGTTGAAACCTCGTTTGGTATCGAGAGGCTCGAAGAGGTACCAATCCTGACGGAGCTTTTGGTATTGCTCAATGTCAGTTTACACAGCCGTATTAGTTATGTGGGTATGGTGTGAGTCGATTCTCTTTTTACGGGTCTTTCTCCGATTTGGCACATGGTGGATATCTGGTCGGTTACTGATTTTCCAAGCTTGAAGCCATACTGATTAGCTTGTTGACGGTGGCCTTTACTCTTTCACAAAGTACGCTCGATTGAACCTTTTATGCGATGTTGAGAAGGCTTATCCCACAATAGTTGGCGCAGATTGTAGTATCTCCTCGGATTGGTCGGGCCGTACTTAAATTCCAATCGTCGGGCATGATATCGTCCAACCATATTCTATAAAGATGCCGATGCATGCTCCTTATCAGTTCTTCGCCGCCGTGTTTGCGGCGGCACACCATGGGCACCCGCCACTTTGTTGTTCTTCAGACGGGTAATTGCTATTCGAACTTCTTCACGGTCGGGCAATGGAACGTCTGCTCCATCATCATCAATTGGGAATCGGGAATTTCTTGATGTTAAGTTTTCACTAGCATTCAGCAGGCTGGAAAAGTGTTACCTCCATAATTTCAATATGCTCTGAGCATCAGTCACCATCCACCTCTGGGGTTCTAAAAGAGTAGAAGATTGCAAGACTAAGGTTGCTAATTTTTGCCGAAAAAAATGTAAAGCCATACAAAATGAGCGATCAAAAACAAAATAAAGAACTTCTTATAAGATCCTTCTTCGTTTATAGTATATCAAGAAATGTGTCTACAAAGAACTGACCAAACATTTTCCATTGGATGCAAATAGTTGACCGATTATGCTTTCAGATTTAGTTATACGAGTGTATGTGCTTGCTACAAAAAAATTCCATGTGAGGGGTATTATATGGTGCAGCCAAAGTAAACGTGTTTTCTTGTTGCTTCTAAACTTAGTTAATATTTATTAATCAAAAATAATATATTTTATGTTAATATTTCGGTATGTAAACAAATACTTAACCATTTCACTTGCACTCGAGTAAAAGCATTTATTAAAGTGTGGTCCTATAAGCTTTTACTTTCAGTTTCTCAGCATAAGATATACATACATATGAACCAGTAAGTACTGTAACTGTGCCCACTCAAAAAAAGTTCCAAGACGAAATAGCCGAAGAATGCTCTAAAAGCCATTGCATAGACTATGACGGATACCAAAAAGCAGAGTCATTGAAAAACTATGCAATATTTAAAAGTATAAAATGAACAAGAGTATAAAAAAGCACTTTAACTTGTCAACAATGCAAATGACGAAATGATTGAAAACAAGAGTACACAAGTTGAGGAATTGATAACAGCGAAAGAAACCCCCAAATGGGCTGGTACATACATATGTACTCGTGTATGTATGCAATGTGTGTACGAGATAGTAAATAAAAAATGATAATTAAATGAGATTTTCTTTACATATTTGGGCTACCATTTGTGGTAAGACATTTTAGCATACAAACACCAAGCAAGTTGTTTGCCATGTCATTATTTGGACATTAAAACGTCAAGTGCAGTTTCCACAGAAATTACGCAATGTGGGTTGGTAGATGGAAATTTTATTTTCTTTCGAAAAGAAAGCAAGAGTCATTACACATAAGCTTATATCGTCTTTGCAAGTATCAAATAGATCAAAATTGTGTTTTAATATTTTTACTAAGCATTACTTTGCTTATAAATGAACTATGTACTCTGGCTCCAGATGTTGTGACTCTAGGTATTTCTCTGCTATAAATCACTTATTCCATTCGTTCAACAATCATAACCTATTCATTGAACTAATATCAACAAAAGTAAAAGCTAAGTGAGAAGCTTTGTAGCTCCGCCTGAGCATCGAAGTATTTTGCTTTGTTTGTATATCTCATGATTGGTTTCATAAATGCAACTCCTTGCGTGAAGTTCTGCAATGTAATGGTGATAAATCTCTTGTATTGTATAATTTTTTTTAATAAAGGGTGCCTCAATGGGTTTTTGGCAATTTTAAACACCTAAAATAGTAGTATTCGCTTCGTCATGCATTTGACAGTTGCGAATCGAACATACTATATCAGATTCCAATGCAAACAGCCTTCACTTGTGGTGCAACCTTGCGCTAACATGTATTCTAAAGCAAACGCAATATGAGCAATTGTTCCACGACTCTTACGTGGTGGAGTAATTATTTTTTTCATGTCAAAAAAATGTTTTAAAAACTCCTGTCCTGTCAGAGACGTTGAACGTTTAGTGGAAAAATTTGAATCCACAGGCACAGTACAAAATGATCCCGTGCCAGATAGACAAAGAAGTACCCGTCGTGTCGAAAATATTGCTACCTCTAGCGCATCTATTGAGGAAGACCCAAATCAGTCTTCCACAGGTCGTTCTCAAGCGTTGGACATCTCTGTGACGTCGTTGTGGGGAATTTTGCGAAAAGGTCTTGGCCTACATCCTTATAAGATCAAATTGACGCAAGAACTGAAGCCGCTTGATCACCAGAATCCTCATAATTTCGTGAATTGGACTGAACAACAACCTGAAAATTATCCGGATTTTCATCAAAGAATCATCCTCAGCGATGAGGCTCATTTCTTGCTGAACAGCTTCGTAAAGAAGCAAACTATGCGTTATTGGTCAGGCAGCAACCCACCGTACTCCGTGAGTCAACATTGCATCCAGACAAAATTACGGTTTGGTGCGGTTTATGGGCCAGCAGCGTCATTGGGGCGTACTCTATCCGTACTTCTATGGGAATCGCTACCGCTCAATGATAAATGAATATTTTTGATCCGAATGGGATAATATGGACTTGGATAATATGTGGTTCCAACAGAACGTCGCCACAAACCAAACAGCGAATGTCACAATCGATTTATTGAAAGCCAAGTTTGCTGACAAGTCAGCAACGATTGATGAATTTCGTACGAACACCGAATGTGAAATTGCAGCAGTATCGGTCGATTTATGCTTGAAAACCGTCGAAAATTGAGTTCATCGTCTGGACCTCTGCAAACGTGGTCGTGGTGGCCATGCAAAAGAAATCAAGTTCTATACATAATGACATCGAATGTACTTTCACAGAAATAAAGAATTTCATTGATATCCCAAACCGTTTTTGTTTTACTTAATAAAAACTTAGAAGCAACCACCAATTATTACATTTTATACCCATTTCATAAGTTCATAATTTGCATTTCTATTTGTTCTTGCAATTTTATGTGACCAAACCACATTACCAACTCTTAAAAGTTATTAAGAATTATTCAGAAAAGTTTGCAGCGTTTTTTCTTCTTGTGGGACACCCTTTACAATACTCACTGCTGCTGCGATTGTAATCAATAAAGTTATTTGCTGGCCAGATTGGTAATTAAAGACGCGAGCTGTCAGTTTATTGACGTTTCTAAGTGTGGAGTTGCTTTTGATCTTCATGCGCCTAATAAATGCACGCAAATGAGATAAGTTTGCGATGTGCTAAATGCCTGCAGTTGGACAAATAATAAACAAAGTGAAATGTTGAACGAATATTGCAATAGGAAGGCAAGATTTGCACGAATATTGAAAGGTTTATGTGCAGACTTCGACGGCAGCGATCGTACCATAGCCAAAAGCATATTGTGTCTACTTATTAGTGGATTAGGTTAGTTTAGGTTCGTTGGCTAAACCAATAATTCGAATAACAGCAATTAATCTCCACCTTCTACAAACATCATGCATTTATCCAATCGCTTGACTCCAATAAAGCACACTTAAGCATAACATCGATTATAATAACCAATACAAAACTCTTCAACTTCTCAACTCCTCAACGCCAACTTCTCGTAATTTAACTTGGTTATAAGTTACGCGTCGGATACACTTAACTATTTAGCCACGATGCACTTAATCAATATAGTATACATGTTTGTTTGTAATTCTGTATTGAACATTTGATTTGGCTCTGCTTTCGTTGCTGAGCCATTTTGCATGCGACCTGTCACCTTTGTCCGTCTGCGGATCAAATTTTGTGTTGAACTTTTCTCCATCGGCGCGCACTGACGTCAAGAATAATGATTGATGCACTCGAGTTTTGACAGACCAACAGCGATTGCCCAGCAAGTTCGGACGCTTCCCTTTCATTGTTGCAATTACACCGATGCAGTACCGCTATTGTCTTACGGATATTCCACTTTAATGTTGTGTGGTCAGTGGAAACTTTTGCTTTTGTTATAGCTATTACTGCTATTTCTGTTGTTGTTGTTGGTGAAGTTTTTGGTTACAGTTTTATTATAGTTCCATTGGCGTTCCGCTAACTTATTTGACTTGACTGAGTTTGAACAATGCTTTTCAATTGCTGCTTTAAAGTGAGAGCTTGTGTATGCAACATATTCTCTAAAAATTAATTCTGGGTCACTTTTTGGAAGACAGTTGCAATTTTCACAGCTTTCGTTTCTAATGTTCGTTGATGGCAACTAGTTTCCACAATTTTAGCAACACTTTTCAAAAAAAAATACTATTAGTTGGACAATAATTTGACAGCGAGACGAAAAAGCAACTTGTCAAAAAGATATCTAACATCTGCTAATATGACGTCAGCAAAGAAGCAGTTTTTGATGAGTACTTTAAAATATGCTGAAATCGTTTAGAGAGCGAGATAAAGCCTAGTGAAAATTTCAAGAGAAAGGGAATAATTTCAAAGTCGGTATTCTCTTAATCCACAACATACATTTTTATTTGGAAAATTTTAGTATGGTTTTCAAACAATATTTGTACACTGAGCAACGTATATTAAGTTTGTCACGAAGTTTATACAATTTTCCTTTTAACGAGTATATACTTAAATGATCAGCGTGGAGAGCTGAGTCGATTTAATCATGTTCACCCATCCTTAAATTTATAAGCGAATTAGTTCCTCACCACGATCTGAAATTTTGCACTCGTACTTTTTTCCTCAAGAAGCTGCTGGCTTGGCGGCCAATATCGGACTGTTATATCATATAGCTGCTAAAAAAAAATGATCGGAATCAAGACCTTGTATGGAAAACTTTCGTATTTGACAAGATTTCTAAAAATTTGGCATATGTTACTTTCTGAGACAAATGAAATGAAGAAATATTCTAGATTGGAGTACTATAGGCAGCTTTCCAAACTGAATCGTGGGATCTTTAAAAATTTGGTACAGATGAAAGAAAGCTACAACATCTGAAAAGATTTTGTAGATCGAACTGCTATAGCTTATAGCTGTCATACAAACTGAACAATCGGAATCAAGTCCTGGTATGGAAATACTTTGTATATGTGTGACTGGTTATTTTGATACACATTATTTTCTAAGCCAACGCTATAAAAGTTATGTGAAGAAATGTTCTAGATCGGACTACAACCTGAACAAAATTTTACATAGAACTTAACTTTCTCAGACAATACCTGAAAAAATGATTCCCATCGGATCTCTATACAGTGCTGTCAGATTTGTGGATTTTTCCGGATCTGGCCGATTTTTCAAGCCTGCTAAAGATCTTGCGGATTTATACCCGGATTTTATGATTTACCCGGATATTTCAGAATTTTGTACATGGAATGTGTCACTTTCGATGAAGTGATTGTGATTGTCTCACTAATATTTGATGTCGGACCTCACCTGTCGTGTCTCTTAATTTCTGTGTTAAAATAAAAAAAACGCTCTTCAAAGAAGATATTCCACATTATGGACTCTTTGACTATATATTTTGGTAATTTTTACCGGATATATTTTCCTTCTCCTGAATATTTTTCCGGATATTACTTGTGACTCTTTTGTAGTTAGTGTGCGCTATTTTATATCCGAACGAAAGACAATGTTCAAAAAATTAACATCCTGCGTTTAAAAGAAGATTATGTCGAGCAAAACGATGCGAAGTTTATAGAATTTGACAAAATAACAAAAGATAATGAATTAATTAAATTAGGAGTCAAAATCAACTGTAGAAATGAAGCGTCTTATAATAGATATCTCCAATTCAATGTGAGAAATCAAGAGATCGATTCTTTCCTTGGAAAAGGCCTCCAATTTTATATGGCTTTGACTACAGAAATCAACAAGCGTTTCCCATGTGCTGAAGAAGTTTCCCATATGCTGCAAAAGATGACATAAACTCACAACGAATTCAGAGCAGTAAAAATATTGTTTCAGAAAGGTCTAAACCCTCTGAATTTCTTGGAGAACGCCGTTGTCAAAGAGTTTCTACTAGTATGGTTATTAGTTGCTAAAAATCGAGTACTATTACATTTTTTCGCTAATTGCGGGAGAAGTTTTTCCCAAATCAATTTCATTAAAACTAAAAAGCGCAACAATTTGTCAACTGAGTCAATCGATTTTCGATGTGGACAAAGTTATACAAAGACTTGCACAAAGTCATCTAAATCTAATTGTAACAATTGTAGACCTCAAAATTTACTTAATGATGTTTTAAAACTTTTTGTGAGGTATACAAAATATACGGTAACATATTATACTCGTATGGTTCAACGATTCAAGAGACATCAAGCGCAGCCATATACGAGTACAAGTATAATGTCTGGTTGGATGAGAACCACCAGCCTTGAAGGTATTCGATTCAGTATCCGCTAGTGGAGGCAGAGGAAGAGTAAGACCTCCACTCCGTTGAAGAGATCAAGTGCAAAATGACCAGGCTGCACTGGATATCTCGAATTGTCGCCAAACAACGAAAAGGAAGAACGACCAGGGCACTGTTGTAATCTCGGCTATAACGCGTAAACAGTGTCTACGCCAGTAAAAAAGAAGAAAAAAAGGTTTTGTGTACATAAAAAGGGAATCAGCAGACACAAATATAAAACTCTACTTAGGTTACTTATCGAAAATTTTTCGAAATATTCCCTCCACCCTCAAAATTCTTGCCTAGCTCGCGAAATCATGTTTTTCGCCAATTTAAAACAGTTAAGGCGCTTCAAGAATTACCAACACTAAGATTTTATGTCGCGCCGTTATAATCAGTTTTTATTGCCACAACAATTTGCCACCACAAATTATCACAATAACTAAATGTTCCATTTGTTATTTACATACATTTACATATACAAATTTATTGGCTTGGCTTTGAATTTGAATTGGCGCTTTCGTTTTGACACCGCCCATTTGGGAGCAACCACATATTTTAGCCATTATAGGTATATAGTATGACTCATTGTGTTTTTATTTGACACACGCATTAATAGACGCACATAAACACCGCATAAGCACATATATGTACATAGATATATATATTTAACACTTGTCGTGTCGCCAGAATTTGGTAAAATGATTTCACACATTCTCGACACATCACTGAAGCATTTCCAAAATTATGGCAGGCATTTAAAATTCACAAGTTATCCTTAAGCAACGCCGCAATTACTTAATCATCGTAATTTCTATAAATTCTTTAATTAATCACCAAGCTTTGAAACGCCACACGATCGCTGTGAAGTGCTTGGGTACCTCATTCAATATTCCACGCTCGCCGCAGTAACCGAAATTATGAAAATATAACAACAAATAGTGGCGAACGCCGCAGCATAAGCGGCTCCAACAAACCCATTGAACTAGTCATAAGTCAGGTTCATTTATGCTACTTATTATGGGTCGCGGGAGTCGCTACGCTCTCATTGCGATTATGATAAATTTCTTTTCAAATGCTTTCTGACACATGGAAAATTTATTTCCGTTTGTTCTTTGAATTGGTGCATTACTTATTTTTGGTTTTTATTCGCTGTTTTTTGTTTTGTATTTTTTTAATTGTTTCTCTGGTCAACGGTTTATTTATGTGTTACGCTTTTTAGGCACAATTTCTTTTCTACTTGTAATAATGAGTTTGGTTTAAGTTTAATGATTTCGTTTTTGTGGGTAATTAAAAGTAGTGCATTTTTAGAAATAAAAAGAAAACAAAAACAAACGTTAATGACGATTGCACCAAAGCGCATCCAGTTTCACAAATAAAGAAGTTTTCATATACGAACTTTATTTTGATCATCGTTCCTTCGACTGCGGTATTCGCCGTTGCCAACGCGCAAAGGACCATAAATCTTCCGCGCAACATTTCTCTCCAACATTCCTAAGGCCAACTTATCAGATGATGTCATTGTCTATGGCACAGCATCATAATGAGGGATTTATACAGTTTGGTCTTTGTTCATCAAGAAAGAACTTTGCTTTCCAATTACTTACTCAGTCCCAAGTAGCACCATGTTGGCAATAGTAATTCTGCGGTAGATTTGTTGTTGGCATTAATACTGATCACTATGACATATTCAGTTTAAGGGATCGCTCAAGTCTAATTGCAGCACTACCTGATATTGCCACTGTGCTGTCGGAGAGAATGTCAATCCCTGACCGCTACCTTAATTGCAGTCACCTTTGCTGTATAACATATAAAAACTACAACTTTATATGCTCTCACATCTTCATAGCTCATATCTACACAACAAATTACATGAAGGTCAGCAGCTATCTTATTAAAAGACCCATAATGGATTATCACTCAAAAGTCAAAACTGTCGACTGCCTCATTTGAGCGCCACCGTAAATTTTAATCTCAAACTCTTAATCACAAAATCTCACATTTAAGTACGTACTTTTAGCTGTTTGATTATTTAAATATACGGGCCAAAAACAACAACAACAAGCGTTTGACAGCTTATGCGTTAAGACATTTAATCCTTCAGTGTCGCCACCTGTGGCAGCTCGAACTCGTACTCGAAAACGAAATTGAAAACGAAAATAAACACTTCATGCATTAAATTGTCAGCGAAGAAGGCGCGAACGAGCGAACAGGTCTCCGACACAGACGCATTGCAGCAGGCTTGATTATTTGAATTTATAATGTCATTATGGGCCTAAATACATGCATACAAATCTACACGCGTGTATGTGTTGTTGTGAATGAAGAATGACTTGGCAGAAAATTGAAATTACAAATTTCGGCTTACCAATCTTTGACGTGCATTTTACACGCACACATATACATATAAGCAAATTTAAAGTTGTTGGGCCTTCCGGTTTCTCGATTCGTTGATTTTTCCGAACCACAAATATTTGAGTATTTTATATTTGTATAAGGTGGCATTTTCACATATATGTGTATGTATGAGTCTATGTTTAGGTATGTATATGTATGTGCGTTTTCATACATTTGTGCCACCCCCTACCGCGTCATATTTTAATTGCGCTTAGATAGACAAATGTGGCAGGCCTTCTCATTACAATTATTTGTCGGATTAAATGATAAGTGCCAAGTCAGCCAAGCGATAATATAAACATCTCTATTGTTTGATAAATAAAGGTGTCAGAGCAGCGGTGGCAGCTGGCTGCGTTGCATTTAAGCCGGAGTGCTACGTAATTTATCTAAATTTATGCAGTGACCTTGACATGTAGCAACTTAAAAAAATTTGAACAAATAGTGAAACATTAACAATGCGCTCGTGTTGAGCACGAGAAAGGAGGTCTTCTTTGGACTTAACCAATTATTATGAAAATTTATTTTTTAGTTTCGATATGCACTCATTACGAAATCCTCCCTTTTCAGCTGTGATTTATTATGCACTACATCATTTTTCTATTGCCAGTCTATTGGAATTAAACAAATGTCCATAATAAATATGCTGAAGTGTTGAAATGAGTAATTTGTTGAGCTAGTTTTGCTGGCGCAGATGACTCATCGATGAAATTTATTCTCTTAACGCATTTTAGGGATTTTTAAACAAAATAAAGGCGTAGAGAAATTGATTGATATGTTGATGTGAAGAGGTATAGTAGGTATGTATGAACGAATATGTATGAAAATGAAAATAAGAAACGAATTCAGTCGATATTAGCCAGTAGAGAAACATCGTAAATAAGGGCCACGACAGCGGAAAGTTTAAATGTTCGTTCTTTGCGATTTCGATAAGTTTTGTCGTTTGATAAGAATAACACAATTTTATGGTTCAAAATACACTTTATTATTTAGTATAGCATTAATACCTTTGCTCCAACTATCCTCCAATCTGTGGATCCCATCCCTGAAGTGAGAATCCGGAAGATCTCTCTTCATTTTATTAAAAACGCTTTTCACGCATAAATTTTTTGAGTTCTGGAAACAAATAGAAGTCGCAGGGGGCCAAATCCGGTGAATACGGTGGATGCTCCAACAATTTAAATTTTAATTCTTGGATTTTAGCCATTGTCAAAATGCTCTTGTGGCACGGTGCATTGTCCTGATGAAAAAGGATTTTTTTCTACTGCAAGCCAGGTCTTTTTTCAAGAATTTTTTTCTCCAACTGGTCCAAAAGGTTGCAATAATGTTCAGAATTAATTGTTTTACCAGTTTGCAAGTAATCCACAAACAAAATTCGTTGCTATTGCTAGCGAATGCGGCACCCTACTTTCTAAAACACAAAATTTCACTTAAAATATGACTCACAGATATGTAGAGCCTTTACTAAATCTCTCTCAGTCGACGATCTTGCAAAACCATATCCTGTATTTTCGCTCTGATTTCAAGTGTTGATGCGCTTTTTGGACGTCATTCATGTGGATCGTCTTCAAAGCTTGTACGACCATGTTTAAATTCAGCAACTCATCTTTCTACTATTCTAATTGTAGGTGAATACATGTTTGACAGCATCGGTCCAAATTTCTTCAAAAATGATGCCGATGAGAACGTAACCGTTAATGGCCACCGTTATCGCGACATGATAACTGAGTATTGGATGCCTGAAAATGAAGATTGTGATCTCGACAATATTTGCTTCTAAAAAGTTGGCGTCACTCTTCGGTGAGCTGATAATTGGCCGATTGGCCGCCAAAATCGTATGATATCACACCGTTAGACTTTTCCTTGTGGAAATATGTAAAGTCTACTGTCTATGCGTATAATCGCGCTTCGATTCAGACTTTGGAGAAAAACATCAAGCGCGTCAGTTACCAGTCGAAATGCTCGTAGGAGTCATCGAAAATTGAAGTTAATGGATGGACCATCTGAGACGTAGCCGTGGCCAACTTTTGATAGAGAAAATCTTCAAAAAATATATGTATGCCAAAGAATGTCCCTCCGAATGGTAATAAACATTCCCAATCAAATTTGAAGTTTCTTTAAAAAATGGCCTCGAAACCTCTGGATCACCCTGTCGATTGTAGATAGTTAACTCATTTTCTTCACTTCTTTACTATATTGAATTTGATTTCAACTTCTTACTTTAACTTCTTTAAATTTGTTTAATTTGGTTTCTTCTCTTCAAATTACTTTGCGACATCGTGCATCTTAATTACGAAAAATTCTGAACTATTACAAAAGCTTATAAATATTTGTACTTGAAATGGCAAACAGCTAGCGAGTCAGCGGCTAATTCATTACTCACTATGGTAAATATTACTTTTTAAACGAGAACAAAATTCCACTTTTCAAATGATAAAGTGTGGCATACTTATTCTAACATCCGAGTTATTTTTGTGCTGCTACAAAATATCACATGCAAATTTATTTAAATGTATGTATATGTGCAACATTGTTGTTGTAAATACCATATATTTACAAGCGCTGTTAAGGCTGTAACTGTTTGCCTACGCACCATTCGCAGATAAGACTGTTCTCATAAATTTGCTTGTGCTGTGTGTTAAGAACAAATATGTGTGTATGCCTAAAACTGCAATATATATACACGACATACACGCTTACATAAGTACACACCGATTACGACAGATGCTGATAAAAAAAGATACAATTCGCCTGGCAGTCTCGCTGTGTGGGTGTGAGTGTGTGTGTTCATAGGTTTTCAATTACATTACAAAAACACTTTTAATTAAGAACTCTTGTTCGTAACTGACTTGTTTGCTCATTATTGTTGCTGTTGTTGTGGACTATTATCTATTGTTATCGGCAAATAATGTTGCTAATGGAAGTGATGATGAAATTAACGAAATTCAATCAGTGGGTAAACACTTAATGGTTCCCATTGTTGTTGTGCAATGAGAGTTAAGCGATTCTCATACAGAATATATGCGAGTAATGAAGAATATGGGAGATTTGTTTGTCTATAGGTTTAAGTTCAAATAGCACTAGTGTAGGTGGCAGCAATGATATCATATTAGGCACATTTTCAGCCAACTTTGATAATAAACGTGACTTTTATTAACTTTGAAACAGGAATTTCAACAATTTACCTTAATTCTCACTCAGCCAAACTCTAAACAAGGCAGACATAAAATTCTTGCCTGTAGCACTCGCACAATAATTAATATTGTCGAAACAATTTAATTTTTTGATAAAAATGTTGATAAGTAGCACAGCGTGGATACAGGTACTAAGTTTAACATGGTGGCTGATAATTGATTTAGCTCTTGTTGAAAGTTCAATAATATTTTTCAATCATAATAATCATTCAAAAAAATTTGAGATGGATTAAGGCAGCATCTTGCTCTCAATGGGATTTTTTCGAGAAAATTTAATTCTTAACCATCCAAATATTTTTAATAGAGGCTTACTCTTACCCTGATCTCATAGGAATCCACGGTTTCCAAATGATGATGTAAAAAAGTATGAAATTCTATTTGCTTTTATAATATATACACCCTGTCAAGAAAGTACCGGGAATTCTTCATTCCCCCCTCATATGGAAGTCAGGTAAATTTTTTTCCCAGATTGGTACAAATGTTTTTAATTATGCTGCCAAAAATTAGCGCGATCTATCGACCAGTGTGTTTACAACAGCTGTTTATGCCAGTCACCCTCAGTAGTGTTTGTCAAATTTAACAAAATTTTTTAACGTATTTGTATTAAATTTTTGCCAAAAACTCAAAAAATATCATTGAGTAAGCACCGTATTCACCTGATTTTGCTCCATGTGACTTCTGGCTACTCTTGTAACTCAAAGAACCGCTCCGAAGAAACCGTTTTGAGTTAATTGAAGACATCAAAACAAATTCGCCGCGAGAGTTGAGGTGAAACAGCTGCTGTAAACACACTGATTGACAGATCGCGCAAATTTTTGGCAGCATAATTAAAAACAGTTGTACAAACCTAGGTTCTATCGAGCGCATTATGTGAAATATTAAAGCGCACCGTCAACAAACTGATTGGACCTTATCAGTATGGCTTCAGGCCTGGAAAATCAACCACCGACCAAAAATTCACCATCCTATGTGTGAATTTGTTATACAATTACAAATCGGGAAAGTTCTTTCCAAGCCATTCAAGGTTTCAGACAAGGCGACTCCCTAGGGTACGACTTCTTCAATCTACTCCTGAAGAAAATAATTCAAGCTACTGATCTGAATAGAGAAGGTACAAATGCTGGGGTCCGCCGATGACATCAACATCATTGGACATAATAACCGCCCCGTTAGTTCTGCTTTCTCCAGGTTGGACAAAGAACGGAAGTAAATGAGTCTGGTAATGAACAAAGGCAAGACGAAATATATCCTGTCTTTGAACAAACAGTTGTGGCATTCGCGAATTGGCTCCCATGTCACTGTTGACAATCATAATTTCGTAGTCGCAGATAATTTCGTCAAACAGCGAAAAAAACGGTTGCTACGCCAATAAAGAAGTAGATTCTTGAAGTATGAATATGTATTTTATCTCACCAGGTAGAAACTTGTTAAAATTTTTTCCAATCCGAAAACGAGAAAAATTATTATTATAGCCAAATTTTTCTCGCCAATCTGAAAAAAATCGATCAAATCACATTTATAATATACTTCTTGTCCGGTGCATAGGTTTTGTACATTCATTCATTTTCACATTATATTTCACCCCAACAAAATTTTATTATAACCATGAGCTTAAACAGCAAAAAAGGTCATAAGAGTATTATGTACTAGCATAACAGAGTCATTGAAGCATCACATTCGTTGAAACATATAGCCAAATATCCGTTAGCACCAAAGCAATGAAAAAACTGAAAGTTTTCATTAATTAAGATCAACGAAAAAAATATTTTAATTGTGGTACTTTTGCATTAATTATACACGCTTTGTTCACTTTCAATGGAATTAAGTAGAAAATGGCTTACAATTGAATCTGGAACATAAACAAGAATTAAAAATTCTCTGCGCCAGCAAAAGCGAAGTTACAACATTTTTCACCATTCAAAAAAAAAACAAAGAGTGAGAAATTCGGGACATAATAAAAGGAAATATTTCCCAAATTTACTAAATGTATTTTATTTTAATTGTCATGCTGCGGCCTCACATTAAAACAAAACTTTTAATTTCCAGCGTTCAAGTTGTTGGCCAAAGCTGTTAGAAGAAATTGTTGGCGGAAAAGTACAGCAATAAAGGCGCGAAACCGAAAGTGTGCAAACAAAAATAGTTTTCAGAATTTTGTTTTTATTTTTTAACATTTTGTTTGTGGAGTTTTTTGTTTTATTGCCACTTAGGCGAGTACTTTGCTGTACGCACTTTTATGGACACTTTTCCACACTCTTCTTTTTATTATTGTCACGCCGTAATGTTTTGCATAACAAACAAAACTTCTTAAATGTATTGGTAGATGTGTCATACACTTGCGTTAGAAATGTGAGCAACAGCGAACGAAGATTTCGTTTTTGAATATAACGAAGATTTAAATATTAGGTTAGGTCGTGGTGTTGATACAAAAGCGATGAAGCTCACTTGAACAGAAACTCGTACTGTGCGATTTAGTTATTACTAAAGACTAAAATGTACTTGTTGCAGTCCATAATTTTTATTCTAAATATCCTAATTGCTAATATCACACCCTTAATATTTTCTTCGTTACTGTGACACCATATTTACATACAATTAAAACATTATCTTCGTAATCAGTATGACCAAATGTGCTCGTGCGTGTTTCGCAAACAGTTGAGACGAACAGCTCGAAATCTATTGGGCTGAAAGGTATTTTTTAAACATGTTTGACTGTCGCCAACAACGGCAGGCCTCCGATTTCTGTCTGGTTAAACAAAAAATTAAAAATTTAGAGGCGTCATGAAACCTTAGGGCTCTCCAGTGAGCATTTAACGGCAGTATTATTGTTAAATGTTGCTCTTGTGTCACAGCTTGCCAACCGCACTGCCTTTTTTTATTGAAACAGCGATAAGGCAAACTTCAGTGTTTAAGGGAACGTGTTTTACGGCAATTGTTGTTGTTACATATATTTTTTTCTAAATATTTCGCCAGTGTGCAAAGAAACAAGTATACCATATCCACGACAATTTTTTGTTTGAATTGAGTGCATACTTTTGTGCTTTTGCTAGATTAGTTCTTTGCTTCCTTTAGAGAAGCAGAAAATTCAAACCTTTTTTCAAGTACAAGTACAAGGGTACAGGTTCTTTTGTATTGTACGTATTTATGTTTTATTTCATTTTTGTTTTAGAGATATACTTGCTAAGCGGAAAACTGTGCAATAGCGGCCTCGTCTAAATTTGACTTGTTGAAACTTTAATTTAAAATCGACTCTCAAATAACAGTAGTTTACTGTCATTTTGCGACTAGGATGTTAGCGGCTAATTTTTGCTAATTTCGGGTTGATAAAACCGAAAATGATAGTAAAAAGTTCCTAATCCGTAAAATGTTTGGTGTTGTGGTCTAGGGTTGCAAGGTAGAGCGGACTGATTTACTGGAAACCTTCGATTTAAAAATTGCAAGCTCGCAACCGGTTTTAGAATCAGTCTCTTAGGCAGATTTGTTCAGAATGATCCATAGAAGATTTCAAGCTTACACTATTTTATAGGAAAAAATCGAAAATTTCCTTCAGACTTGTTGAGTATTGTAACTAGTGATGCTGCCATATTTAAGTTCGCTCATTGTACAAATTTTACAATTTTGGAGCGGCTAATATATATACAAAATTGATGTACGTAAATATTCCATATATGTACATAGGCTAGTCCGAACGTGTCTTACAATTTTCCAACAATTGGAGACCTCTACAAATTTTAAGACGACTCCGATGGGCTGACGACTTTTATGGGAGTATTATTCATAATCAGAGTTGCGAGTATTTTAAGGGGTTACATGGGTTTACGAGTTTCAAATTTTTTTTTTTCATTGTTTTATTAAATTCTAAAACACCTCCATAAATTTTCCCTACCATCCTAAATTTTCAAGTTGATCCGAGTAATAGTTTCGGAGGAGCAACATTGAGAACTTGTGCGCTCGAGGCTAGCTAGGCTAAGTGCGCCTTCTTTAAACTCGTTTTTCTCGAAACTGTGTTTTTGATGTCGGTTGGCAAAATTTCTCGAAAACTACTTAACTAATCTGCATGAAATTTTACACAGGTGCAGGAGATACAATTCTTAAACACTTGAACGAAAATTATTTTTTTGATTACAACTATTTGAAAACAAAAAAATATATAAAGAAATTTTCTCTGAAGTTTTCATTTTTTTCAAGTCCTATATTTAGGATTAGGCTATATACAGTTAGAATTCCCAAAAGATGGATTTTTTCTTCTAAATGTAAATATATTTAAGAATACACACAGAAAATTTCATATCGCTCCGGTGAATATCTTCGAAGTTACACGCAAAGGCATTTCAGAGTGCTTGGAAGCGCATTCCAAACTTTCAACGCCTTTTCGCAAAATGGTGTTTTCAAGTCGTTGAAGTTGAAGTCGTAGAAGCCGCCATTTTGTCAATTCCACCAATTAATTACTATATTTAACATTACTTAAACGAAATCTGTTTGATTTTTTAATTTCAGAGGATCCAGTTCAGAGATATAGTGGTCACTGCAAAACGTCTTTTTTGAGAGGAGCTGTCGGAGATCAGTTGTAGTTCCTTTCCAAAAAAAATATTTTTACTAATACTAAGTCTTGAAATACAGTTGAATGCCATAATATGTGTAAAAAATTTTGGATTAATAGATCTAAAAGTTTTCCCAGAAATAATTCTGGAAAATTCGCATTTTTCGGCCTTCTAACTATATACAACCGCTTAAACCGGGGTTTGCACTTAAAATTGTCAATATTTTCAAACCGATATTTGGAGTAAAAAAATAAAAATAAAATTTTCAACTCAGATTTTCAGTATTATAAAAACAAAAATTAATGTTAATTTAATTACTTTTTAATGCATTTTTTGCAACCCTATTTCTAACAAATATGCGTTCAGATGCCTGTCATTCACTGCCTTCTTGGTCGAGCGCCATTTATCTTAACCGGAAATTGGCAACGAATCAGCTCATCGAACATAAATATTTTTTCCCAATTTTTTTTTCCAATTTCTTTTTTCCAAATTTTTTTTTCAAATTTTTTTTTCTTAAATTTTTTTCCAAAATTTTTTTTTCAGCTTTCATCACCTTTAATATTTTTATTTCAATTTTAGTTCACAATAAATTTTAATATTCTGGTATCTACAAAAAAATTAAACAGTTGTCCCCGACTTATGCTAAAACAACATTTCGAAAGCTTTTTAAAGAATGCTTCTCCATAAAAAGTTAAATTTTTCCGAATTATTCCAGCCGAACCGCACGTCTTTCAAAAAAAAAATATTGTAAGCAAAAATAGCTCTGACATTCTATCATATAAAAAATAGCTGTGACATTCTGTCATCTAAAAAATCTTTCTAACCACTTAAAAGCGTTTGTTAATACTGAATTAACTTACCAAATGCAAAAGCTTGTTTGGACTTGTGCGCTTTTATTATTAATTTTGCTTAACTGCAGATCCTCAAAGTCACTTTAACAGGCTCTTCAATAATTTATCAATCGATATAAAAGTTTGCCACATACTGTTTTAGGCACTCTCAAGCATTTTTAAATTAACACTGTTTTTAGTATTTTTTTATTTAAAATTAATAATAATAATTTATCTTATGCAAATGCGTTTTTAATTAGTTTTCAATAACATAATAATCAGTACTGCAAAATATTTATTGCGAATTGTTGTTATTATAATACCTCTTTCTCGCTTAATCTCGCCTTTAAATATCAACTACACTTCGCACTAACCAGTTCAATATTCGAAATCACTTTAGCGAATTATATTATTAGTCCTCGCATCATTAAATTAACCCTTTTTTACGAACACCATAAAAAAGGGCCATTCAGACATATATCGCTCAATTCGCACTTATTTATTTGTTGCATTAATTGCACACTACTGGCGCGCCAACTTCCCGCGTGTCAGTTAATCTCAGCTGCTTGTGATAAACTTTTTTTCCCCGTCTTTGTATTCTGCACCTCGACACGCGACTCGAAACGCCCTACAAAAGGCAACACACATCAACCGAACGTCCGCAAAAACAACGCGCCACGACAAGACAATAAACACTTCCCCACTAAGTACACAAGCAAGCCTCTATGTGTGTTTGTGTGTGTGTGTGGCTACGCTACGTCACTTCCACATGTGTCACATACCCGTGCGCTTTGCTGCTAATACGTTGACGCGTTCGTATATCAAAGCCCTAATCGAGGAGTGCGTGTGCTGTCCACGAAGTAATTCGCAAAATGCTGGGAAGGAAAGTCCGTCTTAACCGCGCCGTACGCAAATCAAAACTGAAATTGCGGGAAATGCGTTTGGGGAAGCCAAGCAACAAACTGGCAACAGCACAATTATCAGCAACATTGAAAGGCAACAGCAGAAGCAGCAGCAGTCGCAGCGCCGGCAATTGAAAAGTCACTTGGTGGCAAAGTTAGTTGGAGTCAGACAGCCAAGCAAAGTCGTGCAATGAAATGCTGCAAACGAGCAAAGCGTCGTGCTGGGGAGCATGACTGAGGAGATTAGCGTGGGCCACAATGTTAACGGAAATGGGTAAAATGCTCCGATAACATTATGTTGTGTACAGCGGTAATGTTAACATAACATCTAGTACTTAATTTCATAGCTCACTGCAGAGCTGTACACTGGAGGCTTAACGATTTTGTGGCCATAAAACACTCCTCCAACCTTATGTATCTATAAAATGTAAAAAATTAAATATGGAAAATCGTATGACGAATATACATATGTACATACATATGTACATACATATATTGTATATTTGAAGTCTAAAATCCTTATTAATACAAATTTTAGCCAAAAATTTATATTAAGATGATGAAGATGTAAATTTTTATTGGATGACCCTTATATGACTGAGTCTATTTATAACAATTTATTGAACCAATCGTTACAGTGCGGAAGCATTGGGATGCCGGCCTTGGTTAGGTAGCTGTTCACAAGAAAAGCGGTGTAAACGGTTGCGTTGTCGTGGTACAACTTCCAATCGGCTGCAATGTCTTGTCAGAACCTTTCAAGGTTGTATTTTGAGGGCCACTTGACTATCGCGTAGTGTCGCTATACGTTCACTGCGATAGTTGCGTTTAAAGTTTAACTCTACACAACAACTTATAGCATAACATGCATTGGTATAAAAGATGAGGCGAGTCAATTTAGCCATGTACTTCCGACTTTTTGATATTTCGATGTGAAAATTATCACACATCCTTGTCACCAAACAAAGCTAATCATTTGTTGGAACTGCTGATATCGGACTACTATAGGATACAGCTGGTGTATGGAAAACCTTTTTTATTCGACAAGTTGTCTTCACGAAATTCGGAATACATTATTTTCCAATGCAACGCTACGATCTACGCACATATTATTCAGATCGGACAAATGCAGCATATAGCTACAGAACAAACTGACTGATTAAAAATCAAAAATCTTTCAATACTCTTTTATGATATAAGAAGTGCACCTTTGAAGGGAATTAAAGCTTCTATGCAGCTGAATTTATGATTTTTCTCATTTAATTAAATTCTAAAAACGTTTAGTATTTCAAATTATATCACGCATTACTTTAACAATTCTTCATTTAGATGTCATCACATTTTTCTTCATTTTAGGAGTTTTTATTTTTTGCGCTACTGTGGATTTTTATTATTTTACCAAACCTCACTTTACAGCCACCACTGTGTAGATACCTGAGTAACATGCTATAATTCTGCCATATTGCATTAATATTCTCTGTTATATTTTAACAGATTATTCTGTTAAAAACAAAATCTGTTACGCATAACATCAGCTGCCGACAACATAGAAACAGATTATGTTAATCGGGTTCGATTTACTGCTACGGCACGCTGTTGACGCCGAGCGCTTGGGCATAATCGTTTTCATGCTTCACACTTGATTGGCGCATATTTTTGGCATTTACAATAAAATAGAAATTTGGAAACTTTTTGGTGAAATGAAAAGATGCTTTGTTTTAGGCATTCATTGAATGCTATGCTATTCTCTAGAACATTGTGCTTGTATGTATGTAAAGTGGGAGCGTTAGCCAGTGCTTTTCGCTTTCCCCATCCCAGTTTTTGTTCAAAATCTCTTTTCAATGTTATTGGTAAATGTTGCGTGGTGCCACTATTTATATTTATTGTCTGCATTCCACCCCTCATGGAGTTTAGTTGCAACCGTCGATATTTAGACGCACTAATGCGCTCACTCTTCGCCTTTTTGGGTCGAATGTGTTGTTGTAAAGTGTTGATATGACACTTGATTTGCATTTTCCAACTCATAAGCACGGAAATTATTCAAAAATAGAATACACAGGAAATTGCACTTTTATGTGCAAATACAATGCCGGCGATTACTTTGTAAAGAATTCAATTTATTCGATGCAAACAGCAAAAGCAATTTTTTCAATACTTTTTAAAATTTCATTACTATTGTTATTGCTGTTTTATTTTGATTTTGACGCCGGGTGTTAAGGAAGTCTGCTGCACTCTAGAGCTTGCGGTTTGTAAGTAGGTGGTCTGGAAAATGGGTGGTGGCTGGCAAACTGTAGTAGCGGTTGCAAAGAGTTTTCTTCGATTCCGCATAATTTTATTCACCAAATAGGAAAACTATGTAGTATCTGCTGAAATAAAAATAACACTAAGGCCATGTTTATGATGATTTTTTTATTTTATTATGTGATAATGCTTTTATTGATATTTTCTGCTTACTCTCTACTCATGCTTACTACTAATACCATATTTAATACTATTACTTTTTGAATCTTCAACAATTTTCAAATATTTAGCGCCCTTAAAATCCCAGACTATTTTTTGAGCTTTCCATCCTAAATGTATGCAATAAGCTTCTGAAAATTGCTATGCTTTACTCCAACCATTTGGAATTCAAATTTGAATCACGTGCTTAACTCTTACCCAAATAACATTTTAAAGATTTTTGGCCAATTTTTGACGCATACGAGCTGTTTGCCTTGAATAGCATTTTTTTCACCAAGTGAATTCGATTCGTTTAAGGTTCTTTGATTATATTAGAGCCAAGTATCTACAATATCAACAGTTGTTTTGTTGTCCGCCGACTCGCTTTATACTCATAAGAAAGTGTGGACCATAAGATAACAATAGACTTAAGGTCGCGGTGCGTTCCTCATTTATTAATAAGGTAATTTGTAAATTCTCAAAGAGTTCTTCCCAACTCTTTTGTACATCAAAAAGATTTGGATTCGACTTGAACATGGCACGTGTTCTTTATATCTACAAATGCTTTCTATCATACCATCTGACCAAATTTCACCTTAAGTTCTTCTTCCTTATTGGCGTAGACACCGCTTTCACGGTTATAGCCGAGTTTACAACACCGCGCCAGTCGCCTGGAGGATGGAGTCGTGTCACGCAAGTGAGGAAAGTTGTCTGGGCTCCATTTATTTGAGAGTGATAAGAAGCGATACTTTTACATGTGGCTCAAGCAGCTCAGGACTTCCGGTTTTATACCAAGTATCCTCTGGATAGCCAAAAAACCTCCGTGTAAAGGCGAGCTAAAGTGAGAATGCAAAATTCCCTTACCAGAGTTGTGCGCTGGATTTGGGACCTGTGACATAAAAAATACCCTCAACGAAAAGATTTCACCTTAAAATTTTAACATATTTAAATAAAAATCTTAATTATCGCCTTCAAAATAGGCTTCTTTTGACCAAATACAGCAAATCAACGCCTAATCCATCTTTCCATAAATTTTTTATAGGCCACGGCTTGAATGGCCTTCAGCGCCTTCAGTAAATTTTGGATCTTTCGGTTTCGGCTGTTTTGAGAGCGTTATTCGTTAGATTTTTGGACAGCTTCGGCGTCGAACACATAACCCCACTTCTTATCACCAATTGCATTTGATGAAGGCAGAGTCCTCAGCTATATTGTCATGCATCGCTTTTGCGACCTTTATCTGACATCGTGTTTGCAAGAGGTTCCTTTGAAACGAGTTTAGCATTGACAAGACCAATACCCAAGACAATAACCAAAATATGTTAAGTCGAACTCGATTTATTTTGCATGGCCACCACAGTAACGCTTGCAGAAGTCCAGACACTGAACTCAATTTTCGACGGTTTTCAAGCATAAATCGACCGATACTTCTGCAATTTCACGTTGGATATTCGTTCGTCGCTGGCTTGTTTGCATAGACTATAGCCCCAAAAGAAATAGTTTAACGGCGCAAGATTGAGGCGGCCAATTTACTGGACTTTTTCGTGAGATAACACGTTCTCCAAACTTGATTTTCAATAAATCGATAGTGACATTCGCTGTATGGCTTGTGGCGCCGTCATGTTGGAACCATATATTGTCCAATTCCATAATATTCGGTTATTATTGAGCGGTAGCGATTCCCATTCATAGTAACGTGCCGGTCTTGATCATCACCGAAGAAGTACGGCCCATTAACGCCGCCGACTCATAAACCGCACCAAACCCTAATTTTTTGGGGATGCAATGATGACTCATGGAGAATGATTGCTTCCTGACTGATAACGCATATTTTGATTATTGACGAAGCCATTAAGCCGGAAAGGAGCCTCATCGCTGAAGCTGATTTTTTGTGAAAATCCGGTTCATTTTCAATTCACGAACATACGACGATTCTGGTGGTTAAATGGCTTCAGTTCTGACGTCAATTTGATCTTGGAAGGATGTAGCCCAAGATCTTTTCGCAAAATTCGCCGCAATGACATCACAGAGACTCCCAACGTTTGAGAACGACGTGTGATAGACTGATTTGGGTCCACCTCAATTAATGCGCTATCGGCAGCGATATTCTCGACACCACGGGCACTTCTTTGTCACAATGACACGGGAACATTTTGTGCTGTGCCTGTGGATTTAAAATTTTGCACTAGACGCTCAATTGTTGATCCGACAAGACGATTATGACGACCATAAATTGGGCGTAGAGCTCTTAAAGTTGATGCCACTGACTCCGAGTTTCTTTAGTAAATTTGAATAATTTCAACTGTCGTTGGATTGTATATCCTTCCATGATGAAATGGCAAACATTACTGAAGAGAAATGTCAAATGAACTGGAAAAATATGGCGTCGTTTGCTGTCCCTATCGTTCCACTTATGTAGCGTCCCTATTGAAAAACCCGTTATTTTGTACCGATGTTTCAATTTCACTGAAATTGCCATTATTAGCTGAGCGCTCCGAGCAGTATCGCCATTATACCAGCAGTAACAATATCTCAAAGCTCGTCAAAAGCTCAAAGCTCCGATCACTGAGGTGTTTAGAAATAGATTATATCTAATTCGGTATGAAAATACAAACAAACACTTATTTAGATACGGAGATCAAATTTCACACGAATATGAAAAAGGTTGTACAAAAAATAGGAAAAAGAAATTGTTCTTGCGCCGATTTATATGGACCAGTCCGAGTCAAATTTTATCAGATGGTAGATCACTCAAATTTCTTGGCTATAACCAATATAACCGTTTGTAACTTTGTTGTCTTTTTAGTGTCTAAATTTTGCTCTCTTTATTTTTCTCCTTTTAAGAAACCCATTTTTCGATCAATTTTAATTTTTAATTTTTTCTCAATAAAATCATTAAATGCATAGCACAGTCTAAACTGAGTGAACCACAATGTGTTGGTAATAAAGATCAATTTTAAAGGTCACAGATAATAGAACGATTTTTTAGTGCATCTGAAAATTAATAACGTACAATTACTGTAAAAAAATATTGAGCTAAAAAACAAATTACATATGGTTGTCACATCTTTAGGCTTGTTGTATTTGTAGTAAAGTTTGATATTCAGCCGCTTTAAATGTCATTTATTTTCCCTCTATGGAAGCACTAATCCACAATACACACACAAATTCACTTACAAATGGTCTATCATAACGCATGCTTTGGTGGCCAATTTGTCTTGATAAACCCTCGCAGACAAGTGAAGACACGCGTGAACAATTAAATAATTGCTTCGACAGCGCGTAAGCCCCGCGTTGCAGTTTTCTTTGCTGTTTTCTTTGCGACAGCAGAAAATAAATAAATTATCAATAATTGCACGCAACAAATTGCATATTAATTTCAAAAGCGAAAAGCAATTAAACGCAATACGCGCTGCACTAACAACGCAGCAGCGGCACCTAACTCCGACGCTAAGCATATTTTTCGCAATTGGGCGCGCCAATTTGGCAAAGTACTTGCCACACTTTCGGACCACCGCGAAGGCGGTCGCAAATTGCTGCGTCGCTGGAATAGAAAGTGAAAGAAGACTTAACATTTATTTATATTTTTATTTATTATTTATACAGTTATTTGAATTATTACAAATAAACGCGTAAAAATGCAATAAATATGTTTGGTATGGCTCTATGGGGTTAGTAAGTACATACATCCATGTCGTCACCTAAAATGCAAAATAACGGAACATCAATTTTTATAAGCTTACAGGCGAAGAAATCCGTTATAATAAAAACCACTCAAATTGAAACAATTTGAGTTTTGGTTATAAAGTGGTTATATTTTGGTTATCATACACTCATTATTTGGTTATTTATTGGTTATTATACCTGACAGTGATTTTCGATTTTTTTTTTTGATGATACGTTGTTTTGCATTTCAGGTGACGATATGCAGTTATACTCTTGTACATGCGCCTATATGGCAGGTTAGTACTCATACACTAAGTTTTCTAAAACATTTAAAGTTGTTGTTCTCACTTGACACAAAAATATACGAAATTTAAGCAATTAAGGTGTACTGAAAATATTTGTACTGAAAATATTTATCTTTCATTTTGTTAAAAATCTTATACGAACATTTCGAGTATATGTTTCGTACAAATCCAATTAGTGGACTTGTAATCAAATGTAATATGTTGTTGTTTCTCAGGCACATACCGCCAACACGTGCCGTAAGCGCCTTAAATTTCTTCAATTTTCCACTTTTCTGCAACTTACTAGCTAAACTGACTACATTAAATTCTATACTAATAATATGATAGTAATTGTTATTGTTATTGTCGTTGCTGCCAATAATTTAAATACAATTAAATGCGCAAAGCTTCAGCACCGTTCTGAAGCTGCTGGAGCGAAACTTTCTCGCCTGCACTCGTCGCTGCCACACATTTCCTCAATTGGCCATTGCTAAACGCATTTGCTAAGCATATCCGCTGCATGTGGCACAGCAATAGGTTTTGTAGTAGTGCAATTTGCACAATCGTTGTCGATTTATCCGCTGACAATTACTCACTTCATCTTTGCAATTGACAGGTGGATCTATTGGCTTCAAAATATCACGCTCCACATCGAAGAGTGTGTTGAGTTCTGTGTGAGAGGTGAAGAATATATGCGGTTTAATTGAAAAAAAGTAAAAATCTAATTTGCACGTCTAGCCAGTATTTTAATTACACTCACTAAACAATATGATGAAATATATATGAAGTGAAAGTAAATGGAAAATATATTTATAAATATGTAAATCAAACCATTAAGGGGGTCGTCTTCCTTCGCGGTTAAAAAAAAAAAAGATTTTTGTTTTTGTATATTTATAATGTGGACATAATAACTAGAGAACCTGTCCTATATATACAGGGCTATATACTCAAAGATCCATGACTCGTCACCTGTGATTACGTTATGTAAAAATTGGTCGCGCGAAAATATTTGTCCTGACTCTCCAGGTGCTCGGAGACAACTGGCCAGCCGCTCGTTCGTTAGCTGGGAACACCCTCTCCCGAATCCAGTCGGTGCGCGCATGCTCCAAAGTACAGCCGCGTCAGAAGCAAATCAGTCCTATTACTTTTCGGATTTAATTGAAAGCATGTTGGCTTACGAGATATCGAGCCATAAATCTCGATAAATTGTTACTGATGCACAAGACAACTCGCTATGTTTAGACACAAGCTGTTTTGAATTTTCTTTTTGATTTTTCGAAATGAATTTAATCTTGGGAAACATGATTAAAAATGCAACCGTCAAGGGCAAGAACTAATTTGTAAATCATTGGCAAAAATTATGTAATATTCTAGCTTTACTGTTGAGCTAACTATTGACAATATTTCTGGAATTCGTCCGGTGTGTATAATGAGGGTACCAGCTAACGACAGCCTTACCCCAAGGCGGTCAAAAGCACAGCGGATTAAATCAATGCGTTGATCAGTACCAATTGGCAATGTGGAATGGATACACTAATCACCTTGGTAGAGTTCGAGGCCCGTGTAAAATCTCTGCTGTACTTCCGCCGCTTTTTTCCAAAAAGTTTTTAACCACCTATACATAACATTACATTGGTATTATTGGATATTTGGCTTTGCTGTTGATTTGGCTGGTTAACCTGGTTTCAAAAATGACCGGTTGTCGTATTGGATCCACTTTTCGTCACCAGTCTCAATCCGGTGCAAAAACTACTTCTATTTTGTTGCGTTCAAGCAGCATTTCTCATTTGCAAAATCTACTTTCAACGCCCTTTGACTGCAAACCGAATCTGCTTGCTTTAGAACGTACCTGGCTGCTTTACAATATCTTGATTATCTTATCTTGAGCGACTCCCAAAGATTGTATGAGCTCTACATCTTCGAACTTTTGCGACTAACCAGAATGTTCTTCGACACCTGAACCAAAGTCTCCACATTTAAATTACGCTAACCATTTTTGGCAACCTCGCTCACTGTCGCCATAAGCTTCTTTCCAATGCTAATGACTTTCAGCACAGGTTTTATTCATATTAAAATAATGAAGAAGAACTCTGTGCAAAACCACTTCAACAGCCATAAAGTACGACACATTAAGCTTTTCAACGCAGCTTCGGAATATTGCAGCACATCATATCTTGGCAAACCACATGAATACAGTTATAGATTTTATTTTTCAAAGCTAAAATCGCCTTTCCCAAGATCTTATGACTTTAGCTCTTTCATTTATCTAGGTATTTTTCATTAAATTCTATTACTTTAATGTTTTGTTTACTTACCTTCACACTTCTGCACATTGCATGTGCCATAGACTGGCTCACGCTCCAAATATTTGCAATTACTCGATTCTACCATCGCCTTTTGTTTCCAATCGAATTCCAGACATTTGGCGTAACGTCGTTGAACACCATCACCACAAGAGCGGGAGCACTATCAAACACAAAAAAGTTAGAATAATTAAGGATAAACAATTTACGCAATAGAATAAACGTTTTGAAGCTAACAACTTTATCTAGAATTGTTTTCTAGATAAAGGCAAAGACTCACCTCCGACCACTCGGAGTAATGCCACTTGGGCCCACAAAACGTCACTTCCTTGTGTGTGCAATTCATAACAGCGCGCGGGCGCAACAAGAGATCGCATTCCGACTCATCCACTGCCACGCCATCGCGCAAACAAAGCACAGCACGCTTACGCTGTAAATTGAAGCAATCACCTGTGCAATTACTCCATTCGGAAGTGAACCATGTGCCGTACTGACAAGCCTCAGCCTGTTGACTACCACTACAAATACGCTTTTGCTCTGGCGTGAAGCGTAGATCACAAAGATCCGTATAGGGTGGCGTGCGGTCGCAGTAGATCGAGCGATGCTCAAAGCCAGCGCCGCAATCGGTCGAACACTCTTGATTCCAGCCCGACATCAACCACACACCTGCTTTGTCCACGCGATCGTCTCGCAGATGCCGCCGCAATGGTGTGGTTGAGTTGTAAACACTGCGCACCAAAGTGGGCGCTATCACCAAACGCGAGAATACGCGTGGTGTCTTGTCGGGTCCACGTGCGTAAATCTTACGCCGATTCAGCTTTGGACAATTGCATGTCTCATTCAACTGTGGCAACTTCTCCTGCTCACACAAATCTTCGGAGACCACTTCCACCTTGCCGTTATTTTGTTCCTGCACGCAATTCACGTAACGGGAGCGCACACCCTCGGCCACACCTTCGGCGCATTTACACTCCCCATATTCACCAGCGCGCCAATAAGCTGGACACAGTCCGCGATTACAATGATAGATGTCCTCACTGAAGACTGGCTTCTCTACAAAGGCGCAACGCTTTGGTGAATAGTAACGCGTCGGTAAATCGCGTATGCAACGGAAAATTGGAGGTTGTATACCTGGTCCACAAGAACGATTACACTCACCAAAGCCGAGTAGCTTCCACGAGAACTTGCGTCGTTTACGTTCGCGTGCGCGTGCGATCTGTGCCGAAACGGAGCCATCAATGTTGTTCTCGTCTAACTCGTCCAGTGGCTGGCCCACCTCGTTCCACTGTGACTGCAGCTCCTCCTCCTCGGTTATGGAAGCCGACGGTACGGGCAGTGTGTAGTCATACTTTATCCCAGTATTATGACCGCGCACAAAGAGCTACATATGTCGAAAAAGTATAATAGTTATTTAAACAGTCGGTGAATCAAGGTGAAGACTTACCAAAAGCACAACGGGTTTACTTATCGGCCCCTTAGCAGTGATTATACTCAATTCGCGATTGTAGTCATAGCTGTCGTCATTATACTCGAATATGCCACTCTCCGAGGCGCGATTATTGCCGTTAATCAGAAATATATCATCGGTAGTTTTGAGTGCTAGAGCAAAGGATGTTTATATTGTCATAAATATTACATTACTCTAAACTATTTATATTTTTTGCAAAATATTTGTAATTTACAATTAAATTTTTGTATAAAAATTATTATTTATTTAATTTTACCCAATAAGTTATCACTTCGTGCCAGCTGTTTCACCGTTAAGTTCATTGCCCCCGCTGGAATTGTGTGCACATAGTTGTAGCCATAACTCAACTTGGCTTTACTGAACACCTCGGAGACCATCTCACATAACACCGAACCACATTTCGTTTGGGCGTCGCTGGTGGTGGCTGGGCGTATGGCACCACTTTCATGAACCGCCTATGAAAACAATTGGAAACATTTCAGAGTTGCGGTTTCAAAAGCATTTACATATTAAATTTAGAGTAAAGAAGCATATTTAATTAAAATTAAATTAACTAAATGAAAATTAGTTAATAAATTGCATATGAACTTACCAAATTCAATACTAACACAAGCGTCCAGAATTTCCACATTTTGCGGTTATTTAATTAAATTATCATAATACGTTGCTTTGATATCAACACTTTTTCCTTATAACTGTCTCTAATATAATTTTCTCTAAAAACTGTTTTTCTTTCGATTAATTTTTATCTACATGGCCAATGTAGATATAAATATAAACTTTTGGAAAATAGTAAATATATAAGTCCTACCGATTAACATAACAGAAAGGTCGCGACAGTAGAAATCACACACATTATTCATGAACAACCATTACATTCACCTAAATTGTCAGTTTGGTGAGGTTTTTGGTCTGGATGAATCATTGGTCTGTACTTCTTTCAAAATGAAGCTGGAGACACCGTTACTGTCAATGGAGAACTGTATATATATAGTATTTCGATAATAACCAACTTTTTATGGCCGGAATTGCAAGAAGTTAATCTTGAAAACATCTGGTTCCAACAAGACGAGGCTACCTGGCACTCATCAAGTGCAATAACCAAGTTATTGCGGGAGAAGTGTAGAGATTCGATTATTTCAAGAAACTGTAACATTGAATGGCATCGAAGAAGTTGTGTTTTAACAACATTAGACTACTTCTTGTGAAGTTATTTGAAGCCATTTGCTTTAGCAATAAGCCAGACTCTCTTCAAGCTTTAGAAGTCAATATTTAACGTGCTATTTATGACATATGTATGTACGACTAGATTAATGGAAAAAGTATTCGAAAATTGAGTTCATCGAACTCATTCCTGCAAAAGAAGTCACGGGAGGACGTTATGTTCAAAACTTAATTGTAGCGATTGTACTTCACATTAAATCAAAAACATTTCAATTACTTAACAATTAGTGTTCTTTTTTTTGAAAATAAATCTAGTGGTACGATTGGAAAATCCGGTAAAATTACCTAAAAGATATGCTTAACTTGGGAGTAAAAAAAAATATGAAAAAGTTTATATATAGTATATTCATAGAAAAATTCCCAATTTTCTTGCCAATTGACGTCGCAAGAGTGACAAGGAAGATGTTTACTAAGATTGGACTTTCTCTAACTATGCTGCGGAAATTTGATAAGGGGTCATACCCAAACATCAAAACGTTAAACACACTTTTATCGGAATGCTTAGATATTTTTCCAGGTAACGATCGAATAAAAAATATTTTGATAATAATTAAACTGGGTAACAAAATTGTAACTTTTTTTTCACATGAAAACTCATATCGAAATTGAAATGGACTAAATGGAAGGTCTTTTTTAAGTCTTGCACCCAAATTTTCTGGTAAGAAATCCACATGGGCCAGCATATGTATTTTTAAGGACATATTACACCCCAAAGGTTTATATGACATTTAAGTCTTCTGTAATTTTTCGAATTATGGTTTCCTAGAAAATTTTGAACAACGTTCAAAACACATTTCCAGGCGAGTTTTTCCTGACCATTCACCAAATTCTAAGTTATGATTTTAACTAAAACACGCATTTTTCACTTTAAATGATCCTGTTAGTTATCCTGCCAATGCGGGCGCATCTGTTTTCCGAGGAGTCACCGGAAATGGCGTCGCAATGACCAAGTTTAAAATATTTTTTTCCAAAAATGTCAGAGTTTCTTTGTTAATATGTGTGTGTATATTTGTAACAATAAAAAATTCTAATAAGGGATATCAGACAAATTTCTCCTTTTTTCTACTTTTTATATGAGGAAATAATTGTGGAAAAAATACTGTCTTTTACCCGAAGAAACCCATGTCATTCTGAAGTGTAATTTTTTTAAACACTTTTTTTAGTAAAATCAAATTTTAACTTGTCCGTCGATTATTACCTCTATTCATCTATAGTAAAAATAAATATTTTCTGGTTGTGATTTTAGATATTTTCAGTAGAAATATCTTCCTCACCGCCAGACAACTTTTTATTGAAAGTGCTCCAAACTTTTGCAGAATGACTCACCGATTGATAAAGTTTATTGAATTCTGCAAATGTACATTGTTTTTAATTATTAAAAAACCAAAAACCACCACAAACTACATAAAGCTATATTAACCTTCCGAGTTTACTTGGAAGCTTCAAATAAGTGATTCCGAAGGAATTTGCAAACCAATGCCGCAAAGCCTAATTTGATTATGATTTTAGAGAATGGAAGCTGTTTGTGTTTCCTTGAAATTTTCATTACAAAACCTGATTCATTTGTACAAACTCAAAAAAAAATAATTGAAAATAATTTAAAAAAACAATCGAATTGAACAATACCTATCTATGTATAGTATATAGATAATATAATATAAATAGATATCCATTTAGTGCAAATACCCCAAAGTTCAATTAACTTATCGAAATTGACCCAAATAGAATAATTATTTTTTCATGTTCAAACGTTGGCCTACGAAATGCGATTATTTATACGCGTACGTAGTAAGTGAGAACATGGCATAGCTATGGCATATGGTGGCAATTAATTACGCTAACCAATCTATTGAAAATGAATTAACTATTCGCAAAAAACAATGCAGGAATTCACTTAGTCCACCTAACAACCACACACAGTTGGCAACGGACAATGGTGGACGTCTGCGCCAACGCACACACCACCATCAGTCAACACTCCAATATGCCTACTTCCCCAAATTCTTTGCCAAGTCCACATAGGCCGGTGTAGACCACACACATGCATGCGCTGAGGCAGTAACGGTATGCTTTTAAGCATTCGCATATATGAATATGTATTTCAATTGCTTTCAGTTATGAAAAAAAAAAAAAAAAAAAAACGGGTAACTATGCTTTGGCCTATAGGCCGGTGACGTTGCGTTGCCGAGCGCCAATGCTTGCCAAATCGCATAAATCTTAATTAAACCGTTCTCGCTTTTTAGCGCCGGTTGGCATAGCGCGGCACACTAACACATACATACATACATATATACTATGCAGACAAATCCTTATACATAGGTATGGCTGATTGAAAGCGTGCGCCACCAACGCCAAGCGCCGCTGTCACGTCACAAGCAGCAGGCAATTTGTGAATTGCTACACATCCAACGAAAAATCATTCTGTATCGAGCTTTCGACTTTTATAGGCAACGCATATACAGTTATTTACGTTAACATTTCAATTAAGCGTTTCTTTATTCAGTTACAGTTTGGCGGCAATCGCGTAAGGTAAATTTATGTATGCCACCAGCACATTTGCTGAGGCCTGAGTAAATCGGAGCAAAGAAATTCGAAAATAAAATAATAAGATTTGCTTATGGAAATATCTACTTCCTATATTTGGCCATTTCCACAGCTCAGTGGAGCAATTGAGCAGAAGTGCCTTGCTTGCTTCTAATCTCAAGCACGAAGTGCCGAAATATTATTCGATTTGTAGGCAATAAAAAACTCATCAATACCCGCCGGTCCAAAACATACATACTTACATATTATATAATTCAATGACACTCGTCGGGTTGTGGCAAAAGACATGCACTTGACTTCAAACAAATCACCGAGAACCACTTGTGACCCCATTATAGGGCACTCCATGGCACTTGTTGCGGACTTAGACTATCAGCCAATCGGCCTGACCCAATTATCACTTGTTAATTAGCCCAGAAAAGAACTCAGCTTTCATCACTCAGATCACTGGTGTT
Source organism: Bactrocera neohumeralis (assembly GCF_024586455.1). Classification (NCBI taxonomy): domain Eukaryota; kingdom Metazoa; phylum Arthropoda; class Insecta; order Diptera; family Tephritidae; genus Bactrocera; species Bactrocera neohumeralis. The sequence goes on along the minus strand of NC_065920.1, from coordinate 77,309,213 downwards.
TGGCAATTGCTTACACTTCTTCTTAAGTATTTACTCATTGTTTGCCTAAAAGTGCAGTTCAATATGGTCGAAGGGTGCGAAGTATCTTTTAAGTATTGGCGCTGGATAACGCTATTATTGCTCGTAAATTGTATTATGCCAAAGTGCAAGTGAACTTAAAGCTTGGATTGCGCTGGGCAACATGCACACATATGTATACACTTACACATGCGTTTTTATTGTAGCCAGCTGTTGGTCATGCCCTTAAGAAGTGTCGCCAGTATCTTGTTGCAACATCGGGCACATACATATATGTATATATAATATCATACTTAATGATTCCAGGGTATATTAAAAACACATTAGCATAGAGAATTAAAAGATTCGCTGTTGAAATGTTTGTACATTTTAAGTTAAGTAAGGTTCCTAAAAAATGTTCAGTAGATATTTTAATGGATATAGAAGAATGCTTTAACGTCTGATCAAATTTGATACGGACTAGTCAATATAAAATACCAGAGATTGTTGCAATTATCTATTTTTATGTTCGTTTGAAGTTTGAACTCAGTATGTCAATTAGTGTAGTTTGTAGCTTAAATTTTGTGAGGCGATTTTTGCCATAGAAAAATAATTTAACAAAAAGTTTGCTCGAAAATGTGTGTTTCCAACAGTTACGGAATCGTTGAAAATGTTGCAGAAATTTTTGGGTAGTCTACTCGAAGATAAAGATAAACACAAAATTTTTAGATGGAACAAAGCATTTAGTAAACTTCGTTAAAGTCATCGAATAAAGATAAAGATGGATAAAGATAAAGATAAAGATCGTGATCCAAAGATAAAGATTAATGACGTTTAAAAATGGTTTGACTGACTTGATTCTGGTAATTTTTATATGTTTGTAATATTAAGTAAGGATCTAGTTCGAGATGATTTTTTCTTTTCTGAAAAATTTGATCCGGATAGAGATCAGTTGCAATATCTAAGGAGCAGATGTGAAAGGTATTGTAGCTTAGGAGGCGATTCATAAAACGCCTCATTGCGGAAAGAGAGTCGGATTAAACATTGATAATATGACGTCGGAACTGTCGAACACTTTAGCAAATGGAGCTCTAATAAGATATAGATAAAGATAAAGATAAAGATAAAGATAAAGATAAAGATAAAGATAAAGATAAAGATAAAGATAAAGATAAAGATAAAGATAAAGATAAAGATAAAGATAAAGATAAAGATAAAGATAAAGATAAAGATAAAGATAAAGATAAAGATAAAGATAAAGATAAAGATAAAGATAAAGATAAAGATAAAGATAAAGATAAAGATAAAGATAAAATAAAGATAAAGATAAAGATAAAGATAAAGATAAAGATAAAGATAAAGATAAAGATAAAGATAAAGATAAAGATGAAGACAAAGATAAAGATAATTCGTTGTGACATTCTAGCGTGATTGTGACTGACTTTTTGATACAGCACGAAATGAAAGTTATATCTTAGCCCCGTATTCGCCAGATTTAGTTACTTGTGACTTTTTTCTGTTTCTAAACTGAAAAATCCGCTTTGGTGAAAGTGGCATGAGTGCGTGAAAGGCATTAGGAGGTTTATAACAAATGTATGGGAATTGGATTAAACATTGGCATGCTCGTATTGACTCAAAATAATCCTATTTTTAGGGCAATAATAAGAATTTATATTAAAATACGTCAGTCCGGGTCAAATTTCATCAGTAGTATGTACCATACATACTAAAGGATTAAGAAAGATATTTCGAATTTTCCTGTTTTCATTCCAAAATTTTCTACTAATTCTACAGGCGCAAATTAATAGGGAAAGACTGGTGACAAACAGAGAAAATTATCAACCCGTTTGGCCTCTTATATTGCTTTCTATGACATTATGTAGAGCATCTTGATTATATATTTAGGAATGCAAAATCTAGCAAAAAAAAAACATCTTTTTACATCAAAGATGATTCCCCACTCATTGAACTAGTCAATATTTTCTACTACTCCACTTGTTCTGAAACAGATTCATACCACCACATTTGAAAAAGAATTAAGTTCACCATTAAATTTTCTGAAAACAACATCCATCAATGAGCGCATAAATTTCCAAGAAAAGCGTGCGCTTACACATTTCAGACTTAATTACGAACAATTAAGACACAAATTAAATGGCGAATAAAAAAATTCTCACATCATAAAACGCCAGTTCGCCAATAAATTTCGACGCCCACACACTTAATTGAAGAAAACCACAAAAAATCCATCGAAAAATTAAATTTTTGTAAAAAAAAAGTGTGTTACAAAATGTTTACGAGATCATTAAGTGATTAGTTGCAAATATGCATTATCATCGCCAACAATAACAACTACAATACAAACAACAATAACTTAATTAGTGCAGCACGCAAAGGCAAAAAGAAGAAGAAATTCAAAAGATGAAGACATCAAACTGGGCAACAGCAACAGCAGAGTTGTCACAGCGTTGTTGTCAGCGATTGTAATAATGTCATGATCATGAATGACACTTTTTTTTTAAATGCTTATTGTAGTTTGTGCTTTCATGTTAGCTATTGAAACTGTACATGATTTCAGGGTCCCAGTGAGCAAAGAAATGTGCAATAGGCTCTACAAATAAATAAATAATAAAAATGTGTTTTGTGGACAGGGGTGAGCAGCAAGAAAAACAGTTTTCAAAAAAAATTATTTGGGGTCCCACCAAATTAGACAAAAAATAAGAGTGAAGTTAAACAAATTTAATAAAAATATTAGGTAGTCGAAAAGTAGTTTCGTATTTCTAATCAACCTTCAACTTATTTTTTTATATTTATAATTAACTTTAATGAATCAAATATATACCATATTGGTCGACCACTTTTTGTTATTTTTCCGCTCGAGACATTATTCCATCAGTGTAAAACTTTTCTGGTTTCTCGGCGAAACATTGCGACCAACTTTACTTTATTAAGGGAGTTCCGCATTGACCGAAACAAATGGAGGTCCGATGATGTAAGGTCAGTGCTATATGGTGGATGCCTCAAAACTTCCCCGCCAAGCTCTTCCAGTTTTTGCTGCGTCATCAAAGATATATGTGGTCTAGCGTTGTCCTAATGGAAGACGAAGCACTTTCTGTTGATCAGTTCTGGCCGCTTTTTTTTTTGTAATTGCTTGCTCAATCTCATCAGTTGTTGACAGTAAAATGTAGAATCAGTCGTTCAAACAGGCTGAAGTAGCTCATAGAGGGTGATTCCTTCCCACCAAAACTCAGCATAACCTTTCGAGGCATCAATCCTGGCTTTGCAACCATTTGTTAAGCTTCACCACGCTTTGACTATCATGTTTTTGGCACATTATTGTCGTATGTGATCTACTATTCATCTCCTGTTGCCATTCGCTTCAGAAATGGGTCGATTTCATTTCGTTGTAGCAAAGGATCGCAGATGGTGAATGTTAAGTTCCTTAGCGATGTCATGGCTGCTTATGTGACGCTCCTGGTCAATCTTTTACATAATTTCATCGACTTTTCAATGAGCGAAATGCATCTTTCACATCGAAATTTCTAGAACGGAAGCGAGCGAATCATTGTTGTGTTACACGAACTGATACAGCATCGTCTCCGTAAACTGCACACATTTCATTGGTGGGTTGCGTGTCATTTTTCCCTTTTTTATAGATAAATTTCAAAATATATCGAATTTCTTCATTATTTTCACTCATTTTTGAACAACTGTAACTTCTTCCCTGAATTTAATTTAGTTTTGGTTAAATTAAGCTTAAAATCTCACCATTCTAACACTATGCGGTATGATACAACGTGATTGGTAGCACTGGAGATATACGGCTACAACGACATCTATCGACAAAATACGAATAAACTTTTTCGACTACCCATAATATTTTAAAAATATTTATTAAAATTCTTAATTTAATCCGACGCCTTACTTTTCCCACTGGGGCTTTTTTATTACCGTTTTGAACGCGCGTTGCCTTTTTGCCAAAAAGAAAAGTGACAGAAATACATTTTGTCATAAATTGGTGGTATCACAAATACTGGCCGTCAAAATAGCTATGATGAACGCCACGGCAAATGCAACAATGTACTCAATTATACATACATATCTACAATATATGCGGACCACTGTACATAAGTAGCTTGTACAACAATATGTTTTTAAGTATCAAATTTTGTTTTGACAGCGCTGACAAATAGATACTTACATATATGTCTAGTCACCTTTCGCTTTTGAAATTTTCAGTGACGAAAAGACTAAGCCTTACAAGTTTACAAATATTGCACTGCTTCAGTTGACGTGTTTTTGATAAATCAATCAACAAGAGAAGTAGCCGCACAACCAATATTACATATATTTATATTGTATATTCGAAAGCAAAAATAGTCCACAGTCACTTATGGTTTATGCCGCTGCAGAATGTTTAGTCGTAATGCCAGTCCGCGATCAGTTCATAGATCGTCTATCACCGATCGCCCAGCCATATGTCCATGCAGGCTGTCAATAGAATTTTGATTGATTTCAATCGTTCAGCCAGCATTGCCTGTTGGTCAGGAAGCATTTTCCGCGCCAAACGAATGTTAGCGGTATCTCAATATGCACTAGTATATATGTATGTACTGCGTGTACAATCCACTTATCGTTCGTGTGTTTTGTGGTAAGAGTAAAAGTCAATTTGGCTGTGGGCCAATGAAAGCGAAAAGCTTTCCTTCTAACTAGCAACACCCAAATATTCATAAATTCGTGCGTACCTACATATATATGTATGTATGTTTGTGTTTGCATTCGCTGAAAGGTGGCATGAACTCTGCGAGATACAAAACTTCTTTGATTGCTCAGCGTTCAGTTGTAGCGATTTGGCCAGAAGTACGCATTTCTAATTGAAAGTAAATGAAAGTGAATACTCTGGCAGGCAGAGTCTTATGGGCCATTTATTTTGTTTTAGTATTCATTTACAGACTCTACTACATATACATACATATATATGTAATACTGCAAAGCCAACTGCGCACTAATTGTTCCTAAATTTCTCAGTTCAGCTAGCAAATATTTAACACGAACCGCTCAGGTGCTGTCTGTGGGCAATAACAGCGAACTTCTGTGGGAAATGCCCTTTTAATAGCGCGATCTTGTGGATAGTGCCGAAAAAATACAATCAATAATACAAGTTTATGACTAAAATTCTCAGTTGTCCTTTAAAATGCCAACGCTATTGCACTTTTATTTCAATAGCCCTCGAGAAATCACATTGAGTTGTTTATATATTTCAGTCCAAAAGATGTCCAAAAAGCAATGAAGTAGTAAAAACTTTTAATCATATGAAAATATGTAATGAATTGTTTTAAATTTTTTTAAATAGGAAAAGAAATATATGTATATCGGTATATTTTTTAGATATTCATACATTCATAGAAATCACATATTACTGACTGTTTCATTAACAAATAATTAGGTTTTTTCAACTTGATGTAAAAGTGCTTTGAGTCAAAGGTATAAAGTACTCACTTACTGTAAATATTGGCTAGTCGAAAAAGTATTATCCTATTTTGTCAATAGATTTCGTTGCAGTCGTATATCTCCAGTACCACCAATCACATTGTGTTATACCATATAGTGTTGGAAAGGTGAGATTTTAAGCTTCATTCAAAAATAGGAAGAGTGCCACGCAAGCCAAGAATGGAATTTGTGAAGTTAACGGAGACGATGCTGTATCAGTTCGTGTAGCACAACAATGGTTCGCTCGCTTCCGTTCTGGAAATTTCGATGTGAAAGATGCATTTCGCTCTGGTCGACCTCTCGTTGAAAAGTCGATGAAATTATGAAAAAGATTGACCAGGAGCGTCACATAAGCAACCATGACACCGCTAAGGAACTTAACATTCATCATCAAACGGGTTTGAACCATTTAAAAAAGGCTGGCTACAAAAAGAATCTCGATGTTTGGATACCACATGAATTGTCTGTGAAAAATTTAATAGACCGAACTAACATCTGCGTTTCTTTGCTGAAGTGAAATGAAATCAAACCATTTCATAAGCGAATGGTAACAGAAAACGAAAAGTAGATCAAATACGACAATATTGACCAAGATCATGGTCCAAGCATGCTGAAGCTCAACAAATGGTCGTAAAGCCAGGATTGACGCTTTGAAAGGTTATGCTGAGTGTTTGGTGAGATTGGAAAGGAATCATCCCCTATGAGCTGATCCAGCCTGGTCGAACGATTGATTCTACATTTTATTGTCAACAACTGATAAGATTGAAGCAAGTAATCGAAAAAAACAGCTAAAACTGATCAACAGAAAGGGCTTCGTCTTCCATCAGGACAACGGACAAACTGGGAGAGCTTGGCTGGGAAGTTTTGATGCATCCACCGTATAGCCCTGACCTTGCACCATGGGACTACCATTTGTTTCGGTTAATGCAGAACTCTCTTAATGGAGTAAAGTTGGCTTCAAGAGAAGCCTGTGAAAATTACTTGCCGCAGTTTTTCGCCGAGAAACCAGAAAAGTTTTACACTGATGAAATAATTTCTCTAGCGGAAAATGGCAAAATGTGGTCGACCGAAATGGTACATATACTACGAAACAAATACGAAAAGTCTTTTTCGACTACCCTATATAATGTTCCGACCCGAATATCTTCGGTTCTAGTACCGTTGGTTTGGACAAAAACCCAATATTCCGATAATATTTTATCGCACAAAGCGTCGCCGTGACGTATAAGTAATTTTAGTTTTAAAGCTGTGTTAAAACCATTTCTGTTTCTAGGTAAAATATAAACATTAAAAAAGAAAAAAAAATTGTGAACCCCAAAGCAAAAATATCGTTTGAAAACAAAAAAAAATATAATTTATTCCATATTTTTCAAGAACAAGACCACCTACAAACTATTATTTTAGTTCATGCCATATTTTCATATGACAAATGTTCTATTTCATCAAAACATAAACAAATCGTAAATTTCAAAAATAAAATTTGTCCTGACATTCTAAGCTAATAAGATTTCAAAATGCTTCAAAACAAAACACAAATTTTACAATTTTATGACACAGAAGATTTTCCCACATTGCTTGCACATACATACATACATACATACATCTACGCACTTGTGTTTGTACAAATTTGTTTGCTGTACCATATGGATGCAGAATAAAAATTATATGTTAAAAAAAAACTGTGGGCTTTTAGCCGGCAACGGTTATAAAGTTCAGTGGGCCGCCCATAAAATGCCGCTACAAAGGTTTTCCGTCAACATAATTAGCGAACACACATATTTGTAACATGAAAAATATAAATTTATTAAGAAATGTTAATATGTATAATAAAATGAGAAAATGTACAAGCTCGCCGATTATTGAATGAATCAAAAATACCTAACCACAAAAAAAATTAAAAAAAAAAAGTAAATAATTTGTTTTGTATTTATGCCTTATTTTTATAGTTTAGTCACAAATCGCACACAAAAAATTATAAAATTGTAATTTTAATATAATTTTTTAGGCAAATTGTCTAATTTTTCATTTCACCAAAGTGCCAAAAATGTCAAAATTCTTTCAGAAATTTATTTACCCACTAAAATGCCATTCACCAAACACTTGGCTGGCTGCTTCAAAAGCAAAAATATTTGAAAATAATAACAGCAAATGGACTAATGTGCCACGCACAAACACATGACTTAATTTAAGTTGACCGTTTTATGCACAGCAGAGACGGCAAGTTCGCCCGAATTCACTCTTCGCAACGGTTGGTGAGCCGACCAGCGGCGACCACTGCAGCGCAGGCATTTCGACAATGACATTTGGCTTCTGTGCGTTGTGGAGGAATTTTTATACAAATTTATGAATTAATATAAAGATTATATTTTCATTTATCTTATTCAACATGTGAAAAATGTTTCACTTTCAAGGTTCTTTTAGTATTTGAGTGTTTAAGTGTTTTGCTTTGGGGGATTAAAAAACGTTTAAGTATGGGATTTGTTGATGTCAACGCATTTTGCGGGCAATTTTTATAAATAGAATACAATAATTGTTTTACAAAGTAAAAAGTCCTGGAATTTCTTAGAAAGAGTGGTACAAAAAATAGTAAAAGGTATATAAATAAAGCAAACAAGCATTCGAAAAAATAAATATTTAACAAATAATGTTCATTTTACATTAAAAGAAAAAAACGTTAACATTGACTGCACCTAAGCTATAATACCCTTCATAGTAGCATTTCTGTCAGCTTAAAATGATTTAAAAGGATCTTTATCTCGATATTGATCCGTAAGTTTGAATGACAGCTATATGCTCTATTGGCAGCTATATGCTTAAGTGTTCCGATTTGAACAATTCGTTCGGAGATTATATCATTGCCTTCGACAATAATAATAATAGTAACAATGTTTTCCATAAAAAAACTTGATTTTGATCAACTAGTTTGTATAGTGGTCGGATACCGGCGATTCCGACAAATGAGCAGCTTTTTGGGAAGAAAAGAATGTTTTAAAAATTTTAGAGCGATAATTCAAAAACTGAGGGACTAGTTCGTCATGGCTAAATAGACTTAGCTTATATTATTTATCATTTATAAATATTTTGCAGGGTGTCCGACATTTCATACTGGGTGTTAGAAATCTCGGGGAAACCTAATATACCCTGTTAGGGTATAAATACGGATTTTGAATGAAGTACACCATTAAAAATACCAACTAATAAGGAATAGCTTTTGTTGAAATTTTTAGTGAATAGTTTTTTAAAAGTCATTAGTGTGAGACTATATGATTTTCAGTATTTTTAAAACTATCTCAGCAAGCACAATCTGCGACCAATAAGCTCAAGACAGTGGATACTCGCTACAAGTGCAATAACAATAACATATAGTGTTGGAAAGGTGAGCTTTTAAGATTCATTTAACCAAAAAATTAAAGTGGAAGTTGAAAAAGAGTTACTGCTGTTCAAAAATGCGTGAAAATAATGAAGAAATTCGCTATATTTTGAAATTTTTGTATAAAAAAGGGAAGAGTGCCACGCAAGCCACCAATGAAATATGTGCAGTTTACGGAGACGATGCTGTTTCAGTTCGTGTAGCACAACAAAGTTTCGCTCGCTTCCGTTCTGGAAATGTCCAAAAAGTGGTCGACTAAAATGGTACATATTTGTTTATTTATTTATTATTATAAATATAAAAAAATAAGTTCAAGTTTTATTAGAAATACGAAAAGACTTTTTCGACTACCCAATATTTATAGAAGCGCCATTGGTTTGAAACTCCTTTAATCAATTAGACAAAGTCATGTTTCGAATTATTCAGCTGAATATACATATCTACAGCTAAATTCGCTTTTATACATTTTAATATTACTATTTTAAATTAACAATACTTTTTACTAATGAAAATTCCAATACGGTTTGGATGTACAGCTTGTTTAGATTCTCGTCAAAACTTCAGTTTAAAACTTTTTCCAGTTTTACAGCTCCATCATTGTTTTATTTTTCATATGATCACAAAGAAATCATGGCGATGAGGACACGGACTTTTGCCGCCGCCACTTCAACGACACAGAAACCAATGATTAAAATAAATTTTTATTAACTTTCTGTACTCATATATAAAGGAACAAATATGTAATAAAAAAAAATTTATTAAAAATATCACATGTTTTTTATCAATTGCCATAAAATGACTCGAAACTCCGATATCTCGACTAGAACATCCCCTTAAGTTTTATGAAATGCTTTGAATATTTTCAACAAGCGTGAAACATATCATGAACGCTCTCCACACAAACAATACATAGATGTTTTAAGTATTTTTAAGCAAGAAAAATAAATTTATTAGACAATTATTGGCACATTTCCCGGATGCTTTTCAGGTTAGCAATAATTTATAGGAAAACGAATTGCAAGCATTTTGCCATACACGCCAAATTAAATATCAAATTTATTTAATCTGTTTCATTAAATAAATATTTAATCCGCCACCTTCCGACAAAATGAAGAAACAAAGTTTTTCTGCATGTTCCGGGATAATCATTTACAACAAATAAAAAAATTATAAAAAAATCAAAATGTAAAAAGAATTTGGCTAATTACTTTTCCATGTTAGTTAAATCGTGGTGATTTAAAATTTTGTTGTATTTGTTATTGTATTTTCATTACGCACATTTCTGGCTGCTCATTAAAGTTTCTCAGACAGATTTGCTGATAACTACCGCTACATTGGACATTAGGACCGCACTCACTTCAATCAGCAAAAAGCAAAAAAGCATCGAATGGCAGCTTTTCATTATTATCTGAACACTAGGCTTGAAGAAAAATGGCAATGTAACGGTAAATGAAAATAAATATTTCAGATAAACTGTTACTGTTAGCCGAAAAGCATGTGGCTGAGCACTAGTGTATATAAGATGATGAATGTTTATTTGTACATCGGCGAGTATGTGCCTACATACATATGTACTTACATACTTATGTTATACATATGAACTAGTCTGAAGCAGTGCCGTGGGTCAAAGTGTTTAGCCATTTGTCTTATGTTTTCTGTCTATTTGTTATTTGCGTTCAGCAAACATATTGATGTTACGTCAATAGTTAATTTAGCAACAGATAAAAACCAAATAAAACTTTCCGCTTTACGAAAATTCACACAGTTTCACTTACACCGACTCACACACAAACAAACATACATAGGTATATGTGCATGTGTGTGTACTGTAACAAAGCGAAAGGTAATGACGATGACCAAGTGGAAGGTGAAAAATAAAATTTCTGTGAAAAAAAAAATTTTTTGTGCGTTTTTACTTCGATTTGATCTCCTTTCCATTGTGCGAGACGAATTAGTTACCTTTTATTTGCTTTGAAATATCAATTGTTTGTTGAAGAAAATTTCGCTAGTGCAACTGCAGCCAAGCTCACACTAAACACGGCTTATGCTCATTATCCATTCAAGCCATCAATTTTTTTTAAGTGTTTTATTTGGTGCTAAAAGGTTTCCTCACCACAAACACAACCCAGCAAACACAACGATCAGCGAAAGGTTAGATAATGGACTCCCTTTCTCTAATATCTAAATTTAGAGAAAACTGTAGTAAGAACAGAAAACGGAACAGAAGATACATGAACCTACAATCGAGAAAATTTAAAAAAAATAGCTCTCAATCTTTGAATAAAAAGTCTATCTAAATTCAAAATGAGGCTTTACAAGCTCGAAGAAGTCAACTGTTGGAAGACTTATCTAACTAAGAATACTCTGTTCAAACTTCAAAATATTCGATTCTCCTTCTAGAAACATCAGAGAAACAGAGTCTTCTCAAGCTAACGGAAAATACTTAAATCAACAATCGAGAAATTTTTAGTTCTCCAACGATTTTTAATTTAGCTCTCGAATGAGAACTTCGTTTGGAACCGTAATTGATGTCAAGTACAAATCAAATTCTATTGTGGTTATGTGAATAAAAAGTTTATATAAATGCAAAATCAGACTTCACAAGCCCGAAGATATCAACTGTTGGACTCTAAGAACCCTCTACAACAGCACAAACTGAAAAATATTTAATTCTACCAACGCCAGAGCCTTCTATGACAACATATGTAAGCTAACATTTTCTGAGAAATAATTTTATAAAAGTTTGGGTTAGATTAGTCCGGTAGGTTCATACCCTTTCTCTAAGCTAGGCATTAACCAGTTATTGACCTTAGTGTTACCAGATGAAGTACCGCCACGAAGTGCATGAGGAGTAGTCATCATTTAAGATGTCAGCGCTTTACACGAATTTTAACATCTTCTTTGGCTTCATTAACGAAGCCTCTAACTAGCATACCTTTGGGCCCCAGGGCTTGAAGTTGTTTTACCTATGCAAGCCAAATATAGAAGAGATGCTTTTTTTAAGTAGTCTGGAATGCGGAACTTCAATCCACTCAATCTAACCTATTCTCAGCTGCAGACTATCCCACGGAACTACCCGGGATACTACAAGGGAAGCAGCATTGTTTCACTGGTGCCTTGCTTTTGACATTTCCTGCAGTCTTCCCGATCTGTAAGCCCCATGAACCATGTTCTTATGTTACAGTCCTTTGATCAGACGGATAACAGGTTGCAGATAGATATAAGGTTTAGCTTCTAACAACCAATAAGCTATTCTACACAACTTTCAACGGCTAGGGAGGGAGCGATACAAAGAGGTTTTGGGTAGAAAGTACTAAATTGCTAATAAATCCTAGACGTCTATATTCCCACTACCAGCATGGCGGGTGTTTTTGTGCAATTCAATAACTATTCAAGAGGTTACATGGGTTTACGGGTTTCAAAAAATCTATTTTTTTTGTTATCTTATTAAATTCTACTTTACCTTTAAAATATTGTCCTAAATTTTCAAGTTGATCTGAGTAATAGTTTCGAATATACAGCCTTGAGAACTTGTGCACTCGAGGATAGCTAGACCTTTGTTCAAGTTCTAAGTTAAGGTTTTAACTAAAAAACGAATTTTTCACTTTAGATGATCCTGGAAGGAGTTATCTTGCCAAAGCGGGCGCATCTTTTTCCCGAGGGGTCACTAGAAAGGGGTCGCAATGGCCGAGTTTAAAATATTATTTTCCAAAATTTCCGAATTTCTTTGATAATAGTGTATGTTTATAACAATAGAAGTTTCTAATAAAATATTTCATTTTTTATGTGAGAAAAAAATTGTTGAAAAAAGGCTGCTTTTTACCCGAGAAAATCCATGTAATTCCTTAATGCTAAAAATCAATAGTTTAAAGCATACCCAAACACCATATGAATCGGTAGGCCCGTGTCATGACCTTAGCAGCGGTGTAACTTTCAGTCGGCCAACCGTTTTGTTCACAGACTTCGAGTGAGTCTATTTCTACTATGTGTTTAGCCATCAAAAGACAATAAATAGTTCGTACTAGGCTCCTGCTTTACACTTATCGCAGGAAATAATAGTTAATTTAAACAATAGATTTGAAGGTACAAAATTCATGCAACGTTAACATGAGTCTATACTTTATAGTTCTATAGCTGAAACTACAAAAAAGCTAGAGGTTTCATGTACAGTGGGAGATAGCAGAATTGATTTCTCTTATTCAACAACGAACTCTTTATTAACACGATGAAGTACTTTGACAGGGCACAACATTTCACAGAAAGAACAGAGCATAAAATAAAAAATTCCTCTCGTGATGTGTCTAACTAATAAAATTAAATGCATATCAAAATACAACTTTGTACATACATACATACATATGTATGTATATGTGTATGGATATGTAGATACGTTGGAAATCAAATAAATTCCTATTTGACAGATGTATTTAGTGTCAGTTAACACGTTCGGTTTAACAGGTGAATAGATCGTTTAAGTGCACGCAAGGTTTATAGCAACAATTCTATACAAAACATACATACATAAGTATGTAGAGATATGTAAATGTAGCAGTGCACAGTGAAGAGATTAATACATTTATATGAGAATGATAGATTTGATTTGGGGTTCGCATGGAAGAAAATATGTACATATATTCTATACAAAAGTTGAATAAGTATTTATAAAAATTTAATGATTTTCATTAGATAAAAATGAAATTTATATAACATATTTGAAAATTATTTTCACAATTTTTAAAATCTTTCTAAATTTTTCAAAATTTCTTTTGACAAAATTTTTTTTTCACAATTTTTAAAATCTTAAATAAAAAAAAAATTCTTTAATCTTCCGTTTCGACAAAAAATGTTTATTTTCAACATTTTTTTTTAATCTTTTTAAATTCTTAAAAAATTCTTCCGACAAAAAAATGTTTTCTTTTTCACAATTTTTAAAATCTTTTTAAATTCTTCAAACTTTCTTTCGACAAAAAATAAATTTTTATAATTGTCAAATTTTTATCACAAAAATGTTTTTTTTTACAAAATGTGTAAAATTTTTCGAAAGTTCGTACGTTTATTAACGACTAACTAATGAGATTTTTAATTTCTTCAATTTATTTTTCACACACAAAGTTTTTTAATTGTTCGCAACGTTTCACCGCCAAAACTCAATTAATAACTCATTAATTCACCCACTGACCGCTAAGTACCGTCGCACAGAATACCGGACACGTTGTTGAGCGGTTGACAAAACATCGGCGAATGAGTTTGGCTACGAGAAAAATTTATGATTTCGAATATTTCAACACAAAAAACTATATACTACATCAAAAAAGAAAATTAAAAGCGAAAAATCACACACACCAAATACCAAATGCGATACATACGGATAAATGCCAAAACAATAACAATAATAATGCGCGAGCAACGCTAACCAAATCATAACAGAAATACATAAAAACAATAAAAGCAACAATTACAACAATAACAATAGCGAAACAACTCAAAAATCTTCACGAAGAGCCGCAATCGCACGCTTGCAGAGCAGCAATGCAGCATCCCATAGCAATTGCTGCCAACTATTGTAGCAAACAACTAACAACAACAATGCCACCAGCAAAGGCACTAACCGCTCGCAACTACATGTGTACGCCACAATAGCCAAGTAACAACACAATTATTGGCGGCCAATACACAAGAGTGAAAAATCGAAAAGCCACAACAACAACAACAACAACAGGCGACATAGACACATACAATAGCAAAAAGCAATGAGAAAAAGCGTCAAGTGAACTTGAAGTATCGACGCGTTTGTGGGAGAGGGTGGTGAGGTCAAGTGTATGTGTTTATGTGAAAAAGCAACAACAACAACGACAACAATGTAAGTGATATTGAAAAGCCGTCGAAAATTGTTTACATCCCCGATTGTAATGCACAGATGCGCTGAAAGTATTCATTAATAATAATAACAACAATAGCAACAAACACTGTGGTATGTATTATTAAATCAGGCCTAAGGTCTAGTGACAATTAAAGCAAGTCAGAGGTGGTAAGTTAATTGCAAATATATTGACATGTGTGTATGTATGCATGAACAATAACTCCCAGCTTTGAGCGCAAGTACAGGTTCGGTTTTTCACGGTTGCAAAAATATGTAACGAAACTATCGAAATTTTTATATCGTGTTGCGATAAAAACAAAAAAAGTTATGTTCGGTTGCACTGATATTATAATACCATTCACAAATAAAAAAGTTTCCATACAAGAACTTGATTTTGATCAGTCATTTAATGCCTGATCTAAACAATTTTACGGAGATTGTAGAGCAACATTAGGCAGTAATCCATGCCAAATTTCATAACGATATCTTATCAAATAAAAATGTTTTTCAAAGAAGAATTTAATTTGATCCGTCAGTTTGTGTGACAGGTTATCCTATAGTGGTCCGATGTCGGCGATTACGACAAATGAACAGCTTCATGGAGAGAAGAAACTTTGAGACTCTTTCGCGCATATACAGATAGACGCATCGATCGACTCCGCTCGTCACGGTAATCATTTATACCGTGTTTTCCAAAGAGGTGATGTGATTTCTAAGTGTCGTTTCGGTTTACAATTTAATCACGGAAAGATATACTACGCAAGGACAACCTTAAATTATTAAGTTTTATTATCAAAATAATAATGCTCAAGTGCCAATAAGAAAAGAACCGCTCGGAGTACTGAAAATATTGTTGCCTTTCAGGCAAGTGTTGATCTTAAGAATTGCGTCTGTCTCAAACAGCAAACTGGCAGATTTTGAGAGAGGATTTGGGCTTGCATCCGCATAAAGTAGTTCTCACTGAAGAACTGAAGCCGTCGGACCACCGTAAACGTCGTGAATTTGATGATTTTGCCTTGGAACCACTTGATACGATAACGATTTTTTTCAAAATCAAATCAATTTTGTTCAAAAGAAAATTATCTGTTCTGATGATGCTCATCTGCATCTGAATGGTGCGGTAAATAAACAAAACTTTCGATTCTGGTGCAAAGAAAATCCACAAATTATTCATGAACAACTATTATTGTTCTTCTTTTTTGGCGTAGACACATAACGTCGTCTCTTAATTCGCTGAAATATGTCAATGTCGTCTTATATCTCGTACAGCTCATCGTCCCATCTAATACAGTATTCGCCGTTGCCAATGCGCAAAGGACCGTAAATCGTCCGCAGAACCTAACTCTCAAAAACTCGTAGCGCCAACAACTATTAAATACATTAACCTAAATTGACAGTTTGGTGTGGTTTTTGATATGGTGGAATCATCGGTACGAACTTCTTTCGAAATGGAGCTGGGAACCACGTACTCTTAGTGGAGAGCGGTATAGATCGATAATAACCAACTTTTTATGATCGCAATTGGAAGAAGTTGGCCTTGACAACATCCTGTTCCAACAAGACGGGGCTACGTGCCACTCAGGACTTGCAATAACCGAATTATTCCGAGAAAAGTTTGGAGATCCGAATATTTCAAGAAATTGGACATTGAATGTCACCGATGTAAAGGCAAAAACGCAATGTGAGATTTTTTCTCGTTCCCCAAACTGAAATTAACGTTCCATGGAACACGTTTTCAGTCTATCGAAGAGATAAAACAAAATTCGCTGAAGAAGCCATCCCAAAAAGTGCTTATGAAAAGTGTTTCGAGGACTGGAAAAATCGTTAGCATAATTATATTACATCTGGTGGGGATTACTTTGAAGGCGACAAAATAAATATTATCGACTTTAACGATTTCTCAGCCCACTTTGAATTCATTGTACCACCTATAAACTTTTTCTTATGGCATAGTTTGATCACCAAATCCCAGCCGCAACATTCCCATCCGCAAACAAAATTTGCAGCAAGCGTTCTTGGCTTAACAAAATCAATTATTGTAAAGATTCGATAAATTCAAGACTAATTCGGAGATAAATAAACCTTTTGACAAGCAGGCGCTTGTAAATTGTTAGAAATAGTCCAACCAACATAGAAAAAAATGTACCTGTCTTTCTAAAGCCCGGGAATTTTAAATGATAGTTCTACCTTATTTTTAGACCACAGTAATATTTACTTTATAGGGCCTCCGACATTTTTGCTGGATGTTACAAACTCGGTGGCAAACATATTATACTCTGTTAATAAAATTGTAAATTGAAGATTAACAAGGTCTCTATATTTTAGGGATGCCAAATGTCAGATTATTCAGAAATTTTCAACATAAAGAGACTACTCGAAAAGCCGCCAGCAATAAGCTCCACATGTACTTATATAACGTCCAAGCTATATAGGTGTGAACATAATTATATCTTATATACTGGTGAAATGGTCATCTAAATCTCTTACTAAACATTTGGAGTCTCAATTCTGATTCTTTGGCAGCATGCTTTGACGATCATTAATACATACATACAGATGTAAATATATAAATTATTAAGGAAATCTGCACCTATTTGTACTTGAATCTCTCACAAAACTCTCAACTTCACACCACGATAGACACGTTCGCACGCGACAATGAGATCAAAGGTTCAAAACTCTTAAAAAAATATTCGTAATATCTTTTCTTTATGCCAACTCCGCAGCGTCCAACTAAAAATGAACGGGCGACTTGTTAAATGCTTGAATGGCTGCCATCTGCCGACTGAGGCACGAGATCAGCATCATCACTACAAATGAGCGGCAAGCCGGCTAAGTGCCAATTGGCCAAAGTGCCACCAAATAAAACTGAAAAAGGAGAATCAGCGGAAAAAAGTTAAAAGTGTGCACATCATAAAACGAATTTAAATGATTTGTAAACGCAACGGCAGCGCACACATTTTTGTAGCGCAACGAGTGGCCAACAGCCGCCGTGGTCGCGGCCGCGGCGTGACCAACTACACCAACGGTCAGTCGCTTATCACCGCTATCATGTCCACACAGCGAACACGGTAATGTACATTTTAACAAATTAGAGATAATCGTTGCGCAAATGAGCTGAGCGGATCGTGATAACTTTGTGACGATGCACAACGATCGGCCGTCAAAAGGCCACTACAAATGGCAGTGTCGCCTTTGAAGCGCTCATCATGACGCTGACAATGATGATGGTGATGCTTAGAATGCACTCGCGTCGGGTGCTATATGCAGCCGGCCAAGCAAGATGTAAGACTCAACCAGCTGATCAGCAATTCAATCAAATTTAATCAAGTGTGTAATTTTTCCATTGCAACTTTTACACGTTGGTTCAGCGAAGAAGAATTGAGAGATCATCAAAACGATCGGAGCGATCAAAACGTCCAAAGCTCAAACGTTTGACCAAGGCGACGCGCTCAACAATGGCGCACGATTTTTATTATATTTACGACTATTAGCTGATGAATGGATCGATTTCGCATACAGTAATCATTAAAGTATTGATTACAGCATAATCTATGTTATTTCATTCTTATCAAGAAAACTCATCAACTGTAGAATAAAAGCTGCGAAGGTCAAGTGGTGAAAAAGGTCAGCCAATGCTGTAACGAACATTTAATGTGAGAACAGAATTTAGTTAAGAAGGAGAAGAGATAAACTATAATCGATCACTAATATGTGAGACATTGAAAGTACACAAGAAAATATTTTGAAACTTGTGGAAAACGATTCCTTAATATAGAATATTTTCTGCAAACTCTTTCCTTACAACTTATACTAAATAGCCTTCGTATTACTCACCCGACAAACTCCTTCCACGCATACCGCTTTACGTCTATAATAGTGCGTGTAATACACTGCCGGTCTGCCACAGGTAGTCCCATCAGTCACCGACTGATTCATGCTCACGAACATGCCCGAACCACTTGGACGACAAAACAACTCACACTCGTTGTGTTCTTTTTCATAACCCAACCAGTTGTAGTACTTTTCTTTATATGCTATTCTGTTGAAGGCGGCACATTGTTCGTCACGTTGCCGCTTTTTGTTCGCCTTACATTTTTCGTCCTTGCAAAGCCGGAACCGTTTTATAATACCTCGACAACCGGTGAGGCCATTGGGTTCTGGATAGAATTCACGGTCAATCGGAGCAGCATCAAGTGAAGTCAGTTTACTTAAAACAAAATAAAGTAAAAAAAACTCATCCATTGATAAAAGAGAGCAGTTAGATATTATAAAGTTTTAGAGAGATTTTCCCTAATGAAGAAAAATAGTAGTCCCAAAAATATGTAATTTTATAAAACTTGAGTAGATAAGAAGATAAACGTACGTAAAACTAAATCTGAAAACGTAACCGGCCAACAGTTTGCAGATTTCAGATCAATATCTCAACAAGTAGTGAAGGGCTATGTTCGGGTATAGCCGAAATTTTTATACTCTCGCAATTTGCAAATTAAGAAACAAGGCAGATTGACCAATATAGTAGGTACATATAGGGAGCTAATGATTTATGGGAAGTATAGCCCTGATTTTGTCCATTTCAGTCAAGAGACTACACCACAGTTTCACAGTGGAATGTTTGGGTGACTATGTAAAAATCGATTCAGTAGTTCCCAAGCTGTAGGATTTCACCCAAAGGTGGGCGTCGCCACACCCATTGTACAGTTTTTATCCGCTCATATAAAGCTCCTCCCCACCTTGAACAACCTTGTGAAATTTAGTGCGAATGGTTTCATTAAACAATTTGCCAAACTTCTTCATTTCCTTATTGGCGTAGACACCGCTTACACGGTTATACTTGAGTTTACAACAGCGCGCCAGTGCTTCCCCCGGCGGGTAGTGCGTCGAATACTTTCAGAGCTGGAGTGTTTTCATCCATACGGACGACATGACTTAGCCAGCGCAACCGCTGTCTCTTAATTCGCTGCACTATGTCAATGTCGCCGTATATCTCATACAGCTCATCGTTCGATCGAATGCGGTATTCGCCGTGATCAATGTGCAAAGGATCATAAATCTTCTGCAGAACTTTTTTCTCAAAAACTTGCAACGCCGACTCATCAGATGCTGTCATCGTCCATGCCTCTGCACCATATAGCAGAACGGGAATAATGAGTGGCTTATAGAGTTTGGTCGTTGTTCGTAGAGGGAGGACTTTACTTCTCAATTGCCTACTCAGTCCGAAGTCTGCGTTGAATTTCTTGGCTGACGTTTTTGTTGGTATTAATGTTGGTTCCAATATATTCGAATTATGACTGTGAATAGTGATGTGGGTACTAAAACTAAATTAACCATTCTTGCTGAAGTATATTATGTAAACATGGGTAAAAACAGATAACATTCTCGATATAACGGTTATTTTGAAAACTACTAAAAATGCATTTTTATGGAGCAGAGCCACCTCCACTTTTAAACAATTCTTGGCTATAAGGTACCTCATGCTTCGGTGATCTCTTATACTAAATTAAAATTTTGCATTTAATGGTTAGTTATAGCACTTTGTCGGCGGTCAAAAGAACCGTTCCACCCATTTTCAATACCAGCCTTCCTTGGGTGCCAAGAAACACGAGCACGAGTTTCGTTAAGATAACTTGATTTTTACTCAAGTGATCTCTTACACCAACGGATGTGCGGACGGTAGGCAGGCAGGCAATCACTCGGATTTCAACTCGTCTCATCATACTAATCACTAATATGCATATAACCCTTTATCCATTTCGATTACTTTTAGGTGATATACTCTCTGTTGCAACATGGTGCAAGAGTATAAAAACTAAGAGTCGCAAACTATATACAGACAGACAGACTGACGAACATCTGATCTTTAATAGAGTCTCTGTGTGTTACAAACTTCGTGCCAAACTTAATATACCCCCTTCAAATTGTAATTATACCTACACAAACGACTTTAATGAATTATTTAGAGTATATATTTTTATAAAATGTCATTAAAAATGTTGTATTATATTTTTAGCAGAGTAACTCCTTCAAACATACAAGTATGTTTGAAAGATGTGGAAGACAGACCATAAACAACTACAACATCCTTTGAATTGTTCATTTCAATAGTACTCACCGTTCGATACATTTTCTGCGGCGTATTTGCACACAAGAGTTACTACATTTAGTCCACTTTTCCCAGCGATCCCAAGTAAAAGTTGTGCCCACACGTTTTATAATGCTAATAAGCTTTTTGCGTGAGTGTTTTGGCCTTTCTCCTGTTACTTCGTCGTCATCGTCATCATCATCGTCGTCCTGCTCCTCGTCATAATCAATATCCACATTTTCCTCTGCGCTTTCACTTCTCAAGTTTTCTTTTTGATTTGTATTGCTTAGGCTTTTCAAAATTTCAGTACCGTTAGCTATTGAGGATGACTCGGAATTTTTTGGAGTAGCCGAAAACTCGGTGCCATATGTAAAGCACGCTAGCGCTAACAAAAACAACCAAAGTAGTTGTTTTCTGGAACTGTTGGGGATCGAAAAATATAATATGTTACTTACAGTTATGTAATATGGTATTATATTGGTAGTCGGAAAAGTATTTTGTCAAGAGATGTCGTTGCAGTCGTATAACCAATGCTGCCAATCAGATTGTGTTATATCATGCAGTATTGGAAAGGTGAGATTTTCTCGAAATTTCGATTTACACTGACGAAAGTTTTACATTGATGGAATAATGTCTCTAGCGGAAAAATGGCAAAAAGTTGTCGACCAAAATTTATTTATTATTATAAATATAAAAAAATTAGTTAAAATTTGATTAGAAATACGAAAAGACTTTTTCGACTACCCAATATTTATGCTGAATGCAATGCATTAACATTAAGATGCACACATAAATATATAAATAACATTTTTCGAGTTCTTTGTCTATTTACTAAACTATTTTGTTTACATAACTTTGGAATTTGATGTGACTCACTCACTCTAACTGTCCATTTAAATGCTAATTTCGCATTTACATGCTCTAATTGGTAAATTGCATTTATTCTACCAAAAAGGCGATAAATCCATTATTTCCAATTCACACATCTTAAAACGTAGACAATAAATTAAATGCGAAATTTCACGTTTTCAAAAAAAGTTGTCGTTAAGACCTTTTATGTTGAAAACGGCGATTTAATTAATATTTTTTGTTTGCATTTTTATTCAATTAGCTTTTGTTGTAATCACCTAAATCAAACAATTCGCTCAAAACGCGGAAATTGGTGACAAACTGTTTGTATTCTAATTCGTTGGCGATGATCGCATCCCAACCGCACCCGAATCAATTTGCGCATATTGCAAATTTTCTTCTTTTTTTCGTTTTTTGCATGCTACACACAAGTATTTGCCCACAAAAGAGTTCATTGTGCTCGTTAGAAAAACATAACCCCGATTTTCTTTCATTTGTTGTTTTTTATTTTATTTTTTGTTTTTTTTTTATCTTTTTTGTCTGTTTTAGCTCGGTATTCAAACTGAATAATATTTTTTTAATTATTTGCACGCTTCATTGGCATTGTTAAGCTTAGATATTTTTTTGAAAACGCTGCAATATCATTTCATAGGCAAACTTTTATTATTTTTGCATTGTCCGATTAATTTTCTAAATTTAGAAAATGATTTGCAATATTTGAAACATTTCTGCATAATTAACTTGTAGAATTGTGCTGATCCTGTATAAATTGATTTAAAAATCTTGTTCGAAGTCTCTTACAATTTTAATGTTATCATAAATATATGTATACATATATAATTTAAATTGTATTCTCTATTTTTTTTAAACAATCAGCGTAACGCCCTCCGGTATCACATGCGCAGCACAAACCTTAATGCTTTTATTCGCAACATTTCAGCAATACTTTGATAAGCGTTCAAAATTCGCAAGTTATGAGATCAATTCTGCTTCATTAGCGTTTTTGAATAAACACATAAGTTCAAAATACTAAATTTTCGAAAACTTTGCTGTAACGTCCACGCTATTGAAACCCCTGCAGCCAACTGATTATGCTGTTAAAAAAACATTATTGCCTTGGACCAACTTTTACGCCACACAAGAAGCTTTTTATCTCAATTCTGTGGCATTTGTAAAAATTATATTAAATAGGTATTTTATGTGTATATATGTACGTCTGTACATATATATTAAGTTGGCTCAAAAAACTAATATTTTTTTCATTGGTGCTCTGAAAAATTGTATGATAGACACCTGTTAGAAAATCTCACCAAGTATGAGCTTTGAATTGTAGGGGAAAGACCTAACATTTTTCTATTTTTTTCTTATTATGATAGAAAAACACATATGAAAATCGACTTTGGAAAACTTGAAAAGCATCTCGTTTCATGGATTTTGTAGGAAATTAAATGCTCTACAAAATGGTCACCTATGGTTTTTTCGTTTGAAGTTAGATTATTTTAAGACAATCATTTTGTTAAGAATTTTATATGAAAATTTTTTGTTATTATTAAAACTCATAGTTTTGTAGGAAATTTACTGCCCTACAAAAATGGTCTGTTAGTTTTCCTTTTTTTTTGCATTTTTCCTATAAAAAGTGGATTCTCGGAAAATGGATTCCATTGTTCGAAGATTCTTGGCAATAAACATCTCGTATACGCTTAACTTAATCGAAAAATTATTCAAGACCTAGACGTGCCTATAAACTATATTTCACATTAACAAGAAAAAAATATTAATTTTTTTTGTCCCACCCTAATATATGTATGTATGTATATATACTTATGCACACATAAAAGCCTGACATCTGCTTGACGATTGGCAGTGATAAACGGCACGACTTTTTTCGTATATTTATAATTGCCACATGTGTAAATCAGGTATAAGCATCAGTGTTTGTATTGACGGGACCTGCAAGTAGGAGAAGACACCTGCAGAAGATGTTGCGTAGTTTTTACTCCTCCGTCTTAAAAGCTCAAGAGCGATACATTTTGAAATTCAAACGTGAAAATTCTATTGGTAGTGAAGATTAATCGAAAACTTTTTATTATTTTATTATGTTTTCAATAAATATAAACCTAGCACCTGAAAATTAATTAAATTGGAAACAAGAAGCCGGTAGTCGGTCACTTAATTCAGCAAAATTAACACTCGAAATTTATATTGGATCGGAATTCGATAAAAAAAAGTGTATTTGTCCGAAATGAATTGGCTTAACGCTGATTTCCGAAGCCGTTTTTGGGCGGGATAAATTCATTCCCGGTTTACTTTATGCCTTTATAAACCATAGACGAGGGTAATGGGCCTAATTAGGCCTTATATCTATATTTCAGTCCACTGTAAACTGACATGACACTGGCATCTAACCCCACTCATCTGACACCCCTCTCCCTTTGGTTCGACCCCGTCAAAACAGCACGTTTCTTGGGCCTTCCGTCCCAATTTGTCCAGTAAATTCCACTTTGGCAAAAATACCACCATAGAGAGAAAATATGCAGTTTAGAAGATTAGCCGGACCGATTCCAATAAAAATTGGTTTGTATAATTATTATTACATGCCTCCTTTCTGTTTATTTTATTCTTTATACATGCATATGTATATCGGTCGGTACATTAAGTTTGCCACGAAGTCCGCAGCACCCAGAAGGAAATGTCAACAACCCTCAAGTACTTATATAAATACCCAACGTAACAAGCTGAGAAGTCCTCTTCTTCATAAGAAGCTGCTCGTTTGTCGGAATCAATCGACTTCGGACCATTATAGCATATACTTGGGTATATACCTTACAAACTGGTCGATCAAAATCAAGTATGTACTTGTATGGAAAAATTTCTTATTTGACAAGATGTTTTCACGAAATTTGGCCAAGACTATTTTCCAGGACCTAATTATCGTGAATCAGACCACTGTGGTAGCCATAAAAACTTGTCGCTCAATATGAACATCAGAGCTAATCGGAAGTATAGCAAAGAATCTAACTGCTCTTCCCAACTTCATGGACACGACTGTCGAGGGGAATTGGCTTCCGATACGGAATGAAATGTATACCAAACTTAGGATTTCGGTGTGATCTATTTAATTATGAAGACTAAACTCCGAGAAATACCTAAAATCAATTTGACTTTTTTTATTGTATTATTAATTCAATATTAATTACCCGATTGATTTTTATGTATGGTATATTAACATATTTTTCTGATCATATTAGGTACCAATATTAATAGTCGTGTTTTACTTGACCAGCGAATGAAGCTATTAGCTGATTTTGTATGGAAAACTTAGCAAACATAAAGAGAATACCCCTATCTCTTGATCTTGCAAAACCCTTGCACGGTGCAAGAATTGCATACACCGGCACAACAACAAACATACGCAGAAAATTATTTGCAATGGCTGTAAAATATGTCAGACCAAAACCCATGTATATTTCCGTGCAATGTCACGCAAAATAAAAATGCAAATCTGTTTTGCTGTCATTTTACATAAACGCATACATATTACGTTGTTAAATTGTTGAGGAAGGTAAGTTTTAAATAGATTTTATAATTTCTATTTAAATTATAAAGATTTGTTACAGTTTTTTTTCTTAAAAATGTATGCAGAAGGTGCGCCAATTCACAACAGCAAGAGCAAGCGAATACACCTATTACGTTGACTTGTCATAAGCTGTCGTAGCTTGTATATTGAACTAGAGGCATTGCCAGTTCCTCGCTTTTTCTCATTCACAATAGCTATGATTATTCCAAAAACAAGGAGTTGGCAATAACGATAAAGTTCATTTGGACAGATCAAAATGTAAACAAATAAAATTACAAAATTGTGTGTATTGTTTAAGTTAAAATTAATATCAGTTTTGCATTATTGTGAACTGAAATCTTGTCTTTTCTCAGACAAATACAACTCTGCCATTGTTATCAAAATTCACAATCGACACAATGGAATCAGCAGTTTTCATGTTTTGCTTTTATCCGCTGCTTCGTAACATTCGTACCAATTTTTTCTCTATCTATCGGTGTATTTTCAGTTGGCAGCCTTTGATATCAGCGTCATCCCATATTATTTCACAAGTTTTTCGTCTCAACAAATGAAGTTGCACATTTGAAGCTGGTTATTTTACTTATATATTGAACCAGAAAGAGAGAAAAACTCGAACATTATTCAGTGAGTTGCAGAATTTGAAAATAAGAACATTCACGAAAATACGCGAAGGTGTACATATCAAGAAAAACCAGCGGGTATAGTGCTGAATCAGGTAACATTTAGTTGCAAGAACTCAACTGCGCAGTATATAAACTTTGGAAAAAGTGCGAAACAGACATAGTTTGAAAGTAATTCTAGCCGTCAGGAAGTGTTTCTTGCAGTAACAACATTCATATTTATATATTGTATGTAAATACAAACATTAACAAACGTTTGTGCAACTAAAGATCAAGGATAATATTGTGCGATAAATCGATTATTTAATTTAAAAAAATCTGAGTTCACTTAAAAAGTTATAAAAATGGAACGTTTCACCAAGTTAATGAAAGTCACCTATGATGATGGAAATGCTAAACTCAATATATACATCCAGATGCCATCGAACAATTACAATATCCTAAAGGAGACCATTTCAAAACAACTCTTCGATGAACGCAAGCTATCCAAGTTTGCATTTAAAACTACCTGGTTTGGTGAGTATAAAGTAGCTAAAATTGAAAACAAGTTTGAAAACTGCTTTACCAATACTCTGTAGTATTAAGGCTTATATATGTGTTTCGTTTTCTTATCACAATTTCGTAACAAAGGCCTATGACTAATTTGTTGTTTTTCAGTTTTCATTCTGTTTTTATATATGCGAGTGGAAATCGCTTCTAGATTTCTCTAATAAAACGAAAATACCAAAAAAAGAAGATATAATTTATTGTTTAATTTACTTTAATTAGATGAGGATGGTGATGAAATCGACATTTGCAACCAAGTCGATTATGATTTGTTCCTTTATAAACGGTCGGATAGATTACACATGTACATCACATCATTAGAGCTGTGGAAGGAATCGTTCAAATATGCGGAAAAGCCGGCCCAGGATGATGATGATCCAAGTGTTTTTGTCATACACGAACGTGTAGAATGTGATTCTTGTGGCTTGTCACCAATTGTTGGTTTTCGTTACAAGTGTATTCAGTGTCCGAATTTCGATTTATGCCAACGTTGTGAGGCCAAACACAAACACCCAGAGCACATGATGGTACGCATGCCAAAAGAAAACTCACCCAGTGTAATTGACGCTTGGATAACTTCTCCATGTGGACGCGCTAGCGGCCGCCGAGCAAAACGTGAACGCAAAAGTTCAAATGCTGGCGGTTGCCCATTTTTTGATATGGGAGCAGCAGGAACAGCTGCAGCAAACGACAATTGCGCTAATGATGACGCAGAGCCTAAGCTTGGAAAACATCATCACCATCATGAACGCAAGCATCATCGTCGTCAAATGCGAAACGGCTTTTTGTCCCACATGTATGAAATGATGTCGGACCTTGCCGAGGGTGGTGCCACATATAGGCAAATGGATGAAAGCGATCCCAATACGCCGTCAGCGCCTTCACCACCAAAGGAAAATGTGTCTACAAAACCAAAAGAAGTAGATGCTGCAGCCGAAGCGGCTAAAGCTGCCTGTGAGGCAGCAGCAAAGACGGCTGAAGCAGCTACTAAAATAGCTACCGAAGTAGCAGCCCAAGTAAACCAACAGGCTGCTGAAATAGCAGCAACCGTTAATGAGCAAGCTGCTGCAAAAGTTTTGAATGATTTGCTTAACGCAGAGGCAGGAGTTAAGTCTAATAATGAAGGTGTAGGTGCAGCTGGGGGAAAGGCCACCCCTAGTATGGTAAGGTTTTGTAAAAATATTGGAATATTGAACATACATATATACATAACTTATATTTCGTAAAATATGCAGGCTAGTACAGGAACATCAACTCCTACTTCACAATTTTCATCAAGCAACACTAACACTAACAATAAATCAAATGACAACAAGTCGGTGCCAGTTACACCAACTTTAGAAGATTTCGCACAATTCATTGATCCGAAATTCATGAAAGCAGGAGTAGAAATGTTTAATAATTTCAGTAATATGTTCGCAAAAATGCTTGAACCAGTGGAAGGCGCTGAGGACAACAGTTATGCTTCTGCTTATGCTGGTACTGGGTACCAAGCACGCAAAAGCTCTTCTGCTTCAGCAGCAAGTTCAATGCGCTCGGCTGCAAGTTCCACAAGCACTAAATCGAGCGCAATTGGTAAGCAGACTACCGAAGCAGAAAAATTAAATAACGAAAAGTCCAAAAATACCGGTGAAACCGAGAAACCAATCAATCCTGATACGACAACAGTGGAACGTAAACGTTCAGTAAGTGAGGAAAATGACTGGCAAATGATTGACAAACAGGCTGCCGAGTCCACAACAAATTTACTCAATATTTCTGCTGCTAGCTCGACAGAAACTATTGAAAAAATCGAATTACCCGGCGCCGTTGGTACAACGCCAGCTACTCCAGCATCAACACCAATTGTCGAAAACTTGTCGCCAAAGAGCAATTCCGATGTAAGTTTTGAACAACTCAGCATGGATTTGAAAGATCATGTTGAAAAGGAAAAGGAGCGAGCCCATATTGAACGGAAAATTAAAATTGCTGATGTCTTGAAGGCTAAGTCTGACGTTATGACCAACAATAACACACCCACAACATCCATTAACACTGGTGCTACACCAAAACCACAAAATCTAGCTGTACTCGTTTATCACAAAGGTAAGCTTGAAATGTAAAAAAGTGAATGGTTTAATCTCAATTCTGCTATTCTATACAGATCCCAGTATCAATAAGGCTATTCATGCTATGATAGCTATGGGCTTTAGCAATGAAGGCGGATGGTTAACACAATTGCTTGAGTCGGTCAATGGCAATATTTCGGCAGCATTGGATTTGATGTCACCGGCACAGAGCCAAGGCAACAATTAAAATATCTGTATATAGCGCAAAGTCTGCCGCTCATTTAGTATTTAAGGAACATTTTTCTCTCTGTAATGCTTATTTCAAAATCATATTACCTTCACTGTAACCACGTATGCATTCGTTTCTTTACTGAAACGATAAATCTGCACTACTATACTAACACTGTCAAAAGTGTATTCATTACCATGAGTCTACATCCTAAAATCATTCTCTGTATCCATCT
The DNA here is from genome assembly GCF_024586455.1 of Bactrocera neohumeralis. Classification (NCBI taxonomy): domain Eukaryota; kingdom Metazoa; phylum Arthropoda; class Insecta; order Diptera; family Tephritidae; genus Bactrocera; species Bactrocera neohumeralis. The sequence continues at coordinate 77,280,310 of NC_065920.1, read as the reverse complement.
TTTACCATTCTATATAATTGGTTCTTTTTTTTTGTGCTTCGACCAATGAAATCCGTATTTGAATATACATACATACAAGTACATATATATTTTTATTTAATTTATCTTATGAACCAATATATATTTCATATTATTTACACACACATATTTAGTATCACAATTTATTTCATTACATGAATTTATGAATGGCTTTGAAATGGTTTTCTCAATTATTATATAATATATAACTACATACATATATACGAATTCGATAAACCTTATCCATAGAGGAATGTAATTATATCCAAAATAAAAACTATAAAAATGTATATGAAAGCAGTTTTAATTTTGAACGATTTACAGTTATGAAATCTATTTTGGTTTAAAAGTATATTTACGCTGTGATGATCAGAAAATTGAAGCGGTTTAATTCAGCAATGTTTACCCTTCACATTTACATTTCTTATAGCATAAAAGGGTATACAAAAATGTTTATCTTAATTTTAATGGGTCAGTTTATTTAGCAGCTATAGTGATCCGATCTCAACATGTAGGCAATTGAAAAGTAAAGTCCTCTCCCGACGAACAAAGACCAAACTCTACAACTCCCTCAATGACTTACTGCACGCCGAACTACGACAGGATGGCTCTTAATATCTCCTATCGAACACCTGCATATTGAGGAGCATAATGAATTCCTCTTCAGGCAGTTCCTGCTGGGATTCTTTCGCAGAAATCATACTTGCAGTTACGTGCTTGCAGCGAAACCGCCTCCCAGGAGCATCAAGAGGTCATTCTTCAACTACGTCGACGATATCAGGCAAAATGCCGATCAGACTTCGAACGCAACTAATTTCCACCAAGTACTGACCGCCATTCATAGTGGAGCCATCAACACCTTCATGGACACTCTTCCAGTGAATGGCGTACTCGGAGTCAAACCATCACGCATTGCAGACGAAGAGCTCGAGTTGTCTCGAGAAACGAAAGTGACTGGCCACCTCTTTGCATGCCCCACTCATCTGACATCCTTCTCCCTTTGGTTAATTCTTGCCATCCTAACGGGGACTAGGTACCCGCTAAAAAAACAACAACAACAACTTCATCTGATGAGTCGGCCATAGGAGAGTTCGAGGGAAAAGTTTTGCGGAATATTTATGGTCCTTTGCGTATTGGCAACGGCTAGTACCGCAGTCCACTGGAACGTTGAGCTGTACGAGATATACGGCGTTATTGACATAGGTAAGCGAATTAAGAGACAACGCAGCTGCTCGGTGATGATGTTCGGATGAAAGAGAACACTCCAGCTTTGAAGGTTTTCGATTCAGTACCCGTCTGTGGAAGCAAAGGGAGAGGAAGACCTCCACTCCGTTGAAAAGATCAGCGGAGAAGGACCTGGCCGCACATGGTATGTATGATCAGTAGTCGGTTTACATACAGCCGGTTCTGCGTAACGGAATTGACCCGGATATTATCCGGGGTGTTATTTCGGAGATCCACCCCCGTTTAGATCGGTACCCGCTAAAACAACAACAACAACATCAGTAGCCGATTGCCATGCATGATACAAATTTTGGTAACTGTTGCTTAGTAACCACTATATTCGAGTATAAAATATGAAAAAGTGGATGCAGGAAGTAGATGTATTTACCAATCTGCTATTCCAGTTCTTAATAACGGTATCTAGTAAAATAAAATTTCGACAAAATAAAATAATATGAAATCATTTGCTGTTTAATTTTTTAAGTCACAAACACGCTTCTAAATTCGAACTTTGTACAATAATCACATTTCCTTAAAAAGAAAACTTATTGCTTAATGTTTAACTACTTAATTTCTAAACTATTAGAGCTTCCGCAGAAATATCATCAATGGTCCCCATGTGGTCAACACCAAAACGGCCGCTGTCAAGTATTTATAGAATTTTTCATGCTCCTTTAAATTGCGGCGAAAGAAGCCCGTATTATAGCCGGTGTATTGAGCCAGCATCGCAGTGACAAATGTTAGCAAACCGAGAAAGTTGTGAATGAAATTGTTAACTGCAGGCGACACATACTGTCGATAACCCCAGGAGTACAAACCCAAAGAGCCGGAGAGACAGTTGATCACAAAGAACACACAAGCAGCCAAACCTAAAGGAAAAAATAAAAAATATGTTCAATGAAACAAAGTATATATTTATGTGTTCTTGTTTACTTACCCAGCTTTCCATGCCACGAGCGAAAATGGTGTTCCTTTGGCAGTGATTTTTGCAGCGTACCCGCCACGCCTAAAATACCACCAATCAATTGCAACCAAAAGTGCAGCGTTGTCTTTGTATCTGGATGCAGCGAGCGTGTTAGCCAATTATTGTTGCAACGCACCATCATGCCCTCGGCCGAGAGAAAAACAAACTATAAATGCAAAAGAGTTATCGCTAGTTCCATGAAGGTCAACCAAATCGGGGGTTTTTCGAGTGTGTTATGTGTACTTACCCCAAGCGTGCAGAGAAATGCGTGTGTGGCAGTCTTTTGGAACTTCATTTGCGCACATTTCACCGACATGCAAACGGTTATAGCCAAAATGAAACATTGATTGGCGAGATTCCACGTATAGCTGCTGATGACCATTGTGGTTTTGCTAGTAATAAAACTATGTTTTCTGTTCGAAAAGCTTAGTAAACGGAATGTTTCGATTTCGCAACTGTTGAAACGACACTGACGCTGAAATGAAAAAAAGTTAACTGTTAATTCTCATGTTATTACATATCAACTACGTGGTACGAGTGTCAATTAGATAGTCAGCACATGATAAGATATGTAGATCATATACATACTATATGTATATACTAGGAAAAAACAATAGAATAAAGCAGCTGAAAGTTGATTCATTTCAAATATAAAGTCTCGTACTATTTAGATAACCATACTGTTATCGTAACTTCCGTCAAAATTCCTCTCAACCATGGTCAAAATTTACTAACGCTACGTCATTTTAATAGATTGTTCAACTTATGTTGTTGGTGTTGTTGTATCGTCTGATTTCTGCTTTGGTTCAACTTATCTCTGGGCTTGGTGTGATTTTCATTGCCCAGCCCCTTTTGCACCAGATGCGCCTCGGATACAATCAAAGTCAACCATTCTTCTTTTCAAGTTCAAACTCTTGATATTCACAAATATACAGTAGATAGTAGATAATTTTTCAAAACAAAAACGAGTAAGGAAGAGCTAAGTTCGGGTGAAACGGAACGTTTTATACTCTTGCAACTTGTCAGGACCAAAGCCAGTCAAATGCCGTAATGTGTAAATCGTGAACCAGAGGATCGACGTATTAGGCACAAGGTTTGTTAGAAAAACGAAAATCATTGTATGTAGTATATGGGAGTTGGGGTAGTATCGACCCGATTTATCTAACCATTAACTATTATCGTGCCACATACTTGGGTGTCATCAAGTTATCTCACATACAATCTCAGGTGGAGTAAAGTTAACCGGATGTTCGAAAATACTGATATTAGTTATACGGGGAATAAGACATGTTTTCCCCTAATTTGACCTACCTTATTAAAGGCACAAAAATACACTGTTATGAGTAAAACTTGTTCTGTATTTTTCATTGAGATGTCTCAAATATTGGACGATATATCAAGTATAAAGTCACACGGAAGTTCGAAAGTCTTTACATTAGGTATATGGGGGCTCAGGGAAGTATTAGCTCGATTCAACCCATATGATACATGCAGATGTATCATTGTCAGAGAAGTATTATCCCGGAATTTCAATTATATATCTCACACATTGACCGATATTTTCGGTCAAAGACAACTGTCGATACTGGCATTCACGTGTTCGGTACGTATACGTGTTCGGTCGATGGAATTCTTATAATATTTGAACTGCGTAAATTTGGTTGCTGTAGCTTTAGTGGTTTGAGAGATATGCATATTAAACTTATTAGAGGACGGTGCCACGCCCACTTTTTAAAATTTTTATCCCACAGGCGCCTCTTGTTACTGCGAGCCCCTGTGCGCAGTTCTGTATCTTAATTTAATGCTTAGTTAAGGCAATTTATAGGTTTTCGGTTAATGGCACTTTGTGGGCATGGCAGTGGTCCGTTTACGCCCATCTACGTACTTTGTTTTGTACTAAGGAACACGCATACCAAGTTTCATCAAGATATTTAAATTTTTACTCAAGTTACAGCTTGCACGGACTTACAGACAGACAGTCAACCGGATTTAAACTTTTCTGGTCATCCTGATCATTTATACATACATATGTATATGTATATAACACTATATCTAACACGCTTAGTTTTAGGTGATAGGATTACAATAAAAATTAGAATGGAATGAAAACCAACGTTAAAAGGATGATGGAAAGGAGATGCTTGATTGCATTTTAATGGTTAAAAACGGGTTTTCTCGATTTCCGGCGAAACTACATGTCCTATAGAAAACAGTTATATGACAATGTTGTAGGTCAATCAATCACTGTTGTAGGTAGGACCTGAACCCTTCACTGGGATGGGTCCCCATACCATAGAGAAACAATTTCGCAAGGAAGGACGAGTAGGCAAAGAGAGGTATTGCCAACAACTAGAGGGCATGCGGCATGTCAAATTGCTAATGGGGGGTTATAATCTCAGCAGGTTTAAATATGCAATCAACATGTCTAGGGATAAACTCAGACTACTGGTCGCATTTTACATTGACTGCAAGCTGAAGAAGCACTTACCTAACATGGGCCTAGCTTCTTGCATAAATTGCCGGTTGTGTGACAGAGAGCCTGAACCACCAGAACATTTACTAATTGACTGCACAGCATTCTGCAGACGCAGGTTAAAGGCCCTAGAATCAATGTTTCCAAATAGGGATCACATCGCTTCGCTCAAAAAGTGCAAAAACAAAGATCCCACATTCTAGCTCTCTATAGCAATTGTACACCTGCTTTGTTCAGAAATATTTTTTGCACTTGGCCTACCGCAAAATTGCTTTCTCATTTCGTTTTCCAACTCCACAAATCTAAAGCTTTCTTTTGTCATATAAATCATAATAACTTTGTTATCTTTAAACGTTTTTAAACGTGAGAAATATTTACAAATTAATTATAAAAAATCGGAAGAATGCAGACTCGTATCATTTACGTGTGTTCAAACATGAATATGACCGCTCTTTCGACACATTAATTGGGGATTCATTTGGTAATTTATTTAATAGTTTAATGCGATTTTCACGAACTTCTCGATAACGTTCACAAAATTATTAACATTTATTTAATTAGTACGTGCATTTATATGTACAAGTATATACCTACTTGCATATGTACATTTGTCTGTGGACACTGCAAACATTCGAAGGCATACATTGTGTAAAATTTTATCTTAGAAATCCTTGATAAGTAGAGCTACTTACCAATGGCAACAGCAATAATTAATATATATATATATATATATATATATACATATATATATATAAATGCATATACAAATATATAAATATTTATATGCTATTTAATATCTAACGTTATTTAATCTAAGACTACAATTAATCACGTACGTGGGCAGACAACACTATAATATATTATTTAAAAGCCATAATTTTTGCATTGAAGGTGAGAAGTTAATTTGCTTTCTGTCGCATCAGTCACTATACGGAGTCGCGGTACTAGAGTCCTTGCAAAGCAATTGAATTTTCAGCTGAAATAATTTTTAAGTGCACGAAGACGTTGAGTTTTAGCAAACCAAAGTAATTTAGTAATTTCTTAGTGGAAAATGGGTGCAAAAGATTCTCAAGAAAGTCCACTGTGGGCGAGAATTTTGGAAAGAGTAGAAATCCTTATTTGGGTGGTTAACCAAGCTTGCATTGGATTCGTGACGATATATATGTTTTGGATATGTATTTACCAGGACATGGATACCATGCAATTGCATGCTTTTTTAGTGACCATCGGGGTAAACGAATTTTAAACATAAAAAGTAAATCTCTGAAAACCTCAAGTGATTTTTTTTAATATCTGCAGTTTTCCCTACTAATGGCCGAGGGTATTATGTGTCATTATAGCATCAATCCGCTGACGAATGGTTTTAAACGCAAAGCTAAAACTACCATACATTGGGTGCTGCTGACACTCGGCGGTGGCTGTGGCGTGGCCGGCTGTCTTGTTATGATTGTCATAGTGAAATTCAAGATGGATCAAGTTCATAATCGTTTAGGTAAGCTAATAGTAAAATTGTAGTCGAAAAAGTCCTTTCATATTTTGTCAATGAATGTTGCAGTCGTATATCTCCAGTCACAAGTTGAATTTTGATTCGAAATACGAAAAGAATTTTTCGACTACCAATATACTTGTATATATGCATATTAAACATCAGCTATCAATTTTCCCAATTTTTGTCTTCCAATAGGTTTTGCTGCATTTATACTCTGCCTCGTCAGCATGCTATCAGGCTTGAGTGCTCTCTTTTCGAACAATCTACGACGCATACTAAGTCCGTTATTTAATAAGGGCTTTCACAATTTAGTTGGCTTTGGCACGTTTCTAACGGCACTACTTGCGCAATTCTACGGCTACGAGTTCTTCCATTCCAGCATACTATGGTCCTTCATAAGAGTATTGCAAGTGGTGACCCTTGTGTCGTTAGTGCTCACTTCGATCGGGCCGCTTAAGGCACTTTATAAGAAGATTACAAGTTTTTTCGAATAATAATCAGCACGTAGATTCTCAATTGAGCAGCTCCAAGTGCTAAAAGATTTAATAAGTATTATGCATTTTATTCTATTTATTCTTGTATTATTTAATTTTTTACTGTTGTTGTTAATTCTTATTGCTTAGCAGTTTAAGTGTATTTGTTGTTTAGGTAATAAAACTGTTTTATTAATAGTATTTGATAAAAGTCTAGGCTTTTTACTAAACTAAATTAATAGCCAGGGCTTTCGAAGATCAACCTTATCAGTGTGGCAAATAAAAAATAAACAACCGACCAGATGATATTGATATCATTGGCCTCAACACCCGCGTCGTTAGTTTTGCTTTCTCCAGACTAGATAAGGAAGCAAAGCAAAGGGGTCTGGCGGTGAACGAAGGCAAGACGAAATATCTTCTGTCATCAAACAAACAGGCGTCGCACTCGCGACTAGGCACCCACGACCCAGTTGACAGTCATAACTTCGAAGTTGTAAATAATTTCGCCTATGAACCAGCATCAACACCAACAACAACGTCAGCCTCGAAATCCAATGGAGAATAATTCTTGCCAACAGGTGCTACTTCGGATTAAGTAAGCAATTGAGAAGTAAAGTTCTCTCTGGGCAAACTAAAACAAAACTCTATAAGTCAGTCATCATTCCCGTCCTGCTATATGGCGCAGAGGCAGATGACATCTGATTTTCAAGATTTATGAACCTTTGAGCGTTGGCCACGGTGAATATTGCATTCGATGGAACGATGAGCTATGTATATGAGATATACGACGGCATTGACATATGTAGTTCAGCGAATTAAGAGACAGCGGCTGCGCTGGATAGGTCATGTGGTCCGATTGGATAAAAAGACTCCAGCTCTGAAAGTTTTCGACGCAGTACCCGCCGGGGCAAGCAGAGGAAAGGAAGATCTCCACTCCGTTGGAAAGACCCGGTGGAGAAAACTTAGCTTCGCCTGGAATCTCCAATTAGCGCCACGCTGTGAAAAGAAGGAATGACTGGCGCGCTGTTTATAACTCGGCTATAATTGCGTAAGCGGTGTCTACGCCAGTAAAGAAGAAGAATTTTTCGAAGATGGATAATTGTAATCCCCCATATAGTTTCGATTAGGTCACCCTGCGATTTTTTTTTTCAAAATTTACGTAAAGGTTCTTAAGGCCATTAAAAACAAGGTCCCACATATTTTTGTGGGAAGTAAATTAAAGTCGAAACAACAATTTGAACGAAAGAATTGTTTACATACATATGTACTACATACATATGTACATATGTATGTATGTGTATTTACATATTTCTTTTTTCTAAATTTTTTTTACAAAACAACGATTCATAGGGGTTGATATCTTTTTAAACTCATTTAGGTTCTTTTTTCATTTTATATAATGGAGATGTTGGATAAATTTTGTAAACACTTTTTTGTAATTTTTATTATTATTTTTTTTTAATTTTTAAACTTCTTTATTTATTTTTTAGTTTTTTTTGTAATTATAAAAAATCTAATTTATTTATATGTATTAAATTTTCTTAATTTTTTATTTTATAAACCTTTTTCGCCAATTTTGTAAATTTACGTTTAATTTTGTATTATTTTGTTTTTAATTTTTTAAACTTTTTTTTATTCATTTTTGTTTTTTTTTAATTAAAAAAAAATATTTATTTATTAAAAATTTGTATTAAGCTTTGTATTCTTTTTTTAATTTGATATTTTATAAATATTTTTCATCAATTTTGAATTTTTTTTAATTCTTAATTATAATTTAAATTTCATTTTTTAATATTTACACTTTTTATTTTTTTTAATTAATTTTTTTTTAATTTATTTATTGAATTGAAATTTGTATTAAATTTTGTACATTTTTTTAATTTATAAAATCTTTACAAAGAAGAGTATTTTTGTAAATGTTCGTGAAATTTTGTTTTCATATTTTATTATTTTTTCTTTAATTTTTTAACTTCTTTATTTTATTTTTAATTTTTTACTTAAAAAATATTTTTAATTTGTTTATAGAAAATTTATATTAAATTTTCTACAATTTTTTTTATAAACTTTTTTCCTTAATTTTGTAAATTTTTCTTTTAATTTTTTGATTATAATTTTTTAATGCTTAATTATAAGCCAATTTTTTTATTTACTGAATTTTTTTTAATTATATTTTTTTGGTTTTTTAATTTCAATTTGTTTTTAATTTAATTTTTTTACTTGCCGCCAAACAAGACACATGAGAAATTGTTTTTTTTCACATAAGGAACCTCCATATAAACTTTGAACCAAATCGAATGTAACCGCAATGTGGCCTAAATGGAAGTCGTCGTTCCCACTTGTGTCGATCACTTAAAAAATATATCCACTAAGCAAGCATTGAACACTAAAATCTTTCTCTTCTAACCAAGGTAATAGTTTTGCTTGGATCCTTTCTAATTTACTATATTCTCATTAATAGCTGAGACTCTTTGTACGGATATACATAATTAAGTGCAGGCACAAACACAGTTTGCGATCAATCACCGTTTTCAATGATTGTCGATCGGAAATGCTTAATGCCCGCAATAACAACAGCTGACTGTTAATTACTTTCATATTTGGTTCGTATAACTTGCATTCACTTAACGCGCCAAATTCTCATTTGCTTACAGCACGATCACTCTTGTCACACACATACATAAATATGTATTCCTAGCTCAAACGAAACCAAGGTCAACTTTTCTACTTACCACTGACCAGCACTGAACCTCTAGTAAATATAATACTTTTTGGTAGTTTTTTATTTTATTTTCCGCGAATATAAACTAAATTATATTTTATATATTACAGTTTTCTATTATCACACCAACAAAACCACTTCAAATATAATTTTATGTTAGATTAAACGTTTTCGCGTATCGACGACTCACTCTTATTGAGTTTGTAACACGACTGAACTGGCTTAGCGCTCCTTTCAAGCCACAAATATTCACTTTAAATTCATTTACAACAATAAAATAAGAAAAAACAAAATTTTTGACTCATTTGAAAAGCTCACTGGCCGTCACAACCACGTTGTATACATTGAACGTTTCCAAAGAATCGGCTAAACTTGTACGCAGAATTTCACGATACGAAATGACGTCACGATCCAGCTTCGTTGCGGCCAGTGAGAGCGCTGGATTGGTAAACCCCCAGCTATTTAGATGAATTAGCGAAAATGCGCAATAAAAGAACACAGAAAAACAAAATTGGTGACGTTACACATGCACATTTTGTGATAGTTCTACACGATAATTTATTTCCTCTAGTGCTTGTTACTTCAGCTATCAAATTATTTATTGCCTGTGAGAAAAAGGTACGGAATACTTTTCAATAATGCTATGTTTGCATTAAAACTTTCTCATAATAATTAAATTAAAATTTATTATGCCAGTGGACTATCTGATCAAATTTGACTAGGGCTGATCCATTTAAACTGCGCACACATCTTTTTTATGTTCACGTGAAGTTTGACCGACATACTATGTAAGTTAGGTTAGGTTATGAGGTGGACACTTACAGGTATCTTACTGGGACAGCCGCGCGTCCATGTCTTCTAGTTTGCCGAAGGTAAAACTGATGAGATGTCTTGCATAGGCAGGATTATGGAGGAGAAAGGGCCTGGATGTTTCCGCCTCACCTTCCTCCATCTAACTTTGACAACTTGCATACAAGATTTTGCCTTACCGCATGAATGTCTATTGTCTAGTATGTGCCAAGTCCCAAGTTCTTGTAATTTTGTGTGTTCCTATGGTTTCACGACTAGGGAAACGTTGAAAATGTAGCAGCAGTATTTCAGAGAGTCTACTTTATCACGAACACACATATGTACATATTTAAATGACATAAAACATTTAGTGAAGGTCGTGAAACCATCAAAATTTGGACTCATGCTAGTGGTCTACTCGTCTCTGTTAATGACGAGGATTCCATGGATCGACTCGACACATTTTGGTTAATTTTTGGGTGTGGAACGTATCAATACTAGACTCGCACTAAAAGGCGATAAAACAGAATTGTATTAAGGGGTTACATGGATTTCGTCGATCAAAACACCCCATTTTCAATGAAATATTTTATTCAAACTTTTTATTAATCCAAAGATAAATATTATTGTACAAATATTTTGTGCAATTTTCAAAGAAAGATATTCACAACTCAGCCATCACAACGACGTTTCTGGCAGTCCCATGTTGACAGTAGAACATCTTACAGGAATATCAAAAGTAAAAAAACAAAGAGTTTTAATGAAGACCATAAACTACGAAAAACAAAAGAAGCAAAAATAGTATCTTTCGTTGAACAAGTCGATGAAATTATGAAAAAGATTTACCATGACCGTCACATAAGCAGTCATGAGCATCGCTAATGAACTTAACATTCATCATCAAACGGTTCTGAACCATTTAAAAAAGGCTGGCTACAAAAAGAATGTTTGGGTACCATATGAATTGTCTGTGAAAAATTTAATGGAGCGAATTATCATCTGCGATTCGTTGCTGAAACGAAATGAAATCGAACCATTTCTGAAGAGAATAGTAACAGGAGACGAAAAGTGGATCAAATATGACAATAATGTGCGAAAAAGATCATGATCTAAGCGTGGTGAAGCTCAACAAATGTTCGTAAAGTCAGGATTGACGCCTCGAAAGGTTATGCTGAGTGTTTGGTGGGATTGTAAGGGAATCATCCATTATGAGCTGCTCCAGCCTGGTCGAACGATTGATTCTACATTTTATTGTCAACAACTGATAAGATTGAAGCAAGCAATCGAAAAAAACAGCCAAAACTGATCAACAGAAAGGGCTTCGCCTTCCTTCAGGACAACGCTAGACCACACACATTTTTCATAACTTGGCAAAAAATTGGAGAGTTTGGCTGGGAAGTTTTGATGCATCCACCATATATTTCTGACCTTGCACCATAGGACTATCATCTGTTTCGTCCAATGCAGAACTGCTTTAATGAAGTAAAGTTGGCGTCAAGAGAAGCCTGTGGAAATTACTTGTCGCAGTTTTTCTCCGGGAAACACAAAAAGTTTAACACTGATGGAATAATGTCTCTGGCGGAAAAATGGCAAAAAATGGTAGACCAAAATGGTACATATTAAAATTCATTAAAAAAAAGTTGAAGTTTAATTAGAAATTCGAAAAGACTTTTTCGACTACCCTATATTTTAGAGATATCTTCGGATTAAATAAGACAATCAAAGAAAATTTTATGTAATCCCTTAAACATTCCGGGTCAAATAGATCAAAAGAGATTAAAAGTGACTCTTTCAGGTAGTGCTATTGGGTATGTTTTCGCGAAGAGAAAATTGTTTTAATTTTCAGTAATTTTAGCTCATAATCATTTCAGAAGCCAATCATGTTTGCTATTTATGCAATTTATGTTAGTTATTTCTATGAACATTTGCTTGTATGTATTGATCTACAAAGTTTAGAATTTGCCAATCATCCACAAAACCTTTGCTTTTTCGTGAGCTAATTCAATAATTATACAGTTTTATACTTCCATACATCTGAATATACAGTTGTTAGTACAATACATTCGAATTTTGCTAATTATTGCGAAAATTAAAAAAATTGGAGGCAAAACACTCAGTCAATGTCAAATTGCATTCGCTTTGTACTCAAAACCATATTTTGAAAGTAAAATCGGTTTGTACATATACGCAAGTAGATACATATGTATGTGTATCCAAAATATATCATTTAATTTCGCATTCACTCAAGAGTATACTTGTAGATCAGCGCTTTGAAATGCATCAAAGTTTCGTTTAAACAAGCACACGGAATGATCTACATACATACTAGAAGTTGTGCTCGCATAAATTGAAAAGCAGCAAAGTAAATCAAGAGACTCCAAAAGCCGTATTTAGAGCTGCATCTAACAGTGTAATTTAAGCTCGTTTGCATAAACTGAAAACGTAATATAATTTTTTTTTTCGAGTCTCCAAAATTTTGCGAATCGTTTAGAAATTCAAATTCGTTTCGGAATATAGTTAGAAAAACCCGCATGTGTGTATATGGTATGCCTAAATTACCTTTATCTCAAGTGGTATATCTACCGGTCGAGTGTCTTGCTAATAGTATGTAAGAGGTGATCCATTTCGTGGTTCCCTTCCTTTTTGAAGAAAAAACAGAGAGAACTCAAATTTAATGGGGAATGTTTATTATCATTCGAAAGACAAACTTTGACATTTATTTTTGAAAATTATCTGTTTCAAATGTTAGCCGCGGCTACGTCTTAGCTGGTCTAATTTTCGATGACTCATTCAAATTTAATGGGGAACGTTTATTATCATTCGAAAGAACATTCTTTGACATTTATTTTGAAAATTATCTGTTTCAAATGTTAGCCACAGCTACGTCTTAGCTGGTCTATCCTTTGCGTCTAATTTTCGATGACTCATTCGAGCATTTCGTGAAACCCGAATTACATATCCTTACATGAAAAAGTCTAACGGTGTGATATCACACGATTCAAAAATCCATTGATTAATGCGATGTGAAAAAAGCGGTGCCGTCTGATTGAAGCCAAATGTCACCGAGATCACGAGCTTTAATTTCAGCCATCACATAGTCAGATATCATGACGTTGTTTTTTTTTGGATAAAATGGCAGCTCTTAAATCTTTTCAGGTTGCTCTTCATTCCAATTGTGGCAACTCGCATGTTTCTATATCCATTGAGCCAGAAATGGGACCCATCGCTGAACAAAATTTGGCTTGAAAACGCCTTGGAAGTTTTCAAGAGCCTATGGAACGAAGCGACGTCACTTGGAAAGGTCTGGTGGCTTCAGTTCTTGCACAAGTTGTATTGTGTACGCTATCAATTTAAGGTCTCAACGTAAAATGGGCCAAGTCGTTCCATACATTCGAGGTGCTGCGAACGGTGCCGACTCTCCACGGTCTTCGTGTACACTACAGCTTCGGCTGCTATATTTTCTCCAATGCGTGCTGGACGGGGTATATTCGGTCGAATATTATCCAATAATGAACGCTGGGTAACCAGATGGGTGATGATGTAGAGAATAATACGCTCAGTAGGCCGATTATGTTGACCATAAGTTGAGCGAAGTGCGCGAAACACATTATTTACAGAACGTTAAAAAGTTGAATGATTTGTAAACGTTGTTCAGGAGAAAGTCTCTCCATGATGAAATGCCAAACAATACCGAACAAAAGTAAGTAAGTATGACAGCTTGACACGACTCACACGTGATCTTTCGAAAAAGGCTATTGCAAAAAGTATCTCTACTTGGATCACCCGTTGTATATGTTAAAAGAATTCCATCCCTCATGCACCTTGAAATTTGTTTTTATACAGGGTGTCCCATTAACACAAGATTGAAATTTGCAGCCATTTCAATTAATCTCTTTACAGTTAACAAAGTTAAAACATTATCCGATCATATTTCGTAAGAAATTTTCGAACTGCGGCTAAGCTTTCATTATTTTTGAAATATTGTTCAATAACGAACACACGTTGTTCTATGGTGCAACGCTTTATTTTTACTAAGCCCAAACTGTCAGCAATCGATTTGTTTTAAAGTTGTCAAAGGGCAAATTTAAATCTTTCGATAATTTTGGGACACCCTGTATTTAACTCCATTCTTACGTGAATTTTGGAACACGCTTTAAATGCGATTGCGATTATCACAGGAAAACCACAATACCGATACTTATAGCTTATCAAAAAACGTGCATCAAAGACGTCCGCCAATTTTCAAAACTTTTGTATTGATGATTACTCACTTGTTACAGACGGAATCTTAATGGTACTCATATTTTTAATTCTGATAACCAAATACCAATCAGTCGGTGACATTTATCGGTTTATTGTTGGACATAAAATAATTAAGACAGACGCATGTATAAACCTGACCTTTATAATGAGAATGGTATAGCTGACCATGAAAATGTAGGAATCTGCATAAAACTTGGGAATTAAGCAATTAAAGCCTCCTTCTTGTGCCAAACTTTTCAAAGAACTAGCCAAACGCTTCCTTAAAAATTTGAATTAATTTCCTTAAGATAGCGTCTTCCGTTTCTAAAAGCCTTGATAAAGTTAGTTTCAGGCGGGAAAAAGCTAAAGCTCACCTCAAAGTAGCAGCTCACAGTAGACACAAATACTACAGATAAAATATACATTTTTTAAATAATCTCAATTATAGACAATGATTTCCTGACTGTGATTAGACGAAATATTTGCTGAGCCTTACGGCTTACAAATTATACATGGAATCAATGGTCACAGATTTAGAACGTAGGGAAAAGCTTCTATCTTTACATTAACATTATAAGTCAATACCCTCATATTCTAAGCCAAATAATTCACTTTTATTTACCTACATACATTCGTACGTATGCATACATACAAATATGTATGTGAAGTCGAAAAGTACAGGAGAACTACTCACACTATCAAAAAATTAGTTCAGAGCTAAAAAGTTCAATGACAATCCCCCCGTTTTATAGTAAATATTTATATTATGACTTTGTTTATTATTACACCTGCACGTGCATGAAAACCGGTTTTTGAGATTAACACTTTTTCAGTTTGTAATTGCTTATATTTATTACAACCACACATGATTAATTACTGAAAAACGTACTTAATTGTTATTTCCGAAACGTGGTTTAGTTAAACACACGCACGATTTTTGTAAGCGGAGAATAGGATTATCACTTAATCTGACTATTTTCTTACTCAAAGTGGTTCCTTATCCGCATTTTACCTTCTCCAACAAGATTCAACCTAATTCACTAAACATTCTTAAAAAATATTAAACGAATGAAAACTAACTAACATGAAACTGTAGTAGGCACATACATACATACCTACATATATGCAAACGAACAGTTTATATACAGCGTCTACTAATAGGACAGTTCGTGGCGGCAATTTTGCTTTAAGGGTTTGTATCAAATTATGCCAGTGAAGTTTGCCCTTTCATAATGTCACGTTTCATTTTGGTACAACGGTTTTTTCGGTTGTACTTGGCTCTCCGTCAGTATAAGATTGTGTTGGCTAAAGCCGACAGATCATTTGAAGCGCCGATTGGGCGCTAAACGATTTTCATCAAAATATCGTCTTCTCAGAGGAGACCCATTTCTGGCCAAAACAATACCGTTCGTAAACAAACAAAATTGTCGATATTGGGGTGAGTCAGATCTTCGTACAGTTCAGCAGACACAACTGCATCCCCAAACACTTCACAGTTTCATGCCGATTATGATATGGCGGCATCTTCGAGCCTTATTTCTTTCGAAATGAGGCAGGGAATGCCGTTGCCATCAATAGCGAGCGTTATAAAACTATTTTGACCCACTTTTTTTCCCGGAATTTTATTAAATCGAACGATTCCTAGTAATACTTGCGCATACATACAAATAAACAGTTTGGATGTATATTTCTATGTCTATTTCGATTATTTTCTGCTTGGGCAAGCAATTGCACTCCTAACATACATACATACGTTAAATATACATATGTAGTATATTAAAAATATTCGGCGGCTAAAACCAGAAAGCAATATTAAGTTCACATGTCAAATAGAAACCACAGATATTGGATCTGAAAATGCCTTTAGTTGTAGCCCTAGTATTATAATAAATTTATTATACCCTGAACGGCGCATTTGAGTTTGAAAAAAGTTTGCAATACCCAGAAAGAAACCTAGACCCAATAAAATATTTATGTAAGTGATCAGCATGACGAGCTGGTTTTATATATCCATCTCCGTCTCACTGTATATACGCGAGATATTTTTGAGACATTGACCTGAAACATGTCCTTTTCTCCCCAAGAAGCTGTTCATAGGTCGGAAGCGACGAAATCTAGTCTTTGTATGGAAAACATTCGCATATGACGAAATATCTTCACGTAACTTGAGTCAATGTCGAAGGCAACGCTAAATCTCCGAACAAATTGTTCAGATCGTATCCCTACAGCATGTAGCTGCCATTCAAACCGACCGATTTCCTCATAAAATATGTTTTTTTTACTATGTAATCTCAATTCGTCTTGAATATGGTTTATGTCAAACAACAGGGATAGAAAGAGCTAGCAAAATGCTTTCCTTTGAACGTTAGTCATTGGCCGGTTTATAGATTTAATTAAATACTACATAAGTATGTATGGATCTTCTTTGGTTTGATTAAAAAACGTGCTTCAACTTCTGACTATGGTAATACTTTTTATGTACATAGATGCCGCAAGAAACGCAGCTGTAGAGGGTATTTTGGCCCCGGCGCAGCCGAAGTTAATTTTTTTTCTTAAATGGAAAATGGGAAAATGCAGTTGAACTTTAAAGGTTAAGTAATTGCAATAATCTTTGCGGTTGAAACGCTCCAATATCGCCATCAAATATTTATAGCTGAAAATAAAAGTGCGAACTAACAAATAAAAATGTTCCAGTTACCTAAAGGTATGTCCAAAATGTGATATTTACTACATGAGTAACTAACTTGTCGTTTAGTATTTGGAGGTTCTCATATAGAGAGAATTGTATAACTGTTTGGGTTAAAATAGAGGTTTACCCTTTAGTATAATGGTCCTTAAACACGAGAGAGACCAGTACTCCTCACTGAGATTACACATGTCACATTTAGACACAAATAGTAGGATCATCCATTTTCTGGTTTCGATGAAGCTACTCATGACCGATGTGCTTTTTGTAGACATTTATTCAAGGTTTGGTGCTTGATGGATTCAAAGTGTTCTGTGTCGGATCTGCGATAGTGGTGTGAATTATTTGAATGTGTTTTATTTTACATTATTGTCTCCTACTTTTCGTAACGTTTTTATGACAGTCGCAACACACCTAATGCAAAGACCCACCGCCACATGTGGGTAAATCCCCACTCAGCTAAATTCTGTGTAATTTTAAAAAAAAACCTGATTACTTGTTTGTTTACATTCTACGTTTATTTGTACGCATGTCAGTCTGTGCTTTATTCTTATTACTATTTTGCAAAAACTTGTTTGGGTTTTAATTAATAAGGTTAAGAACAAAGTGAATCGTTTGGCTTTTGCCGAGAGAGATCGGCGGCTGAGCTCTGGTGACTCGCGAAGCTTATCAGTGCACTTGCAACAGTCGCGGTGGGTGGATGAGCAATATTTACATAATTTAAATATTATTCAACTTTTTTATTTTTATTGTGGCTTGCAAATGCAAATTGCTCTGCTTTCGAACAATAATTCAACAAGAATAATAATTTTATTGGCATTAGTTGTGTTAAAAAGCCGCGGCAAGCGAGCTCTTTATTGCGTGTAATTGTGGGAAATCCTCAACCTTTCGTCGCGCTTATCAAAAATTCTGTGGAAAATATCACTTGTATGAGATATGCACAATAATAGTTATGATATATTGTACATAAGTATTCCATGGAATTGTGCTACAATTCAGTAATATACGTATAAATGTATCCGTGTGTGCGTGTGTATCCAGTGTAAATTCGTTATAAAATTATAATTGTGATATGAGGCATACATACATATGTACATATATGATAAAAAACAGTAATCTAATTACTGTTATTTAGCGACAATAATCACCAACATCCACTACATATTCAGAAGTTAGTATGCAGTGGGATTTTCAAAAAAGTCGAAAAAGTCTGTTCGTATTTCTAATCAAACTTCAACTTTTTTTTATATTTATAGTAATAAATAGAAAACAAATATGTACCATTTTGGTCGAAAACTTTTTGCCATTTTTCCGCTAGAGACATTATTCCATCAGTGTAAATCGAAATTTTGAAATTTCCAGAACGGAAGCGTTAACATTGTTGTGCTACACGAACTGCTTCAGCATCGTCTCCGTAAACTTCACAAATTTCATTGGTGGCTTGCGTGGAATTCTTCCCCTTTTTATACAAAAATTTCAAAATATACGAATTTCTTCATTATTTTCACTCATTTTTGAACAGCTGTAACTTTTTTTCAACTTCCCCGAATTTAATTTTTTTGGTTAAATGAAGCTTAAAATCTCACCTTTTCAACACTATACGATATGCACAATGTGATTGGTAGCACTGGATATACGACTGCAACGACATCTATTGACAAAATGCGAAAAGACTTTTTCGACTACCAATAGAATAAATAATTAAATTGGAATAAATCGCGATCCCAAAATGAAAAAAAAATACTTCCAGGTTAAAAAAATCAAATATTTTAGGAAATCCCGTATTGTGAACTTAAAGCCGATCGATCTAGTAAAGTTTCTCGCAATATTTTACCTTTCACTTCACTTTGAAGATATTTCCTTCAATTTCACAAACACTTTTAAAGTAAAATTAAAGAAAATTTTCAAATATTCGAAATGTCGGAAAACGGTATACACGCGCCGGTTGTTGGAAAAAAGTGAGATCGCGCTAAATAATGTGAGATTTAAAAAACTAAGCAACTATATAATGAAATTGAATGTATAATTTTGTATTAAATGAAGCATCAAGCTTAAAGCGATCTTTTAGATAACGAACTGTGTATTCGGATAAACAAATATGCAAATTTATTTACTATGAGTATATGTATGTACCTCCATTGTATTTGTATGTAGCTCAAGATTAGCATATGACGCCTCGAAAGCTGCCCAATTCTTAGAACTCATCTACAATAACAATTTTTCATTTCTCATGGGTGCGATTGTACATATGTATGTACATATAGTCTATATGTACTTATGCGACTCTGAGATGTGTCCACATTTCTATTTACCTTTTGCAAAATTGCATTCGTTTCGTTGTAATCATTTGTAAAGCAATAACAATTAAACACGTCACATCTTTTGTATGCTGCTTAGCCGAACGCAAAAAGCTTACAATTTCCTTGGAATAGAATATCTGCGTATAATGTAATGTGTGCATGTGTAAACACTATGTAACAAATTTATAAAAAAAATATACATATTTTTTATTTATTTTTTTTTTTATAATTTAAACTATGGACCAGTATCGATAATTTCTGAAACCAAAAAAGACATAGCAGCAAGAAACCTTCTTAGGAGCAGATAAAATTAAAAAAACAAAAGGAGTAGTAATTTTCAGGAAAATTTGGAAAAAGAACTCTCCTCTGTGTGGTTGAATTTTAAAGGTTAAACATTTTATATAATATGTTTTTGAAAATATACTCTATGGACCAGCATCGATCATTTTGAAACCAAAGTAATCATAGTGGCATGAAACCTTTCTAAAGAAAAGATAAAATTACGGAAATGAAGGGAATTCGGGTGATCTGAAGTCGGAAAACGGACTCTCCTCTTTTGTGGTTTAATTTTAAGGGTCAAAAACGTTATGTATATCTCGACTACGCGTTCTATGGAATAAAGTTAAATAGTCAAATTATGGGCTTATGTAAACACTTTTTTTTATCATTTACAAAAAATGTTTCCTTTCACAAAATTTATGGTAAACTAACTTATTTATGTCACACAAACCATAATTTTTGTGATTTAAAATATTTCTTCAAATAGTTGTAATCGAAAAAAAAACCTTCGTCCAAGTCTTTAAGAATTGTATCTCAAAGACCTGTGTAAAATTTCAGTAATATGGGTTGAGTAGTTCTCGAGATACCCTTGCAACCGACTTCAAAAACACAGTTTCGAGAAAAATGCGTTTAAAGACGGCGCACTTAGCCTAGCTAGCCTCGAGTGTACAAGTTCTGAAAGTTGAATCTCCGAAACCATTACTGGGATCAATATGAAAATTTAGGACAATATTCTAGTTGCAGAATTTAATAAGATAATAAAAAGTGAAGGTTATCCTCCGGTACAGACTTGGTTCTTATTTAAACCTCGCTTCAGTTTTATCCTACTTACTCGGAAAAATTTGCAAATTATATCGTTAGAAATTTTAATCATATTTTAAGGCAATGTAAAAATAGTTCAGATGAGTTAATTTCTCTATATTGAGCATCATTTTTGAAAGAAAAAGATACAATTTTACTATTCCGATAAAATCAAGAATTAAAATGTAACGACTACGTTCCGCCAACTTTTTGGTTCGCATTTGACAGATGTGACGTAGAACTAGAACTATAGTTTATGATAAAGGACAATATCATATCACAATATGCACGAAATTTCTTTAAATAAAAACGTACTTGTTTTTAAAATAAAAAAATATCGCTGCAAACATCAAAATCAGTCGCAAAATTTGCAATTAGCTTATCGATAGGTTCAACAAATTACTTAATTTAGTTCTCCGAATATGAATAATTTTCACTTAACGATTTTACCAAAATATTCCAGTTTTGTTAGCAGTTAATACGCCAATTTGACGACTGAGAGTTTTACATTGCCACCTCTTCTAATAGATATGAATGAACGTGCGCACTTTGTATTCAAATTCTTGATAAGGCCAGTAACGCTGGAAATGATATCACTTTAAGGGCGACTATGTTATTTGTGGATGATTTATGATAATAATCTGCCCTATTACCGTTGTCGTTTCCAAGTTGTAGTCGTTGTTATCGTCGTTTTGTTATTAAATTCGTATTCTTGAAGAAAAGGTATCGAAATTTTAAATTAAAATTAAGAAAGTATGGTAACGCTCAATTGCGCCTTTGTATCGGAAGTTGTTATTTGTTGTTTTGCAGAAAATATTTGAACCATTTTGTTAATTTAAGTATAATAAGGCAATACCAATACCAAAACGTGGAAACTTCATGTTGGCTTAGAAATGAGAGCAATACCTTTTGAAAATATTCCTTCACACATATTTCGCTGTTCATTGTCCCCGATGTAAGGAATGAGCTGCTTCTTTTGCCACAACTGAAAATTGCCTACGACACAAAAAATTTCTGTGGAAAATATGTCACCTTTTTGGCTTTGACTTTTTTAGCAACATTTCCTTGAGGATTGGCTATATAAAATTCCTGTCCAGGTATCTGAGAAAAGTCCGTTAAAACGTAGGTGTCGTCATCCATTATGCAGAATTCGAACTTCTTAACAAAATCTGTCGTCAGCTTCTTAGCTCGTTGTTTTGCGGTTTCGTTCTTGACGGCGTTTCTATCCGAAAATTTCTGTACCTTGAACGTCTTCAGCCTAGCTTCTTTCTTCGTTCTGTGTACGAAAGATTCTGAGGATCCAGTCTTCCTCGCCAATTTCCTGTCCGAAATGATTGGATCTTTCTTCGCCTTCTCACGATCATGTGGCCCCTTCTTTTTACTTTCTTCTTGTTAATACGCACATCTCCCTTAAAGCGTTTAATAACGCGAGAAATGTTTTTAGGGTTACCTCTTTGGCAATTTTTAAAATAGCGAAGAGTTTTATTTATTGAATTTAAAGTCCTTCCGTGCCTTAAATATGTGTGCATACATACATAAATGTTAAACACCATTATAGATATAGAAATACAAATTTACAAATTTTATTTACTTTATGCCAACCGTCTCCGTCGTGACAGGGGGGTGCAAATGAATACCCCTTAAAAAAGTCGAAATTCAATGGTTTTATTCCCTTTCTTTAAACCTACACAGAGTTTTTTTCAAATCTAACACTTAAGTTTCCAACTGCTTCATGTTAGAAATTTTCATATTTACCTCAAATGATCGCGCTCCTTTCTATATCGCTTTCAATTATTACAACGCCAAAGACTGTTTCTATGATGTTTAAAATGGGGAATTCCAAATTATTTTCGATAAATGTCGATAACGCCAACAGGAATGCCACATAGACGTTCTTATTTCGTTTTAGTAATAATTTTAGAGACAAAGAACCCACTAGTAAGCCATTATTTAAAATGATATGAGGGGCGTTATAAGTTGTTAGTGGATCAGGCCTATTTTAGTTACAGCTATTTAAACGTTCAACCTTCGCAGCGTGATTGTGTGTGTATTTTTTTCCGCCGCTTAGATCAATGCTTAGAAATTAAGCGTATTTAAGTATTCACATCTTATCAATATGACACTTCGTCACTTCGTGAAAGCGTCCGGATTCGAATAGCTTTAAGCGTCAACTATTTCGAAATTTTTATTTGATAAGCACAATAAAGGAGAGAACACTACACACCATAATAAAACAAAAATAATAAGTAATAAAAATACAAGTAAATAAATTATCAAAATAAACGATCGTTAAACACACTTACTACACGAAAGCACGTATACAAATTTAAAAACGAGCAAATCAATTATACATCAAAAATGTTGACTTCAACGGAACGCCTCGACGCAACGATCAGTTCAAAGCACAGTGACTATGGCAGCACAACGTTAAAAAATCGCGCTCCAACAACTAACGGTCAAGAATCAACAGCCGAAATACACATTGCGACCGACGCAGCTGCACTGGTATCGTGCGAAAAGAACAGCGATCACATTAATAGTGACCAGTCGACGGAGCATTATCATTCCAGTGACAGTGCGGCAGCTAGTGGATCTGATCGTGCCTATCAAAGTCGGACGAACCCGCTAACAACTTACACTTCAAGTCTTTTTGCCGCCGCGAGTAGTGTGTCCTCGCCGTCGCGTTTTCAAACACGCCAATCCCGTTATCCGCGTTACGCCTACAGTAAAATGGATTCGTATATCGATGAGAAGTCCACCGCTCCGAAATCCTTTTGGAAGACGGCTGGATTTCTACGTTTCGAAACATTTCTATTTATTTTGAATCAAATGTGCATCGGTTTTGTGACCATCTACATGAGCTGGCTGTGCATCACCAGAGGTTTGGAGAAGACCCCGTTGCATGCGTGGTTGGTGACACTTGGAGTAAGTGATCGAAGTTTTTTTAAAATTTTTAAATAACATACGAGTACTATACATATAACGTAGGCTGTGGATCACGGATATGTTAGATACGTTCGTTTTAAATCAGTTTTTAACATTATTAACAAAAAAAAAAAGATTAATAAGCATAATTGTTCATTGATTATATTAAAAGTTTTTCAACATTTTTCTGAACACAATGGTACTAGGATAACCTTTGTGACATTTACATAAGTGGCTTTACAGTTAACGGATTTCGAAATGATTTATTCGCATTAATAAAAGTGACATACAGTATGAACAATGGTCGATTTACTGGGTGCAAAAAAAAAATATCGCGTTAGTGGCAAATGTTTGTCGGATCGTTTTGAACAAATTTATCTAAGAGAATTCGGGTCTAAAACCGGTTTCGAGCCAGCGATTTTTAAGGTGAAATTTTGTAGGGATTATAAAAATTTCGTTGACAGTTTTTGAGATATCCGAATGAAATTTAAATCGGAGGGTCTTTCAAACATTCTATTGATCATTTGTCATAACTGGCCAGATTGGACAACTATATAACATATCGCCCATACAACCGATTATTCGGATTTATTAAACTTCGCTTTAAAAATCGCTGACTCGAAACCGGTTTTAATCCCACAGCTTTTTAAGTAAAATTGTTCAGTATAATCCGTAGAACATTTCCCGCAGACGCCATATTACAAGAATTATTATTTGTTCAGAAAGCACATAATAGGACTGAGTCGATTTAAAAAAATTTATTGAACCAATCGTTACAGTTCTTTAAAAAGCGCTGCCAGCGAGTTTCACACAGAATTTAATCGCGTACCTCTGCTCTAACGAACGCTGCATTTTCGGCTTGCACCACTCACAGAAACACGTCGCTCGAAAATGTTTGTCCTGACTCTGCAGGTGCTCGAAAACAACTGACCAGCCGCTCGTTCGTTAGCTAGGAACGTCCCCTACCGAATCCAGTCGGTGGGCGCACTCTCCGAAGTACAGTCGCGACGGAAGAATATCAGTATCAATAATACTTTCCCAAACAAACCCTACATAGCAAAAAAAATCGATCCGCCCTAATGATCACCCTGTTATATGTAGATCATCGTTTTGTGATAAAAAATATTAATGATTGTGGTAAAGGTTAAAGATTCTGTCTGAAAGTCTTAAGGATATTCATAGTAAAACAGTTTATAACAAATTTAGAAAAAAAAGTAGTAATCAGTTGGCATTAGGTCCGGACTATAAGATGGATGATTCCGACTGTAAGGGAATGGCATGGCGAATTCTGAAACTCAATCCCCTCCCATTGATTAACCTAGCCGTTTCTGGGAGAATATTTCCTTCACGGACGGCAAATTGTTGCCTGTACAAATCCGTATTAAGAGATTGGCCTTAAAAGAACAGCTGATAGTAGATGGTTTTTACCGATCATACCAAACACATGGTAAAATCTTCCTGACAATCATTCCTGGCTTGGACACCATTTGCGCTGGCTCACCATGATTCGACAACTATCTGTTTCATTTGAGATTGAATTAAAAGGTGCACTTTTCGTCACCAGAAACCATCCGCTTTCCAAATGGATCGAATCAGCGATTTGCAGTCTTATTTCTAAACGGATTTATGTGCAATGTTTCGGGTAATAGAAACAGTGATTGCCTGAGGGTCAGTCTCGACTATTTCCATTAGTTTAGCTTCTTTCACTTCAAAATTACCGAAACAGACGAAAGTAAATCGCGTGTGATTTGATATTACTGTATCAGCGCCATAAAGATTATTAAAATTTTCAGGAGAATTGCTTACATTTTCGTCTTTATTGAAAAAAAAACTTAATTTGCGTATTATTTCTTTGTTGATGTTTATCTTTGCTCAATTAATATTGAGACAAGCACCCACAATACTGTCTCAGACTTTTTTTGTACGAAATCTTATATTGTCTTTCAATTATAATTTCAACATTTTTTAATAAAATATAATTTAAATTAGGTGGCAACCCTTCTCAACAATCTTTATTTGTTAATCTGCGTTTGTTCAACAACAACCTTATTGTATGAATTCGTTCATCTTTTAAATATTTTGCATCGAAATTTGTAAACAGATGGTAACACCCAACAAAAAATTTTGCTTTGTTAGCGTTTCAATTTGTTTTTAATTTATAACCATATTGTATGCTTTTTTTTGGCATTGTTACATTTACATAAATTTGCAAACAGATGTAGTCTCACTAAAAATATTTCTAATTGCAAGCGTTCTCAAATCGTTTTAATTTTATAATTATTTTGTAACTAACCTTTTTAAAAGAGGTACTGCATATAAATATATAAGCAGGTGGTAGCCCCTTTAAAACTATTTTTAACAGTAAACCAGCTTATTTTTTGTTTTGAACGTTAACAAATTCTTTGCTGAAACTATTACACTTAAAAACTAATTTCGAAGAAAATACTTATTTTTAAAATAAAATGCTGTAATTAATATAATTAAAACCTAATTTCGTAGAAAACATTTATTTTTAAATTAAAATGTAAACCATAAACATCAAAAACATATACACAACTAAATTCTATTAATTTCTATGTGTTAGTACATTTAGTATTTGTCAATTAAAATTTTATTTTTGTGCATGTATGAGTATCATGTGTTTGCGTCTAACTCACACACACTGTACTCGGTTAGTGTCGTAAAACCGATCGCGTTAAATGGTCACTCACATTAAATGCCTAAAAGTATGCAACATAACGCCTACGAAATTTCCTTTACTCTGTTCTAAATCCCCGCACTTATCGTTTTGTTCGCCTAGTACTCACTGTTGATGGCCGAAGCGGTGATGATACACTACAACGCCAATCCGCTGACGTCACACTACAAACGGCATGAGAAGCACACCATACACTGGGTGCTGCAGCTGGCAGGCGGCGGACTGGGCATGGGCGGTACGCTGTATAAATGTATACAGAAGGGTTTTCTGCTATCGAGCACGCATGGCAAGCTGGGTAAGTGTCTGCGAAATAGTTCTATTTATTCCTTATTTTATTTCAGTAATTTATAAAGTTATTTCCACAAAAATAGAAGTGCCAATTTATTATTTTCTTAATTTTTTTATTATTGTGTAAATATTACATTTTTTCGCCAAATATGTATATTCTGTTGCTCAATTTATATAAAGTAAAAAATATAGACACAAATCATTTGATTTTGCTTATTGTTTCAAACTTTTTCATATCTCTGCAAAGGTTTCTCCACATTTATCTTCTGCTTGGTGTCTTGGCTTAGCGGTTTAACCGCGCTTTATCAACTCAAAATGAAGGGTTGCGTACGTCCATTATTTAATCGCACATTCCACAACTTGATCGGCCTTACTTGCTTCGTACTAGCGCTTTCAACTCAATTTTATGGTTATCAAACGGGTTTCTTTACAAATGCTCACCCAGATGGATCCACGCTCCCCATTTGCATGAAAACCATAACGCTCATTTCGCTGGTGCTCTCTTGTATTGGACCAATAAAGGCGCTGTTGCAGAAGATACGGATCATTGTAAGAGACTAATATTTCATACATTTTGTGGTCATCAGTCTGTATTTGGACGTCCTCATACAATATGTAAATTAAATATTTATGAAGTGTAATATATTTGCATACTCCAATTTTTCATAACATTCTCTGTAAAATTGTATTTATTATTATCATTTAAATTTAATATAAAATAAATCTTAAATGCTCAATTTAATTTGAACTTTTTTTAAACAAAATTTTACAATTTGAACTTTTTTATTTAGTCATTTTATTTATTGAGAAATTTAGAAAATAAACAAAATATTTTTGGCTTATTCAGAAACATCACTACCCACAACACGGAAGCCCCATTATACGTTTGTTGTAAGATTGTTCTGTTATATTCACTTGTGAATTTAACAAAACGACTATTTATATGTATATATCGAATGTACATATATTTTAGAATATTCTCCGAATATTGAAGCCGATCCGTCAAATATGGTAGTGTCAGAGCTTAGAGCGAATGTGTAAGAATTTAATTTTTAACTTACCGGGTTTGTCCGAAAAGATATAGGACTGACTTTCTTCCGCCGCGACTGTACTTCGGAGCGTGCGCGCACCAACTGGATTCGGTAGAGGGCGTTCCTAGCTAATGAACGAGCGGCTGCTGCCTTCGAGCACCTGGAGAGGCAGGACAAATAATTTTCGCGCGATGTGTTTCTGTGTGCAGCGTTCGTTGGAGCGAAGATACGCGGCTAAATGAAATTCTGAGTGAAACTCGGTAAATCCGCGACAGAGACGTTTGATATGATCAAGCAGGCTTACCCAGATGTTGCTATAGCAAGAAGTGGTGTGTTTCGGTGGCACCAGGCCTTTTGGAGGGCCGGGAAGAAGTCGCATATGAATGAACAAATCCAAAGTGAAAACGATACTCATTGTCTTTTATTGACATCAAAGGCATCGTCCACCATGAATTGGTTCCTCCTGGAGTCAAGCGAAGGGTCAATCGAGTTCGACAAGACATCGCAGCCGATTGGAAGTGGCACCACGATAACGCCCCGGTTCACACCTCTTTTCTTGTGAACAGCTACCTAACCAAGGCCGCCATTCCAACGCTTCCGCAGCCGCCCTACAGCTCATATGTGGACCTTGACAACTCGTCATTGTAGAACTACAAACGCTTTGAACAGATCCTTCACAGCAGAGGTATGGCCGCAAGTGGACTCACTTGTGCCCACCGTTGGTAGCGGCCACTTCTCCAATCGACGTTTGAACTGATATCCCAACCCGCTTTTTATCCATGTTCTCCTCCATGTTGAGTTTTATTTTCAGAGAACTTTTAACCTAGCGTTTTATATCTAACACCAGGAACCTCATTAGCAATGGCAGAGGTAGCTATACATTCTCCTCCCCCAGTTTCATATGCAAATCAAAGTTACCAGGACGCGAAGCTGAACTATATATCTCTGCATTAGCTAGACATCACTTGCCCTAGGCCAGTTATTAGTTGCTAAACCTAGACAGACAGCATCCGCGTGGAGAATGTAGCGGAGAAGATTTCCGCCGATGTTGATTATTTGTTCAAACTATAATATTTTGTACACCATTAAAATGATGCCCAACTTTTGAGACTGGTAGCACAACCCTAATGCTAAAGATTTGTGTAGAACAACTAACTTATAGGATACCAAAACAAACTTGGAATACAGATTCTTTCTGGTGACTTACAAGAACTTACAACAAAGTTCAAGCAATCCGCGCAAAGATCTTAGATCTTATTGAAGTTCTTCAAAGACACAACTACGTTCATTCATATAAAACAATACAACAAACAACGCAGCATATCGACAGCGAGGGCAGAGTCACCTAATTAAACACCGGCGACAAAGGTGCAAGCGCCGATAAGTTGCCAAGAAAGTATCTGGCTGTACACAAAATCAATCACGACTGCAATATGCCTGCCAGTACATAGCTGCGGCTTGACACACTGATAAAGACATTGAGAAGCAAAGATAAAAACTACAAAACAAAATAAGAAAACAAGAAAACAAGCATATTAATCACGAGTCGATGTCGTAGTGGAGTGGAGACGCAATCAGCCACATGCAATGGAAGGCAATGATGATACGTCGCGGAACGCTATTCTACATATTCAAATAAAATTTCGGTTGGAATAAAATGATTGCAAAAACAGTAATAGGCGAAACGCGCTCTCAGCCGGAGCGCAAACGGGGCAATATTTTAGATTTTGCGCAAATTACAAAAATTAGTTGAAACAAAATCAGATGTTTTTAGATAAATACCAAAAGCTACGCAAAAATTCAAATGACACGTCGCGGCAAATTCGTAGTGAATAAGGTAAGCAATGCTAGAATACATTTCATTAGGGACACACCGGCACCGCAGAGCGCGGCGCCGCAACACTGCCACAATGTGAGCAGCTGCACACCTGCGCAAGTGGGTTGCGGACGGCCCGCTCCGCCACCCACGCTCACACTCACACAGAAGCTCGAATTCGTATTGACGCTCGTTAATCGGCTGCTAATCGGCTTCGTAACAGTTTACTTGTGCTGGATGAGTCTGCGTTTGGATAGCAAGGATATTCCATGGCATGCGGTGTTTTGCACACTGGGCGTAAGTAAAGCGAACAATAATTAGTTCACAGGAGGAATTAGGAATAAAATTCAAATATTTACCGTTTTCAGTTTCTCTGCTTGATGACCGAAGGTCTGATGGCCTACTATCGTGGCAACGCTTGCACCCAGGTGTGTCATCGGCCGGAGAAGGCACGTTTGCATTGGGTGTTACAGTTGTGCGGCTCCATAATCGGTCTCATTGGCATTGTGATTAAAATGTGTTTGGAGGAGGTGCACTTTCACACGCGTCATGGCATCATAGGTGTGTGTGTGTGTGCTATCATGTATAATTATGTTTATTTGTTTGGTGGTATAAATACAATATTTACCTTTGCAGGTCTGGCTACCATGGTTATTTTATTTATCAGCTTGTTAAGCGGTCTCAGCTCACTTTATGCCGCCGAACTGAAGGGACACCTACAACCACGCTTTAATAAAACATTGCACAATATTATTGGCTTGATTACGTTTACATTGGCTATGCTGAGCATGTATTACTCGTTCGAGACGCAACTATTTAACGATTACTCGTTAGACGCTTCAACTTATATGGACTTCCGTTTTCTCTTGGAGATTACCACAATTATTATATTTGTGTTGACCGCTTATGGCCCTATGTGGTGCTTATTTTATAGTCGTTTGTAAAGTAAGCGGAGAGTTATTTAGTGAATAATAACGTTGAACTTTAGAAAACAATATATAAAATATACGATTTTAACTTCATAATATTAAACTAAAATAGATTTCTTTATCTCATAGTTCTTAAAATAAACTATAAATATGTTATAGCTTATGCGGTTACAGTTGAGTTTACAACAGCGCGCCAGTCGTTCTTCTTTTTCGCTGTTTGGCGCCAATCGGAGATTCCAAATGTAGCCCAGTCCTTCGCCATCTGGTCTTTCCAACGGAGTGGAGGTCTTCCTCTTCCTCAGCTTTCCCCGGCGGGTACTGCATAGAATACTTTCAGAGCTGGAGCATTCATTCGGACTAGCCAGCGTAGCCGCCCTCTGTTAATTTGCTGAACTACAAGGTGCTTTCCAAAGTAAACAGGACTCTAGCGCCCCCTGGTGGCGCCATCTATATGTCGACTGGTGCGTTAGAATCAAGTAAGTGTCAGTATGTTTGTGTTATCGGTGCGAAAATAAGCTTCGAACAAAGAGCCAAGATTAAATTTTGATTTAAAATTGGTAAAACTTTTACCGAAACGTTTCAACTGATGAAACAAGTTTATGGCGAATATTGCCTATCCCGTAGCAGAGTGCACGAGTGGTTTTAACGGTTTCAAAGTGGTCGTGAGAACATAAATCGACGATCAACATGTGAGCCAATCAAAATCCGTGATCACCGGAATTCCATCGAAACTGTGCATGAATTCATCAAAAATCGGCCGAAATCATCATTGAAATTCATGGAAATGGAATTAAACTCTCCAAAACATCGACCGAACATTAGGGTTTACGAAAGCTGTGTGCACGGTTTGTCGGTTTGGTTTTGGACCGTGCAAAAAGCTGTATTGAAGTGGAAGGAGACTATTTTGAATAAAATAAATTGATTCCCGATTCTAAGGGAGCTTTGGGTGTTCCGCAACGTCAGCTTACACAGCGGTATTAGCTTTCCGGGGATACCAAATTCACACATAGCGACAGCTCCTTTTCGTGCTGTTAAAAGCAGCTTTAAAATCGGCGAAGAAGTGGTGTGTGTCCTCATTCATGTGCTTTTCCAATATTTAGCGCATGGGCAATATATGGTCAGTTGTTGATTTTCCAGCCCTGTCACACTGATAAGGTCCAATCAGTTTGTTGACCTAGGGCTTAAATCTTTCACACAGTACGCTCGATGGAAACTTATATGAGAAGTTAAGGAGGCTTATCCCACGGTAGTTGGCACAGTTTGTGGGGTTTCCCTTTTTGTGAATTGGGAAGAGCAAGGTTGTGAATACAGCTTTTCGACGTCGAACCTTCCTTGTTTGTTGACGTGCGTTTTATGCTGCACAGAGGCGGGTGTGTATCTTCGCTGCGACAAGACTCGGAGCGTATGCACGTCTATCATAACATGATCGATCTGGTTGGTGGCTTTTCGATCTGTAGACAATCAGGTAGCTTGATGCATTGAGTTCTACAGATAACCATATTTCGAGCAACCTCAACCCATTTGGGGATGTTTAGACTCAGTCAGCAAAATTTCTTCGAATCGGCTGAAGAAATCAGCTTTAAATTTTAACTTTAGCTACCTACTGAGACATATTTGTCAGAAAGAGGCCAAAGAAATAAGAATTTAAATATGATTTCAATCATTCATTTTGTTTTTACTAAATGAGATGAGATGTTACCACAAACTCTATTTCTTGCTGCCGGCAGTTATCAAGAATGCATTTTATGGACTGAAGCAACCTTCGGTATCTATGGAAACAAAAACAGTTTCTGAAGAGGAGCAAAACTTAAAAAGTATATTCCTAGGATTAGTAGATTGTATCGACTTTTTATATTCGAAAAACTTTCCACGGTCTGTTAATTTTATTTTAATATTTGCAACTCCTTGCAGTTTGTTTCGTCCAGTTTCGGTATTTTATTCCACGGGCCCAACACAACACAGGGTTTGTCCGGAAAGTAGGACTGAATCGATTTAAACAAATTTATTGAACCAATCGTTACAATTATTTAAAAACTCAAAATAGGCTGCTGCGTCGATGCAGCGCTCCCAGCGCGATTTCTATCAGTCCTATTACTTTTCTGACAAACCCTGTAAAACAATATTTTTTCATTTCCGATTTGGTATAATTTTAAACACCAACAGACTCCTTTTTTCGGAGGTCCATTCGCCGATCATAAAAGCACGTTAATTTCTATAAATGCACATTTTTTATTTTTTTTATTAAATAAATTTCCTCTTCAAAAACACCACGAAAAATATCCTTCTCCTTCTCTAGAAATGAAAACAAAGTTTATTTTTTATTTTGCATTTAGCTTTGTGCTGTTTTATTTAATTTGCATATTATTTAATAAAAGAAGGTGTGTACAATAGTTGTCACGAATAATACTTTTTGCATGCCGCAAGATAAATTAATATGAATTCTCATCAAATACGCTGCAATATAAATAAATAAATATCACGTATGTATTAAATAAAGTTTGTAAAAAAATTTCGTAAATTCAATCGATTTCGGACTTAAGTAGTGAAATTTCATAAATATTATACTTTAAATGAAATTAATGCATGTTTGTTTGTGTTGTATATATGTAAATGTGCTGTGATGTCATGGATTTACGAAAATGGACTACATTTTCAGTTGAAATATTAAGTGATTTCAGGAGTATATATTAGTGTTGTATATAAAGCACTCGAAGGCATTTTAGTCATCACTAGTCTAAAACTGATGTGTTTCAAAAAACGGTACAGTTAAAAATTAATTGGCTTGCTAGCTTAGCTTAATGGTCTAACAAAGCTTATTGAATATATATTTTTTAGATTTTTTTAGAGTTGGTTATAGTGTTGTATTTGGCAAAACATTATTATTATTTCGCATAGTTGCAAGATGTTAAGTACAGATAAGTTAGTTGCAATGGAAAATGTTCAAAATTAAGTACTTTAAAAATAAAATTTTTTTCAGACTTATTCAATTGTGAATGAACAATTAAAAATTAAGTAATTGAGAATGAACAATAAATTCATTATTTTATTTTGAATGAATGACAAAATTGTGGAAAATTAACGCTAATGCAGATATAGACCAACTTTTAATTATTAAAGAGCGCATAATTACGCGCAGATATATTTCGTACGACTTATTTAATAAAATCTCGCAAGTACAACACAACAACCATACTATTTCTGCTTTTTCATATAAATTATATTTCATATGCGCTTAATTCGCATTTTACATTTTGGTGGTGCGTCTGATAGCAAATGACATGGAAATCGCTTCAATGTAACGACGCAGCGATGGTGCACCAACGCCGCCCTCGGACGCGCCATAGACACGACCACGCATGCCGCTATCGCCAACATCACCAACGACTCCAGCCTTTGCACCGCAACATTGCGGCTCATTGCAATAGCGGCATGTCTTCGTTGAGAAATAGCTGTTTTCACACTCGTCATCCTCCTCTTCCATGGCGTCGGTGATCTCATAATCCTCAGCAAAAACCTTAGCGCGCTGCTCATAACGTAGGTATAAGGTCAAGCAGATGAAGAGCACAAAGAGTAGGGCACAAATGGCGCCGCTTGCAATACTCGCCTCTTCCAGCATTGGACGTGGTCGTTTCGGCAAGAAGGATGCATCGTACTCCTTGTACTCGCAGCGTGGCCCCATAAAGCCATTTGCGCACTCGCAATTATACATAACCGAGTCGCCCAGCTTAACCGAGAAGCAGGTTGCATCATTTAAGCAATACCAAGCGTCGTAGTTCACCGGACATTTGTAGGTTGGGAAGGTGATGTTGGGTCTCGGTGTCGTTGTGGTAGTGGTAGTCGGCTCCGTAGTAGTGGTGGTGGTGGTAGTAGATGTTGTAGCGGATGTTGTCGACTGTTGTGGCGAAAGCGAAGAGGCGGCCGAGGAGAGCGTGCGTGGCTTGGGTATGGAACGACTAGAGCATGCATTAGCCGTAGTCGGCTGCTTCAAAAGGCAAGCGAGCACTAGAGTCAACGAGCAGACGCCAAAGAGTAGCGTGCATTTGCGCTTGAGCAAAGACATGATGTTCAGAATTAGCGTTTAGTTTACTTATAGAAATAAAGTTACTTAATTAAGAGAATGTGTTCAATACTTGAGTGAGTGAGTGAATAAGTGTAGGATGTGTGAGTTGAAAACTTGTATCAGTTTTGGTTTTCGGTTCACAAAATACTGTTTGTTGGAATGGAAATTATTCAAAGTGGAATTCAGTTGATGTTATGCATTTAATTATTTAAAAACATGGACGTGAAAACTTAAATAAGTTTCGATAACTTTCTTATAGTTTTATGCTTCGTTTACTTAAAATTCAAGATCTTTGATTTCAGTTACTTTTTCGAGGTTATTATTACAGTAATTACAGAAATTTACATGCCCACAAATAATACAAAATTTTTGTTAGCGACTTTCACAGCTTTTTTCACTTCTGTTACAATTATATTTTTGGTTTAATATTCTACACTTTATGATGTGAGTGGTGTAACTAGAACGTATGACTTTAATAAACAGTTAAATCAAGTTGCTAAATTACTAACTTGCTATCACAATTGTCGGACATGTACGCACATATAACGTTATAGCGGTATTTTCACACACTTTTGATACAATTAATCGGACTTAACTACGCACACAGTTGTGTTTACAAGAACACCTTATACTTATATTAATTATATTTAATAAATATTGTAAAAACAGGCAAATTTCGATGTTGAAAAGTGTTAAAAAATCAGTTAGTCCTTGTTGTTTTTGTGGTATACCTGCGAAAATAAGATTAAACGAATTACATTTTTTAAGCTATCTGTAACAAGTATAGTTCAAACTAAGTGGAAAGCTTATATTTAAAAACAATAGAAGAAACTGGAAACTAAAAATACATTAAATTTTACACCAAAAAGTTAAAAACTCAAAATTTTTAATTAGTACAAAAATTTTAATTTTATTTTTTTGCTTAAGTTTTTAATAAATAAAAAATATTGAAATTCTCTTTTACGGTTTTGTTTATCAAGCGTTTCTTATTTCAACTTAAAAAATTTTGCTTAAATTTTTAGGCAATAAAAAAAATATTGAAATTTTCTTTTACAAATTGTTTCTTATACAAGATTCAATTTTTTTTTATTAAGAATTCAGGCAAAAATTTGTATGCTGACAAAGCAACAGCTTGTGTACTACTTTCCGAACCATGTATCAAGAATACGTTGTCCAGAGAAATATTTTAACTTCGAAGGGACATGTCTCTTAAACTATTTCAGCTTTACTTTCAGCCTGAGGCATGCAAATTTTTTTGGCGTTTTACACCATCAAGTCTTCCAACTCCACTACTCTTTTTGAATTTAGCAAATATGTATGTATGTATGTACTGAAGAATAGTATGTGCTTTTATTTTAATATTGCCGGTTTCGCGAGTACTTTTGTTCTCTAGCCAATGTTTGACCAGAGCCTGTAAATCTTCCTCTCAATCTCTGAAAGTATTCGACGCGGTACCCGCCGTTAGAAGCCGTTGGAAAGACTAGGTGGAGAAGTAATCTCCAATTGGTGCTAAACTGCAAAAAAGAAGAACGACTGTCCCGCTGTTGTAAACTGGGCTATAACTGCGTAAGCGATGTCTACGCCAATAGAGAAGAAGTAGAAGGAGGCTAAACGATAAACAATTAAATAAGAGTGTCATCATGAAGGATGTGTGCGGTTCAATGGAAGCAAAATAGGTGCCGCGGGAACAAGTAGCGTCGGTTACCTTGTTTCATCGAAGGGATTATGTATAGAATAGATTACTATTGCATGCAAAAGTTTGTGCTTTATGGGTTACGGAATGGTTGTTGTACAATGTGAAAAAAGTGCTGCCACATCTCCCGCATAGGCCAGACCTCAATCCCATTTACACCTGTGGACCTATCTGAAGACGAAGTTACGAGAGCGCAAAGTTAATACCAGAAATGAGGTTAAGGCTGCTCTTCAGAAAATATGGGCAAACATACCGCTTGAACTTATACACAATTTGGTGTATTCTATAAATAGAAGGCTACAAACCATGATAGAAGACAAAGGTGCACCAGAAAAAGTACCTATTAATTTTTCTTAAACAGTTAAAATGTCCATTTATGCAGACTGTACAAGTTTATTTGTCTTCGAAAATGGAATTATTTTGGATTTCATAGTTTAACATAAAAAAAAACTAAGCGGAAAAACATCAAGATAAGGAAAAAATTTAAAAGGTCATAAAAAAAACTGACACATACGAACGCCAAACCCTTTGATGGTTTTACTATACTGACCTAGTACCATCACCCTGACTTGGAATTTCTCACCCCCCAAAAAAATTGTATTTATTTAAAAATATATACAAAAAATATGACAAAAAAATGAATCTATAACAACAAGAAGTTGCAATTTTAACTAACGAAATAAAAATAGCTAAAAATCCCCAATTACTAATTGGTATTCTGAAGTCATTATACAATAAGGACCTTTCGAGAAAGTAATATGCGTCATACATAGGCATAGTGCATAGAAATATTAGTATGTCATAGACATATTAGAGAAAGTACCGCGCGTTCGACCCACTGACGCAGCACTCATGCATTCAGGGGCAAAGTGCAGCAATACTCACGGCGCCACAACCAGCGATTCACTTTAAATTGCCAATGACTAAGGTATGACGTATGTATGTATGCATGTGTGTAAAATGAGCTGCAAACATTACAATTGTGCGATAAGCGTAAAAATTTTTGAATGAATTGTAAATAAAGATAGGTAAACACAAATCGGTGCATTCGATGACTGTGTGAAAATGCAGGCATGAGTCTTTCAACATTTTAGGAAATTCGCTTTATTCATTGTTTTCGCTCGTTCGTGCAATTTAATTTCTATTATAATTTTGTATTTAATAATTTACTCGCAATTTAATTTTTATTATATATTTTTTTATGGCTGAATTGTTTTTATTTTATTATGTAAATTTTAACCAAATCACTAACGAATTTTCTGATTTCTCATTTTCTTTTTAAACACCAATTTTTATATTTTCAATTTAGCACATATTGTCAGTCAAACCAATTCATTATATTTTTTATAATCACAATTTTTTCTAATTAGCTTTTTGTAGAGCGCTGTCCCCCGTTGATTATCCTAGCTCATCAAAGCTGGCTGTGATATGCGTTGAGAATCCATATCACAACCACTTGATGAGGCTTAGATAAGCAACATTTTATAGCCACTTTTTACTTTCAAACTTTTTGTTGTTTCGTTTTTATTTTTATTGTTTTTTTTTGCATTACTATTATTTTAA
Organism: Bactrocera neohumeralis; assembly: GCF_024586455.1. NCBI lineage: Eukaryota > Metazoa > Arthropoda > Insecta > Diptera > Tephritidae > Bactrocera > Bactrocera neohumeralis. The sequence goes on along the minus strand of NC_065920.1, from coordinate 77,242,850 downwards.
ATGACATTTCCAAGCTGCAAGCGCCGGTTAACCGAGTTGATGGCTGATGATGTTGACATTTATGCAATTTATGGAGAATGGAGTATCCTGCAGCGTTTCGTGTGTGAGCACAGTGTGCTTATGGTCGCGCTCTGCACGTGTGTGTGTGTGTATGCGCACTACTTGCATGTATAGGTATGTGTGTGTGTGTATGAATGTGCTTTGTAATTGCATGTTATTCGAGTGAATGGTAATCTTTTTTGTGACAGATTTTCATGATTGTTCGTTTAGGTTGGTTGGTTCTTGGTTTTGTTTGGTGCAGCTCTTAGGAAGACGTCCAGCTAAGCTCATCAAAGCTGGCTGTGATATGCAGTTTCAAATAGAGCATTTCACAACCACTTTGTGAGATTTAGACAAACGTATTTTGTTATTGTTCTGATATATAATAAACTATAACGCTGTCTACTTGATATGTGTTGTAAGGATTATGGCGAATGAATTACTAATATGAAATGCGTAATTTATAAAAACAAAAATTTTAATTTTTTTCCAAACCAATTTACACATTTTAGTTTTAATATGGTGATAACATAATTTTTAAAGCTCATTGTGCACTTTTCACATTTTCCAAATCGATGATGGACATTTTTTTTATAAAATTTTATATATGTATACTTTTTTTCTTATACAATTTTTTTAATTTTTTCTTATACAATTTTTTTAATTTTTTCTTATAAAATTTTATTTGTTTTTTTTTTTCTTAAAAAAAAATCATGAAAATTTGCAATTTTTCGCTTATCATTGTTAATGTCTCCGTTAATGCTTTAGAATCGCGACGCTCCTCAAAGCTGGCTGTGATATGAATTTCAAAAATATATTTTAAGCAGAAAATGTCAACATTTCGCAGCCACTTTGAAGAATGACACAATTCTATCAGTAAGTACAGGCATGATTCGTTTTCTTCTTTCTTAATTTATAAAACATCAAAGAAAATTGCGCCAAATTCAAATGAATTTACTGCCGAGCGTCACCACCAAGTGCGCTAATAACACCCATACAAATATAGAACAAAACTTAGAATTTTATATTTTAGCAGCATTTTCATTGTCTTCTGCGCGATGTTATTAAAGATTTGAAAGTCAGCATCAATTTTGATAAAACAAAAAATAAACACGCGTCACACACATACAATCAGCAATTCGTAATTTCTAAAATGATCGATAAGTATGTAGTCAGTGTGGTAAAAAAAAATTGTATGCTTCATAATCTTGCTCCACATCAAGGTTAAAGTCACATTAGTACCGATTTCTAAAAACAAAAAAAAACATAAAACGAAGAAAATATAATTAAAAAGAATTTCACCGCGCAGATGAGAATTTTTTAGTTTTTTTTTTAAACTCCGCTTTGAACAGTTGATAAGAATAAAAAGGAAAAAAGTGCCAGCATAAAGCAACCACAGAAATGTATTATTTCGCTTGTCACTCAACAAGTCACCGCAGCGCACGTAGTATCAGCAGCATACAGATACAGTATACATACATACATTTGTGTATCACATACTGATATACATTAATAAGGATGACAAACTTAGAGAAGCGAAAGAGATTCGAGATTCCGATAACTACTAAAATACACTCATCTTAACTCATATCTCTAGAGAATGATTACGAAGAAATATATATTTTGACATGCAAATATATGTACGTATGCTACCGATTCCTTTCTTAGTAGTTCACATTGTAATTTTAATTAATTTCAATATTTATTTTTGATTTTATTAGACTATGTTTTATAAAACAAGCTTTTCCTGGCAAACTCGCAGACAAAATATACATAGTAAATAACTTTTTGTTTCATAATTGAAAAACTATTTTAAAAACACCAAAAAGTGTTGCAAATTGATACAGCTTGTCAAAGTGGATCACCTGTTGCTCAATGACACTATTTTCATGCAAAAAACACACTACAATTTAGTTGTAATTAAAAAATAATTGAATCTGAGCAATGCAACACTTGGAAAAATATGCAAAATGTCGCTTATTAAATAATTACGAATATTTCATCATCACTGTCGGGGCAAATTGTCTCAAAAGTGAGAAGAATGCTGCGCTGAGCTTTATCATGACGCGACACGTAATGGCGCGCGTACATAAATTGATTCACCGGCGCAATGCCGGAGCATTTTAGTGACCTTTGGACTGCATTGAGGATTTAAAAATAACACACAATATAAGAATCAAATCATATCATTCAGACAGCGCATACAAAGCTTAATGGACGGTGGTGAAGCGTTAATAATTAAGCTGGCGCTAGGCAATTTCCCGAAACGATAGCGAAAATCATTTCGTTCCATATTGTAATTGATTTATAATAAAAATGTAGTATAGACTGCAGAAGAAACTCAAATAAAGTTACAAATGCGCGAAAAGTGGCAGCAAGCATCACTTGACCCCACCAGCCATTCACACATGACAGCCGCTGAATGCGTGCAAGCGATGGCTGTAGATTTCAAAATCATATTAAATGTGCAAATATAATACATGCGCACCTAAGTACATATGTACAGCTTTGCTTGTATACTTGTATATACATACATATGTATATATACTCGTATATACGAACATTTTTTTTTTGGCAAAACGAATTGTTTCTCCGTCCTGAATAAAAAGTGTATATAATGATATGACGTTAAGCGTTTTGGCTTATAACAGCTGACGTGCGTTAAACAAATTGTTACAGATTCATTTACCTGGGTCATTAGCACAATTTTGCTTGCCACTGTGAACGGGACGGAAGCTCGTGTTTAAATAGCCGTTCTTAGGTGAGATGTGTGAATGTATTTTGCAGATCGAGCACATAATAATGCCATACAAGATCGCTTTTTATACGCTGAGCAGGGTATATAAAGCTTGCCAGGAGGTTCAGGGTAACGACTTGCGTGCATTTAGCCATGCTCGTCTTTTTGTGAATTGATCGCGAACCAGTACATCAGTTTGTGAGATATCGATCTGAAATTTTGCACACATTCTTTTCGCCACAAGAAGCTGCTCATTTGTCGGAAATGCAGATATCGGACTACTATAGCATATATGTAGATGTCATACAAACTGATCGTTCAAAATCAAGTTATTGTAAAGAAACCTCTTTATTTGAATTGATACCTTCACGATCCATGGCAGCGGTACAAACTTCGAAGAAATAGTAGATGACATCGAAGCACTAATCATTTAAGAAAATGCAAGAAAGTAATTATTAATTCATGCTTAGCAACAAATTAAAATTTCTTATGTGTATGTGTGTAGGTCAAGATCAGCACAACTGTACTTGGACCACATAAATACATGTACATACATACATATGTATGTATATGTACACGCAATACATGCTTTCACCACTATTCACAGTCGCTTCTTATTTGTTTTGTTGTCTTCGCATGAGCTCATGATGATCGGCTTGATCTTATGATGCTGATCTGACCATGTTGACGCGTTCGCATTTTTGCAGACGGTTTTTTTTCTTCTTCTTTCTATGCCACAACAACTTTATTAATAACGCCTTGGCTTTGGCGGCTTTGTTTTTCACAAATTTAACACAGAATATTAAGTAGTTGCGCCGAATTGGAACAAGCGTTGACAATAGCGCGCAAACTGAAGGAGCTAGCGTTATGCCATTAGCCAATTTATTAATTCAATGACTTTGAATATCTTCAACCGACCTGCGCGTGGCATAACAGATATACAGACATACATATATGAATCAACACTATATATGTAAGCATGTATGTGTTTGAATCACACAGAGATAGTTGAAAACCACACGCATTTGGAACTTTGCCGAATTCGCAAAAAAACAAAAATTAAGTAACATAAAAAATGGCACAAAAATGTTGTTATTGTTGTTTTATATATTCATTGATATTTTTCTTTGTAGTTAGCAAGCATCGTCTATAATAAAGCGACACGCGCATGAATATTTTGGAATTCTAATTGTTTGAATACGCTTTAGCAACCGAAAGTGGGGCCTAAAAAAGACGTCACTCCAAAAAATTCAATAACTGGCGCGAATACAAGCGGTTTGCCCGCCCAATACAGCTAGCTAACCGTAGCGATTATAATCGAGGTGAGGTGTGTAGACAAATGACGACTATTAATATTGTCAATTCAATTTATTTAAAACGCAAAAAACGCAAAACGCGAGAAATATAATATACGACATGAGGATGCGCATATGTACATATGTACATACATACATATGTAAAGTGGTGACACACACATTCCTTGCCTTCGACAGGTGTATAGGGTGAGCTATGTAGCCACTTGCTGCTTGTTTGTTGTTGTTGTTTTAAAGTGCGATGATAAATTACACGGCGAAAGTTGATTGCTTGCACTTTCTTAACACAAATAATATAATAATATATTTTATGAGCTGCGAAATTTATGCTAAGCCATTTTATAGTTTTTTAATTAAAAAAAAACAATTTATTTTTATCAGTACACTTTTTTTATAATAGTGCTCTGCCACATTAGTCAAATATTGTACTTAAATGTTATTTTTGTTTAGTTTTTTTGTTCAGGTGTAAGAAAGTGTGTCTACTGACCCCGCATACGCACCACCTTACGGCTTTAAACTAAACGGCACAAATTGAGTATTGAATGAGCGAACTCAAATCTTTGGAATGCCAAGCGCACGCGCGCACACAACGACAACGACAACGACAACAACCACCACCAACACTTCAGATACACACGGAGCACAACACGTACCCGAACGAACGCGCGGATAAAATTCAAACTATGCAGTCATAACGGAAATTTCTTACTTGCTGATACAACAATGCGACGAACGCGCCATACAAACACGACGAACGAATACCACAGCGAGCGGCAAAACGCTAAAAGGTGCGGCTTTTTTGCACCGAATATATGTATTCATATGCAACAACACGAATTGAGCGCTGATCGTTTGTTTTGCGGCCCCAATGGTGCACCACACCACCATGCGCGCCATACAACGTCCCACTATTCAAGCGCGCCACGCGACAATACGGTGTGTACGCTATGACAAGTTACGGATTAATGAATGAATGAATGAGTAGTGACGACGACGGCGGCGACGACGACGACCACAACAGCGTACACATGAATGAGTCTCTGCACCCGCCATCGCCGCGGCCGTCGCATCATCGCCAACACGCAGCCAATACCAACAAAGCGCAGAGTAATAGTAGCACAGCAGAAGCAGAACAACCGGTCAGCGCTTGCATGGGAGCAGCGCTCTGTCGCTCCGCTCGTTGTACGACGTACAGAAGAGCAGCAACAACAAAATTCAATGAGATGAAACGATTGGAATAGGACAGGGCCAGGGTAAATGGTGACGCGACGCATTGAAAATACCTCGGCTATGTGCTCGTCGTTGTTGCGAGTGCATAAAAGCGGAGAACGGAAGTGGGGAACAACCAAAAATAAATCCCCATAACAACGTTCGGCACGTCTCACCTCACCGCACAGCACCACACCGCAACCAATGAAGCGACGACGAAGGCGAAAGCAGCGCATTCTAAACTGTTAAGTGCATAGACAAAACCACCAAGTTGTTTGTATGTTGGTTAGTGCCTGCCAAATGAACCAAAAACTTGCACGAAAATGAGAATAACAACTGTAAACCGAATATGAAATTTGTTGTTTCCGTTGTAAGCTGCACTGCGCCTACGCGCTTAATTTTTGTTTTCGAACACGCTTGAACGCTGCGTTTTCGGAACGCAAGTGATTCGTTATGGGCACATAAAAGCGTGGGTTACTCGAAAATGCAATTTTCATATGGATCGAAGATGTATAAAATGCGTAGATTAATTTTCGAGTACAGTTCTTATAGCGAATCCGATTTAATGTTTCGCATATTTGCATTTATGTTCTTCAACTGCGAAGTAAATACAAATTTTGCGTTCGAAAACAGATTAAAAGTATTTGATAACGCAATATGATTCACGCAGACAGGAAATTCGAACATTTGTTGTTGTGTGTTTCAAAGTGCAATGCTCGCTTTATTAAATTCTATTAATGAGGCCTTGGATTTTAAAAATTCGCAAATACTCGTTTGAACTTTCAGAAATGTCGCGCACAACCAATGAGGATGTGCCGCACAAAGTAAACAACAACAAGACAAAATATTAACGAATCTAATCTTCAAATAAATTTTTTTCTCATATAAGAACATCATTTTTGTCGTTAACTTTATATGACAGCTATATGCTATAGTGGTCCGATCTGCACAATTTCTTCGAAGATTGTTTCGTTGCCTATTATAATAATAAGCCATACCACATTTCGTGAATATATATTTTCGAATAAAAAAGTTTTCCATACAAGCACTTGACTTTAATGTTGTTGTTGTTGTAAGGGCAGAATTCTGACGAGTTGATAAAAATTGTCCGTTTCGTTTACGTTGACCCCATTGTCGTGGGATCGGAGTATGTGGCTTTGATTGTTCAAGGCTATATTGGTCCCACTTTGGCGGTTATGACAAATGATCAGCTGTTTGGAGAGAAACAGATGTGTGCAAAATTTCAGATCAATATCTCAAAAACTGAGGACTCGTTCGTTTATATACAGACTTTTTGCAGTATTAGGTAGGTATAAAAGTAATTGTTGTGCTCGACAAAAAATTATGTTATTGTTGTTGTAACGGGTACCAAATCCCCGAAGTAACGCGATCAACTGATATGGCGCAAGTTAAAATTATTGTGCATTATATTGACGAATGAAGCCGAATATTTTCGAATTTAGATCAAGCTTTTTTAATACCTTCCCAATAAGCAGCCTCTAGTTTCCAAGCCAAATCACAGCAAAAAGTTCTGTTATTAGTTCAGCAAAACGCAGCGGATGCTTGCGATTCTAGCGCTACATTTGCGTACGATTAAACAAACGAGACGTACAGACAAATGCGTAAACCAGACGCACTAACACAAAACAGAACAGACAGTATTGCATATAAGTACATACAAAAATCATAGATCAAGCGAGACTAGTTTCTAGCTACACACAAATACAGTAGGTATGTGCTGAAACGCATTCGGTTCTATAAGTGCGATTAACGCGCACGCTCGAGCAGAGGTTCAAATCGTACACACACATAAAAAATCAACTAGCAGACAAAACACACACACGCATACATACATTAATTACGACAGACAGTCACCAGTCAATGGCCGACGTTCGTCATTGGGGGGCACGCACGCATACAGCAAATTACACAAAAAAATTGAAAAAAAGTAAGAAAAAAGTTTGTCTATATGCTAAGAGGTGCGTAGTGTGCACCGACAAAAACACATACCGTTGTCAGCGCAAATGACGAACGCCAACACTTTTATAGTAAGAAGTAGACGTAAACGAAACGAAACCCCATAGAAAGCGTTGTTGTCTATCTGTATCGGACGAATGAACGGACGGACCAGACGTCGGTGTCGGTATCGGTATTCTTTCGTTGTCGGCCGGTAGCAGTGGTGGTGGTGGTGGTGTCTTCGATTGTTGACTTTAGATTTCTTTTGCTTACTATTTCGAGGGAAATGAAGCCAAAGAAGCGTGTGCTGCCTCGCTAATGAGTGTAAACCTGAGCTGCTGTTGCTGCTGAAGACGCAACGCAACACAGCGCAGCACAACGCAAGCCTTCAACTTTGTGCAACACTGTACTAAATGTTAACAATGTGTTGTTGATTTTGTTAATGCCGCTGCCGCTGTGTTTGCTTGCTATTTTCTTGATATTTGCTTGCTTTTCCGCATATGTATCTTCTACTTCTTTGTTTTTATTGCATGCTATTTTTATAGCATCCTTTTTGAGCTCGGTATTTTTACTTTGGTATCAGACTTTACGCGCAACGCTACCAACTCTGGCAATACACTACTATATGCCGGCTTCCGAAGTGAACAACAATCGTCTACATACAACTGAGGTCAAATGTTTTCTATTTTACTTGCCTTCTTTCCTTCTTTATGCCATCGACTTTACGGCCTTCGATTATGCTCAGCGGCGCGCTCAACTCACTTCAGCGAAAGGAATGTTGCGTTATTGCGTATATTGCTGTTGTTGTTGCTGTTAGTGACACTGTAAAGAAAAAGGAAAATACGAAAAATTTTAGCGAAACTGTGAGCATAAAATCCAAGTCCAATCATAAAATGTGAAAGCTGAAAATCACAAATGACAACAGTTAGAATAGATAAAACGGATGTGTTAACGCCGGAAGAGTAGCAAAAACGATGGGGGTATGGGGGAAAGAAAGTGTGCTTTACGGCACACGTGTTTTTTCGAGAATTTTTTAAGAGCCGTTTTAATTAATAAATAAATAAAAATAAAGTACAGAATTAAATTTACTTAAACAATCAACGAATAATTTTGAAATATGTGATATCCTTTGATACCGTAGACGATCTCCAGGTGGAAATCCGAAAAAGTATCTGGCGGTGAGAAACATTTTTATGTTTAAATTATCTCAAACCCAAAAAAAAATACATATGTACATACATATATACATATATTTTAAATATTGAAGATCGAAGGTGAAATCGATATTTTGATTTTTGACAAAATGGAGGTTTCTCCAACAAAAATCCCTTTTTGTGAAAGAAATTACACCCCAGAGCGATTTAACAATTGAAATTATTATTAAAAAAAATCTGTTCTTTCGATCGTTACCTGACATCTAAGCCATATCTAAGAAGATTGTGTGAAAATTCAATACGATTGGTCCAATCGTTTCGGAGATTTTTTCCTCATCGAATATGAAGTGTTTCGAGAAAAACGCGTTTATAGTTTTGGGAGCCGATTACACTGAGTCCTCCTATTTTTCCAATCAAATTCAGTGGATATAATAATAATCAAATTTACATGACAATTTGCGAAGTATACAATCAGGCGCTTGAAGTATTTTAAAATTTTATAACCATTTTAAAATCACCAACGATTTCTCAAAGAGAGTTATATGTAAAGCAACAAATATTTAAAATTGAATTATTACTCAAAATACTACTCAAAGACTACACATTTCGAATAACCATCTTTACAAGCGAAAATCCAACAGAAACCAACGTCAAAGATATGAAGCCAAGCACTGCGAAAATACAAAAAAAACTTAAAACATTAAAGAGGAACTGCAGAAAATGAAAACAAAATAATCGTTCAGAGCAACTTTGACAAAAACAAAAGACGGCACAAAGCAAAACTTGAAAAACGACGCCAAGATTTTTTCCCTCCAAAAAACTTCCATGCCACGGCGGGTTGTTTTGCTGTTCCAAAGCCAAGGAGGCAAGGCAAATAACACAAGGCACATTTCCAGCATTGGGTCGTTGTACAAACGCCATAATGAAGTTAACCGGCGTCGTTGATAATGATAAAGCCAATGTTGTTTTTGTAGCTTTGTGCATGTGTGTGAAGCATAACATGATAATGACTGACTTTGGTGAGCATATTTTTAATACACCTCAAACATACAGACATACATATGTACATTTCTATGTGTGTTCGCATGGGCACTGCAGTTGTTGTAGGCAACCAGTTGAAGGGCTTGTTTAAAACAAGCGAATGCGAATATGAAAGGCATAACAGAATCACATATAAAAATAAAAAATGAATTAAATAAACATACACATACACATGTATACATACATATGTATATTGAGTGAATATAATAAACAATATTGCATGACAGCGAAAACTGAAGTGAATGACAGGGAAAAGGTAAAAAAAAAACACACGTGAACTCAACAGCAAAAACATTGCACACACATACATACAAACATATGTATATGCATATGTAAATAAATAAGCAGAAGTGAGCATAACGCCCAGTGACATCAAAGCCAGGGCGTGTGGGGGAAAATATACAACTGCAGTTGGAATACTAAGGTAAACAACAACATTAAATAATCATAAAAGGAGCATAAAAATTGTCGGAATAAACGGAATAAAGTTTCATTACTTAAAATTCGAACTTTACATAATATTCACAAGCAAAATTGTGTTATTGTAGATGCAATCAGGGTTGCAATGATTAAAGCAATAATTGAATTTAAGTTCAATTAATATTTTTTACTCCGAAAATCGTAATTCAAAATAAATTTAAAATTTCTATTCCCGAATAATGAATTTAAAAATGAAAAATTACATTTTTAATTCCATTGAGAAATAAAAAAAAATATTAAATAAGTAATTAAATTTACTTCGTCCTCCATTTTGGTCAAATTATTATTTTTTACTGTTTTTTGTCTTATTATAGCATTTTATTTTATTTATGTACATATATTTTTATCTTATTTATCAAAAATTAATTATAAAAATAATTAAAAGCCTTTTTATTTCATTTGTTTTTTAATAAAAATTAAATAAACAAAATTCAATTATAAATTTTTAATGCTAGAGAAATCGAAAATCCAAGGTTGCGAAGTAGTTTTCAGATTCGAAAATATAACAAACTCAAAAATGAGCCGCCATATTTCAAAATATATTTTTCTCAAACCAAAAATTAATTTAAACTACAAATTCCCACCATTTATCCAATTTTTAATAGAAACACTGTAGCGCCAACAACAACAAAAACAATCAGCAACGGCAAGGCGCCGCCACAGGTTTATTTACATTTTTGGCGGGGCATATACTACAAGCACAGCACCGCGTATACTTTGTGGGGCTCTCCACCCCACAGGTTGACTGGCACACACACACAACAAAAAAAAAGGCGAATTGATAATTATCTTTGCGCGCATGACGATCATCGCGCTTTTGCATTTTTTGTGGCTAATTTTCTGTGCGCGCACGCGTATTAATGATCAGCGATCAAAGACACCAAGTTCATGTCGTCGTCGAACGCGACGATGAGATGTGCAAACGACGCAACGAGTTTGGTGTATAGAAGGTGCTGATAGCGGTAGTGTTTGGTGCCGAAGCGCATGCCTGTGTGTATGTATGTGGGTGTGTTTGTGTGTTAGCAAAAGCACGCTTGGTAGACCACTCCACGCCATGGAATGTTGTCAAGAATTCTGAGAATTCTTGTGGGACGAAGACTTGGTTGGTTGGTCAGGTACAACCACATTTCTATGTGTATATGCGTGTACGTCTCTATACATGTGCTCCGATCCGACTTAATGCTCGCACAGAGATTGTCAAATGTATAGATACATGCTGCTTACCCTACATACATATATGGGTGTAAGCTTCACCAGCGGGGCAGAGGGCGGAAGGTATTCAGTTAGGTAGACGCAAACTTGGATATCGATAACAATCTGTCTGCTAGTATGAGTAATAAATAACTTGCGTAGTATACATTTAGGAGCCAGAAGCTCCGAATCGACTAGATGTCTTAGATGTATTGGCTAATCGAAGAAAGGAGTGGTAAAATTTTTTCAAAACTAGAAAATAAGGTAAGATGAGGTAAGGTCTCAACTCAACACATTTTGTTTACTGTTTCGGTTATAATGCATTTCATTGCTAGACATGTACGAAAAAACCTGCATATTTTTCAGAATTTACGTCCAGTAGAGGTTGTAAGAGATAACCCTACATTCATCAAATGAATCATTACTATTGGCGCGATGTGGCTTTATGAACATGACCTCGGAGCTGCCTAATAATGTAGCGAGCGACGCCTCAAAACTGAGCCGAAACCGAAACAACCAAAATTCCTGAAGACACTGTAGGTCATCACAATCCCATTCTGAGGAATCCTTCATTTTCATTCCAGCACCGGGATATTCTGATTTCTTCCACGTATAACTCCTTTTTAGTAATTTTTTTAGTACGATTTTTGAAGTATACATTCAGGAACTTGAATATTTCCTTAAAGGCAATCCAAAACCAGTCGTAGAACGGGTACATGGTAATTTGGATGTTCCCATGATTGTATTGACTCAGACCCTATTTTGTATTATAAAGCCTCAAGTATTAAAATACGTGTGAAATTGTATTATTTTTTTCAGTCCGGGTCAAATTTGATCATATAAAAATTTTATTGTACTTCGTATTTCACAACTCACTACACTTCGGAAGAGGCGTTGCGCGCACACGCTGTGCCGATTTAACGGTTTTCCGCATACTTTTCCATTAAGCCAAGCCAAATGATCGTGGTGTGCAGAAAAACGTGTTTCTTGTGGACACACATGCAATGACTGAGGAATTTTCGCAACATATTTTTGGTATTGACCATGGAACGGTAATTGATTGCATTGTGTGTATACACTTGTGAATACATACATATGTAAAGAACGTTGTACGTACACATTCCTCAACGAAAAACATCGTGTGGGAAAAATTCGAAACGAATGCTGACAATGGACAATAAGAGCACATTGAATCTGTTACTTTCCTCGGTTCTCAGAAATTTAGGTAGAAAGTAAATTGCCAAACCACAGGACATGTGTGAGTCATCCTTTGTAAGCGACAATTGTAACCTGTAACAATCCAAAGACAATAATATTCGAAGTTATTATAGAAACTGGCACGCCGTAACAAACTCTCGGATTATCGCAAGCAGTTCGATCTACCTGCTTTAATTCTGCACGTTTATAAACTGGTAACGGCTTACAATATTGGACCAGCAGTAGCTTCTTCTTTGCAAAAGTTGGCGGTTCTAAAATCAACTATTTTATATTTCTCGTTAGACATTTTTGCATACTTCTTCTTACTTAATACTATGTTGCAATAGCGCTAAAAATAGCAGCAAAAGTCGCACAACCAAAGGGGTGAAAAAATTGCAAAGAGTCATGCATGCAAAGCACAAAATCATGAAGCAACGCCGGCAACTACAAGCAAAGCGATTTGAGCGCTAGGAATATGCTGCACATGTGCAGAAGGGTCAACGACGTTTGCGCATTGACAGCATTATGCTATTTAGCGTGTGGCAGCATTGAAACATAAACTATAGTAAGCCAAGTGGAGTACTGGAAAATCAACTTCCCCCTTTTTGATGAGCGGCCACAAGCATGTTGCTTAATGATAATTATACCCACTATGGAGCGGCGGTATTAAGGTGCACAGTTTTAATAGTTTAATTTTTCATACTCGAATAACGCAATAAGAAGACCTTCTAAAAATATAACTAACTCGATATAAATAAAGTAGGGGAGCCCTGGCTGGCTAGACCGCCAGCGCGCTGTGTTAACCGCAAAAATGCCAGATGGAAAAAATGGAGACAAATGCAAAGTGCACGCGATATATTTAATGAGTAACTTATCAAGTCTGAAAAGGGGGAAAGAACAGCGAAATAGCATTAAAAATATATACCAAATTGCGGAACTGCAAAAGACGACTTCGAACTAACGCTGCAATTAAAAAGGTAGCAATAAAAATTATAATACGAAAATATGAAAAAAAAACGATAAAAGCGTCGTCCCATACCCAATTTTTATAGATCGCATAAGGTAAACGGACTCTGGTGGCGTATCAAAGCTAATTAACAGTGCCGAAGCGCAAACGAAGCATGCAAAAATTATTTAGTTTATGGTAATATAAATCCATTAATACCAGGCGGATCAGCAAGTCGTAAAACTATGCGCGTACGCTTGTATAAAAACACATAACTACAAGCATACATATGTATGTACATACGAGTGCCGTTTAGGCCTAGTATCAGATGAAGCGAATTTATGCACGCTTATGGCAAGCGGAAAAAGCACTGCAAAACACAAGTAAACAACTTTGGCATTCCAAGAAGTCTATTGCCTTTTTAAAGCAGCATCACCACCTCCAACAACACCAAATACAACAACAACCGCACCGGTAGGCATATACGACGTAAACAAGAAATAAGAAAAAGTGTAGTTGGAGCGCGGCAGCTGCAGCAGCGGTTGCAACAACTCAACAGCAATGCAACAACAACAACATAGTGTGTGTGTATGTGTCGCGCATAAAGGAATTCGTTCATGGAATCCATGAATTGTATAAATGCCCGCTCCAACTCCATACCAACGGCGCAGGAGCGCGATCAAAATAAGAAAATCGTACAACAAACCAGGAGATCAAGCACATCAAGCTGTGTTGTGTTGTTTGCAATCATTGCCGCGGCGAAGGCAATGACTGCAAGATCGCCCAGCGAACGCATGATTCCGATTAGTTCTACTATAAAGCATACTTTAACGCGCACAAATCTAAATGCCACACATGCATAAGCACAAGCGTACGCATACGATCGCACACACACACAGTCGTTTAAGCATACGCGATCTTCAGCACACAGCACTGCTTTCCTGTTATGATGATGCGCGTACGGTTAGTTGTGCCTATATGAAATGCGGTATGCAGCGCATTGCCCATTTTGAAGGCGGAGTTCACAGGCATTGCAAATAACACGCCATGAAATTCCTTCCCACGAGGACTACACTATGTTTGTCTGGCTCTGCCGCATAGGTAAGTTATGCCATCCATGCTATGCTATCCATACAAAGTCTTGATTAGTTCTTTTGTCTCTTTGGCTGTCTGTCTGTCTGATTTGGTATGCTACTTTTTTGCCATTGCGCTCTGTTTTTGTTACTTTTATAAATGACTTTGAAAAATGGGTTCAAGGAACGCTGAGGACTTAAGGCCTTTGAAGTAAGGAATTCTTTGAACTCGATGAAGGACAGCAGCAGCCGCAGACATCAACAATATATGCACATATGTGTATGTACATATGTACATATATGTAGTTGCATATGTTTGTATGCATGTATTCTCTTATTATTTGTTTTGGCGTTACCATGACTTTGTTTTCGAAGATGCGGCACAAATTGGCGCCAAAAGCGTACTGTGTTGCTGAATTGGTGAATTACAAAAAAAAACGTGTTGGAAATGTTTTCAAGGAATTACTGCTCAACTTTTTGTCATTGGTGTTTATATAAGGGATTCGATGCTCTTTTAGGAAAATTATGCGGTACTGCAACAACATATCGCGATATGCAATGTATAAGGAATATAAAAATAATAATATTAAAACAACAAAAAATTAAAAAAACGGGTTCGTAAATCAGCAGACTCTGCTCTTATAGAAAGTGTATATGTATTTCATAACATTTTTAATAAGTCTAGACTGGACAAAACTGACGCTGAGACTTTGCGTCAACACAACCTATGAGAAAAAAGTAGAACAAAACAATAAAAAAGGAACAAAGTGCAACAGCGTCAAGTCAAAGCCAAAATCACAAGGCAAAATTAACGATGTTAGGGCGTTGAACTAACCAACCCTTACTACAATTACAAAATATTAGCACAATTAACAAAATAAGAAATGATCGTCTCGAAAACGGAAGCAAGACATGCAAAAATACCAGACAATCGATCATCCACGAATAAGATAAAACTAGCATGTTGCTAAGACTCTGGCGGAGGCCTGGCGAAGGAAAGCCAGCTTTATTAATAAATTGGATTCGAAGTCAAGGCACACAGTCTGCGGGTGGGGCAAAGGCGTTATAGCCGTTCCCACAACAGTCGGGTCTAAGTAACTGGACCTGGATTTTTATCCAGCCAAGAACTGTTAACTCGACACCAATCATCGAAATTTCCTCAATATCACAGATGAATCGAATTTAGAAGAGACGGTAGAAGGTAGTCTTCTGTCTAGAGCTCTCCGTCCACCCTAGTTTCAGGCTACCAGACCACAAGTAGTGTATTTCAAGCGGAGGGGGCTGTCATCAATGCAGCAGTATATGTACTACTCCGCAGAGTTGTGCATTCACTTCGATACTGGCCTTGAGCTAGCTCACTGGGTGTTCACAGCTATTCAAGGAGTGACATGACATCTTTAGCATTAGCATCAAGCTTCTTACCTATTACACTTGTTGTGAAAGGCATCATTAGTTCAATTGCATCCAATTACAAACGAGTCGGTATTCCGCTGTCTCGTGAGCTCTATAGACCTCCCGTGAGCTGAGCAAGCACACGTCAACGGCCACAACTTGTACTGCTGGGAGATCCTTCTGGTTCAAAATGGGACGCCAGAGATTCTTTGCTTTACTTGCTCTGAGCAAAGTTCATCCCACCGTAATACTGGATGTTTGGACTGAATACTATCCAATAGACTCAGATGCAATGCGATAAATTGTTTTCTCAGACGCTTTTTGCCAAACCTATAGGTAGGCGGGCGGGATGGAATCATTTCGACTCTTTTTTTTTCTCTATTAGCCAGCATTCGTCAATAACTCGGTTGGCATACCTTCGACGAACCTGGGAAGTGGCTGGGATTAATATTAAGCTTAAAACACTTCCTCGATTTATGAGTGATCAATTTTAAGGAATTGTTTGGTATTACAAAGGATTAAAGTTCACTACTGTCCAAGTAAGATCATGCACTGACCGCCACTCAAAGTGGAGCCATTAACACCTTCATCGACTCCCTTTCAGTGAATGGCGTACTTGGAGTCAAACTACCACCCATTGCAGACGAAGACTTGAGTTGCCGAGAATCGAAAGTCACTCGTGCGCAGCTTCGTTCTGTATACTATAGCAGGTTAAACTCTTACTTACCTAGAATCGACCCTGACATATCAAACATACTACATACATATGTATGTCCAGCGTGCAACGAGTCCCCGCATAACACTAATCACTTCTTTACATGCCCTGCTAACACTACACATCTGACACCCCTCTCCCTATAGTCCTTACCATCCTAACGGGGATTAGGTACCCGTTACAACAGCAATAACAACTAAATCGATTCAGTTCGTTATATCTATAAATTAGATATATATAAATAGAAGGTTTGCGATGTTTCCTACTTGATATTACAAACTTAATAAACCATGTTCAGGGTATAAACGCCTTTAACTATCACAAGACATACTGTGAGCGTCAAAAATAAGTAAACAGCAATTCTATCAATATTAAAGTGTTTATTACAACGCCATCTTTAATACAATAATAATAGAATTCAAGGCCGATATTATAAGAGTTTAACTTAGTATTAATAATAAACGAAAACTAAACACAGCCGAAAATAATTCACTTAAACTAAAAATACTCTCGTTTTTTTGCGTCAGAAAAAAGTAAACAGAGTTATGTAAAGTTAAAATCTATGTATATAAACTAAACTAATATTCATTCTACTATTTTGTTTACTTTCCTTCCTCACTTACTCTTCTAGGCATGTATTCTGCAACATTTTTTGTAAATTCTGGGGTCATTTTGCTCCATTCTTCAATCAAAGCCTTATTTAGGTAGACCTTGCTTGAAATGTCCTTCTGCCTGATTTTTCGGTCAAGGGGCTCCCACAGATGCTCGATAGGATTAATGTCTGGGTCAATGCTTTGAGCAACGTTATTTTTTTTAAATGTTGAAATAATCCAATTTGGTAATCGTGGACTCAATAGAAACGAAATTCCCAACACCAGATACTGTCATACAGCCTCAGACCATTACCGATTTTCCACCGTGCTTTATTTTTGGAACGCCAAATTTTAGGAGGGTTTTTTTTCGATTCAAATATTTCGAATTTTTCGAGTTTTCCAGAAGTTTGTATACTTTTTCCAAATTCCAAGTTCATCTGTTGATTCGCCATTGATGTATAGGGCTTTTGGCATAGTACTCGTCCATGCAAACCGCTTCTGTGCAATGTTCTCCTTATTGTACTGGCACTTACTGGTTTACCCGATGTCTCCGCTATATCTTTTGATATTTGAACAGCGTTTAAAGCTGGATTTGTTTTTACTTCCTGTACTATTGATCGCACTTCAGTGTCAGTAAGGCGCTTTGATCGGCCTGGTCGTGACAAATTTTAAACAGTCTGATGTTTACCATGTTTACCAATATTTTTTTTTATTGTGCAATAGTGTCTTCCAACTATTTATCTGATTTCGCGCAAAGATTAACCTTTTTTATGCAAATCTAATATGATTTTTTAACCGTTTCAGTGGTTGTTCACTTACCCATTACAAATTTTGATATTTTAGCGACTTAACCTCAAAACAAACAATAATGATATAAAAAAATATGTTTTACTACACTCAGTCTCTTGAATAGTAACGATTTCCAAAGCATATTTGGCGCTTCCCCGAAATAAGTATTAAAAACAAACAACGGTTGTTGCCGGTTATTTTTAGTTTAAGTGTATTATTTTTGGCTGTTTAGTTTTCGTTTATTATTAATACTAAGTTAAACTCTTATAATAAGGGCCTTGAATTCTATAATAAAACTTTTACTAATGTATTAAAGATGGCGTTGTAATAAAAACTTTAATAATGATAGCACACACACACAGTATACCAAATATTAGAAACCGACGCCGAAACTTTTGATCTTTAATATAAATCAATTAGCGGAGCTCTCAACAATGACATTACGAATAAATCTAATCAACATGTTTTAATAACTTATGACACTTGTAGGCAGTACCAACCAACTACAAAAAAAAAAAATATCTTAAAATCACGTTAAAAACTCATTACAACGATGAAATCTAATTATAAAACCACTAAGAATGTATATTGAGAAATGCAAGTGAAAAATAAACTAAGAGGCGTTAAAAGAAACCCACAACCAATCAACTAAATGCGATACACAGTACAGGTCCACATAACGGTATATCGATACGAGTGTCGGTGTGGTCGTGTGCGAATGAAGTAATTTTAATGAAGCGCGCGTTGAGGTCGGTCGCTTTAATGCACTCGCAGCAAGTGACTGTCAACACCAAAGCACGCCAAAACAACAACAGCAGCCGAGCCTTTTAGCAGCTACAAATCAATTTTCAAAGTTCAAAGCGTAGGAGTCACCCACCGTACGACATTGCAACGCCTTCGCCACCGACGACCTCTCATCAACGACTACTCCCACAGGCAGCCACCCACTTTTCAGCCGCACTTTACGTGTCTCATAAACACACTCACACCCACAACCGCGTAGCAGACAAGGCGTTATGCTGCTGTAGACGAGCAAGCCAAAGACAGACAAACCGAGTAACGAACGACCGACCGACCGACCGACCGACCGACAGCACAGTAGGCTTTCAAACAAACAAACCAAGTTATACCCGTTATGTCAAGAACTGGGAGTGGTACCGTTGAGTAAATGATGTTGTTGTAAAACGTGTATAACTTTCGCATTATGGGTATACATAACATTTCGCATATACGAAGCAAAGCGGTCGTAGAGGAAGCGAATTTGAACGGAAGTTAAACGCGAGTGAACCACTCCCCGCGCACCAAAGAAACATTTAGTACCAACTAAACTAATTACAAAATAGAGCAGCTAAATTAAAACTATGAGTAACAGTAAATGGTGACTGGTGAATTGAAAGTTCTCGCAACACAGCAACCAAAAGCTAACCCTTCATCACGCCAACGGAGACCTAGGAATATAAATAAATTCCCATATTGTCATATAATGAAAGCTTTATAAGGGCAATTTGGGTGTAGCTGGCTGTTGGGGCCCTCGCTCATTGCTTCTTTATTCACTTTCACATAGCGGATTCCATACAGACACATGCGTAGAGATCTGTAGTAACTGGGAAGGGGTCACTGGCGTGCACGCACCACCGAACACCGAGATCAATTTAAGCAACATAAAATCAAAAAGGGAGTGGTGTGACGGTGTGAGGGTATGACAGTGATGATGATGATGATGATGAGAGAGTGGAAAATTGATTTCCACACAGCAAAGGGCAGGCAGGTTGCGCTGCTACCGCTTGTCTGTAATAATTCTGAAAGCTGTGACAGCAACAACTGTCAAAATAGCAGCAACGAAAAAACGACGTAAGCTTGTACATAAGTAGTAACATAGCGCAGGGAAACTTTTCTTAATACTCGCATGAGCATTTTAAAAGCAACACAAGCAACATTTTACACATGGACAGACAACGCATAGCTGACATGACATTGCAAGTGTAAGCTGGAATTGTGTGAAGAAAATAAGCAAGTGTCATCGTGTCGTCGTCGTAGCTATCGTCAACTTGCTCAACGCGTATGCGCTGCGGTTTGTTGTTGTTAGTGACAATGACAAATATTAAATAGTATTACATTTATCAACAACAAAAGCAACAAAGTTGAAGAAAGCTTTTGTTACAAATAATCATACAAGCAAAACCATGCTTAACACATCTTTCACATCATCGCCGTCATCAGCGCAACTTTAATACTCACAAGTATTATACATATGTACATATGTTCAAAAGTAAATGTATGTATGTATATGTGTGACTGACATTCGAGCCATTGCAGCATGGCCGTATTGGCATGCCAAAGTAGCAGGGCAAATAAGAGCATTACTTCACACATGTTCTTGCGTGCGTATGTGTGTGTGAGTGGATGGTATCCACTGTTCAGAAAAATCCAATATATGGTGGCATCTACGCGCTACCCTCACCACCGCTACTGCTGACTTAACATTCAAATAAGTTCAACAACCCATTTTAAAATCGATCACATGAACATGGTGTGAAATCTTTTCGGGGGCGGGGGCATGTATGGTGTCAGAAATCAGAAATTGTTCAGCAGTTATTTATATGTACACAGCTAGTTATACGACTGCTAATAGAATAGGCAATACTTGAGATTCTCAATTTCGACTTGTCACAAATCATAATACTTCCAGTATCATTTTAGTATTTCTTTCAGTGTTAGAAAAGCTTCTGTATTATTATGGGAGTCACCCAGTGTGACATTATTTTTTTCATGTTTCGATAGTTTATAGTTTTAAAAATAACATACTCAATTTTTAAACCGACAGTTTTCAGATAGTAGCCTTTTTTAGGCTTTTACTAGATGAGGGCACATAAGGGGTTACATGGCTTTCATGGCTTCAAAAAAGCTTGTTTTTATTAACTCATTTAATTCTAAAACATATATAGAATACTATCTTAAATTCTCAACTTTAATAATAGTTTTGGAGAGACAGCCTTGAAAGCTTGCTCTTTTTACTTCGTGTGATCCTGTAAGAAGTTCTGCTGACAACATGGAGTTCTGAATATTTACTTTAAAAAATTTCACAAAATATTTTTATAATATGTATGTACATATATTTGGAATAGTAAAAAGTTTGTATAAAATATTTCGTTTTATGTGTGAATAAAAATTATAGAAATAGGCCATGTTTTACTCAACGAAACCCAAGTAACTTGATAAGAAGAGTGTGGTTGCCGATTTTTCATTCGAGTTAAAACCAATATAAATGTTTGTGCTCGCCAATATGATCTTAATATGTTTCCATTTTCTATGTATAACTTTCTATTATCAAGTAATAAACCTAAAACAAAAAAAAAAAACACAAAAACAAGTTTAATGAATTATCCGCCGAATTGAAAAAAAGAAAAACGCGAATTCGAAAGTTAAGAACTGTCGCAAGACTTTTTACCCTCCTTCGTCCGTAGCATCATCAATAAAGCAGACAAATTGACATTGTTACTAAATTTAATTATTGCGACAGTTGTTGACAGTGAAATTAATAAAGCCAAGGAAGAATAGAGAAAAGCATCGCTAACGGAACGTGACTGTTAAACGCTGTCAAACGAAATTAAAAACTTAAGTTTGACGAAAGAAAATGGAAAAAAACGACATCTCACTACTGAGGATACTTTCATATACTTCAATACATATGTATGTACATATGTATATACAAATAAAGATATATTCAGAAAGATAATCGAAAATACAAGAGTGTCTCAGTTGTTTCATTTATAGTATGTCTGCAAGACACGCTCATTTATTCGGGAGTTTTTTCAAACTTTAATGATACTTCATTCAGTTTGAGAGAACTTGGAAGTTTTTGTTGGCTCAATGCAAGTCCTTAGCTGATTTCTTATTTTTGTAACGTATTTTAAGTCCACGTTCCCACAATAGTCGGGTCTGTGGGCAATATCAGGCACCATCAAAAATACAGAAAATTAGTCGATATATTTTTACCACAATCAATTTTCTGTTTCCAATGGAATAACTGTTACAGAATCGTTCAAAATGTTGCAGAATTGTTTCGGAGAGTCTCCTTTATCACGAACACAAAAATATATGAATGGCAAAAAGCATTCAATGAAGGTCGTAAAGTCATCGAAAACTTGCTTTTGAGCCACCCACCTCTGTTAATGACGGAAATATCGAGAAAGTTAGACAAACAGTACTTGAAATTCAGAGTATTGGCATCAGGGAGATAGTACAGAATATCAACATTTCTTATGGATCGACTTAAGACATTTTGGTTAATGTTTTGGATATGAAGCGTGTGAATTCTAGTACCCTATCAAAAGAAAAAACGTCGTCGAGAAGTGGCGATAGAAATCATTTATATCATTTAGTGACAAAACTGTCCAAAAATCTACCGAAAGACGCATCCCAGCCGAGGCTTATAAGAAGTGAAATTGGAAAATTGGTTGAAGCATTGGTATGCTTGTATTGGCCCAGAAGCTTATTTTAAAAGCCCTAATAAAGATTTGTTTTAGAAGTCGTGAAAATATAGTTTGTTTTTGGCAGTCCAAGTCAAATTTAACCTCCAAGTCCAAAGCTGCGTTTCCACGGTAGTAACTGAAACTGACTAATATTTTACCAAGTTAACCACCATCAACTCCATGGGCACCTAAAACTTTTCAACGCCTCTTTAAGAAACTCAAGACGTATTCTAATTCGAAGCTTAAAATATAGTAAGTTATCAAAAAATATCAAAGTTTCCTTCTTTTGTGTTATAGATCTAAGTAAAGTCAATGCTGTTTCTTTAATTACACGCATGCACGCACGCTTGTATGCATACATACATTCATTTGTATGTATTTTTATGTATGCAACTGTACAGCAAATTAAATCAAAACAAAAGCAAAAAAGCAGGAAGAATATGTATAGAAAAGATGCACAACGGAAAAGGCAAACACCTTAAAATAGGCAATGGCAATGTTGTTGTTATTTTTGTTATTATTATTATTGACATTTGGATGCAATGGCATATCCAATGAGAAAAAATTTTAGAAATGCAATAAAAACAAATGCACAAATGCAAAGAGCGAAAGCAGATGGTAAACGAATAGGTTTGTAAAAGAGAAAATAATTTCGAAAAGGCAGCACAGCCGCAACACAGAGCAATGGAGTGTGCAGGAGAGAGATGGAGAGAACAGGCGAAAATATCAACAAAGATGTCAACAACATTTCAGATGCCGGCTGCAACGAACACCGGAGAAAACAGATGCAACGCAGCTCTCGAGCTCGACGACTGCAACAAATAAACTGGCACAACGCTGCAGCTTTGTTTTTCTTGATATATGCACAACATCATCATCGTCATCATCTTCATCATCACCATCTACGTAGTACATATGTACGGTTTATGTATGTAGTATACCAGATGCCACCAGTTAAGCTGGTTGCACCATTGTTTGTTTCGATGCTCGGCTGGTCGTCGCTCGGTTTGTTGACGTCGATTGGCCTGGCTGCGCTATTGGAATTGCCTCGCTAGCTCGCTTGCTGTTTGTTGAATGCATTGGCTGGGAATGCAGCATATTTTCGAAATGAAAAACAACATGGTTCTACGTACAGTACCCAACACAAAATAAAGCGACAGAAACAGCTAAGCAAAACAAAACTCAATAGAGTATATGTATGTATATGCATGGCACACAGACGCCATTTAAAAATGCAAACATAAATACATATTTATTAAAGTGATTAGTATTAAAAAAGGTCAGTATATATATTTATATACATATTTACATATCTACGTATATTTGTAAAAGCACTAAAATGTAAATTCATATTTTTAATTATTTCGATATTTTCATGAGCACGTGCAACGTTTAAACCGACAGATGCAACAAAGTTGTACTGCACAGTTATAACGGGCAATAGATATTCTTCCTTTTTGACAATAAAAGCTACAAAGTAGCAACACTTCCAGCATCTGGAGGAAACCATTAAAACGTGTGGGAGGGCTCTAAATATAAACAGGGAATATAATTCAGATGCACTGCAACAACAAAATGTAGCTTTGCAATAAAATAAAAAAAAATTATTATTTCCACATTTCGGTGAAATTATATTCACTTTTTCGATGTGTAAGAAGACACATTTTAAGTTTGATGCATTTTAGAATGTAGAATGGGAATCTGGAGAAAGGAAATATATTGTAGAAGAGCTTCAAGAATTATGGAACTTAGAATAGAAGCTTAGAGAAATAGAATATGTTCTACAAGTTACATTACAAGTAAATTGTGTTGAAACGTTGATGTGGGAATGTAATTGCCAAAAACTTCGATGGAACCCAACTTTTACAATTCCGAAAAATCCTTTCTTTTAGACAGTTAGTTGAGGTCCTTAATAGTTTTAACAATTCTCAAAAAACAAAAGATGATTTGACATTATCTTGCGTTTGGAATATGCTTTCCACTTCAGTAAGAAATATTTCTTCCATATTTTATCCTTTTAATCAGTCAAACCTTTGAAGAAGAAAAGTGTTGCATATTAATTTCAAACTCTCTACTGCGGCCTGTTAAATGCGTGCAGTCCTATTGGTGGCTTTTACATCTGTATATATGACACCTGTCAAAACATCTGTCTACTCAAATACCTAAAAAATATAGGTAAACTTTTTATATCTTTAACCCAAAAAAAAAGTTAGCTACATCCTCAAATTATTCGGCCAGCGTCGCATACGAACTATATACACTGCGCTGACAGATGCAGAGCAGACATGCGCTAAATAAATATAATGGCGCTGCTGCCACCAATATTAGCGTCTACGTCAACCGCTGCCACAACAACTTCCAAAGCAGGCAACAGACGGAAGACAGCAATGAAGACGAACAAATTTAAATTGCAAGAAAAATTCCATTTGAACGACCTTTCCATTACTTTGTGCCCACAAGCAGTCATGCCAGCCATACATAGCCATATATGTATGTACATACACATGATGTGCATATGTACATATCCATGGATGTGTGTGTAGTAGTAAGATTCGAGTAGTATTTCCTGTGCGTTTTCTTTTCAGTTTGAATACTTTTTATATGCACCTTCACACGCTCTTTGCGCCCTGTCTCGATTTTATTGTGACGAAGACCAGGCCAATCGGTCGTTGCTTGGTTGGTAGGGAGGTCGGCGAACTAATTTTAAATTAACGAATACAAGAAAAAATAGTAGTGAAAATAAGAACGAACTTGAGTGGAACATATACAACACGCTCATTCGCTTCGTCGTCATCGTCGTCGTTGCCGTCGTCTGTTCGTTAGTTTTACTATAACTTTGTTTCTGCTCATCTGTGTACTCTATTTAGCGCTTAATTTCCCCCAGAAACCAGTACTGAATGAAATTTGTTATTCGTACGTCGACGCATTTCGTACGCCAACGAGATATTTCAACCACTACACACGGTCTCAGTGTGCGCGACAACACACACCTTTGTACACGCACACACGTATCTACAGTGCTATTTTGCCCGCGCAGATACGCTAATAAAGATACAAAATAAATCATTCCCCTCATACAACTAAGAGAGTGAGTTGAGAGAAATTTTAAATTAACGAACTGAAAAGAGAATGGAATTGGAACTCTTATTAGGTTCCAAGCAACATTGCGTTGCCAACTCTAGGCACAATAAATTGCTTGCCTTATTACCTTATGGTTAGCCATCACTGTGGGCTTAACTATATTTTAATTGCAAAGTTGTGTCGATATCGTAATAGAAAGTGTTTTAACTCTTATTTGCCAATATTCTAACCAATAAGGACAGAATCAGCTGCCGATTACGAATAGGTTGTAAATCACACAAAATCATGAAAATGTAAACAAGAAATTGTCACATGTAAACTGAAAAATATTTTCGTTAGGAACAAACTGGCTCTAAAGCGTCTTTGTATTCAAATAAACAAAGATATATACATACCAAAAAAAACATACTGAATTTGTCAAAATATAATATATATATTTCAAGCGAAAAATCCAACAGTTGATCAATTGTCAACTTAAAAATAATAATTTGCAATCTAAAATAGCAGACATTGGCAACGCGAATCCTCATTAAATCCAATTCACTTTAAAATGTGTTTCTTCTCTTACGCTTTGCAAAAATCTCTTCTATTCGCGACTTATTTATTCGTTTGCTCGTTCTCCACATGCGCATACATATGACAAGCATGTGTTTTGCCACTGTTGGCATTCTTTTAGAGAAACGTAAAAATGCAGCAATACAGAAAAGCCAACAACCGCTGCTGCCGCTGCGAAGCGACTTTTTGCTTTTTACGCTGTGACCGACCAATCAACCGAAAGGCCAACAAAACGGCAAAACAGCACAGTCGACGAACGAAATAAACGAAGGCGTAATACATAATGAGCAGAGCAAACTCAGCGCCAGCTAAATAAGAGGAACAAACAACAAAAACTATATCACATACCAAAGTGCAGGAAAAAGAACGTAGCAAAATGAAATGCACATACACATATAAAGCTAATAACATTAGCAGAGGCGTTACATCTATATACGTAAGGGGATCGAAGGGGTCCGGTTGTATAGCTCTGTTTCGTGATCAATCTAATTAAAGTGGACTGCATTGAAGAAGAACAGTACATATTAGATATAAAGTGTATGTTAAATAATAATAACAAATGTTTTGAGGCTACAGGTGAAAAATAGATACGATATACACACTAAGCAATAGGTATTTATATCTACACTATAGATTGTACAGAGGCAGCTGTAAACAAATAAAGTACAAACCAAACACAAAATGAATTAATTAAACAAAGTAAGAAGGCAGCATGGGTGAGTTAGGTGTTGCATTCACGACTGTTTAGTATTTGCTGATCTAAATTTTCAGATTTAAAACAAAGACCTCAAATTATAAACAAATAATCGTTGAGTGTGATGAAGCAAATCAAGGAGACTGTGCGAAAATATAGCAATAATTCAAACTGGTTTTAATTGTTTAAATTTTGAAAAAAGAAAAACTTTCCTGGAAAAGCTTTTAACTTACAATTCAAGTTACCTCCATTTTTAACACGAATATGAAGATGAAATCAAAGGCTAAATTTGTATTTTCTTTGCTTTTAATACATACATAATTTAAACACTACAAAAGTTAGGTTTTTGTTTAAGGCGCCTAACTACTTCGTGGGAACGTATTGCATCTTCCTTTCGCATATAACCATAACCGCCTATCACATCGTGAAATTCAACTAAAAGCCACTGAAAACCCGCAAATGAGAATAGAGTTTCAATTTTTTTCAGTCTTTCCTTCCTTGAGGCGCTTGCGTTCGCACTTTCTTTTCATTAGGGTGGCATTTGATATAATATACAAAGAGTATGAAGCACACAAATGGCAAGTAGTATACACAAATGTATATTTTGCATGTACAGATGTTAGTTCTTGACAGTACGACGAGCATTTTCCGCAAAGCCAAATAAAGCGTTAATGCCGCTGTACATATTTACGGCAAGTGAAGAAAAGTATTACATTGTAAGCCATGATTGCACAAGATATACGACACTTACAGATATACTTATAATTACTCATAGGAAGGTGTCAAAATATAGAGTACACTAGTAAGGAGCGGCAAAAACGTATGGAAAAGTTAACTTACGTTTTCTTGCTAGATGCTGAAAGCACGACGTGAACTACTGCTGCTTTGGCTAAGTCGATTCGTACCTTTTTACTGTCTTGACACAAGTTTTCTTTAAGCATTTAATTGTGAATAGAAAGATTTTCAACGACCTTGGTAATTCTTTTGAGATATATTACAATGAAATTTTGTAATGTCCAATTTGTAAATGGAGTAAAAGCGCACGCACTTCCTTTTGCTTTCTGATGTTAGTTTCTGAATATCGCGCACTGTTGGTATATACACATAATAAATTGCGTAGCGAATTTTTTCGTTCCGTGTTCTGTTATTACTTCAAATTTTTGGAATTGAATTTTCACAGCACAAGTAGTTTATCTATATCTTTTTGGTATATGTGTTTCGCTTGCTTTACACTTGCAATTTTATGTATATTAATATTTATTTTACCGATATTCTTCACATATCTTAATCTTGATTTTTTCTGTATAAAATAAATTTCAGTATCTGTATTTTGATATACACCTTCCAACTTTTTCGCTGCGCTTATTTACTGTCGCTGTCGCTGTCGTTGTGACTGACTGTGGCAATCAGCCAATATTTCTACCAACTAGCAATGAAGTTGAATTTTTTGAATTTCCTCTCCACTAATGAAGCGATTGGCCAAGAGCAGCAGCAACAAACACGTCCAACCTAAATGAATGTTCGAACCAAACAACTAGCGAGCGTCGTAAAAAACTGAACGGAGCCGGAGCCGTAGCCGTAGCCGTTGAAGACAAAAGACCGAAGCCGGCAGCACAGTCAGCAAATCCGCTGAGACAGTTTCTCTTTGGTTTGCTGATGAGAAACCATTTGAAATCTGATGGGGAAAAAGGTGAACGAACAAAAGAGAGGAGAAGAAATATGTAAACATAACAGACTTGAAAGTATATGTGTGATGTTTGATGCCACTAATTTTGTTCGAACAGCTTTTATATGTAGGTATTAATTGCGAATGCGAATATTGTTTGGTTTGTGAGTTCGGATCCGGATGATTGTGTCTAATTAAACAGTCAATGGAGGAAATATCTGGTAAAACTTTCTCATTTGAAAAGTACGCCAAATTTATTCTTGAGCTAATAATACCAAAAAATAATTACAATTGAAATATTTTAATCTTGAGGAGTATTTTAGAATGTATCCGAAGTATTTACAACTAAAAACACTCCTCGGCTGCATCCTATAAGACTAGCACTAAAACCACTACTATGTCCATTTGGAAAACTGAAATACCTGTCGGCAACCTTAGGAAAAATTAAACCAATATGCGAACGGTTTCAAGCAGCCTTATGTGTATATCGTATACAGGTTTTAACTTCAATTAATATACTAAGGTTATTAATATAAGACCTTAATCAGACATTCAACTAGTCTAACTCTTAAGCAAATTGGCGTGAATTTCACCAAATAAAAGCGAACACGATTAAACATATTATATATTTTGTATGGTCAGGCCATGGTCTTATGTATAATGGAGTCCAATTATCTTGTATAAAGTCCGTAGTCAATATAAAATTGCTTGAATCGAGTCGGTCGTCCATTTCATTGCTCAAAGCCTAATTTTCATTTCATCAATTAAAAACGCTCACTATTACAGGCATGAGAGATAGTTTCCGTAAAGGCAATAAGTAAGAGGAAATCAAAAGAGACTTGCATATATAAATTCACGATCTATTTAGCATGCAGCCTTGGAGGAGTTGGCGGGCGGGAGGATCAACAAGCATCGGTTGCATAGGCTGCAGAAATGAATGAATGAATTAAAATTACTGTATTATCTCACAGTCAATGTGCAAACGTGTGTGTGTATATGTGGGTGGTGGCAGTATACAAGCTCCCGCCTAAGATGCACTATCCAGTAGCGAGGCAGCGGGGAGGCGTCAATGCATCCTCATATGTAAATAATGATGCAGTTGTGTTGGAATCGCATATGTATTGTTAGCGAATGCTTATAAACGAGTCGTTGAATGCGTAAATATTTAGCATTTTTTCTCTCAAACTGTTGGGTGCTCGAATGAAAAGAACCGAGATGCTGTGTCAGGGCACAGCGTCTGTCTGCATTTTTTACTGATAAACGGAAGTGACACTTATGGGTGGTTCTCTCGCTAACGCCACTACAATCTTCGTCACTATAGCCAACAAGTTAATGTAAAGCATTTCGATTTGTTATTTAGGGCGCGTCAGAGGTGAATTTACAAGTATGTCCACGGAAAACGAATGTACTTCCTGTCACAGTTTATTTGCAGACAGCCCTACCTACCGGGTATTTTAATGAAAAGCAAATTTAAGTACATATATTAAGTATTTTTCAAACATAACGAGGTTTTGTATTGCCTATTCCAGTTCTTATATTTTTTAATTAAGAGTTTTATTTTAATTTTTGAATTACAAAATGCAAGGAACTTCTTATAAAGTTAAAATATTCAACAAGATAACATCGCAAATTACTTACCGATTTTCATAATCAATTCCTTTTGAGAATAGTTCTCTTTTAAAGCAGCAACAACGCACTCAAGTACTGCTCCAGCACAGCTTGGGCCAAAACAGCTCCATTTTCTACAGCCAATGAGTATGCGGTATCACCATTCTCATTGGTTGCCGTCATATCCGGATCTTTGGCTAACAATTCGTTGCAGGTGTGTGGGTGATTTCCAGCAGCGGCATACATTAACGCCGTATTGCCAACAATATCCATATGTGTAGGGCGAGCACCACGTTCCAGCAACAAACGCACCACCTCATTATGACCACCACAGGCTGCAAGCAAAAGTGGTGTTACCATTTCAGGTGCTTCGGCATTCACATCAGCACCAGAATCAACAAGTAAACGTACTGCAGCTAGCTGACCATAGTATGATGCCCAATGTAGGGCAGTAAACCCAGTAGCATCTTTGAAATCAATATTGCGAGCATTACGCTCGAATTCTATACGCACTTGATCATCGGTGATCTCACCCTGACCGGCACGTTCGTGGAATGATAATGCTACTTCCACTGGGCAAAAGGTTGCTTCAGTATTGCCGCGCTGCAAGTTTGTTAGCACAGTGGCATGTGGCCGATATGGAAGAAACGCACTTTTGCGTTTTGATGCTCCACCACTAACTCCACCGGCGCTGGAATGCAATGAGGTGGGTGTAGATAACGGTGTGTTTGGATTTGGTGAAGGTGTGTCCGCATTTAGTTGTATATGCCATTTCGATCTATAACATAAAAATATTTAAGAATTTTTTCAAACTTTCTATATAATCTGAATTTAATAGCCCTGACATCTTATTCAAATGCTCAGTACATATTTCGAGGGGAATGAGTTTACAATTTTTTACAAAAGAAAAAACATTTAAAGATAAAATTATGCAAATAAATAATTTTAAATAAAAGAAGGAAGGACAGAGAATATTAATTTCCTCGAAGTTATGTTATTGAATATTAAATACGAATAGTTGGCAACACTTCGTAACATAATTTTTTACATAATGGTACGTATTCGCCAACATTTGCGGAACAATGCTCATTAACGCCGACGCTTTCTCATTAAAATTAAGTCATGACATAAAATAAATATATGTATAAACAAACACCATGTGTTACCTTTGCGCCTTATTAATTCATCTTATAATTTTTGGTTAGAAAACGCATTTAAAGAATTTTTGCCTCTGCTGTCGGCGGCAAAATTTTATTTTGTTGTGAGAGCACCGAACGTTCTCTTTAGATCAAACAAACCCCTTATACGGTGAGGAATACAATTTCCCCAACTTACAACTTACCGGCTTTGTTCGTCATCAGAGTTCGAATTAGTCGCAGGCGAATTGGCCGCTGAAGACATGTTCAAGTGTAGGTCTGTACTGTTTCGATTCCCCGCTGTGTTGGTATTTTTTGGATTTTCCGTCTTTTTCACACTCCTGCACACAAAAGCGCCGACAATTCGAAATAGCCAGACGGACTGGGCTATCTTTTCGAACTTAAATGTGAATGAACTGCAAAGAATGGGAAACAATCAGATGAAAAATACAAACTGGAAGCACTATGAAACAAGAAAAACAAACACATAAAGGAAATGCAGGAAAAGAACGGAAGATGAGCAAAATAGCTTTAAAAGGGAGAATGTGATGTCTTTCAAGTACGTCAACTGCGTACTGCGCGCCATTTTTCGCACTTTAGCCCACAATTCACCCAAAAAAATTATGTATGACCATATAAACTTTTCGATAGAACTTTGTACAATGCATGTGAACTAACAAAAAGTATTAACACATTTATATCATAACATATATGGTAACATTTGTAGTAGCTATAAGTAAAGCCATTGTAGCAAGCGAAAAATCCGAACACGATGCCATGGATGAACACTCCCCGCCCATAACCGGCATCAAACACAAAAACGCAGTTTGTAAAAACACTTTATTCTAATACAAACGAATGCAGTACACAATGGATACCTTTTGCTCATAGGTTGACAATTTCTAAAGTTTTGTAATTTCACTTATTTGTAGTGTATACTCACCAGAATTTAATTGAGAAATCTGTAGTATTCGCCGACGTAGCTGTTGTCTGAGCGCACGGAAGAGAAAATGTGCAGAGGCAAATTGGAAAAAATGTGGAAATATTCATTTTTCTTTTGGATTGTGATATTGATAAATGTGTATTGCGTGTGAAATGGGATCTGTTTTGACCGATTCTAGCAAAGACAAATACTTTTGTACGGGAATGCAGCAAAGACCGTAATCTAAAGAACAGAATCCACTTTATTTATACGTTCTTAGTGACATTTCATTTACAGAGAACGTACGTTCTCAACATTATTGCCAGTCTTAACCGTAAAAATGTGGCATTTCTCAATTGCCATCAGCTGTTTGTACATCAAAAGTCAAATTGGACAACTGTGGGAGTAATTTAGTAGACGATTTTTACGAGGCCTTTTAAAACAAAAATTTTGAAGACGCGTTTCCTTAAAAATGTCGGTACCGTTTACCGTGCGGACGCACTCACGCCAAGTATGCAGTCTATACAAAAGAGCACTACGTAATCTGGAAGCGTGGTATGACCGCAAGTATGTTTGGCCCCCAAGCAAGAATATCCAAAACAATATTATGTAATTTACTATACATTCTAATTTCCTTTTATATTACGTTATTTTTCAGAAATATTTTCCGGTATAGAGCGGTGTTACTGCGTCAACGATTTGACAAAAACCGTAGTGTCACCGACATGGCGGAAGCCTCTCGCTTGCTAGCGGCTGGCGAACAAGAATTGTTCGAGACCAAACATTTCCAGCCTAGAACCTGTAAGCGATATACATATCTTAGTCGGTATTTATAAGTAAGATATAATTATGGTTTTGTTTTTACAGTTGCCAACAGTGCTGGTGGCTGCGCCTTCGAACGTGAAGTTATTCCACCAGATTGGGTTATCGACTATTGGCATCCCTTGGAGAAAGCACAATATCCAGAATATTTTGCCAAGCGAGAACAACGCAAACAGGAATTCGTTGCTTGGTGGGAAAAACAGTACGGCAAACCAGATCCAAAGGATTTAGGTCACCATTAAAGAAATATTGCATTAAATCTTGAGCGCTAAAAAAAACCAAAAGGCTCATTTAATAAGTACCGAAATACCGAAATATAAACTGCAGATGGTAATATAAGTATAGCAAATAAAATATGCATAAACTAAATTGTTTCTTCATTATAAGATGATAATAGTACGACTAGCCTTTGCTGGTTTAGATAAATTGTTACAAATGCTTTGATTCGTCGAGAAGAAATTTCGAACTTTAGTAGTATAATAACATGCAAAACGCACACAAAATGCTGGGGATATAGACTCAATATACATATAAAATGCAGAAAGTTTAGGACTACAACAAATTAATTCCTTCTTGTACAATACTATACATTTTATTTACTCATGAAGACGGTCTGAAACTACTCAATCATAAATCATTGTAGAATACGATACATTTTATTCAGTCACAAGACGCTCTGCTAATACTCAATCAATTTCAAATAAAACTAAACTGTTTAATGCGTGCATGTGTGAATTTATTTTTTAGTACAAGTTATTTCCAAGTTTCAGTTAATGTGAGTTGCGACTTACAAAATTGCTTATATTCAAATATTTAGAAAATAATATCTTAACAACTAATGTGTAATGGCTAGGCGCATATTTGCACCATATTTAACAAGCTGCAGACTATTGTTTGTGTGTTTGTACAGAACCCCTTTTTACGAGGGTTTTAAAATTATTCAGGAATATATTTATTTAGGGTTTATGTTGCCGATTATAATTCGTTGATTTTGTACAGCACTAAGGAAAATGCTATACAAACATAATTTTAAAACAAAAATTAATTGAAGTGTTGTTTTAATAAAAACAAAAAATAATTTCATTTTTAGTAAATTATAACAGCAAGTTGTCATACTTTTAAGCGCTTCCCAGACACAATTTGATTATTCGTGCTGCGCTCGTTGCCCCGCCCACTTTACAGCTCACAAACCAAAGTGTTTTAAACAAGTTGGTTTATATCCAATCGTGGACGTTTTTTACAACTGTTATTCGCTGTGCCATTTCCCACGTTTGCTTCGCCGTTAGTGTGATCACGTTTCCGAGGTAATGTCTTTTTATCCCATTGTTGTTTAAGATATCTCAATAACACGCAACGTTTATCCATCACAATGTGCTGCTCCGATGGCACATCTTCTGTTGGTAAATATACGGAAGGCCTTTTCTGTGATGTACGAAGTCCTTGTTCCATATTAAATTGCGAAAAGTTTTGTGCATTGTGGCTGGGTAGGTCCTTGAGAAATTCTGCTACAGACATCTTACTTCTTTGGCAATTGGAAGAGTTTCGTTATCCAAAACGTAGCCGTTAGTGTAAATGCAACTGGGCGGGTAGAAGAGAGGATAATAATTTTATAGATACCAGTCGAACTTTCGTTTTCGCGTGCTTTTTATTCACTGTTGTGTCTTTGCGTTCAACCACGCAGTATTGTTGTTGCAACAGCAACTCGCAACTTTCGTGCTCGAGTGTATTCGTTTAAGGTTATTTATCAAAATGCAAATTTGTAAATTAGTATGCAAACAAGAAAGATACGTTATTTCACTAAATAATCAGATAATTTATGTTTATATGTTCGAACTCCACAAATTTTGGATTTTTGTGCGACTGCCAATATCTGCTTTATTGTTGTTCCTGCGATTCCGTCATTTGACACAGATATGTAATAGAACACAGGGATGTTAACGGAAAACCAATGTTGTATTCTTAAGTACCTATATTGTTTTTGTGAGAAAATAAAAAAATACTACTTTTTTTAATCTGTTTAATTTTTTATGCGTTCATTATTTTATTAAAGTTTTAAGTTTTTATGAAATAGTAATATAATACTTTAAATTAGTTTCACGTAGTCGCAAATAAGTACAATAAATTTTTGGCAAATTGTATAATTTCTGTGCCACCTAATTTCGAAGAACCATACAAACGATCCACGAACGTTATTGGCACTTCTCCAATGCTGTAACCGTGCTGACGAGCGCGCACTAGCATTTCCATTTGGAAAACGTATCCTTTTGAAACACAACTGGCAATGCATTTCTCAAGCACATTCTTTTTGTATAAACGAAAAGACCCTGTTAGATCTGAAGCATTCGGGCGCAGTAAAATTTGCGAAAGAAAATTAGCACCACGCGAAATTAGCTTGCGTTTGAAATCCCATCCAAAAACACCGCCATCGCCGCTGTACCTTGTGCCAGATACTATGTCGTAGTCTTCTTTCGCTTGTAGTTCAATGAACTTTGGAATGAATTTAGGCTGTAGATGAGAAATTAGTCTACGACTGAATTAATTTTTGCAAAATCGCAATACTCACATGATGACTTAAGTCTGCATCCATTATGATAATAAAATCACCTGTAGCATGTTTTATGCCGTGTATATATGCAGTACCAAGTCCCAGTTTAGACCCGCGCGGTCGAAGCACTATGGTTTCTTCACCATAGATTTTCTGCAAATCTTTAGCAACATCTAAAGTGCCATCAGGACTGCCATCATCGATTATAATAATTTCGTATTTATGGCCACTGGAAGGAAGCAATCCAAATGTATAACTTTTTAATGTTTACATTATGCAGCACTTACCTTTCACTTAGATATTTCACAATTAGCCATATGATAATTGGCAAGTTTTCTTTCTCATTGTATGTAGGAAGCAATATGCTGTATTTATGTGCACTTGTAGACATAATAAATCAGTAGTTATATTATAATTAATATTGATAATATTTTGATGCTCAGTAAATGGAATTAAAGGTGAACTACTCCACCGGCTGACGTGTTCTGTGAATGACAACTGGGTGGCGTTGCCAGCACAAGCGATTCTCGTGTAAACATTTAACTTGAATTAAATAGCACGATTTGTGAAATAAATATTATAATAATAGAAAGTAATTGCTGATCTGAAATAAGTGCTAACTTATAAATTTAAATCTTAAGTTCATTATAATAGAAGTATCACTATGAACGAGGCTCATTCGTATGTGCGTTTACACAAACACACCCCAATGCAATACAATATAGCAAAACACCGCCAACGTAAACAAAAGCAGCTGTTTGTGACATGACGCAAACCACGCATGCGTTAATTTTGTTGTTACGCGAATGTCATGGGTGCTTTTTGACGGTAAAGGAATATTAACAGTTGGACGGACACAAACTGGTAGTTGCATTCGGAACGGATACGTATTAATACCTTCGGAACAGTCGAAATTAGTGGAAAAGTGTACTTAAATGGGTGCACGGTGAAATTCCAGCACAAGGCTTTAAAATATCTCTAAAAAATAACAACAAAATTTAAAATACATAGCAAATATGTGAACAAATAGTTCAGCAATAAAAAAAGTGCATT
Organism: Bactrocera neohumeralis; assembly: GCF_024586455.1. Classification (NCBI taxonomy): domain Eukaryota; kingdom Metazoa; phylum Arthropoda; class Insecta; order Diptera; family Tephritidae; genus Bactrocera; species Bactrocera neohumeralis. The sequence continues at coordinate 77,206,471 of NC_065920.1, read as the reverse complement.
TAAAAAAGTGGAACACATAAATAGCAACCTTCAACTAATAAATATAATTAAAATTCCTACCCATTTAAGCATCTTTCATTGAGAAATTTTGCTGAGCGACGAAAATGGCCAAAAAGATACCATTCAATGTTGTTTTCGCCACCGGTGAGTACTATAAATTACCTGAGGAAGCGCTTACTTAGCTTATTAGTATAAAGCAAAAGGAACGAATTTAATTGCTCAGCTTTTATGTGGAAAATTCCTTTATATGAACTCCGCAATGCGTAATCATTTGGTTATGAGTATGGCAGCGTGTGCTCGTAACTGGAGAAATCGATAAATCACGCCTTCCTGCCCCAACTGCCATTATTCAGGCTACAGCCAGCCAGCCACTGCACTTGTTTACACACGAAGAGCTTTTACGCCTTCATTTGGGACTTGATAATGCATTGTTGCACTTCGAAATGATTTTATGCAACGATTTTCAAATTGTAATGCTTGAGATGAACACACAGATAGCTATGTATGGATGTAGATATAGTATAAGTGCACTGGCTCTATTAATAATTACACTTACTTGTATTAAGTTCAAGTCCCCACACTCGCAGAAATTTAGTTTTTGATGTATTACCTTTTTCTATGAGACACATTAACACTTCACCACCGAAACTCCGTGACACACAAACTTACCTACTATATGCGTATGAGTATGTTCATACGTACATATGTATGTATTCGTACATGTAAGCAGATAACTATGTGTGTTGCAACAGCCATTTCTTTTGTAGACTCGTATGGGCACATCTGGCGCTTGTCTTGCACCTGGACATTTGTATCCTTAGTATCGTCGTAACGTTAATAATTTAGCTGGTCAGTTAACAAACTAGCTCTTTGTGTGTTCCGGTTAGGACTTTTGCTGTGCACATATTTTGATTAGTTATGACAGTTCGATCCATTCAGAAATGCACATATGTACAACATACATATATACATTACATGTTGTTTATAAATAAATTAGTAATATTATTACAGAAAGCATGTCGTAGGTCAATATTTATGTTTTAATTATTCCAAAGCCAAATTTAGGTCGGAATCTGTTCGAAAGTGTACTCGTAAATAAATAAAATACATATTTGTTTTTTCAGAAAGTGCGCCTAAAAGATGTAATGTAAAATAAGTAAATTATTTTACTTATAACTGGGTCAAATAGTACAACATTGTGTGCATATCAATGTCTTGTCAGCTACCGGAATTTAAGTTTAGACTCCTTTAATTCTACTGTCTACTCGAATTTGAGTTATCCACATTTTAAAAAGGCTTTAACTGACGGATAAGGCTAAGCTGTATAAATTTACTTTCTATACCCTTAATATATGCTCAGTTAGCCATGAAGTTTCTAACACTCAGAAGATCCTATGAAGTTTATATATAAATGATCAGAATGACGACCTGAGTCGATTTTTGGTAGACATGTTTGTTTTCTTGTATATACGCGGGTTGGTACCTCAGCTCAAATCAAGTCTTTGTATGGAGAGTTTTTTATTTGATAATATATCTTCACGAAATTTGGCACAACTTATTATCTAAAGAAACGATGAAATCTGTGAAGAAATTATTCAGATAGGACCATTGTAGCATATAGCTGCCATACAAAATGAACGATCAAAATCAAGTCTTTCTAAGGAAAGCTTTTTTATTTGACAATAAATCGTTACGAATTTTGAGGTGAACTATTATCTAAAGTAACGGTACAATTTCTGAACAAATTTTTCAAATCGGACCACTATAGCATATAACTGCCATACAAATAAGTTGCTACATGGCAAGGTAACCACACGAAATTAGGCATCGATTATTGTAAAATGTAGCCCTTTAATCTCCGAGCAATTTGTTCGCTATCGCTACTCCCATAAACATTAGTTTTGATTAGTAAAACATTTTGCAAATAACATACCAATTCCTCAACGTAATAAATATTAATTATAGCGTGCTTCCTATAAAATGGGAACTTTATTGCTTTTCCGACGGCCCTTTCCGATACATGAACGTTGCACTTAGTGGTAAATTAAATAAAATGTATAAAATAATATGTCACACATAACGGTAATAAATGTAAGTGCTTTGTGTAGCGGCAGACATGCAATCGAGCGCCACTTGTCCGCCTAACGGTGTTGGATATATGCACCTACATAGTTGGCAATTAGTGCGCTAGGTTATTGTTTGGTCGCCTGCTGTGCGGTGGCTGCCCTGCCTACCCATTTGTGTTCGATTGAAGGCACGACCAAAGCAAAGCACTCTCGGCAAAGCACCCGTGCTTGTGTGTGTGTATGTGAAATTGTTTGCATTTATTTTGATTACTATCTACAAAAACGCGTGTATTTTCATATACTAATGTATGTGTGTGATTTTTTTGTGGTAGCCTCATGATAAAAGTGAAGTTTAAGGCTCAAATCGACCGCTTAATGCACTCCTTAGCGGCAGAACATGCTGAATGATGTAATAAGATAATATTTTAATTCTTAATTGAAAACATTAAGCTGGTATTAGCCTTTATTAACATCCCATTTGTTGGCCATTCATTGTTCAGAGTAATTGTGTGTGGGGCGTAGCATACTTCTTGGCGTGAATGCATAGTCACTGCTGTAGGCAACCGTGCAAGGCCGCTGAGTTGCGCTCAAGGCCTTCCATTGTAGATTTGTAAATGCATTTCGTGCAGTATGCATGCTGCAATCAGTAATGTTGGCACAACTTGTATACATTTTTTGCTTTTCATTTCATTTGCGGATTGTGGCAGTTAATCAAGATTTTTTACTCCGCCCAATTGATGATGGGCCTTCATAATTTAAGAATCGATGCTCAGACGAAATTTAATGTTATCACAAACTGGTTGAGTTGATCAATAGTATTGTTGCGAAAAGTGTTTTCTAATACAGATTCCTCTTTTTCAGTTTGGGTCGAGCCTTCATACCCTAACTTAAGCAAGCTTGTCATAAATATTTGTTGGTAGATTTTTAGTCCAAATGAACATACTTTTCAGATACATGCTTTAATATATTGCGCAATTTTTTATAACACAGTCGGGATTTGCCTTAAAAATCGTAAAAAAATGTACAGTTATCTCGTTTATGTGCACGCGGCAAAAACGAAACTGCATTATATGAAGAAGTTAGTTTGGCACTTAAAGCCCATTTATTTGGCATGCCATGACCCCGCTCGCCACTCCCTTTCTGGCCACTCCGCGGCCACAAATGCCAACTTGTGTGCACACACAGCGCATTTTATGCCGAAAATGCCGCAAAATATGCAATAAAACTGCGCTTTAATTTTGCACTTAGAAATGCTCTATATATTGCTATATTTTCATATGAATGTGTGTGATTCTTTATACAGATTTCGCTTCAAGCTGCTTGTTTACGCCTCAAATCATGCAGCAGACAGCTTTTTAACCCGAAAGTGCTGCATCAGTTACGGCGCTTTGCTTTTTTTTAACATTTTCTGCACACACACACACTGTTCAATTCGTTATTTTACAGTTAGTTTTTTATACAATAGTTATATCATTGAATTCATATATGTATATGCATAACGGTCCGTTGAGCGGAAGCCTTGTATTGCTCTGCAAGAGTTCATTGTCTATGCCTACATTCAGGCGTTTCCTGCCTGCTTTGAAGGAAATGTAATGGTATGTAACATATAATTATATGAAATATGTGCATTTTATATGCGTTTGTACTAGTTTGTCGCAGATAATTTCAAATGAAAGGGGTATGTGTGCATAGGGAAAGTGCAGCGATCGTTTTTATCGTTTGCAAGTAATATTTATTTGACAAGTCTGCCTGGAGGTAGGCCAAGTTTTTCTTAGCGGTGATTTCGACAAAGTATGTGTTTGTAATGAAGAGTTCCTTCACCTTCGTGGAAACTTTTACCAGCACTACATTAATTTAAGATAGTTTCAGTTTGTAAGAGATAATTATTGTAAAAAAATATTTTTTCTGATTTCTTTTTGATGTTTTTCTCTTTCTCGAAATTTATTTGTATAATTTTGTTCGGTTTCTGCCGCTACAACAACAACAACAAGATATGATCGATAGACCAATCAAAATTTTGATTCTTGACAAAATGGAGGCTTCTTAAAAAAAGTCGATGGCGAATTGAAGTTATCAAAAATCTTTTCCTTCGAACTGACCTGATCGATCCTAACAAGGGTCTCACTCGGACAGCTTAGAACTTCGGTCCGTGTTGTATCTAAAACTCCCATATAATAACGGGTTTTTCAATAAGAGCGCAACAAAAGTTTTTTTTTAATAAGACAAAAGCGGTTTGGAATATCAATGATTAATTCTTATTTCCTGGGAAAGTAAAATATATGTATGGCCACCACGGTCACGCCTGCAGAAGTCCAGATCCGGAACCCAACTTTCGGCGGATTTCAAGCATAAATCGGCCGATACTCCTGTAATTTCACGTTCTACATAGGACAAAGTTCATCAATAGTTGCCGGCTTGTTGGCATGGATCATAGACTGGACGTAGCCTCACAAGAAGTAGTCTAACGGCGTCAAATCGCACGACCGAGGCTGCCAATCGACTGGGCCATTTCGTGAGATAACACGTTCACCAAACTTGGTTTTCAATAAATCGTTTGGGACAATCGCTGTGTTGCGCCACTTTGATGAAACCACATATTGTCCAATTCCATATCATCCAATTCTGGCCAAAAATATTCGGTTATCATTGAGCGGGAGCAATTCCCAATCACAGTAACGTGCCGGTCTTGATCATCACGGAAGAAGTACGGCTCAATTACGCTGCCGGCCCATAAGCCGCACCAAACCGTTAAACCGTAATGGGAACTCATGGAGTACATGTGGATTGCTAGCTGACCAATAACACATATTTTGCATATTGTCCAAGCCATTCAGCCAGAAATGAGCCTCATCGCTGAAGATGATTACCCGGATCATTTTCAAGTTGTTGCTCAGCCACAACGACGTCGCAGAGATGACCAATGCTTGAGAACGACGTGTGAGAGACGGATTTGTGTCTTCCTCAATTGATGTGCTAGCGGAAGCAATATTCTCCACACTACGGGCACTTCTTTGTCTCACTGGCACGGTAATAATTTTGTACTGTGCCTGCGGATTCAAATTTTTCAACCAGAACCACAATTGTAAATTTCATAGGATGATTATGACGACCATAAATTGGATTCTGAATTTCGGTAGTAAATTTTAATAATTTCTACTCGTTGTTTGATCATACATCTTTCCATGATAAAATGGCGAACCTTACTGAAAAGAAACGTCAAAGGAGCAGGAAAAAATATGGCGTCATTTGTTGTCCCGATCGGTCTACTTTTATAGCGTACCTATTGAAATCTATTGAAAACCCCTTTAGATAATAAAACTTATAAATCGACAAAGCGCTTTAAGCCTATCACAAAATTTGTTGGGATGGCTAATGTTAGTTCCCACAAAATCTTCTGGTTCGCCGAAGGTAAGACTGCCGACAAGTTTCAACCTCAGTCAGGCAAAGATTATGGAATATATGAAAAAGGCCAAGATGTTTTCATCTCAGCCCCCTCCATACAACTTTCACAACTAGTGTTCATCAATATTTTTAGCCTAACCGCATGTATGCTCACTAAGATTGACGGAGAGCTCATTACAGAAAAGACCCCCTTTGACCCATACGTGAAAAGCTCACTGCATCACTTGTTATTGAAACGAGTACCTAATCCCCGTTTGGATGGTAAGAATTAGATAAGTTGTCGTCGACGTCATCCACCGGTAGGCCCGTGCTGTTTCGACGCGGTCGGACCGAATGGAGAAGGGTGTCAGATGACTTAGCAGGGCATGCAAGGAGGTGGCCAGTGTTATAGTTCATTTTGCTCCTTAACTGGGAGCATACGGGCCTCTTCGTCGGTATGTGAGTATAGAAAACGCCGCCAGGAATAGCGCGTGCGCCCAGTGATCCAAGTTTTCAGGCATCCAGTTAAAAGAAATTTCAATTTCGGCGTGTTCTTGTTCGAACTCCTTCATATACCAGACTTCCTGAGGCCTTAGAGCGCAATTCTTCACACTCTCCTCATGCAGCATTAATATAAAGACTTTCGACCAAGGCTATCATTAAATATAAGCGTTTATTAATAAACAATAACTTTAACATAATTATATAGTTGTTGACAATGCTAAATAACAAACTAAAATAAATTAAAGAACAACTTTCTTACTTTTTTTAATTAATTTACTAATTACCGTCAAATAAACTATGAGTTAAACATACTGAGTACAAGCACGTAAATACTTGTTATTGTTGCTTCCGATATTTAAGTTTACCTAAAAATGAACGCATCGGCGCAATCATTGTGAAGATATACACCAAAACCGTGGCCAAACTTAAGACTACAATAAATTCCGGATCCATATATTTATAGGTGAACTTAGTGCGGTAGCCGAGGAAGATGGCCAACATGCCCAGCGTAAAGGCGACCATACCAGATAAATTGTGTCTGAATTTCAGCACTGCCGGTGGGTGCGATTTTTGTATGAACTTTGGTTGAAAATAGGTGACGGTGCCGCCAATAAGATTCATGAAGCAGAGCAATGTGGCAGCAAGACCTGGAAATTGCAAAGGATTTGCGGAATTCTTACTTCTCTGTGGCGATATTGAGCAGATATTTTGTGTATGTGTGTGTGTGTGGGAGCGTGGGAGCGTGTGTTGGTCGCTTATTACTTGCAACCTTGACTCTTACCTATTTTGCCATGCCACGTGGTGAAGTGCACTTCCTTCTGCGAGATTTTACCAATGGAGCCCAGCAAAGCCATCGCACCGCCCACCAATTGTATGACACCGTGAATTTTTGATTTAGTGCGGTGAGTGAAACGATTCGTTACGAAGTTGATTGGATAATGTGACATGAGCGCTTCGGCCATCAGGACATGGTACTATTTTTATGGTTGTGTAAAATATTTGTGTAAGCAGAGTTGGAAGTGTTAGTAAAAGTTATTTAAAAATTTTGTTTTATTTGAGGTTAAATTGTTTTGATACATTGTTAGTTAGTTTTAATTTTATGAAAAGTTTTCCCGCTTTCTCATAGCTCGAATTATATGTTTTGTCCCTCATTCACTAATTAGTTTTAGTTATGTTTTACTTCTGCAGTATTTTTGCTTATTGAGATTTCGTAGACAAAATACGACCAATAACTCAATAAATAGCGACCGAAGCTTTTATAAAGCATAAATAATACTTAAGATTGCCATGAAAATATTTGAAGGCCTTACAAAACTATCGTCCTACGAATGCTTGTTAAAGCTCGTCAAAGCTGGAGTTATGCCCTCTTTTCTAAAGCTTCCATCTAAAGTTAGGTAGTATGACCAGTGCTTATTATTGTTCTCATCCAAAACAACCAGCGTAGATTGTATATTGGGCTTTGTAAACGAAATTCATTATTTTTGCATTAAATTGGACGTTTAACCTAGAATTATATGGTAGTCGAAAAAATCTTTTCGTATTTTTAATCAAATTTCAACTTTTTTTATATTCATAATGAACTTTAATCACCAATTATGTACCACTTTGGTGGACAATTTTTTCGCTAGAGACACTATTCCATCAGTGTAAAACTTTTTTGATTTCTCGGCGAAAAACTGCGACAAGAAATTTTCACAAGCTTCTCTTGAAACCAACTTTACTCCATTAAGGGAGTTCTGCATTGACCGAAACAAATGGTAGTCCGATGGTGGAAGGTCAGGGCTATATGGTGTATGCATCAAAACTTTCCAGTCAAGCTCTCCCAGCTTTTGCGGATTCATCAAAAATGTGTGTGGTCCAGCGTTGTCCTGATCGAAGACGTTGTCCTTTCTGTTGATCAGTTATGTCCGTTTTTTTCGATTGCTTGCTTCAATTTCATCAGTTCTTGACAATAAAATGTAGAATCAATCGTTCGACCAGACTGGAGCAGCTTCTAGTGGATTATTCCTTTCCAATCCCACCAAACACTCAGCATAACCTTTCGAGTCATCAATCCTGGCCATCCCCAGAATGGATGCTAGCGAACTATTGTTGTGCTACACGAACTGATACAGCATCGTCTTCAAAAACTTCACAAATTGTGGCTTGTGTCGAATTTTTCATTATGTTTGCTCATTTTTGAACAGCTGTAACTTTTTTTCAACTTCCCCAAATTTATTTTTTGTTCTATTTTTGGTTAAATGAAGCTTAAAATCTCACTTTTCCAACACTATATGGTAAGACACAATGTGATGGGTAACACTGGAGGTATACGTCTGCAACGACATCTATTGAGAAAATATGAAAAGACTTTTTCGACTACCAATATCTTTTTTAGGTGAAATTTGCACTTTTTTCGATAACTTGTTGTCACTTTGAGGATAATTTCGTAATACCTCTCGCATAGAAACCCCTCATCCATAGTCGCAAAATACTCTGTCACTCGACTTCCACGAGCTTCTCTTGAGACGAATTTTTTCAACAACAAAATCATTCCCCATAGTCAGCAATAGGTAGTAATCACTTGATGCCAGGTCCGAGCTATAAGGTCGATGCAAAAGTATCTCCCAATGAAGCCACGGACCTTCTGGCGACTCACTAACGATGTAGCCCGGCCGCTTCTGCCCGATTGCTTCAGACGATCGAACTGTTGGCGGTACGCGTTCGAATAAAGAGTTTGGCCGAATGAGCTTACGGTTTCAGGAGAGTTTCCGCCAGCTCTCGGAAATTCGACCACTACTGTTTGAAGCTTCAACAGCGATAGATATACGGTCAAGGAGATATTTTGTGTTATATTAGTAATAGTAAATGGTCCCATAGGTTATTTTGAACTATATTTAGCTCATGGACTTAATGGTCGAACTCGACTATTATTTTATCATTATTTTCGACAAATGGGCTTCCACGGCGTGGTTCATCTTTGACATCAAAGCACCAAAGCAAATTCGACAAAATAAAATTGCATGCGATTGTGTGTTACGGTATCGGATCCTTAAAAATTATTAAAATTATCAGCCGCCTGACTTGTGTTTTCGCCATTTTCGGTGATGAAATATTAAATGTGGTGTCTTTTCACTTTGCCATTTAGAGTCCTAAATTTTAGTTGTTTAATGTTGTATTTCGAGATGCTGATTACTAAAGCTAACGCCTGGGAACAATAATAAATTTATTTTTACCAGAACTAATATACATCCAAGGCTATTCGAGACTGTTCTAACCCCTAATATGAATAATTCTAAAAAATGCAAATCATCATGAAAGACTATTCTGCATAAAAAATCGGTTTATTATATGTATATGCACCTGCCAGCCTAGATTATAATGGGTTGTCAAAAAAGTCTTGCGGTATTTTTAATGAATTTTTTTTTTATTGAAATTGAAATGAATTTTTGATGACTCATGCCCAGCTTTTGACCGATGCTACGGCTGCTACTATGCCGGTCTCTTTCGACCAATTCAGCGATTTTATCGCAATTTTCGACGATAGGCCTTCCGGAGCGTGGCGCATCTTCGACCACCTCTACACCAGAACGAAAACGTTGAAACCATCGTTGTGCGGTGGAAAGGGAAACTGTGTCGGGCCCATAAACTGCACAAATTTGATTGGCGGCTTGAGATGCATTTTTGCTTTTATCGTAGTAGTACTTTAAAATATGCCGTATTTTCTCTTTATTTTGCTCCATGTTTGCGACGCTATAACTATAACGAACGACTTAAAAGAAACGACAATCAATCAAACACGTGTTAGCGCATGAAATGAGCTTTCCAAAAAGGTATAGCATGACCCGATGCGACGAATAAAACTAGAACTACGCGCTTTCAGCGCCAACTAGCAAAAATACCGCAAGACTTTTTTGACAACCTATTATATTGTTTTCGATAAGCATATAATACCAATTTTATAAGCTTTTATAATGCAATTACATTTGAAATGAGTAGACACAAATTTGTTAACACACTTATGTGTTTGCACATACATACAGAGCGTAAACAACTGTCAAGAGATAACTCAAATAAGTATACCGCATGTCTTACTCAATTAATCGCTATCATAAATAATAAAAGTCAATAACTCGATAAGATATGCATGCTTAGAACCGTTTTCACAATGTCTGGTTAGCAGCCAACTGTCAGTTAACTTCCGGCTAACTTAACCAAAAGTCCTTTTTTCGGCAAAGAACCTTTATTTTAACCATAACTTAACTGACATTGAGAAAACGGCGCTTAGAAGCTACACGAAGTCGAAGGTTAGCGCACTTTGGCCTGCTTTGAAATGAATATCACAAAAGTTAACTGATAACTACCGCGGTACGTCTGTTATAAAAACTGCCGTTAATCTATAAAATCTTGCGCACCCCTACATACCCCAATGACGGTTAGGAAGGCATGCATTGCGGTGTCTTGGAAGTTTAGACTGCGTCCCAAGACGGTGAAGTAGAGGCCAACTAGTGCGATCAAAATGTGATTGATGGTGTTGAGGAGACTTTGCAACTGCAGCCAAATCGAGTGGAACGCTTTTCCCGACGATAAGCTCGCCGGCGCTGCTGAATTAGTCACTTTATCAGTTTTTGCTGTCATTTTAGACTTTTATGATCCACAAAAGCGCAAACAATTCACTTTATGCAAGCACTTTTAATTAAGTATAAGAGTTATTTCATAAAAATGAATTTGTCGTGTCAAATATTTGTTTTTCGTCAGCACTTTACTATGTTTAATTCTGATGTGAACCGTGTTTTGAGTGTAACTAACGTGTCGCGGTGCGAAATGTCTAAGTATATTCATTCTACACTTGTGCTTGCCTGCTGCTCAGCTGTTTGGATGTAGGATGAAGTGGTGGAGCACGCAAGAGGTGGGACATATTATCAAGAGCGCCAGTGCGAATAAAACTAAAAAAGCACACGTCAGAGCATAATGCATGCATACCCTGTAGGGAGAGCTTGAACTAGTGTAAAATAAACTAGTGAGAGCATTGACCCAATTTGTTGACTTTAGAAGATAAGAAAGGAACGGTAAATTAACTGTAGCACAAATTTTTAATTTCCATTTTATTTTGTCTCAATTATGTACATACTACGGGTATACGACAGGGACTGTATACACTATACATTGTGACAAAAAAGTAACCGTATTGTAAATAAAACGCAAAATATTTAATTATTCATAAATATTTATTTTGTCGCCTTCAAAGTAATCCCCACCGGATGTAAAACACCAATGCCAACGATTTTTCCGTTCCTCGAAACATTTTTAATAAAAACTTTTTAGATGAAAATCTAGTGAATACGGTAGTTGATCGATGGTACTCTAAAGTCGGTTACAATCGTGGTATTTTTGAAAAAAAATTTCACTCTATCCGGACTAGTCGAGCAAGATCGCGTTTCATACCCAAAATACCCACCAAAATCTTTGGAACTCATGAGAGACGTTGAGTTCTTCTAAAACCTCCCTAACACTTGCCTGACGATTTTCAAGCACTATATCTTTTACTTTTTTAATATTTTCAGCAGGTTAAGACGACGAAGGTCGTCCAGTACGAAATATGTCTTCAATGATCTTTCCACCGCTTTTTTAGGCTTTCTACCGCCCGTAGAGTTGTGTTTTTGAATCACCGCAAATCGAATGATCGGGTTCAAGTGCTTGTATGAAAAACTTTTTCATTTGACGAGATTTCTTCATCAAATTTTGTATATGTAAGTTATTGTTCAAAGGATCTGTGCAATCTCCAAAAGAATTGTCAGATCGAGTCACTATAGTATATAGCTGCCGTATAAACTGCCCGATTTGTGAAGTGTATTATAACTTAACTCAACTTTTTTTCTCGTTTTCTTTTATGTTCTTGTTTCTGAAGGTTTTATATATAATTTTTTGAGTTCACACTTTGCATTTTCTTCTAAAGCGTTTCTGTTTCAATACGTTGATACGAAAAATTAATAGTGCATTGCTCTTCGTAACACATTTCTTACTGGGGTTGTCTAAGTATATGTATGAATGAGGTCCATCATTTAATAGTGTGAGCTTACGGGTTGCCACTCTTGATATTTAAGTTTCGGTGTTTTCTTTCTGTTTGAAAAAAATTACAATGAAGTGGAAAAATTAAGTTTTTAAAGAATAATTACATAATCATTTTAGTTCATTTGGTATTAGAATCTCCAACTTACTCATTGTATTCGGTGAGTCTTTGCTTGATTTTTCATTACTTTCCATCTAGGCACTATGGGGCAATATATGTATATGTACATACTTACATATAAATGGTATATAAAACATAAATTCTGAATCACGCATTTTTAAAAATGTACTAATAACTGATCCCGTATTAAATATTTTAGAATTAGCTTGAAATAGTTAGAAATAAAAAAATAATAAAAATGTTCTATTGGGTTATTACTTCCCTAATTTGGAAACCTGCTTACTCAAACGTACGTGGCATCTCTATATGCATCTCTCCGCACAAGCATATTTACATATAGTAGTAGTATTTATGTTACTTGGATTCGAAAACTCGTTTACTCTGCTTTTATGACTTTGTTTTGTTCTCGCTATATACATATGTACATATGTTGTCACTCAACTCATTTGTTGTTTGTTTGTTAACCTTGTTGTTGTTCATTGAGTTTATGTGTCTCAATTTTGGAGTCATTTACGGGCAAGGCGCTCAGCCAGAGAATGTAGGCTCAGCTGCTACTTAAGAGTATTGTTCTCATGTTGAGCAAATCAAAATGACTACGTATTTAAATATACATATATATGTATATATATATATATATATATATATGTTTGTATGTATATCGAAATGTATAATAAAAGGTGTTATCAATTTAATTATGCAAATAAGGCTCATAAAGGCAACTGACGATGCATAATTAATTCGACAGCGATTTCATGAAAAAATGCCGAGCCTGCGGTATTTGCTTTATTAATAGTCTATAATGTGTTGGAGGTCATTTTTATTAATTTCAAAGTTGTTAATCTAAAGGATTAACATATACACGCTAAACGCCTAAAACTATGCAACTATTCTAACATTTTTCCATTTCTCTTTCTCGTTTAGATGAAGACCCCGCCTTTCCTGCTAGCGAACTCAACACACATGGTCCGACAGTACATGGCTGGCGTAGCGCTCCCGGTAACACCATCACACCACATGACATCGTACTGCGTTTCCACCGACCAGCGAAGATATGTCGAATACAAATCTTAGCGCATCAGTTCCATATTCGTAAGTTATCCTATCCTTAAATAATTTTAATAAAAAATTCAACTCAACATCCTCTTTTTTAATTCTTCAATCAGCTGAGAAAGTTGAGCTATGGCTGCACTACTCGCCAAAGGGCATACCGAGCACACCATCCTCACAGTGCTTCGATTTTCTCGGCTTTGTCGCGCTCTCCGACAACGCGGCCACCAATTACAAGTCACGTGAATTGCAAAGCGTATCGGTGAATCCGCGACGCGGTACACATCTAAAGCTACGTCTGAGCGGCGCACATCGCAACGACTACAATCCGGACGAACAAGTTGCTCTGATTGCGGTCAACGTCTTGGGCGAAGAGTTGGATAGGAATGTAACGGTTGCAGCGGCAGAAAGTGCTGCGCAAGCAGAGTCGCAAAACGCCGGCGGCAATGGCAACGGCGCTGCTGCTATAAGCAATGAGCAAAACAATACCGACTTAGTGGCTCCGACTGGGTCTGCGGCTGAGCCAGCTTTGGTTTCCATATGCGATGATCTGCTTTTTTCGATGTATGTCGAGGAGTCTATTGCGGAGATTATACGTGAAATGGAGGAAAAGAAATTGCAGGCGGTCGGCGCAGAACGTTTTGAGTATGCGCGCAAGCTGAAACTTTGTATGACAGCGCTTCGCACGGCTGGGGAGCGTTTGGGCCGTTACGCGTTGGCTAAACGTCAGGCGGTGCAACAGGAGGATTTCACTACCGCCAAGCTGCGGAAAGAGCAAATCGAAATGTACAAGTCAGTAGTGTTAAAACACCTGTTGGTCAAGGATTTACTGGAAGCGAACGGCTTAAATGCTTCTAATGATTTGGCCAGCGAAGTGTATGCCAGCAAACCGATATTGCCACCTGCGCCAAGCCTGCAAGACGTCGCACAAGCGCTAGCCGAAGCGCACTACCAAACAAGCACAATGAGCCCGAAGAGCGTACAAGACGATCGTTCCTCCCTGGATGGTTGTAGTTCGAGCGGCGGTGGCGGTTGTGGTGGTACTACCAATTCTGCACCAGCTGGTATAGCACAAACTCATGCAAATGATACTCTCTCACTCTCATCAAATGCGAATCTGCGGAAATCACACGACGACATACCTGTTTCGCCCAAGTTGGGGAAAGGACGTAGTCCCAGTCGACATAGTTCGCCCATGTCCAGCCGTCAAGGTTCGTTGCGCCGCAGAAACAAAAGTGCGCCCCGAAATTCCTATGAAGATTATGAAGAGCGCGCTGTACCGGCGTTGAGACAGTAAGTTTAATGGTGTTCTAGTGCGTGGTCGTAAATAGTATAGAATTTATTTTAGAGTATTGTAGTGGTAGATTAAGGAAGTACTCAACTCAAACTAATGCTAAGACAACCTGCCATGTACTGTGGATACCTTATATGGATAAGTTTCTCTGTGATACCTGACCTTCTACTCCACACCTTAGTATCTCCACTTTTTCGGACGGAGGTCCAAAGTGTGTCTGAAATATTAGTTATAACAGTTTTGTCGAAGGAATTACTTATTTTCACAACGAATTTATTGCTATAATATAGGAAAAATTAGATACTGTGAATGGAAGAATGAAAGCTTTCCAGTACGCATCATCTTAAAGGAATTTAAATTCTTTTAAAAGTGGTAACAGTGTTGAACTTGGTCCGCCCGCTGATATGAAATGCCGAATATGGCTTGGCCGTTTTATTGTCCGGCTCGAATTGCCGATTATTCCTAATAAAAAATTAAAATCCGAAGGCCTGTAGCTTCAGAACAGCACTAATTCGACCCTTCGTCTAAATTTTTTACAAATAGATTTCCGTATCATCTCATAAGTTGTAGTTCATAGAAAGTTTTATGCATGACGCTTATTTGATTAAAACTCATCCGATTCATTACTATATCACTTAGAGTTACACACCTAGAAATGTTACCCGTAATACCACTTAGTCCAACTCGCTGTGGGACATTTTATATATTTTATTCCGTAAAAATAGTCTTGTACATATGTATATTGTAGCGTATAAATTATGCTCTGGCGACCTCATAAACATTTCGGTGTACTTTTAGTTGATTTCTGTTTTTTCTTCTTCCTTTCTTTTTATATAAAAATTGTGCATTTTCTGTATGAAAAAATCCTATATCGGTGTTTGTTGCAATGTACCCATCACATGTATTTGCATTACACTCTCGTACGGTAGTTCGAATACTAATGAATTTTTAAGGGAATGTCAAGGTACTGCTCTATTGGAGGCCGATCCTAATCGCGGACGTTCGCGCTTAAACGATCGCGAACGTCGTCAGGCTGCACTGCCGATTCTCGTGTTCGGCAATGATATGGTAAGACCACATACTCGTAAAATAATATTCCCTTTAACTATCATTTCACAAAAAAATATCGGCTTCTCTTTTGCAGGTTGAACAATTCTATTCGCGTCAATTCCAGGATCGTGAGGATGGTTTGATTAGTTTGCGTAACTTTCTAAAGGGCGTGGATGCCGAACAGTCGAATACGCATGCAAACAATTCGGGCAGCGAGAGTACGGCCGGTCCTAACAAGGTGGCGCGCAGTGCTGCGCTTCTGCTTCACCGTGCGGTACGCGACGCTGTCTACTCGGTGTTCAGTCAAGCCACCGAAACTGTACGCGTGCTCTTTCTCGAATATGTGCCTAGACGTGTGTCACAAAGTGAAGTGGCCCGTTGCGTCGACCGTTTGCTGCCCGAACTTTTAGCCAAGTCTGGTGATCCATCAGCGCGTATCCACACTTTGGCCCAACACACCATACTTAGTATTGCCGCTTGTCCAGAGGTGATCGAGCAGCATCTGGTGGCGCCAGCGCTTTCACGTAGCGTTAGTTCGGGCACACATCCACGGTTGGCGCTTAGTCGCATGCAAATGCTGGAACAATTGGTACTGAGTCAAGGCATCGGCACCGATAAGCATAGCGGCTTAACCTGCCGCGCACTATCCGAGTGCGGTTGCTCGGGTATACATCATCCCGCCGAGCCGGTGCGTAAGGTGGCCGAACGTATTTTGTTGCTGGTATATAAAGTTAATCCACGTCTAGTGCGTAAGCAGCTACCACCGGACGATGACATAACCAGACGCAATCTGCTCTATCGTCAATTGTTCACCGAATTCGATAAGTTGGATTTGGAGCGTAAGAAGGAAATGCTAGAAGCAAATAAATACTCCGCACACAATAACAGTGATCCAATAACGCCACCACCAAACCGTGGTCGCAATGATTTGGAGCACTTGCAGCAAGCCACGGGCAGCGCTGGCGGTAGTAGCTGCGGTGGTGGTGGTGCTGGTAGTGGCAGCGACAGCCGCAGCAGTCCTTATGGTTATATGTATAGCACAAAATCACCGGATCTGCAGTCCAGTCCGATGCGTCGCTCTGAGACGCGCATACTGAAAAGTAAAAGCGGCCATGCGCTTGGCGGCACGAATGGTTATGCGAGTGGTAGCAGTGGCGGAGGTAACGGAGTAAGTAGTGGCAGTACCGGTGGACTGGTAGGCACATTTTCTAACTGCAATGGCAAACAGCAATACAATGAGCAACTGAAGCGTTCGATGATATCTGCAAGCAACTCCAGGAAGGGATCAAATTCGAACTCAAATTCGGAATCATTAGAAGAACCACCCGATTTGATGTGAGTATTATAAAATAAAATATAATGTAAACAGGAATGTGTAGTCAGAGGCCTCTAGGAGTGGCGTTATACCTAGAGTATCGATCCGCTGTAAGGATTATGTTACCACCGTTAACTCTCAATTACGTATTTATAAAAGCTCCACATGACGTGAACCACTGAGCTTCAAGGGTTAAAAAATGGATTAAGTAGAAATAAGCATAACCCTAGATATCTCTTGTAATATAACTATTGAATGCCTTCATACTATATGCAATGCTCTTATTACCTTTTCAGCCATTGCCCGTTTTGCGATTGGTGCTGCAGCAGCAGCGATCAGTCTCAATTGGATCGACACTACTGGAAGTCCTGTCCTTTCCTAACCAAGTGCCCTCAATGCAGTCAAGTACTGGAAGTGGCGGCCTTAAATTATCATCTCACAAGTATGTACTGAAAAACTGTCGAAGCCTGCTAGAAGCTCTCATTCAATGTACTTTTATTGATATGTTTTATAGAGGAATGCGAGGCCAAGGATAGCTATGTGATGTGTGAACGCTGCACCGAGTCGGTGCACAAGCAGTTGTATGACTTGCATCAAATGGAAGACTATTGCCGCGGTATGCTAGCATTTTGTGAAATTTAAAATTTGTATAGTAGTGGAATATGTTTGTATGTATGCTTATTTTACAGAATTGAAGACAGGTGCTGCGCGTTGCCCACTGTGCCACGATGATGTACATCTGCCACTGGATGGTGGCTGGAAGTTACACTTACTCAGCTCTACAGGTTGTCCTGGCAACACTAGACGCCGTGCAAAAAAATCAAACTAACTTTAATGTTTAGCGAATTTTAGTAGTAGCAAACACATACATACAAACCTATGTAGTTTACATGAAGTTTAGAAAGCGAATTATTAACTACCCTTCAATGGAAGAGTTGCAGTGCTGAGTGCCGGCAATTAAACACTCACTAAAACAATTTCAAAAAGGTAGGCAACAAGAAAAAAATTATAAAAAACAAAGGATTATTTTGAAATTTCGCATTCAAAGGGATGTATTGAAAGCCTTCATTCATCGGATTTAGTAATCGTTAAATGAATTCTGTTATAACTTATAACTACGCGAAATAAGTGTTTACACCCATACAGGCGCAACTGAGAACTTATACATAAATATATACGTAAACTTTAATTAGGGATTTGTGCAAAATACGTTAAAAATAATTCTCGAAAGCGTAAAAGACGTTTTTAAAACAACCAAAAAGTTAATTATAACCGCTTTTGTAAGAATGCATATACTACATATGTACATATTCTATTTTTACAATTTGCAGTTACTTAATGAGTTTTATAATCGAATTTAAACAATGTGTTTTTGTAAACCAGTGAGTATGTATATACCTATAGTATAGTCTAGAAAATCCTTTAAATTAAATTACTGTTAATTTATAAAAATATTTCTTAAAATAAGTTTGTTCTGCTTAGTTAAAATGGTAATTGTATTCCTAAGTTGTTAACTTTTATACTAACACAAATTTATACTTTGTTTTTTAAGTGAAACCTAACAAATTTTATAATAAGTTTTATATTGCGTCCAAATGATTAAAAAAACCATCCAAAACTACACTAGAAAGATACATAAAGCGAAAACTTATACGAATTCAATTTAGCTACACAAAGTGATGAAAAAATCAATAAAGTATTCATTGAATAAATAAATCAAAAATCAAAATTAATAATCATTGTTTTATTGCGCACGAAATATGTAATGGTTATTTCAAAAAATAATATTGTTTATAGTAATATCTATATTTATTTACCGTTTATATTTTTGTTTTTAAATAAATAGCGTACATTAACCATGCGTTGCACCGTAGGTTCTAAAAAAATATTACTGGAGATATACATATAACATGCCATATATTTAGCATACTACACCAAATACAGTTTGAAAAGCACTGTTGTGGCCATGCTCTTCGTTATTTTGACAGCACTCAAGCGGCATTTGCTCTCTCCACTCAGTTGATTTTAAGCGAAGTGTCAAAAATCGCCGCGTTGCTTGCAGCAGGAAAAAATTGATTTCCACTCATTTGTTCACGGGTTTTGCGGGCGATCGTGTTGTCGTGTGTTGTATTTTCTTGTGAATTGCACGATTTCGATTTTGCGGTGGGGTATATTACGTACGCATTTTTCTTTTTAATTAGATGAATAAAATCGTCAATAAATCCGGTTTTTTATAACACGAAATCAATTTTGAATTGCACTACAGAACGTCTAAATGTAATTCTAAATAATATCGATTAAGAACAAGTGAAATATTGTGAATTTAGATTAGTGAAAAAGCCTACATTCATTGCATCGGTTTATGTGTGTGAGCGCTGGATTGTTGCGCTAACCCCTCGTACCTGCTGTTGATTAGCCGTCCTTCGCCGGATTTGTACGCATCTTTATGAACTGCTTGATTATTCCAAGCCGCCTATTATTTGTGTGTGTGCGCAAACACAGCTTGTAACAGTAACAATATAAATGGGACGTGTGTTTATAGCTATTTGCATACATTCCTTTTAATTGAATTTGCTTCAGTTTGAAATTCATCTCTAATATAGTGCAGATTATATGAATTAACTGAAGCACTAAACGCTTCCGTAACAAACGTACACCAGCAATACTCTTTTGTAGACCCTTCCTAGCTTTTTGACGGTGCTGGGACAGATTTGTCCAGCTGTAGTGCGTTAGAGAATCACATTTCCCAATCCGAAGTCAAAATGACGTTACAAGAGTTATTGAATTACAAATACCTGACAAAAGAACAACTGAATGGCTTTGACAACTACAAAGTAAGTGCCTAACATAACAAATGTTGTTGAAATATAAATAATAATTAAATAAATAATTACAGTACAGCGCGCGTGATACCTCACCCCTGAGCGTATATGTAATGCATCCATTCTGGAATTGGACTGTCAAAGTAAGTTGAAATAGCAATAGAAAACCTGTTCAGCACCTTATAAAGAAACCAGCTTAATTGAATTCTGTTATCGCTCAATTTGCGCAAAAGTTTGCAATTTTTTAAATATTTGACTTAAACAAAACCCAGCCTTCGCCGGTATTGAAAAAAAAATCAATTTATCAAAAACAAAAAAATTATGGCAGAGGGCAGTAATTAACTGGCGTTAGGAAAATCAATAATCATAAACAAACCGCTTGGCGGACAAAAGCCGTATGTACACAGCTCAATGTCATGTGATTAGAAATTATAATTATGGTGGAAAATGTGTACTACAACAATACGTTTAAATAAAGAAAGAAAAGTAAATTGTGCAGCTGTAGCTTTAAGTGTATAGAATGCTATTAATTCTTTAGGAACAAACAAAATGTTTTTCTAAGTAGATATGTAAATACTACTTCTACTATATTCTTAATATATAATATTATGCTAATACTATATTTGTGTTGGAATTTGTAAGGACTTGTAATTATTAATGCAATAATAAACGGTTGTTATCTTCTTACTATCATTTGCAGTTCTTTCCCCGTTGGCTGGCACCAAACGTTATGACCTTTCTTGGCTTCCTTTGTACAGTAGTAAATCTGTTACTTCTATCCTATTATGATTGGAATTTCTACGCCAGTTCTGGCTTACCGAATACTACTCCCATACCATCTTGGGTGTGGTTATGCTGTGCTGTAAATATATTCTTGGCCTACACATTAGATGGCATTGATGGGAAACAAGCACGCCGCATTGGTTTATCTGGTCCGCTGGGTGAACTCTTCGATCACGGTCTCGACTCGTATACTGCAGTGCTGATACCCACATGTCTGTATAGCATTTTTGGCCGCAGTCTCGAGTACTCTGTGGCGCCTGTACGCATGTACTACGTATGCTGGATGGTGTTCTTCAATTTTTATGTTTCTCACTGGGAAAAGTATAATACAGGTGTTCTGTATTTACCGTGGGGTTACGATTTGAGCATGTGGGGTTCAACAGCTATGTACCTGTTGACATGGTGGTTCGGCTATCAATTTTGGCAACACACACTACCCATGGGTATCACGCTCGGACATATGATGGAGTTCGTTTTGCACATCAGCGCTATGGCCAATACACCGATGGTGATAATTAATGTGTACAAGTAAGCCAAATGTCGCATATATATTTTGTTTGTATGTTCGTTAATGACACTTTATTCATTTTATAGCTCATACGTGCAGCGTACGGGCAAAATGCGTTGCTTCAGTGAAGCAATGCGTCCATTATGGCCACTTTTGGTATTCCTTGTTATAATGATGCTGTGGCCTTTCATCTCACCGAATGATATCATGGAGAAAGATCCACGTATTATGTTTTTGCTGAGTGGGACAATATTCTCGAATATCAGTGTAAGTATGGGAACAAAATAGTGACGAAGTGTTAGAAATGTTAGCTGTGACGGTGACGCAAAGCTGTCCCATGTGAAGCGATTTGCTTAGACCCAAATGATTTATATAAATTTCCCAATGATTCATATTTAATTAATTGCGTATGCGCTAACTTATGATTCGTACAGTTGAAACGATTACTATTGATTTTTAGAGCCTCAAAATATGTATATGTTTTGCATTGCAGTAATACCTTTATCTTATCACTCAGTGATAGCAAACGCAAATGTGCTCACAAATGCCTTCACTTTAAATAGTTGGTTCTTTTTGTTCATGGAAAGTATTTCAAGTGAGCGGAGTAATCGCACACAATACCCTTTCCTGATATCATTCAATATTTTAAATTGTTTCACCCAGTTAATGCGAAGTCAAAAATCTAATCTCAAAATATTCGACCTAAATGACACAACGAAATAAGACGTGTTCAATTCCTTGTTTAAACAGTTTTCTGTGTTGCATTCAGGTAGTGTAGGTAGACATTTGAATTGCAAATAGTTTAAGTTTTATATTAATTTCACGTTTTGTGTTAGATCTGAAATTGCTGATATGTTATCTGCTGCGCGTTGCGACGCTTCACTATTTGTTGAGTCTATTTGAAATGACTGCTTGTCATATTATCATTATACACTAATACAACTATGTTCATAAAGTAAACAATTCAAATCAAAACAAAAAAACGTTAATCTTGGCTGCAACGAAGCTATAATACCCTTCTCAATATTCTAATTAGACGATAATTCGAGAAAAATTTTGTGAGGATGCCTTCTTAAATAAAAAGTCTATACAAAGAAATACGTTTGATCGGATAGTTTCCATATCAGCTATATGCTGTAATTGCCCGATCTGAACAATTTGTTCGGAGATTATAGCGCTACCAAAAGATTTTCACACAAAGACTGGATTTTGATCAATCAGTTTGTATGACAGCTATATGCTATAGTAATCCGATATCGGCGGTTCTGACAAATGAGCTTTCGGAGGAACGGGCGTGTGAAAAATTTACAGACATACGGACATGACTAGATCGATTCAGCGCTTTACGCCGATATATATTTAATAACGCATCCGACATTTCAGACTGGGTTACAAATACCGTGGCAACCTACATAATGTAACATCACTTTTAATAAATTTATAGGTGAAGGAAAAACGTTATATTAAAACCCGTTCATATTGAAAAAAAATTTGAGTATTGGCTATAAATAGTTACATTTTGGTTATAAAATGGATATAATTCGGTTATCATACACTTATAAAATCGTTACATTTTAGTTATAAAATGGATATATTTTGGTTATCATACACCCATAAAATGGTTACATTTTGCTCACAAAATGGTTACATTTTGGTTATCATACTCGTATTGAAACAAAATTTGAGTTCGGGTTATAAAATGTTATATACTGGTTATTAAATCTGACCGCGATTTTCGATTTTTTTGATGATGCGTTGTTTTGCATTTTAGTTGACGATATATAACCTGTTCAGGGTATACATATATATTTACAATAACATTGATCATAAAAACTGCAGTGCGTTAATTATGGCTTATCTGGTTAACTAGATGACTAAACGAATGATGTGATTTTTTGTTGTAATAGCATTGAAAAATGTATATAATAACACTTATTGCGCATACAGGTGCGATAATAATATTTTTTTTTGCAACTTTTCAAACCAAACTGATAAGTTCACCATTTGGGCACTTCAAAAAATCGCTCTTACGTATGTAGGTCATTAGCTAAGATAAGATAATACACATATACATATTTATATTTGCAAAATTTCATTAAGCTAATAACATTTCTCTCTTCTCCCCCTAAGTGCCGTCTGATTGTGGCGCAAATGTCCAATACGCGTTGTGATGTGTTTCATTATATGATGCCAATATTCTTGGTCTTCGTGGGCATTGGCTTATGGATACCGCTACTCGAGCGTCTAATGCTCTATGTTCTATTCGTCGTCACCACACTAACACACTGGCATTACGGCACAAATGTGGTGAACGAAATGTGCGAGCATTTCAATCGCATTTGCTTCAGCGTGAATAAGCGGGAACCAGCCGTTCGAAATGCCCAAGACGTACGTCTGCGTGACATGGAGAAAACCGACTAAACAATGCAACCAAACCAAAAAAAAGACAAGTGTGCTTATGCAAATGCAAAAATAAATCATTTGCAGTTAGGCAAAAACAAAAGTAACAGGAGGCTCGATATAAACGTTTACCCTTTACTTAATAATTTACCGGTAAGAAAGTGTTTTCGAAGCAAGTTTAGCTTTATTGATTGGTCTCGGTAAAGTGCAGGTATGTACATATGTACATTGAAATATATTAATATATATTTTTGCTACATAGCGGTCTCTCATATTTTTGTGCATTTACAAACCGTGCAATGAATTCGTGCTCTCTAAATCGTGATCTTGAAAAAATTGTCACTAAATAATAGGTTTTTGAATACGGCAATGCCATTTAGTGTCAATAAAATAAAGACAGCATAGAAGTAGAAGATTAGTTGGCAGCTCTGTTCATTTAATTTCATACTAAATTCTAAAAAGCTTGAAGTGAAGTGATTATTTATTATGCAACTGTAATAAAAAGCGTATAATTAATAATTGTAAACAGCCATATAATTTAAACTATTTATTCTAATTCATTATTTCTCGGCGCCTTCGTGCATATGCTCTGTCGAAGTGAAGTGGGTGCTGAAACTAAAATTTTTACTAAATTTAAAAATGTATTTATTAGCTATTGCGCTTTGTTTTGTTTATTTACAATAACTATGCATTTTCTTATTGTTTTCGGCAATATTTTTCGCTCACTTAGCACCACACATCACTTGCCATTAATTTCTTCGTTAATTCTTCGCCTCATTTCACATCACTTAAGTTAATTATAAGTTTATAGTATTTATTTTGTGTATTATTTTATTGCCAACAAAATAATTTATTTAAATGAAGTTATCAAATGTTTACCAATAACCGCTTAGACCTCTTAATATTTTTATTTGTATAAATATTAATTTAACGCAAATTTCATAAATTTTATTTTTATAAAACTAAAAGAAATATACATACATACATACATACATATATACTTATGTATATAGAAAAGTGAAATGTGAATATGTCATTTTGTGTTCGTGAAACTTTTGAACTCGAGCTTTATGATGCATGTTTAAGTTTAGTTTTTAGTTAGTGAAAATTAGCTACTTCCGAATATTGTGTATGTGTGCATAGACGAAACATACGTATGTCTTCGAAAATACAATATAAATAAATAAACTATATATTTAAGTAAAACTAGTGTTTTAGACTGAATAAAACTGTGCGCAGCTTTAATGGCGTACAACAAGACATTAGAACAACAAGATATTAAAACTAGTTAAATTTTGTTTAAATATTTAGTTCAAAATTCTAATTTTCTAAAATCAGAAAAATAATTTATAGTGCGCTGTGCAAAAGATATTAATTTAACATTTTATTTGTTTAAGTTGCCTTTGTGTATAAAATTAAATATACATAAATACAAATATATTTTTGTGCGAAAAAATTTCTACTTCCAAATAAATTAGTCAGCAAAAATATTTAAAAAAATATTAAAATAATTTAAAAATATTAAAGCAAAAAAAAAAAAAATATTTTCAATATTCAGTTATTTTCAATTTCCTAGAAAGACGTACAACATACGCTCTTTTTATAACTAGAAACTTTGTAACATGCAGTGCAAAACCATAAAATCTTTCCTAAATGCAATATTGTAACTAAATAAATAGCGAAGACAAACCACAGACACAGTGTAATTTGAAAAGACATACCACATAGCTTAATTTCGTTCAGTAACTAGCGTTGAAATGTTAATTATTTATGCAGTATGCACCTATGTATATGTATACTTTTATTTATGTATTGTATATAAATATGTACATGTACAAAAATTAATGAGATTAAAGAAACATACATACATTGCTGATACAAATGCGTAGTTGTTTGTTATTAATTTGTACAAAATTGTTGGCAAGAGGCTAAGAGTGAAGTTCCGAGGCTATCATTTTAAGCCGCTATTCAGTGGTCCGTAGGCAGTACCAGCGTTTACCAGCTCTACAAAAATGGTATTTGTAATTATCATTAAACTTCAATGAAAAGCAAAAACAAAAAAATTGAAAATAAAAAAATTAATTAAAAAACTTATAAAAAAATAAAAGAAAAAAACAATAATAATAATTAAAATATTAAAAAAATGAATAAATAAAAAAATGGATTAAAAAGCGAATAAATAAAACATAAATAACATATGTACAATTTACGTAAGTAAAATAATAAATTTCCCACGAAATTATGAGTTTTGAAATTTTGAATTATTTTTTCTGAAGAAAAATTAAAAAAAATTAAAATAAATAAATAATAAAAATTTCCCATAAAAGTATGAGTTTTGAAATTTAAAATTACTTTTTTAAAGAAAAATTAAAAAAATTAAAATAAATAAATAAAAACAATATAAAAAAAAAATAATAAAAAAATAAGTAAATAAAAAATAAATAACAGACCACTTTAGTATAACAATAAATTTCCTGTAAAATTTTGAGTATTGCAATTAAATTTTTTTTCATTGAGTTGTAAAATTAAAAAAAAAAAATGCCTTAAAATATTCAAACTTCAAACGTTAATATCTTTTAAACGGTTAGGTTTACGGAAAAACCGCAAGTGACCATTTTGTAGAGCATTCAATTTCCCACAGAATCGATGAAACAAGATATTTTTTCAATTTAAAAGCGAGATATGAATTTTTCTATCTGATAATAAGAAAATAATAGAAAACTGCAAGGTGGAGGACCTTTTCCATATAATTAAAAGGTCATATAATACGCGGTACCAAACTCACTATAAAGCAGTAAACCCAAGTACCAACATTCATAGAAAATGAAATGTTAATACGAAAAATTGCAACGAAGACCAAAAGGAATAAGAACACAATCGAAAATTTTCTAAAGGATCCCAAGAATTTTGATAAGATACCTTGAACACGCTGACCGCCTTTAATAAAACAAAGAGAAGTTTGGCAAATCAGGCCTTTGGGGGTTAATAAGAACGTAAGTCACTTGCAAATTCGGCGTCAGTTGTTTTTTTCCAGTCACTACTCGACGCATCCAACAAATCCTGGGTGCTGATAGCGCCATTCGATATCAAAAAAGAAGCGCCTCAGAAAAATACATAGAGCTTCTGTATAACGTGTTAGTGAAGTTGGTGACTAATTTTGGGGTGTAATGTGGACATTCGAACATGATAGAGCTACGTCTACTGAGGAATTTTGGGAGAGTTAAAATATCGATGTAATGGTATGGTAAGCAGTAAGTCGGGCCCTAAATCCCAACATAAATCTATGGAGACATTCTATTCAAGAAAGTATATGCAAATGGTCTTCAATAGTAAAGATTATTGGAGTAGGAATGAGCAATCCAAAGGGAATGGAAAATTTAGTTTGATTGTTATTGTAAAATTTTGTTTGGTCGATGACCTTTCGTATATCTAAAGTAATAAATAACAAGGGCGTTCATAAATAATACTGAAAACCTTAAAAATGAAGTAGTTTTAAATTTCTAATCATAAATGCCTCTTTGAAAATAAAAAATATATTTAAAATAATAAATAAATTTTTTTTATTCTTGTTCTCAATAACTTTTTTTACTTAGACTTTTAAGAATATTCAATTAAATAAGTTGAGACACTATCAACTTTCGATTTTTATCAGATAATTTAAATTAAAGTATATAATAACTTTCACTTCAACATTTGAAAAAATAATTTGAGCCGAAAAAATTTCAATTCCACGAAATCGTAATTAAAAGTTTTAATAAAGTAATTAAAATAAAAGACCAGCGTAAGAAATCCAAAAAAAGAAGGAAAGTTAAACCAGTATTGCGTTATTGTCGCATAATTTCAAATTATCATCAGATAAGCTCGTTGTAAGCGCAGTTCAATTACCTTTCCCCTAATTTTTTGACAAATTCAATAGCAGCACTTGCGTAAAGAAAAATAATACGCGCGAATTACATACATAAATATATATATGGATGTGTGTGTGTAACTGTATTTATGGCAGGTGTGCGCAAAAAACAAAAGACTTAAACAACAAACTCGACAGCATTTCAATCACGTTTCGCATGCTCATCACGTACCAAATGAGTTTAGCAGACGAAATGACGCGCAGATTCAAAATATTTTATTCTCGCTGGCATTTTACTATTATTTACATTATTCTACGTTGTAAAATTATCTAGAGTTTCATGTGAGTAAATTGACATTGACGCGTGAGTCAAGTGCAAGGGACTTTACCGGAGCAGCTGAGCTTTGTAAGGTACGGTGTGGAGGCCCTGCAACGGTTCAATTGGAATGTTAGCAGTTTTTTAGTAAAAAGTAACAAAAAATAGTAAAAAATATGAGTGAGAGTTTCTTGTTTAAATAAAATTATTATTTTTTTATTAATTTACTAAAACTACAGAAAATGATAAATAATAATAAATAAAATAAAATAATTATAAGAAAGAGTTTGTATGACAGCTATGTGCTACAGTGGTCCGATAACGGCGGTTCCGACAAATGCGCCGTTTCTTGGAGAGAAAGAGACGTGCGCAAAATCTCGGACATATATCTAAAAGCTGAGTGACTTGTTTGAGTATATACAGGCAAACGGACGTGGCTAAATCGACTAAGCTCGTCACGTTGATCATTCATATATACTTTATAGGTTCTCCGAATTCCTTTCCTAGCAAACTTAATACATCTTGTTCAAGGTATAAAAAAAAAAAAACAGAAAATATAGTATGTGGACATAACCAGCACACATATTCAGTATTTGCAAATCTTAGTCTTCTCGCAAACTGTGTTTATTTAACAAACACGCATTTGTCTACACCTCAACCTTCAACTTCAAACAAACCGTTAATTAGTCAATGGTAAAAAACAAACATTAAAATGGGTCAACAGTGCTATGAATTATTCCATTGTGACACATTTTCGAGGAGCGTCTGCTCAAACGCCAACAAGACTTTCATAGTGCTCGTAAAAAGTATTCAGCTTAGTAAATATTTATTTGGATGGCAACAACAACAAGGCAGAACCACTGCAAACGCGACCTTCCGCACCAAAGCTTTTGTTTTTCCGCTTTATTAGAAGCGATATAACGATCTTAATGGATAAGATTAGGTTAGGTCATACTGGACGGCCACACATAGACCTTCTGGTTCTTAGTAATGCCAGCTAGAGGTTCTCAATTTGAGTTGAAGTATTCGTCATGCAAGAAGTCAACACTTTTTTCGATTTTAAGAGCGATTTGATATATAATATTGATACTTCATCTAGTCCTATGAATGGCAAAGCTCATAGTTATTCAAGATGAGATCAAGATAATGCCGGTCAGAGGCGTATGAGGTGTTCCAGCATCTCCCTCATACTAATTTATCTGTTTTTTCTGGGGATACTACTAACCAATCCGTGAAGTCTATGGAATATTTTTTTAATCAGTTTTTATTTGCCCAGTACCTACATACATATTTATAATATAATTGGAATACATACATATTTACTTTGAGCGAAGTCGATCCATAGATGATGCCAGCGCCTCCTAGGATATTTTTAAGCAATAAGAAAAGTAATAAGAAACTTTTGGAATTTACTATAAGTTACTTTTTTATAGTCTTTCAGAAATAAATATGCACCTAAGATAAAATTTGACCCGGACTGGTCCACTTACCAACGCACGTAAACCGAATTCTTTGATAGATTTATGTCTATAAGTATGTGGTTGTCAGCTGTGTGTTTACGACGCGAGAGGTTGGTGAGCCCAGTCCGGGTCAAATTTGATCTTGATGTATATCCATCAAAAAAACTAAACTTTCAATATGTTTGATGAGAATTCATTTAGAAACTGTAAATAAAATGAAATAGCGTTATACATATGTATATGTATATTTTTCAAATTACAAGTAATACTATATGTATACCGTTATTATAATCATAAAGCCAATTAGCTGCAATAAAGATAGAAAAAATCTCTTTAAAAGAAACTCATATTAAAGTGTTTATAGAACGACGGCAGCTATGTAATTGAAAAAGTAAAGACAAACAGTAAATAGTGTAAAATAGGTGAGGCTAAAAGCAAGGCAAACGCGATTGCATTTCTTCTGATGTTGGAAAGAAAAGTTGCCACACTACCCGCCACTGTTGAAAGAGTCGATAGAGAAGAAAGCAGATGAGTTGAGGCAAGTCTTTTATGTCAGAGCCAAAACAACAAAACAACGAAAAAAGCAACTGAAAATTCTCAAAGCAAGCAATTGAGCGCATTGCTCATGGTCCGGGGCATGGAGATGAGCAGTCCACAGTGGCAACAGACGCGCGAAGTATTAAGTGAACGCTCGCACGCAGTACAGAACAGTTGCGTTTGGAACGCGTGAGAGTTAAGAACGTACGTCAGTCGCGCTTCTGCTCGTGCATTAAAAATTTAACAATAAACTTCGGAAGTCGACGAAAAGCTTGCACTTGAATTAAAGTACAAATAAAGAAACTAAACGCTTGGTACGAAAATATTGGAAGAAGTTATGCGGAGCGCGCTTTTAATTTTCGTGGCTGTTGTCAGCTCGGCAGCGGGTCACAGGTATGGGAATTTACCAACCTCCGCAAGTTATGCCTTGCCCGCAAGTGTAACAAGTGCTGCTGCTGCATCGCGTGCTAGTAGTGTAGCCACAACAACAGCAACTAGCCTCAGCTCCACAAAAGAAACGCCAACACCAACCGCCACCATTGAGTCAGCCGACGGAGCGGAGAGTGCAGCCGCAGGCGAAAGCGGTGCCGTTACCACCACACAAGCCGCGCCAACCACAGTTACTATTCCCGCTGTGCTGGCTGTTTCTAGTACGGCAAAAAATGAGGAAGCTGTCAGTGAAACTCTAACCGAGTTGCCCATTGCCTCGCCGCCGACATCGCTTTTGCCACCCGACAGCGATGTGGACTCACCGCAACGTCGTGTAGTAACCTATGATCAGCGTCAGGACGGCCAGTATAATATACGTGCCGATTTGGAGAATTTCATGATCGTACTGATACCACCATCACCCTCTGAGGGCTTGGATATACTAGATTTGTTATCCTCAGTGCGTCGTAGTTCTTTGCGTTCGAAATCGAAGCGCAAACATTTCGCAAATAGCGCAGGCAGCACCAAATATCGTCACCCTTTGAAATCATCAGCAACCTTTCCTTCAAGTTTGCAATATGTGGGCCGTCAGCAAGCACCACACTCATTAGAAGGATCGCGTGGTTACCTCACCGCACCGCAATTTGCGCAATCTCCTTTTGATGCCTTCCTCGGTGCGCATGGTTCCCCGGCATCAGTATTTTCTACTTTGGGTGCATCTTCCAATCGTCTCTCAGATTTCATTGAGGGTCGCACCACGTCTCGTTTTGATATCGCCGCCAATGAAGAGAATGCCGCAGCAGACTTGCAGCCTGATCGCCCGGTGGATGTATTACCGCCACCATATCCACTTGCCTACCAGCACCTCATCAAACCCTATCATCTGGAGGCAGAGCCGACGGTCATTCAAGCTTTACCACCGCCAGAGTTGAACAGCGCACCGGCGCGTATTTCTGGTAACTATCTGGATAGCTATAATCAGTTGCTGGCACCTGGTCTCACAGCTAGCAATAACGCTGCTGCTGGCGACATCGCTACGATTTCCACCACCACAACAACCGCAGCGGCCAAACCCACAGAAAACGGTGCTGGTTATTATCGCCTTTCGCGTGCCATACGCGGCGACAGTTTCCTGGACTCGAATCGTGTGAGCTCACCGAATAGTATACATCAAAACAGCGCTGATCTACAGCCACTTTATCGCGCAGATCACTCACTGGGCGCTACTTATCTGTATCCGCCGATCGATACGCCACGTCTCTACTTCCATCCAGAGCCAAATGGAAAAAGCTTTGAGGCGCCTCACGATGCCGTTGATCGCTCACAGATTTTGGACGATGTAGAGGATAATGCACGTGTGGGAGAGCTGTATGTGCCGCCGCGTGAGCTGAAAGACGACATTGAGTGGGAGCAGTTCTTCGACACGATGGTCAAGGAGGCAAACGATTCACTGTGCATGCCTGGACAGCGACGCGACAGCTACGGCATTTGTCGTCAAGTGGATGGCTACTGAGTATGAAGACTGCACTGAACTGCTTACTATTTTTATAAGTAACAAAATAATAGAATTAGTGAAATTGGACGCAAGTTGAATTGAAGGCATCTTTTAAGTATCATAGTTGAAGAAAACTATTCGAACGTTTTATAATGTATTTTAAGTGAAGAATTGCTACACACTCTAAGCATAAACAGACACTTAACTATAACGATTATATAAACGATTGAAACAATTTATATTTATGCCTTTAGTGCAAAGTATTAATAAAGATATTGATTTAACAGAAGCATTATCTTGAATTGAGGGAGAGTGGAAACTGGAAGTGTATTTGGAGAGCAAAACTAAAATCGAAGTAATTTTTAACTTCATGGATGTTTTTTGGTATTGATCGATTTTGAGAAAATTCCATTTTACAGGCGACAGGAATCGACTTTAGGTTTTATATCTTCACTTTAGCTAAAAATTATGATTATAATTATAGAACTTATGATTTATAATATTCTTCGGAGGTTCGTAATAATCCACATATTTTATTGTCATATTACAATTTCTTAGGTAGATATAAATATTTCTGGCAAAATCGGTTGGAGTTCAAAAAATATTTATATGTACCGTCCAGAAAATTAAAAATAATCTTTAAGAGTTTAGAAATATGCACCGATCCACTGATTAGCGACATATTTTAGAATTTGTGTTCTTGAAATCCTCTTCATCGTTATACTCGTATGATAAAGTAACAGGCCAATTGAAAAGTCCCCGGCTATACACATAGTTGGCGCTACTAGAATTAAATCCATATGATTTTTAGTTAGCCCTAACTTTTAAAAGCAGCTTGTATTAGGAAGATTTTTTGATTGGAAAAATACAGCTGAAGCAAAAACTTGGACCATCAAGAATCGGTATGAAAAGTTTAGACATGGTAAAAACCGCACCGAAGATAGTTAACGAAGTAGATGCCCAAACGAAGTGCTTACCGACGAAAACATCAAAAAGTCCTTAACATAATATTGGATGACTGTAAAGTGAAGTTGTTCGAGAAAGCAGACACTCTATAGCCATTCACTGAACGTGTTCGTCATATCATTCATAAATGTTTTGGTATGAGAAAGCGGGGTGCCGTTGGAAATCACTTTTGAGCAAAAAAAAAACGACGAGTTGATGATTCGGAACAGTGTTTGGAGATATTCAAGCGTAATAAACCCGAGTTTTTGCATCCATAAGTGACAATGCGTGAAACATGGCTCCATTTTTTCAGTCCGAAGTCAAATCGACAGTCATCCGAGTGAATTGCATACAATGAAACCGCTCCAAAGTGCGCAAAATCGCAACAGTTGACTTGTACGATTATGGAGTCTGTATTTTGAAATGCGAATGACATATCTTTATTAGCGATCTTGAAAAAGGAAGAATCCGCAACTCCAGAACTGGCCCCAACGACTATTTCCTCTTGTCAGATCTCTAAATAATGCTCGCTGGGAAGACATTTTCCTCGATTAAAGAGGTGACCGCCGATGCCTATTTTAAAGCAAATGATAAATCGGACAGTATAATTTCAAAAAAACAAATTTATGCCGGGGATTTTTCAATTGACCTGATAGGACCACCTCTCCCAGTGAAGATACCATCGAAAAAGTAAAAGAAACAGTGCATGAAAATCTTATTGTTAATATCAGAGAGACAACATCGTAGATTATCATCTCTTATGGATCGGCTAAGCACATTTTGGATATAAGGTCGAGTAGAGGACTCTACATATGGCACATAAAATGTATCATTACTGGTGACAAGACGTGAGTGTAAGAATATGATGTTGAAAATATAGGTTTTTTGATTTTTGTTAGTCCGGGTCAAATTTGATCAGATGGTACACTTCTTGCATGCGACACGTTTTCCATGCTATATGTAAGTACCATATATAATAAGATTACCTCGGCTGTGATATCCATACATTAGCGCAAAAGTAACACCCTATGGCGAGTAGTTGTCTTATCTCTTCTTTTCCAAACCATTTTAGAAAAACCGAAATAGTGCTTTACTAAGAGCCTCCGACCCATTTTTTTGTTTTTTAAGCAGCCAGAGCAGCTTATGCTAAAAAAGTACACTATTGTTGAAAATATTTTCCACATTGAACACAATGCGACCGACCATTTCGTAGTTGTTTTTTTGTTTGTATTTCGTACAACAAAATCTTTCCGTTAATTACATAAATAAATATTTTTATAGCGGTACATGAGACGTATTATAGCCTCAGATGTTTTTTTTTTTACAATTTCAAAGCATAAATTAAATGTCATGAGCAAGAGCATCTTGAAAATTTGTCTACTCATCGATAAGATGCATTTAAACTTTGCACTACACTTAGTAGGTGGAAGAAGCAACAACAAATATTTGCTTTTTTACTTATTGACATGCAGTAGCGGTGTTTGTTTAGTAAGTTAAGTGTTGTTGCAATTGAAATTAATTTGAGGTTAACAGATTTGAAAAGCAACTATTTATTTTTCACTTTAATCCGGTGGAATGCCAAGTTTGCTAAGTATATATATGTACATTCATATGTATGTATGTGCATGAGAATATAAGAATTCTAAGCAAATACAAATATTAATAAAACACACAGTTTACACCGCGAATTAGCGCCAAACTAGGCGTGGATCAAGTTAAAAAGAGCACGGATTTACATACATACATATATGCATACATATGTACATACAAATGTACGTGGCTTTATGTACCTGTATGTACCGGTATGCTATGCTTTTATGCCTACTTAACTACGCTAATAATACAAATTCGACTCTTCCACGGAACAAATACAACAGACCTAATATTTACTTTTTGATTTTACTTCCGCAATTGTCCACCACATACTTATTTGTATACATACTTATATAATATATGTTCTCAAACTAAATATTTTTATATTATTCCTTAAAGAATTCTCACAGTTTTCCAGCGCTTAGTTACTTTGTCGCAGGCGCTAATTGCCCACCTTAATAAAATCGCGCTAACTGTTGATGACAAACCGCGCACATAGCTGTACATATATATACATATGTATGTGTACTTAATATTCATATTAAGAAAAAAATGACGGAAGGTGTACGACTCGAAAATTAATAAGAATATTTATTGAATTTACCGCTCATCTTTACAGTTACGAACAAGTTCTCAATGCAATGCTCACCGTTAAGGCGTCGACTTTGTCAGTTGTAAGTGTGATTTTTATTCGCAAAGACAATTATTAAAACTGTGATTTTCATTTAATTTTTTATCGCGTTTTAATGCCTTTTTATTACATTCACAGTTTTTTTTCCTTCTTAATTTTGCCTTTTCGACCTCACGTTTTATGCTAATTATATCCCGTATTCGCTAATTTTACTATAAAAACCGTTAATCTGCTGTGTTCTTTTTAGAATGAGTCAAACAGAAAGCAAAGAACAAAAAGTCGAGTATTAATTTGTTTCTAAATCAAAACCAGATCTGATTTCTTTTATTTAGGCATTCATTAATATTAAAGCCATTCCAGGCTAAAACGGAGGATGCACTAGTTACCACACTTTCTGGTACAGGATTCCAAGATATTAGAATTATCTCATCATCTTTGGTGATACCCGTGGTTCACTTTTTTTAGTTGACGTTTAGCGTGTAACGAATCCGAGAGCGTTCTCTGAAAGTATGACAACTAACAAGTCAATCAAAAAACCCCGGTAGATCAATGTTGACACATTTTTTTGCCAAAATTCGTTTTTTTATTCAACATATTCAAGTGTGATACACTGATTATAGCGACCCTCGAACTTTTCGATACCATTTTTGTAGTTCGATTTGTCTTTCGCTTCAAAATGGGCCTCAGTTTTGGCGATCACCTCTTCAATCGATGAAAATTCATTCCCAGCTTTGGTGCGGGTTCTTCGAGTACAGTCCACTCAGATGACTGTCGATTGGACTTTGAAGTAAAATGATGGAGCCATATTTCACATATTGACGCATAAAGTCGGGCCTATTACGTTCGAAAATCGATCCGTTTCAGGTGATAGAAACAATAGTTAGGTGACCAAAACTTTTATACTCTATAGCAGCATGTTGGAAGAGTAAAAAAAGAACTCGATATTTGTAACGAGATTTAACTCCTTTACTTTCAACGAGACGATTGGTGATTGATAACTGTTTAATAGATGTCCCTCTCAGATTTTCTCCAAATCTAAGCTTTTGCTTTAACAAAGTGTCAAATTCCACCAGAGCAACTGGAAAATCACAATTTTAGAATTATCTTAATTTCTACACACTTTAAAATAACAGTACTTTTATTAGCAAAACTCCACCAACCACTTGCCAATTACAGTTAGATTTACGCGCATGCGCAGGAGCCAATTACTTCGCAGCTTAATGGATGCTTGCATTTGTGCAACTTTTCTGCAAATATCTAAGCCACACAGGCATCTAGTTAGAAAGAAAAGCAAAAACAATAACAAACCAAATTGAATTATGTGGAAATGCCGCCAGTGATTGACAATCAGCAGGTTTGGCGGTGTGTGTGTGTGTGCACTTTAAGGAATTCATATGTTTTGCATTAATGACTTTAGCACATTTCTTTTCTAACTACACAACTTTTACACACACACACACAAACACTCAAAGGCGACACACATTCTAATTGAATTCACTCGCATGCAAGCGCTGCCGACTGACCGGTTATTGCTAAATGCCTGGCATTGGCATTCAACTTGATTGGCTCTGCAACCTGTTGCAAGTTTCGTTTGGCTTCGCCAATGCATTCACTTGCTACCACACAACTGACGTTGAGCAGGTTCAATGACTTCAAATAATCGGCTGCTTGGCTGACGGATGGACTAGTCTGGAAAGTGTTCGCAGCTGCTGCAGCAGCTACAACAACACTATTGCAAAATCTCTAACAGACACTTTGTTGCAGTGCATAGAACGGCTAGGCGCTGCATAGCTGGCAAATGTTTGTTTCGCTTCCTAGAGCTTCAACAGTTGTTGCCTTGACGAGGCAGAAGAAATGCATCACTGCGGCATAGAAATTCATGGTCGAGGAATCTTTGGATTGTTAGAAGCATGAGAGGTGTTTGGAACAAGTAATTTCTGCGCATGTTACCTCCCCATATTATCGTTTAAGTATCATTTTTCGGTGAATACCATCTGATCAAATTTGATTCGGACTGTAGGTCCATGAAACCATTTAAAACGGTCCTGTATCTGAGGATCTCAACATATCTATCGGCTCAACACTGTTTGGTTAACGTTTTTGGTATGTATATTGTATATGTGACTAACTTTTTGGCCAACACTTTAATGAAAACTATTGTTTAGCCACCCTATTGTATATATTTAGCTCCCCGTGACTTTTTTCTGAAGCCGAAAAATATGGGAACGTGCGCTGAATCCATTAAAAGTAATTTTATAAAGGTCATCCCAGCCGAGGCTTATAACAATTGGCTAATCTTTGGCATTCTTATGTTGACACAGAAGGTCTGTCCCCGTCAAACCAAATGATATACAAATGAGAAAAACATTAGTCGCTACTCACCGAAATGTTCTCTCAATAAATCCATTGATTGACGGTTACGTACTAATCGGCGTAATTTTTGAAGAAATTTGGATCAATACTGAACAAAAATAACATGAAAGCTTGACACGACTCACGCGTAATCTGTCTGTTTTTCCTCATTTTGCCGAACTGCATTCATGCTCTAATGCCTACGGCCGCTGCTCTCGCTGTTCAGCGCTTATGATAATAGAGCCGATTGTATGAGCGGTGTCAAACAGTGGCGATTTATATTAACAAAGAACCGATTCATATTTTATTGTATTTACATATGTATGTACGTATATGGTACATGTTTATTATTCATTATACGCTTTTTAATTTATTGACTGTCACTAAGCTCATTTTGATGTATTCTCATATAGAAAGTTGTTATTATTGTTATAGCTTTGCTTATTCTATTGTAATTATAAAAACAAACAATAATCATTGACGGACAAAACGTTAATTTTATTAAATTTATGCGGACTTAAACTAAATATCAATGAATGCTTTAATATATGAACATATATATATGTATATGTATGCCTTTATATGGGTCTCTATGGGACTTGGCCTAATTTTGTATTAATTTTTCATAGTTGTTTATCGCGAAAAATTTCGTACCAGTATTATTACATGTGAGAAAAATTTAAAATATATTTTACCATAACTTAAGCTCGAACTTCACTTCTCTTACAGTTATGGCGCTGTAGCGTTTTAAGCATAAAATGCTGCAAACACATTATTCATAAAATTTTAATATGGCTAAATAGAGCTCAAAGCTGGATAAGAATTCAAATCGTTAAAAAAATTAGTTTATTGTCGACAATTTATTTTTTAAGCTTCGAGGCTCCACTTCTGCAGTCGTTGTTTTTTTAGTGTAATTTTCGTAAATATTGGGTCGTTTACTAAGTGGTTTCATTTGATGACAACAGCTGATCTTATTGAGTTTTTTCTCAGCCAATTTCATTCATAACGGCTTTACCGTTACTTAGTGATGCACGCAAACAGAAGGAGACTTAATTGATCAATATAAAAGGTGTAGTGTTTCACCAGCATAATGCGAGACCTCATACAAGTTTGGTGACTCGCCAAAAGATTTTGCAGCTTGAATGGGTTTTCCTAACACATCCAGCATATTCTTCAGATGTGGCACCTTCGGACTATAACCTTTTTTGGTTTCTGCAAAATTTTTTGAATGGGAGAACTTGTATTTCAAATCAGGACATAAAAAACCACTTGGACCAGTTTTTTTACTTGCACGGATCAACAATTTTATGAGTGTGAAATCAATCTCTTGCCCGAAAGATGGTATATAACTTTTTAAATTTTTTCCGCAATAAAAAAATCGTATGTAAATTGTTTAAGTTTACCACTTACGCGTTTATTGCCGAGTTTACAACAGCGTCAGTGGTTCTTCCGTTTCGCTGTTTGCCACCAATTGGAGGTTACAAGTAAAGCCAAGTCCTTCTCCACATAGTCTTTCCAACGGAGTGGAGGTCTTCTTCTTCCTCTGCTTCCTCCGGCGGGTACTGCGTCGAATACTCTCCGAACCGAAGTGTTTTCATCCATTTGGACGACATGACCAAGCCAGCGTAGCCGCTGTCCTTAATTCGCTGAACTATGTCAATGTCGCCGTATATCTCGTTCAACTGCGGTATTCGCCGTTGCCAATGCGCAAAAGACCATAAATTCTCCGCAGAACCTTTCTCTCGAAAACTTGTAACGTCGACTCATCAGATGATGTCATTGTCCATGTCTCTGCTCCATATAGCAGGTCGGGAATGATGAGGAACTTGTAAAGTTTGGTGTTTGTTCGCCAAGAGGGGACCTACTTGAAATTTAAGGCTGTCATTGTTGTTGGTTTTAATGCTGGAGCTTTTGGTTTTGCTCAACCTCACTTTACACAGCCGTACTAGTCTTGCAGGGATACTAAATTCAGACATAGCGGCAAAAACGCAGCTTCTTTTCGTACTGTCAAAAGCAGCAGTTTGAAATCGACGAAGAGGTGGTGTGTGTGGATTCTTTTTACACGGGTCTGTTCCAAGATTTGGGGCATGGTGAATATCTGGCCAGTTGTTGATTTGTCAAGCCTAAAGCCATAATGATAAGGTCCACGATGTTGAGGAGGCTTATGCTACGGTAGTTGGCGCAGATTGTGGGGTCTCCCTGTTTGTGGATTGGGCAAGGCACACTTAAATTCCAATCGTTGGGCATGCTTGCGTCAGACCATATTCTACAAAGAAGCTGATTGCCATCGCCGCCTTATTTGAAGAGCTCGGCCGGTAATTCATCGACCCCGCGCTTTGTTGTTCTTCAGACGGCTGATTGCTATTCGAACTTCTTCATGATCGGGCAATGGAACGTCCGCTTCGTCGTCATAGATTGGGGAATCGGGTTCATCATCTCCTCACGCTATGCTTTTATTGCTATTCAGCAAATGAAAAGTGTTTCCTCCATAATTTCAGTATGCTCAGTGCACCAGTCATTAGATGACTTCTGGTTGTTCTACAAGAATACGCTTCGATCTTGATATCTTAAAATTTCGCTAAAAAAAACAAATTACTTAGTGAACAAGGCAATATTTTTCCAAAAATATTCTACAGATAATTTCCAAGTCAGTTACTTCAAACTTAAAAATATTTTCTATTGGGTACTTAGACGGTTTTAACCTCAAAAACATGTTCATAGGAAATATTCAGGAAAATAAAATGGGTTCAGAATTTTTTTTTAAATAATTTAGTATTTAAAGTGACGATTTAGATAGTGTACGAGGTTGTATTTTCACTTTTGGTGGCCGACAAAAAGCCGATAATGGAGCCGGTAGTTTTAAATATCTGAAAAATAAAATTTGGCTTGTAATATTCAAACATTTTTATTACTTTTTTTGTACAACCGTCCGAACTTACCCACACTAATAAGCTGTGATCGACAATGAAGAGAAATCCCGTTAAATTGGTGGCACGTTGAGCGCGCATCAGTGGCAAAAGTAGCAAACGCCTGACGGATGGAGGCACACGCTCCCAGGGAAACGCCAAATAAATACGATCAGAAACCGCTTCACTCTGCAACAAAAATATATTCACTACTTTTTAAGCAAACCAGGTATACTAATCCAAAGACTAACCACATTTTTAATTTTTTCGCCACTAAAACAATAAATGCACAATTGGAAAGTGATGGTGATCAGTCCAACAGCTATCACCGGCAGCCCAGATATGTCACCCAGATTGATAAGATTATAAGCGCTGAAGCAGAGTTTCAAATAGCTAACGGATATTTCGATGAACACAATGGGCGCGTAGAGTTCATCAAATTCCGCTGATAACTCGATGATGCGGCGATGGTAGTGCAAAGTTCGCGTGATTCTGCTATGCAAGCTGGCGTAGTCTTCTTCCCCGGTCATGGCCGCGCCCACAGTTTCCACGGCACGCTGCAGCGCGCGAAAGTGTGCGGAAATATTGAAGATGAACCAACAAAACAATGAATCCATGGCGGCGATGGCGTGCACGGCGTAGATTATGAAGGAGATGCACCAAATGTAGGAGACGGTGTAAAAGAAGGGATGACCGGTGTCGAAAGGAAAGCTGAGAAGTAGATGATTATCAAAAGGGAAAGTAACAATATGTTGAAAATTGTTTTCTTCTCAACAGAAATTAGCTAATTATTTCACCAAAATACATTTTTTCTCAAAGTTTTCACCACATTCTCACTTACGCTGCATCGAAGGGCAGTATGAAGATTGTATGTTCATTGAAACACCAGCTATATAGTAAAATGACGGCAGGCACTGTACAATACAGGGTGCCCGTTGACATGCAGCAACTGTAGTAAACACGTGCGATGCGCTGTTGCCAGTCATTTTCATGCTTCCATTCCTTTCCCTCTTTGACATTTGCTGAAAATTCAGTTTCTTTAAAATTACTCCATTTTTTCAGTTTATCACTCTGTACCTTCAGCCGCCAGCATATCTAAACTACGTATAAGTTTAATAAAGCGTCTTCCCTTCGCCACAAACATGCCACTCTTGATCACAGAGAGCACGCCTTGCAGAAATACCGTTAACACTCGGATCGCCTTATCCTGCTCGCTGGTGTAAATGTAGAAACCCATGAGGAGCGTAATAATTGCGGTAGCCAGGGTCCAGCTGTAGTATCTACAGGGTGCGCTGGCAATGCGCTGATCTCGTTGCGCCCACAAATCAATGCCGATTACGCGAAAGCTAAAATGTTGTATTCGCAGATATTCGTACATTTTGGTTTGTACTTAACGGAATGCGTGGTATTTAGATATTCGATTGCTTTTATATGAGTGGAAAATTATAACATATAGTAGATATGTTCAATCCTTGTCATATGTAACCAATCATACGTCACAGTTAATAATGTTGTTTGGGCGCTCATTACGTCTAGACGCCCAGTTGTTTGATGCAGAAGTGTATAATTTCAATCATAAGGTATAGATTTTCTAGTGTTGTTTTGACGCTTACGTAAAAGACACAAAATTAGTCGTAGAGAAAGTCAATGTACCGTTAAAATACAGCTTTGTACTAGAATGTATTTTGGTACATAATAAAAGGCACATGGTGAACCAAAATCCTTTACATTTCTACTTTTCACAAGTGGAGAAACAAAATATAACTGTTTATTTGTCTTGAAAGTAAAGAGATTTGGATTTGTCCTTATATTGGGTAGTCGAAAAAGTCTTTTCGTATTTCTAATCAAACTTTAACTTATTTTTTTTGTATTTATAATTAACTTTAATGAACCAAATATGTTCCACTTTTTGCCATTTTTTCGATAGAGACATTATTCCATCAGTGTAAAAAAAAAGTAAGTAATTTTCACAGGCTTTTCTTAAAGCCAACTTTACTCCATTAAGGAAGAACGCATTAACCGAAATAAATGGTAGTCCGATGGTGTAAGGTCAGGGCTATATGGTGGATGCATCAAAACTTCCCAGCCAAGCTCTGCTAATTTTTGCCGAGTCATCAAATATGTATGTGGTCCAGCGAAGTCTTGATGGAAAAACGAAGCCCTTTCTGTTGATCAGCTCAGGCATTGTTTTTCGATTGCTTGCTTCAATCTCATCAGTTGTTGAGAGTAAAATGTAAAATCAATCGTTTGACCAAGCTGGAGTAGCTCATAGAGGATGATTTCTTCCCACCAAAACTCAGCATAACTTTTCGAGGCGTCAATCCTGGCTTTGCGACCATTTGTTGAGCTTCACCACGCTTGGACCATCATATTTTTCGCACATTATTGTCCTATTTGATTTGCTATTCATCTCCTATTACCATTCGCTTCAGAATTCGGTCGATTTCATTTCGTTGTAGCAAAGAATCGCAGATATTAATTCAGTTCATTCAATTTTTCACAATTCATGCGGTTCCTAAACATCGAAATTCTTTTTGTAGCCAGCCTTTTTTAAATGGTTAAAAACCTTTTTATGATGAATGTTAAGTTCCGTAGCGATGTTATGGCTGCTTATGTGACGGTCCTGGTCAACCTTTTCCATAATTTCATTTCTCAATATCGTCTCCGTAAACTTCACAAATTTAATTGGTGACTTGCGTGGTATACTTCTCTTTTTTATACAAAAATTTCAAAATAAAGCGAATTTCTACATTATTTTCACTCACAATGTGATTGGTAGCACTGGAGATATACTTCTGCAACGACATCTATTGACAAAATACGAAAAGACTGCTTCGACCAATATCAAGTAAATTTTTTTATCCTGCTTTGGTGTAAAACGTACTCCAATGATGGCGCTATATATAGGCCGAAAGGAATGTTAGTTAGAAGCAAGGTCTAAGTTAGAAGGAAGATGAAGCAAAAATAATAATTTCTAAATAGTTTTAAACCAGTCATATGACAGTAAGATCGAGCGCTGTCATTTTGGAAAATTATTGATTTGTATCTAGTTGCGGGTTTCGGTCACTTTTGGGCAATCGTTTGCTTCAATTTGATAAGTAGCGTTTGATAGTACGGTAGCGTTCCCCACTAATGGTTTCGTCTGGTTTAGGAGTTTATAATGCAGCACGCCCATGTGATGCTACCAAATACAGAGCTATGCATTGGTTTCATGGATATTTGGCCTTCGCTTTGATTTGGCTGGCTGACCGGGCTTAACATACATTTTTTGGCATTTGGGGTTAAAGTAATGAATTCATTGCAATCATATTTATTGTTTAAAGCAGCATTTTTGATTTACAAAATCGACTGATTTTCAAAGATCTTGGCCTCAAATCATATGAGCGCCAATTTCCGTGCTCTTGAATGTATACCATTGCCTTTAAGGGACACTCGAAGATTCTCGATCTCTTTTTCTGTTTGGCAACAATCTTCATCGGTGTTTCCCATCTTCAAACTTGTTTGGTACTCCAGGACAGGACGAGCCTCCTCTTCTAAACCAAAATTACTTCTTTTAAATCGTGCAAATTATTTTCCTTACTTTCGCTCCGCTAGAACACGTTCACCATAAACTTCCAGCGAAATACGATGATATTCGGCTATGGTTTTCTTCATATACAAGTAAAGAAGAAAAACTCTATACAAATGCACTTTTTCAGGCAAAAAGTTGAACATATTTGAGTGAAAAAATTATTGTTATTTACGCTTCAAATGATTGACATACATATACTGAGAAAGATCCACTACTCCAGTAGCTTTCTAAGGCATGTTCTAAATATTGGTTGCCACGAAATTAGTTAAAGACCCAATATGCTAAGAATAACTTATTTGCTTTCGATAGAGAATTCTAGAAATGCTATGAATTGGTATTTATTATTGCTTCTACTGTCTTCTCTCAGACAAAACGATTTATAACAAGAGATTGAATATCTGGCACAAAAATTCAGGATATATTCTCCATGCGCAATCGCTTTAATCGCACTGCAAATACCTTTCTTTTGTGTCTTAAGCAACCAAAAAACTCCGCCCTATAATCTTGATTGCAGATCCTATC
The DNA here is from genome assembly GCF_024586455.1 of Bactrocera neohumeralis. NCBI lineage: Eukaryota > Metazoa > Arthropoda > Insecta > Diptera > Tephritidae > Bactrocera > Bactrocera neohumeralis. The sequence continues at coordinate 77,162,528 of NC_065920.1, read as the reverse complement.
TTTAATTCCAGAACATTCTGCACCGTTTATTAAATGTATAATATATAATTTTCATAAAAACTGGAATTATATTCAAAAGTTTTTGTTCAAGTTGTTGTTGCATGCGAATTACACCTCCTTTTCTTTCAGTGCAAATAACATGGCAGTGAATGAGCCAGCGGTTCTGAATATCTGGAGGTATAACCAAAATTTAGTTATTTTCAGGAATTTTTGCTGTTTGTCGTTGTAACTTACCCAAACAAGTAGACTACGATTGGCTGTGAAGAAGTAGCCGGTCAAGACTAAAACACGCTGCGAGCGAATAAATGGGATAAGTAACAGACGGCAATGCTTCGGTGGCAGGTTCTGCCATGGTATTAGCAAGTAAATATTTTCAGAGAGTTCGTCACACTAAGAATTTTCGTTAAGGGACTTAAACAAACTGATAGTTCTATAACAACGATGTAGTTACCTCATTTTGCACTTTCTCACCGCCAAAGCAATAAATCATCAATTGAAGTACAATAGACGACAACAGCAGACACATGAAGGGCACATTCGCCGGGTCGGATAAGTAGGATAATTGATAAGCAAGAAAACAAATTGGCAAGCTTGAAGACGTGACCTCCAAGAATATGATTGGCGCATAGACAGCATCAAGCTCCAAAGCCAAGTCGATAATTTCGCGATGATAATTGATGAGCGAGACGAAATCACGATGAAAATTCGGATCATCGACGTGCAATTGCAAAAGCTGCTCCAACTTCAGACGCATGATTTGCAGATGTGCCGAAATATTGTAGACGAACCAACCGAACAGACCATCCACAACGGTTATGGTGTTCGCACAGAGTTGCACGAGCAAAACGGTGAGTATAGTGGTTAAAATGTAGTAGAAGGGTGAAGTATAGTCGTAAGGAAAGCTATATGGAAAAGAAGGAGAAAGAGATGGTTGCGTTAAAGTATCCTTACTCTGTTAAGTTAGGGAGTAAACTCACATGCCCGGCAGGGGAAGTGTCAAAACAACTTCATTATACCATATATAGTAGAAGAGTAGTTTGAAGATGGGCAAAAGCACACAAATGTTGACTGTCAGCTGACACGAGATGCTGTAGGCCGTTGTGATCGGCAGCACCGGACGATTCGTGGTATTCCATAACTCACGCTCGAATTTGTTGCCTACAGGAGAGCAATCAAAAAAGAAAGTAAAATATATGAAGATTTCTTCATTATAATATTACTTCTGAATGATTACATGCAGGAATGAAGATTTTTTATGTATTTACCTTTCAAAGCCAGTCGTTCTAGCGCCTCGTTTAAGCGCAAAAAACGTTTTCGACGCACTAGAAAGATAACATTTTTGCTCGATGTAGTAAAAAGTTGTACATTTATTGTCATGGCGGCAACTATTTTGTCCACATCTGCGAAGTTTTCCATTGCGTAGCTATAAAGTGCTACAGCCCATATTATAACCCCAATCATTTGAATAAAATAACGTGCAGGATGACTGAAAATACACTTGGAACCACTTAGCCCAATACTGATGCCCAGTCGTTCGGAGGCTAAATTTGATATTTTTATTAATTTAAACTAACTCGGCAAGAAAATTTTAAAATTTTCAGTTCCTTGACTTACCACCAACTATCGGCTTTATATCCTTCAAAAGCGTTGTGTGCATTATATGAGGAAATTGACGGTACTAATTCTTTAGTCGACGGCAATTTAATTATGCCTTTATATACGAAAAAGTTTAAGCAGATGATTTTTTGTCCCAACAATTATCACTGAAAGTTAGAAATATTAATTACAGTCTAACGTAGGTGTGTTAATTGCTCTTCGAAAGTGCAATTAAAAAGGGTGTACGCGACAAGCTTATTACCTTTTTCACCATAATAGTGTTCCCAAAAAAAAGTCGATGGAAATTTCGAAGTGCTTCTTCAAAAGTAAAGTTTTCGAGAAACTAATAACAAGACATTCATATAAAAAAAAATTCTGTCCATACCTGTTTGTTTGCTTTCCATTTCTCCCTTTTGTTTAACTTTCCCATCTATAAACAAATCATGTCCTGATATCAAAAGCTGGAATTGTTAACCTCATTCATTGAAAATAGGAAGTAAATTTTTCTCAAAATTAGAATATAAAATTATGGAAGTTTTAGGAAGTAATAACTTTATACCAAAAATGTGCCTTTTCTACCTTTGCTAGATATTTGGCCGTGTTTCTATTTCCATGTAGTTTGTTTATGGTGAATTTTTTGAACTTCTGCTATTGAAAAAAGCAGCTGATTGGTTATCACCGACAACTTCTCACCAATAGCAATATACGAGTATTCCAGTTTTTGATATTGCCTGAAGGTTTTCGTTTTCAGATAATTTTCGAACACACCGCGAACAGAGTTTTAGTCACATACACAACTCACTTGGCTACAGTCTGCGTCATACGGCTTCTGCGCTGTAGCTTTCAGTTTTCAAGAATAATGTAGAAGTTTTAAAAGCTTAATTAGTTAAAAGAGTTTCATGGTCATTCATGAATTTAGGTAATTTTTCATGATGTGAGTAAAATAATTAATTAATTAAACTTTCACAGGTTTTAGAAACGGAAACTCAACCTCAACTCAAACTTTCTAAACCAGAAAGTTGCAAAAACTCCAGGTATTCGATAAAACTCAAAAAATAAGTTATTCTTCTTTCGCGTTAAGCCTATGAAGATAAAATTAATTTTTTCTCTATAGTTATCATAGAATTCTACATTTTCTACCAAGCTTCAGAGCAAGTGTATGCCGCAACAGTCTATATACGAGTCTTAATCAGGGGCGAAATATAGAGACCACTATTAATATTAAACAATTTGGACTTAACGCTGTCCAAAGCAACTGCACTTATGATATGCAGATGCCTGGCTGGCAGATCCTGGAGATGCCAAGTATCATTAGATGGCTGTATACCATGATTGTAAGGTCTATTGTCACCTATGGAGCGGTTGTTTAGGCCGCCAAGGCAGCGCAGTCTTCGGTGGTCCGGAGACTATCAAAGCTGCAAAAGGCATGGAGCTCACACCGCTGCATCAGGTGATAAAACAAGTAGCAAAACATACCATGCTGCTAATGTCAGCAGAGGGCTGCGGAAGAGGAAAGCTAATGTCCTCTCGACAGATGGAGGCACTAGCGGAAAGCACACCGCTAGCCCTCCTCCCAAAAGACGGCACCACGAAGAGGATAAATTTCAAAAAGAACTTCAGAGTTACTTTGGGCAGCAAGACGGAGTGGAGCGATTCCACGCTGGAAATGCTGCTGGAAGACAGTACCATCCAGTGGTACACTGACGGCTCAAAAACACCGAAAGGTATTGGGGCAGGTATTGCGGGACCGCGTACTAAGCTGTCCATACCAATGGGATTCTTCCCAAGTATCTTTCAGGTAGAAGTTTTTGCCATATGTCAGTGCGCAGAAGTCAACCTCCGCCGCAACTATCGCAACCAGCGTATAGCCATTCTCAGCGATAGTCAAGCGGCACTAAAAGTGATCTCAGCATATGAGACCAAATCGATTTTAGTAGAAGAATGCATAGAAAGGCTAATCCGCCTATCCTTGTGCAACCGGGTGCACCTAATCTGGGTGCCAGGTCATAAAGGAAAAAAGGAAATGAGAGGGCCGACGATCTGGCCCGCTCTGCGGCAGCGTCCAAGATGTTGGGACCAGAACCATGTATAGCGATAGGATCCCACACTCTTAAGGAGCTGCTCCGCTGCTGCTTCTAAGGGGGTACAACCTCTCCAGGTTCAAATAACTAATTAACCTCCCCCGTGACAAATTCCGCCTCCTCATGGCGATCTACACAGGGCACTGCAAACTCAGGAAGCACTTGTCCAACATGGGCATAGTCTCCTGTGATAACTGCCGGTTCTGCGACCTGGAACAGGAAACACCAGTACACCTAATTCTGGATTGTACAGCAATCTGCAGAAGAAGGCTTAAGGTCCTGGTTTCTGTATACATTAGCAGGGATCACATCACCTCAGTAGCGCCCGGCAAACTCCTGGAACTATTCAGGCTGCTGGAACTTTGGGAAGACATGTGATATAGGAGAGGGCACAATGGACCCTAGGTTGCGTTGTATTAACTCATTAATAATCTATCTATCTAATATTAAACACAGGAATTGCTCTTATTAAGACCGTATCGTACCGTACCACAGTGTTGACTTTACTTTGTTCCAATTAAATCTAACATAATACAAAGTTATTTTGAACTCTACCATAGTTATCGCTCGGTTAAACACACCATCGTGTTTATGGACCACTTTCATTTCTCATCAAGTCGCCGCGATTTCCGGGAATGTCGGAATCGATATTCGATACCCAGCCCCGCAGACTTGGTTAGCAAATATGTGTATGAATGGTTGCAATGTGAGAAAAATTAATTTCCATTAATTGAAAAACCCGACAACACCACCTTTGAATTCAGAATCGTTAAGATGATTGCTATATGCACCCAAGAGTATATTCTCGAATGACTTGTCTTATTTCCAGATGTGAATATGAGAATCATCGTATACTTATACAGGTTTAGCTCAAACGCCTTATCAAGGAGACGAGAGACTCACTACTAAAACCTAGAAATCACCACAGAAGAGATCATAACAACACGTAAAAAGCTAATAAGTATAGTATATAAATGTACTGTACTGGCGTCTTAATAGATTCACGGAATTTACAATTCATCCGAATAGGTTTGGTTTTTGAGTTTTTGAGACAATTTACAGCAAAGCCTTAAAGATGTATAATTTTAGAAAAATAGTCATTAGAAAGTGCTAAAGGAACCTTTAGGGACGAAAGTCTTTTAGGAGAGAAGACAAGAGACCTATTTTATAGCAAAGATATATATATAACGTTTCATACAATCAAGGTCAGGAACAACGAATTTCGTGGCAGAGAAAAGTCAACCCATAAAATGGTGTTTCCATTAAAGGTGGCTACGAAAAATTAATAAACTTCACAAACTCCACCACATTTGATAAGAAATGTAAATTATTCCTTAATAGTTTCGTGTTGTTGCAAGCACCTTAAAGCTACACAAACAGTTGGTGAGAGTTACAGAACTTGCAGTCAATTTAAATACATATATACAAATGCATTTTTTCAGGCGTTTCAACTTCTCAACTGTATTGGCGTATTACAAGTACTTGTGTGTGTATATATTGTAGCGGTAATTGTGTCATTATGTAATATTTAGATAATGATTTGTAGACAAAACAAATTGTCAATAGTTAAACGTTGGCGACGCCTCAAATCCAATGAGACAATCAAAATAATAGAAAATTGGGCTTAAGTGGCAAAATTAAAAAGTTGGGTGTCGGCTAAATGGAGGTTGGACTTCTCAATGTTACGTTTATGGTACATATATTAAGTTCGAAGTTATGTTTTCGGCAATATGAACTATCGTGAGACCTACGTTTGAGCTGTAAACATGAAGGAAGTAGTGGAACGCATGGCTGTTATAGCAGCATATATAGTGTATATAGTGAGTATAAGGTTCTCAAAATACTATATCTATACCATAAATACATTCAATACATATATTTTTACTATATTTTTACTCAAAAATTCTAGTATGGAGTAAAAATCTTATGATTTGGTCGACCCGTGAAAATATGTCCTCTAGTCTGTAGTAATAAATTCTAATTCTTAAATTGGTATGTTGGAATACAAAATAGCTTCGGTGTTAAATATGGTTTTTTAAATTTGGCTAAAATTCCTTAGCTCTGATAATACTTTCTCGTTTACTGTAGCGCCAGCGCCCCCACTTTACTTCTGTGTTTGTGCCGGAACCTTATTCAGTTATGCAATTGTCCATGCATTTTCGTCAAAACAAATCATTTCCGCTGAGTTTTTGAAAGAGTAAAGTTTGCTAAACCGCAACACCACAAAATGTTCAAGAGCGATTTGGGTATTACGGGTTATTTTCACCTACAAAAATTCACCTTCCATCGTCTCGGCATAGATATGACGACGAGAAATGCTCGCGTGACCAAAACATATTTTTTAACTCTACAAATCATAGCTTTGGCCACGATTCTAATACCAATCGCAGTTTACAGTTGGCAACACATACAGGAGATTGTCGAGGTGACCAATGCAATGGCGCCGTTTATGCAGGCTACCATATCGCTTTGGAAGATTTGGCGCGTCATTTATAGACGTAAGGAAATGGCGCAAATGGCTGAGCATATTTATCTGATATCGACTAAAGGTGACTGCTGTGAAATATTGTAATTTTTATATAGAAAACAATTGCACAATTTTTCGTAATATTGTCTTCTGATAAAGCCTCTGCGAAGGAGCTAACTCACTTGAAACAGGAGAATAATCGCGAGCGTCTAATGAACACCGCTTACTACTACTCGGTGTTGAACACTGGCATGCTCGCGCTTGCGGCCCCCGTTTTGGTGAGCTTCATACAGTATCTGCGTCTCGGCGAATTCAGTTATATTGTGGTGCTCAAGGCCACGTAAGTACGGTTTCGGTAGTAATTTTCATAATCCACTTTCGCAACTCTTCCTCAGCTACCCGATCGATTATGCGCGTCCGCTAAACTACTTTCTGATATGGCTTTGGACCGCAGTCGCCATCTATGGCGTCATTTATGGCTCAGTTTCCGTGGATAGTCTTTACTCTTGGTATATACACAACTTGGTGGGAAACTTTAAGATACTCCAGTCGAAATTGGTCACAGCCGAGTCGGCCAGCGATCTGAGTGAACGTCGCGAACTAATTTACTATTGTATTGCGTATCATCAGCGTATCATTGCGATGACCGAACAATTGAATATTATTTATCAGCCAATCGTGTTTGTGCAATTCTCACTAAATGCTTTGCAGATCTGCTTTCTAGCCTATCAAATTGGCAGCGGTGTTGTGGACACGGTGGATTTACCATTTCTATTCTTGTTTATGATATCGGTGGGTATACAACTGATGATCTATTGCTATGGCGGTCAGCATTTGCAGAATGAGGTTAGTGACTGAGAAAATAGCTCTGATGGCAAAATCTAATTTATTCAAACATATTTTTTCTGTAAATAATAGAGCGTAAATGTTTCGAAATCCATTTATCAAACTATAAACTCGTCATCCTGGCCGAACGAACTACGTAAAGTGCTGTTAATCTCGATGATGCGCGCACAGAAACCCAGCAAACTGACTGGCATATTTTTCGACGTTGATTTGCCGCTATTTTTATGGGTACACGGAACATCTTCGGAGTTTGTTTGATTTCTTGTGATTCCCATAAATTACTTATTTCAGGTTTGGCGCACTGCTGGCTCTTATGTGACACTCTTGCGCAGCGTGGACCAGAAAACTATGTGAGAAGTCAGTGTTCAAGAGAAAGAGTCGAAAAATTTAAGTTTTTTGCTTAAGCGCTCACGAAGTTTTTATCTATTTAGCCACCGTAGAGTTGAGTTCTTTACATCGATATATAGTTAAATTGAGAATATAGAATTTTTTAACACCAAAAATCTAATGAAAATTTATAATTCTTTTCGAGTGAAAGTAGTGACCCCAAAATCAGATAAAAAATAATGCAGGGAATATTGCTCGCCAATATGGTCGTTGTTATCAACAATCTTCTCTGGCAAACATTTTATGGACACCCAGTCTAAAAAACACTAAATTTTTTCCAAAAATATTTGTTTTTAATAGCGGCCCCTAAGAATCTGTTCAGACTGATATCCATAAAAAAAGATAGATAAAAAACTCAAGTTATGAGTAAGTGAATTCTCACGAGAAATTTATGACTGTCTGACTAGGTCAGGTTAGGTTATACAGCCCGGCTGTCACGCCATACATAGACCTTTTGGTCCTTAGTAATCCCAAATGGAGATTCAGTGTAATTTGACGTGAAGTATTCGTTTCACAGGACGTCAGCGCTTTTTGCGAACTTTAAGAGCGACTTGATGTCTAATTATGATCCTTCATCCAGTCGCTTGAACGGAGGCGTAGGAGATGTTTCAGCGTCTCTCTCATACCTATTTCTCTGTACTTTTTGCATGTATCGTCGTTAATTATGCCCATCCGGCTGTGTTGCCAATAAGTTGTGACTTGTCAAGAGACAAATAGCCGTCCAGAAGTCCTTCCGAGACAGTGTGAGTAAAAAGCAGGCAAGTTTTCCTACGGGGATCTTGTACATGATTTTGGCGACTCTGCATGTACTTAAGGCATTCCAGCCCTTCGACAAACGGATCTGTCAACCATTTCGAAAATTTCATTGTTTGTCGTTTTTCTGTACTTCTTCAGTGGGGAGAGAGTGTGCGGGGTTTTGTTAGGGGCTAACGCAGGGTGTGTGGCCGGATAGGTAGTATGGGGTAAGGAAAGGACGCAGTATAGAGGATGCATGCTTTTATGTTCAGATTGTTGTTATGGTGAATATCAACAAATATGTCCTTGGCAGCGGAGCTGCTATTCGAACAGAAAGGCCTTTCTTGTCAGAGTAAATGAGATTGTAAAGATAGGAATGGTTCGTGGCTGTCTGCAACTGTCCAACTGCGGTCCATATATTTGGAATCTCACGATGGACTCTCTGCTTGGGCAGCTTCAGTCACTCTGTAAGTGTTGTAAGTAAGTGAAATAAAACGGGAGCACAATTTTTACAAATTGTAAACATTTGGGGTTTAGGTGTGGGGTGGACATATGACAAAATGTCGTCCGCCAATTGTCCGTATGAATTGTCAGCAGAAACCTTCTCTTTTAACCTGACCTGAAACCTTCTCTTCTAAAAAAACGTGAGGGTATGTGCTATAATTTATACACTAACCTTCTGCTCATTGAGCTTTGCCCGAAGGTCCTTGTGGAGAATTCGCCTAACGTCGCCAATCTTGTAGCTGATTTTGTTGCATAGCTTTCCACTGCAACGTCGATTGGTGATAGGTGGTTTACCACACAATCAAGGCTATGTAAGACCTTAACATCATTTCACAGTCATCTAGGACAACTATGGACTTTTTTACTCTCTCCTCCACGTTGAGTATCCCCGTCAATCCTGTTGAGGCAAGTGGTATTCATGACGGGATTTTGTATCTCCTTATAAAGAGTACCATATCCCTCTCATCGACATTTAGTTCTATGTTGGCTTCTCTGACTAATAACTGTATTTTTTATCAACAATCGATTTATTCAGCTCTATCGCTGAACTGCCTATATGCTATTAGACCAACTTAAGTAGCTTCATGGTACACTTCTCCACCAGTAGAAAAGTTCTAGTGCCTCTAGCCTTCATTTAAACAATAATTTATCGATTATTGATATCCAATTAACTGTTTACTTACACTTTAAACGTTGCCAACAACACGTTCAATAAATGCAGTGAGGAAATCCAACATCATCGTGTAATAGAATTTATCTGATCACCAAATGTATAAATATATATAATTAACCACAAAAGCTGGTAGAACAACATGGACATCATCACACAGACGGCAAAGGATTGATTGCAAATGCAAAAGAACAACAACAAAACAAGTGAATGTTTAACAGCAGCGCCAACCACGGCACCAAGAAGACAGCAGAATCAGCATCGTCAGTTGCAGCAGAAGAAGTAGGAAGTGATTAAGTCCATGTTAAGGAACCCACCAAACCACTTCTCGACTACAAAGAACACAACCAACTTTAGCTCGATGGCTTAAAATATTATGTAAGAATGTTTGGCAAACATGTTATGCAACCAGGAAGAGATTCGCCGTGCAAATAAACAAATACGAGAAGTGCCGCAACCCTTTTCGGGAAAAAATAACTTTGAATCAATGAAAGTTACATCATGGCTTAGGTAAAAAATGTTAGGAAGTAATTGGGAGTACGCTGATGAGCATGGTAATGTTGTGGAAATACAAATAATTGTTTAGAAAAATATCCAATATTTTTTGGCATTCAGTAGTTAATGGATACACCTTAAGATAATCATAATGATAATTCAATTTCATTGTTTCCCTTAAGCATCTTCAAAAACCACAACAGTGACGAAGATAAGCGATTTCAGAAAGTTTAGTTATTCAAAAATGAGCTTCACCTTTATTCACAAAACTTTACTTCCACTTCGAATATGACTTACCAACCTGAGGTAAAATCTATAGGTAATTGTTAACCTCCAGTTTTTTTGACTTCACATAAACAAAGAATCAATAAAGCCGTGACAAGAAAAATAAATCTGCAAGAAAGCAAAACCAACAATTCATGTGTCATTCTGCTTATAAGACACCTACATATATACATATAAATATATGTATGTAAGTATGATTGGGCATGTTAGTAAGCGGACAAGATCACTTCTTGGATGAGCTGCTGCAGCAGAGCTTTTCATTTGCGTCCGGGTCGCCCAACCAGCTGGAGGTCTTGCGCTTGCAAACGGCAACCAACCGTCTTAGCAAAACATAAAAACAGTTTCTACTTCAGACACTCGTTAGGCAATGTGCAAATTCACCAACCGTCTCTTTGTCTTCACGCTGCTGGCCGTGGGAACGCTGATGGCGCCGGTGGATGCAGCAGCCATGCGAGCCCAGCACAGAAGCGCTGCAGATCCGAAATTTTTGGACCTTCTCTCGCTGAACGAGGACAACAACAACTACGATCTGCATTACGATCAGCGACAGAAGGGCGAAGAGAATTTGCATGTGCGCATGAATGGGTTCTTTATCGAAATGCCCGATGACGGCGATAAAGATGCGAGCGACGAGTTGAAGGAACTACGTAAGTGCTGATGTACAAGTATATTACTTTCTATTGTTTCAATTTCATAAACTTTTAAAGTATACTATGCCATACTCTTTGGTGGGAGCGAAGAAATGTTTAAGCACTTGATCGAAAACAAAATAAGCACCACTCCAACACCCACCAGCTTGACCTTAAGTGAGTTTGGGCTTTTGAATGAGAACAAATTGGACGCGGAACGGCATGCCATTGGTCAGCAGGGTGAGGACCCGGAAGCAGCAACCAAACATAAGGTAGAAGGCAGAAATGCGAACCCACTTCAGGATAGCGGCTTGGTGGCCGTAAATCGGGAGCCAGAGACGAAGCGCGTGGGATTGATGTGAGTAATGTTGAGAAATGAGTCGAACAAGGAATTGAATACTACTTGATTCTATTCGCTATAACTTGTCCTGATTATTTTTTGTAGCACAAAACAGCATTTCAACACTTTGCTGAGTTTGCTGAAACGAATGCGCCGCAACTGATCCTTGGCAACTGCTTCACATCTTCACATGAGAGTTAGTATATAAGAAAACATGCACTGAAGTTTTTATTATTCATATCGGATATATTTATAATACAAAAAGATAATGTAGCTATAAGCGAATGTAAAAGGAAAGAGCTAAAGACTGATGTATTAATTTGTAAGCATATGTTTTGAAATAAAGGTATACTTATTACTAAGTACTTATGTGGAGGCGTTTTTGAGTAAAATTTAAAAAAATTGTAATGAGGTCTGCTGGAGCCGAACACTAGGTACCGTCGGAAATTAAAGCAATTTTCAAGACATTATTATATTAAATCTTGGACTAAGCGAATGTACGCAAAAGTATTTTAAATTTGTGAGAGAAATTAAAACTTTTTTCAAAAAATGATTGAACATTTTGACTAATAGAATGGACTAACTAAAAGCTAACTAATGAACCGAAGCCTCACCGAATTGAGCAAAATAAGTAAAATTTTTTATGACAGGTGCTCTCCAAAATTAAAGCATTTTCCAAAAAATTATTGACAATTTTGACTAACCAAATCGGCTAGCTACAGACTAACTAATTAACTGAAACCTAACCGAATTAAGAGAAATTAGTAAAATTTTATATGAGATGTACTTTTCTAAAAATTTAGTGGCTATTTTAACTAACCGAATGGGCTAACTAGAAACTAACTAATTACCTCAAACCTAACCGAATTAAGCGAAATTAGTAAAATTTTAATTAAAGCAATTTTCGAAATTTTATTGCCTGTTTTGACTAACTGAATGTACTAACACAAACTAACTGCCACCTAACCGAAATGGTAATTTTTTGATATGAGATTACGCGAAGATATGAACTGCTTAAACTTATGATGTCTTCTAGTTAGCTCTCCTTTGCTCTGAAACTGAAAATGGTGACATTTGAGTAGTATGAAATATGGGATCTTATTTCCCATATTTCATAGCGTGTGAAACAACGGGTTCAGTCGCATATTGCGTTGTAGCACTGAATTGAACCAATATATCTAAATTTCTGTATTAGTAAGTTAACTGCATTGCAGTTGGATTCACATTCTCTACATTCTGCAATTTGTATATCAACAAAATATTGTAAAAGTTCACAAAAACTCATACAAGTACTAATGTATTACACCAAGTTCATCGTGATACTATTCAGGTTTAATTTGACGCCGTTCACGCTTTAAGTTAGCCAATGTTGCGTGATATTAATGGAGACGTTGGCGGCTGTGAGGATTGGGGTTGATTGTATGCAGTTAGCGAAAACTATAGTATTGGTTTTGTAATCTGACGTACAGGTGATGTGCAGTTAGCAGGGTCTAACCAAATACTTTGGCCTGGATAATGAAAATAAGTACGATTTGGTTCAATTATTATCATATTGCATAACATATGATTATGGTAGCATACATTAGGGCGCATTCAATTTATTAAGCGTCAATATACAGCTGTATATCTTAGTAACTTTAGAGAAAAGAAGTTATATGTATTATATAATTTGGGTACTTGGTTTTTTTAGTGAGCTTTTCCTTCCTTTTCCCTCTTTTTTCTTCATGTTATAGAGCAAAAGAAGATACTATCCCGTTTTCGTGCTAGCATGAAATAATCATTTTAGAAGAAAACTCGTAAAGATTACTTATAATTGTAGAAGAAAACTCGTAAAGATTAACTCCATATTGGAGAAACCGTTATTCTTATCATAACAATTTTTATTTTTAACCGGATTCCCTTGTTTCCGTAGCCAATCTCCAAGTGGACATCCGAAAAAAAGTGTTTAGCGGCAAAAAAAGATGTTGTTGCTAAAAATCATCTTAAATGCAGAAAAAAAAAACTATTGTTGCTGTATATAAATATGCTATATATGAATATTGGTAATGATCGAAGGACTAATAAAAATTTAGATTTTTGATAAAATGGTGGCTTCCTTGCGCACTTTTTAACCCAAAAATTTTCTTTGTAAAAAGAAACTCGCAGAGTGACTTAAAAATCGAAAATATTATCAAGAACTGTACTCCTTTTATTCTAAATTTATCTAAAAAGGTGGTATGAAATTTCATGTCCTGTCATTTCAGAGAAATTTTCTTAATAAACTATAAAAGCAGCGTTTCGTGAAAAACGTGTTTACAATTTTTGGTGTGGTTACACTAAGTTAATCTCCAAAACTATTTGCCAGATCAACTTCAAATTTTCTTAAAATATTCTCCAATATATATTCATTGGAAATATACTATATGCTAAAAAACTAATTTTTTTGTAAATCACAAGTCAACACAATCACTTAAATGAACTCCAATTTAACTCACCCAGCCCTCGCTCACATTATGCCAAAGTTTTCGAAACATTAAGCGCCTGAAAATATGCATTCACTTTCGTTTTACAATAACAATGTTTCATTTGCCGACTAACTTTGAAGGTCGTTTTGTTTGCCTGCGAAAACATTTTGCCATTGTTATCACAAATGCCTGTAGCACATAAGTATGTTACATGCCGGTAGATGCCGTTTTGGTCTTCCCGCTATGTCTGCCACATTGTCTGGGTGTTGTGTTCTCCTTATGCTTTCACACACAGTTTTTGCATAAATATACGTTTATGTGTTCTCGAGAACATGCATGCCATGTATTTGTCGTATTTTTTGTGTGTGTTTACCTATCTACACTTACGTATGTATATGTATATGTGTACTTGTTTTTATGCCCGAGGGTGCTATTTTATTGCTATAAATTTTGGCAGCATGTTTTTACAGGTAAATGAATGACAACAGTTTGCAAGTTCTTGTGGCTACAAATAAACCTCGCAGTGACAGTCTGCATATGTATCTACATACGTATCCTTATATGCATCTATATACATACATACCCATTTATGAATGTGTGCTATGTGTATTTGGTGTATGTGTAAAGGCAGCTTAGTATGTTTTAATAGCATAAAATAACTTTTCAACATAAAAAGCTGGGAAAAAATAAATTAAAAGCACTTTGATGTCGAAGTTATAAGCTACAAAAGAATTTAGTTTAATTATTTTTTTGTAACTTTTATATTAAAAATAAAAAAAACTAATAATAATAATAAAATACTAAGGCACAAAGAACCTGATAATAAATAATAAATACTTTTCAAGCAAATTTTAAATTTCAGACTTTTTATGTTTCAAAATTATAAATAATCTCCTTGTATTTTCTTACTATTGTTTTTTAATTTTTTTAAATGTTTGTTTTCTAATTTAAAAATTAAAAAAATAATTTTTTTTTAATTAAAAGAGATTAAAAAAGATTTTTTTTTAATTTCCTGTATCTTTTCGTAAGCCGTAATTCGATTGAGTATAACTTCGTTAGTAACCGAAATTATTATAGGCATCCAAGCTTTGAACACATCTGCTTCGAATGAGTGTTCACAGTAACCCTCATTTTCGAGCCATAACTAATTGCCACCCTTATGCCAAGTATTTTATTCGGAGTAATTCGGAGTTTAAACGGTAAAAACTTTTATTATGCACTGAGCTGCGAATAAGGGGTTGTTTAACGGCAAATAGGTGTTTATTGTATTCGGAATTGGTTGCACTCTATGCTGGCGTATATTTTCGCTAAGGATTTCATCCTTTTCGAGTTTACTACAGAAATATAATTCACAATAGAAATTCGAATTATGGCAGACGTAACCTTGAAAACTTTACTAAATATTAAAGGTTTGTGGCTGCAATTAATGAATATTATTCATTTTGTTCTTCGTTCAAATGTTGACCTTCTTCTGTTAACTTTAACAGTTTAATTTCTGAACGGAGTACTAACAGAATACATGTTAATAAAAATATGTTATGTTGTATGTTAATTATTTTAGTCTCTGTTAATGTTATTATAATATTTTCTGCTATTTCATTAACATTCTCAGCTTTTAGATTCGAAAGTTTGTTACCTTTTTTCAACAATCCAATTTCACTCTGAATCCCAAATGTAATGTAAATTATCCTTTCCTTCAGAGAGGTGTGCATTCTCTCTGGCTGCCTCACTGACGTCTCACTGACTGTGTGCTCAATACTAGTCAAAGAGCGCATGACCTCATTAGCAATAGCTGCACGCCTGTTCTATTATGGAATTGTATGGAATATTTGGTACCTGCAAGGCCGAAGAGCTCGCTAGGGAGGGCACCGGAGTCGGTTTTCTAACGTCCTCTTGCATTCTAGCTCTGGAAATATGGACATCGACTGAGCTTGGAAAGCGCTGGACAATAACCAGAACTTGTGCGGTTGTAAGATCCTTCTGGTCCGGATTGAACGTAAGAAGTCCTCCGAACTACTTGATCGTAGAGTTAAGTCAATCTCGCCGTGATGGTAGGTGTCCTGACTAGACACTGTCCAATAGGTTCGTGGTGTTTCACATGGCCACCAGTCTTTGCTGAAACTGTTTGGAGGAAAGCAAAGTTTAATCATTTTGTCACTCTCTCCACTAATGCTTTTGCAAGCTTGAGATTGAAATATCTTGGTATATACGCTCTTGGCGATCATAGTGAAATGGTTGGGAGTGACAATAATTGCCTTTGTAAATTTGTGATAAGCTCAAATTGCTTCGTCGATCTACGGGAATCGTGATCCACTTTAAGGAGGTTTTGGGTGCATAAAAGATGAACAACTGTCCTAGTCAGATCTCTGGAATATTTGCTTTATAATGGGGTTTTCAATAAGAGCGCTACACAATTTTTTGACGGCTTGGGATATCAATGAAATTCTTTATTCTTGTGAAAGTACATTCCATGCCATTATTTATAGAACTCGACTTGTTTGACATGGCCACCACGGCGATTCTCAAGAATAAATCAGCCGATACTGCTGCAATTTCATTTTCGATATATAGACTTGACGTAGCTCTACAAGAAATAGTACAAGTATAATGGCGTCAAATCGCACGACCGAAGCTGGCCAATTGACTGTGCCATTTCAGTTATCATTGAGGGGGTATTCTAGTCTAGAATTTTGAAAAAATCGATTTTTTTTTGCATATTCTTAAAGACTGGACCTTTGGACCTTCTTTATATATCTCTCTATGGTTGGAACTAGGATTATTAAAAAATTTTGATTTTTACTATTTTTAAAAAATTTTGATCTTTGCCAAAAAACGGGCAAAAAATTCAAACAGTCGCCATTTACTGAAAAATTTTTTTTTTTATTTATCCTAGTTCAGACGATAGCGGCATTTGTACTGATTAAAAATTTTTTTTTTTTTTTTCAGATCACCCAAAGTATTGGAATCGTGTCAGGAAGGGGGCACCCTTATTTTCAACCCCCGCCACGCCACCACGCCGCAATCAATCAAATTATCACAATTTTTTTTATTTATTTTTTTTTTTTTGTATTCTTAAAATATCAAGAAATATCTGATAAAAAATTGGATAGTAAAAATGTTCTTAGTTTTTTTTTATTGGACTTTAAAAAATGCCGTTAAATAGCATAAACCGCACTAAACCGTAATTTTTTCGGAATGCAATGGCGACTCATGGAGTATACGTATGTGTGGATTTCCGCCTGACCAATAACGTATATTTGACGAAGCCTTCAGCCGGAAATAAGTCTCAGCGCTGAAGATGATTTTTCGACGAAAATCTGGATCATTTCCAAGTTGTTTCTCAGCCCAATTCACGAACATACGACGATTCTGGTGGTCAAGTTCTTTCGTTAATTGTAATTGTTGATATTGTAAGGATGTAGGTCAAGATTTTTCAACAAAAACCAGCAATGTATATAGCTCTGTAATATAAATTTGAAACCATGGAAGA
Organism: Bactrocera neohumeralis; assembly: GCF_024586455.1. NCBI lineage: Eukaryota > Metazoa > Arthropoda > Insecta > Diptera > Tephritidae > Bactrocera > Bactrocera neohumeralis. The sequence continues at coordinate 77,145,559 of NC_065920.1, read as the reverse complement.
CATGACGTATCCACGTATCCATCTACGTATACACCTGAAGGAAGAAAAAAATAGTATATCTGACGAAAGGTTGTAAGAGGTACTATAAAGGTGCATAGTCCAGCGTTAAATTCTTAAATTAGAAGAGTGAAATTAAACCAAAGTATTGGAACCGTGAAGTAAACAGCTTCTTAACGCAATACTAAACAGAGCATATCAGGAGTTTAAGTACTAGTGAGAGCGCAAGTCAACTAACCTGCAGAACTGTGTGCCACCCGCCGTCTGTGTGTCAAATAAGAAGCTATCACCACATTAATTTGAGTAAAAAGACAATAGCAACAACAAAACAATAATAATAGCGCATAAAACAAGCAAGAACATGGACAACTTACGCCCCTTAAATATGTGTATGAATACGCCAAACTTTGTTGTCTGCGCCGCATCGGCGTTGCCACATAATTTATTTATAATTTTGCAACCACTAATGTTACTCGCGAGCGCCTAGCAACACACACAGCTATTTTGTATATGTATGTATGAACAATGCTTTACGCCTAAAAGTATGCAATTTCGCTCAACAGCGTTGTATTTGTTGCCTGTTATGGTGTATAAGTTAATGTCTTTGTTGTAGTGAGTTAGCGGCGCTCAGCTAAAGTTGCCGTTAACAAAGCCGCCAAACTTTAAATGGCAAGTGACGCGCCTAGAGATATGCTAGCGTGCGTTGGCGCGTCTTGCATTTCTAACAACTCGCCACTAAATTGTTATTCCTTTTTTTCTAGTCGCCAAACTTTTCAAAGTTAAACACTTCGCAGCGGCGGCGTAGTTGCGGCTGCTGGTTAAGGCATTTTTCTTGGCTATTTCTGCAGTTTTAATAAATTTTCGGCGCTTACTATAAACTGGAGTTAGTGCAATTGTTTTCTCAAACAAATCGCATTCTGCTAATTTATGACGAACATCTAAAGTCTGCTAAGAATTTTGTAAAAGCACATTTCGGCGTACGAAAATGCATTTTAGAAATTCAATTTGCATGCTAAGACTCCGCCCGCGCTCAGCGCTTCATACGTCGCCTCAACCGTTGCTCTGTTGCCGCATGTTGTCGCATATGCTGCTTGTTGCAAGCACTTGTGGCACCGTAACTTTGTGGTTTATCCCAGTTCGTTTGCGTTTTCTCTGTATGCATGAATTTTGTTGTTGTTTTCTTTTTTACTCACAACTGTCTGATTGCATTGCATTGCATTCTCGCTTGCAATTTGATTTTGAACCACTTCTCCCTTGCAGCGTCGTTAATTTAGTCTTTGTACTCAGCGCCTGCCCTTTACTATCATTTACAAGCTTTTACATTCACACACACACACACATACATTGCAGTTAAATTGCGGTATTTTATACCGTTTCTCTCCCACATTCATGTGGCTTGTGGCGCTTTGTTTATGGCATCCGCAGCTCACCGAAAATTATTCGAGTGAATTCAAGAAAAATGTGTGTGTGGTAGAGAGTGAGCGAAAAACTATGTGCCGTTAACTTCTACATTTCGCTCAAAAGCATATTCGTGACATAAATTTGCAATGCAATTAAGAGAAGACAATCGCAATGTTAGCAAGCACTACTTTCTTACTTCTTCACTTGATTCCTTTTATTTGGAAGATTTTATTCTTAGTTAAAATTCGTTTTGGGTATATTTAATTCGACGAGAGGAGAGAGGGAAATATGCAAATGTAAATAGTTTTCAGTCTGTAATCTTCTTAAGTATTTATATTTTATGCGAAATAAGCTTTTAACGCGATAATTCGATTAATTATTACTGTGCGCCTGGGAATATGCAATGTTTTTATAAAAGTTGGCTTTTTTTCATAAGTAGTAGCACTCTGATTGCTATTATAATGTAATAGGTTAGCTCACCATGTATAGATTTTGATTTCCCTTACAATATGATATAATTGTGACGAGATTGGGAAACATGGATCACTATTCGTTATACATGAACTAATTTAGTCTAAATTTTTCTTATACCAAACCCCAATGGTGTATCATTTACTCTAAACAATTTATATTGCTGTATTACTAATTTTTGAAATACTATTTTGTATTTCTTGGTGAAGAAAAAGAACTGAACTGTGGATCGCCTAGAAGTATACTTCATTATTTCTTTTCGGAGGAGGTAATTTTGTAATGAAAATGATTCAAAAAGTATTCTTTAAATGAAACGATTTAGTATGTTATTTGATTCGAAAAGAGTTGAGTGAAATTGGATAACACTTCTTAAAATGGGGATAGTCGAAAAAGTCTTTTCGTATTTCTAATAAAACTTCAACTTATAGTTTTATGTATTTATAATGAACTCTATTGAACCAAATAATATGTACCGTTATGGTCGTCCACTTATGGCAAAAAGAAATTTCTTCTAGAGACATTATTCCATCAGTGTAAAACTTTTCTGGTTTCTCGGCGAAAAGCTCGATAAGTAAATTCACTGGCTTCTCTTGAAGCCAACTTTGCTCTATTAAGAGAGTTCTGTATTAACCAAAACAAATGGTAGTTCGATGGTGCAAGGCCAGGGCTATATGGTGGAGGCATCAAAAGTTCCCAGCCAAGCTCTCTCAGGCTTTGCCGAGTCATCAAAGATGTGTGTGGTTTAGGGCTGTCCTGTTGGAAGACGAAGTCCTTTCTGTTGATCAGTTCTGGCTGTTTTTTCGATTGCTTGCTTCAATCTCATCAATTGTTGACAGTAAAATGTAGAATCAATCGACTAGCTGGAGAAGCTCATAGCGGATGATTCCATTCCAATTCCTCCAAACACTCAGCATAACCTTTCGAGGCGTTAATCCTGGCTTTGCGACCATTTGTTGAGCTTCACAACTCTTGAACCATGATCTTTTTAGCACATTGTTGTCGTACTTGAACCACTTTTCGTCTCCTGTTACCATACACTTCAGAAATGGTTCGATTTCTTTTCGTTTCAGCAAAGAATCGCAGATGTTAATTCGGTCCATTAAATTTTTCACAGACAATTCATGTGGTACCCAAACATCGAGCTTCTTTTTGTAGCCTGCCTTTTTTAAATGATTCAAAATCATTTTATGATGAATGTTAAGTTCCTTAGCGATGTCATGGTTACTTATGTGACGGTCCTGATCAATCTTTTCCTCAATTTCATCGACTTTTTCAACGATAGGTCGGCCAGAGCGAGGTGCGTCTTTCACATCGAAATTTCCAGAACGGAAGCGAGAGAACCATTGTTGTGCTACACGAAATGATACAGCATCGTCTTCGTAAAGTTCATAAATTTCATTGGTGGCTTGAGTTTTAATCTAACCTAAAGGCTTTTTTGACTACGCTAAAAGAATAATTAATAATAAAATGAAAACAAAAATTTGTTTGAATTATGTTTTTTAGATTAGGAAAAAATAATTATATAAAACATGAAAAAAACATTAACGTCGGCTGCACTGAAGCTACTATACCCTTCACTGGTGCATTTCTATTAGCATAAAAAGGTATAAATAAGTCTTTATCATTATTTTAATCGATCAGTTTGTATGGCAGCTATATGCTATAGTAATACGATCTGAACAGTTTCTTTGGAGATTGTAGCGTTGCCTTCTATAAAAAGTCACACAAAATTTTGTGAAGATATCTCGTCAAATAAAAAAACTTTTCTCTACAAGAACCTGATTTTGGGCGTTCTGTTTGTATGACAGCTATATGCTATAACGGTTCAATATCGATAATACGCACAAATTAGTAGTTTCTTGTAAAAAAAGGAGGTGTGTAGTGTTTCAGCTTAATATTTCAAAAATTGAGGGACTAGTTCGCGTATATACACACAGGCAAGTTTCGCTCTATTGACTCAGTTTGCCACGCTGATCATTTATGTATGTACTATGTTCATGCTTTATGTGTTATGTATATGCTTTATAGGGTCTCTTACGTTTCCATCGGGGTGAGACATGGTTCTTGGCAAATATAATATACCTTACTTAAGCAAGAAATATTTTGTGGTCTTTAAATTCATCGAAGTGAACTGAGACTTTTTTCAAAATCTCACAGCCACTTCACAAGACATTTATTATCATATCTCAATAACCATTCGTTTTTATATATTGTGAAAGTAGATTCCTGCACGAAATGTGCCTAAACTTGATTACCTTTTAATTTTCTGCTCATACATTTTTTACGGCCTTCACTTATCCAGAGCGACGCAACGGAAGTTAAGCAAAAACAAACACACACGCACACGTGTAAGATAATATTCATCTAGTTAAGGTAACAAAATTGTCAACAGCATGATTGGCACCTGACAAACATTAACTCACCTGCTACTTCCCCACTCTACAACAGCTTTTGCAGGGACTTTCTAGTGCCAAGGTGAGCCATGAGTGCTCCTCTTCAAATAAAGTCGACATAAAAGCAGCGATCAAAATATTAAGATACGCATTTATTATCAATGTGAAAAGCTAAATGTGTTGGCGTTTTGGGGAAAACGGAAATTGCGAGACGTTAACATTACGGTTTACCTTTTTGTCAGTCTGAAGATTTGTATATGTGTATATACAGTATATTTTGCTAAGCGCCGCTCCCCATCAAATGTGTATGTATGTAAGTATGCCAACGCATAAGCTATCATTGTGACATATATACTCATTTCCCCCTCATTATTTCAATATTGTAGGACATTGTTGTTGTTTTATCTTTCATCAGTGCTTTTATGCGCATATTTATTTTATGTATGTTCTGAGCTTTAAGTCTCATTGACATATTTTTGGTTGCATATAATTTCTGTTTATGTTTTATCTGACATTTCTTTTCATCTTTTCATCTTGCTATTTCGGACATTTACGATTCGCTTTGTTTGCGTGTTTGCGTTGTCCACTGAAATATGTAAATGGGGCAGTAGGAGATCAAACACACTGTGCAATGGCGACAATGGGCTTTTTTCATATGTCCATTCGACACGAATTCCTAATGCGATACAATTTTTTTTCTTTTAAAATAACTGGACTGACCTCAAACATAAACAAACTGGAACTGGACTTACAAAAAAAAGAAATACAAATTCTTACTATCAGTTTCGAAATGGACTTCTTCATAAACAGGTGTAAAATACTCGGTCCTCGTGGTCTTCAATTTATTTAGCGAATTTTGGTATTTTCAGTTTCGAACTCTTTTTAGACCACCATGCGATATATTCTTGGACAGTTTCGACGTAATATTCATAAGCCATGCTTCGTCAGCAGTAATAACGCGTTTGAGTTAGCTTATGTAGCTACGTTGTCAGGCAGCACTTTTGCGACCTTCATCGTCGTTATTTTGTTAAACCCAAAACTAAAATATGTTGAGTCGATAAGATTCTACTTTGTCTCTCTGATACCAAGACGATGAATTTCAAGCACTATTTCTTTAAATTTTTTCATTAACAGAGATGGATGAAAGACAGGACCATCTTTTAATGCTTTGTGCTACATAAATTTCGCGATAAAGCGGACTCACCCAAAACACTATTGATACATTTTCAATGATTTCGTAGCCTTGTTTCCATTAGAAACACAAAACTTCAACCATCGAGGTTTTTGATCTGTTTTTCAATGGCGAAACTCTTGAAAATATAAGATGTATATAATTAAAAAAAATTCACTTCTTTTTCTTAGTTGTTCTTCGCTTCAATGTATTTTGGTCAGCTTACCATGTGTCTGGAACTGGGAGGTTAAGTTACTAACAATATATGCAGGTCCAAATATGAATATATTAGTATATTAACGGGGATCCAGTTGAGGTACCCTTTTCAATAGCCTTTTTTTGACAGATCGAGCAGTCAGATCGAATAGATTTCGTCCAGCAAGCGGTGAAGAAAATATAGCAGTCGTAGCTAAGAGTGTACACGAAGACCGTGGAAGATGATTCTACGCCGTCCGCGGCGACTCGGACATATAACATGTTTGTCAATAGGGACGCTACAAAATTAGACCGTTAAGGACCGCAAACGACACCATATTTTTCCGCTATTTTGACATTTATCTTTCGTCATGGAAAGATATGCGATCCAGGAGTCGAAATTATTAAAATTTATTGCCGAAATTCGGAGTCAGAGGGCTCGGCTTTAAAAGCTAGAACGACTTGGCGCATTTTACGTCGAGATCTTAAATTGAAAGCGCACAAAATACAACTTGTGTAAGAACTGAAGCCGCTCGATCTTCCCAAACGACATCGCTGCGATCCATGGGCTCTTGAAAAGTTTCAAGAGGTTTCGACGTTTTCGAGCCGAAATTTGTTCAGCGATGACGCCCATTTCTGCCTCAATGGGTATGTAAACAAGCAAAATTGCCGCATTTGGCACGAGGATCAACTTGAAGATATCCAAGAGCTGTTATATTATTAAGGAAACAACAACGGTTTGGTGTGTTTTGTGGGTCGGTGGAATCATCAGTTTATATTTCTTCAAAAATTATGACATTGGGAACGTAACCATAAATGGCGGCCGTTATCGCACCATGGTAACCGACCGATTAGATTCCTGAAGCCCGTGATGTCGGCGATATTTGATTTCAACAAGACGCATCAATTTTCTTTCTCACACATCGCATCAATCAATGGATTTATTGAGAGAACACTTCGGTGAGCAGATAATTTCAATTTTTGAGCCAGTTGATTGGCCACCAGGATCGTATGATATCACACCGTCAAATATTTTCCTGTGGGGACATGTAAAGACTAACGTTTATGTAGACAACACTTCTATTCAGGACTTGGAGCATAACATCATGCGTGTCATTCGCTTGTTACCAGTCAAAATGCTCCAATGAGTCATCTAAAAATGGACTCACCGGATGGATCATCTGAAACGTAGCCATGACCAACATTTGAAAGGGATAATCTTGAAGAAATAAATGCGAAAGAATTTTCTTTCGAATGATAATAATCTTCGGCCATTAAATTTGAAGTATACGTGCTTTTTCTTTAAAAAAGTTGAGATCCTCGTAATGGATCACCTTTATATGTGATACTTATAATCACTTTCATTTTCTTGTTAGTTAAAGTTGGCATTGAAAAATTGTACTTGTGAAGATTATGCTTTCAAAATAATATATTTATTACTCTTTAAATTACTTACTACCAGGCATCAGCCAATAACAGATTTTTCGCTGCCCTGTGGTGAGTTCAAATTGAATTACTCTAACAAACATATCAATCACGAGCAGTCAATATTCATTAAGATATACTATTTTATTTTTTTTGTACAATAACAATACAAAAACGTTCGTAAAATTTTCCCCGAATGTAGCGCATTGAAATGATGCTGAAAAATGTGAACAATATGCTTGAAACGGGATTGCACGAGTGCCGAAACGCAGGTGCCGACGGTGAAAATTGGCTGCGCAGTGTAATACAAGGTGATGAAATGATGGAAATTCTAGGCAAAATAAACTAAAAACAAGTAAATTAGTCAGAATAACGATATTGCATAACAACAAATAATAATTTTGTTGCAGGCGGACAAAAAGTTTTAAAAAAAGTAAAAAATTATGGAATATTCTACAAACAATAGGAGTCATTCACTACATCCCGAACACTCTGTTTGAAAAACCATTGTTCAATTGTGCCTTAATTAACCGCCGAAATTTATACATTACCGTTTTACGTTAATAAAATCCGCAAAATGCCTAATTGTATGCTTCGTATTTCAAAACATGTGTGCCTACTAATTAATTTTTTCGTTGTTAATTTTGGCCAAACATTTATTTACATAAAAAAATATTGCTGGAAATTGCAACAACTGTCAATAATTGATTTTTGCGGATTTCGTGGCTGCCACATGGTCGTCGCGAGTGATTAATGCAAACATTTCAAGCAAGTGAACCCTACTCGACGCTCTGGTCAACATGTCAAGTGTGCACGCTGGCAACACAGGCGGCTTTCCCCGTGCTTCCGGTGTAACCTCACTTGGCTTGGCTAATAGCATATAACGGTACACGTTGGTTGCATAATTATAGGCACGCAATACGCATGTGACCGGCTATTAATGAAGCAGCGACATTGAGTGGGCGGAGTAAACACACCTGCGCACATATGTATGTATATTTATATATACGTAAACTTCATTATCATCGTTGCTGGCATACACAGCGCTTCATTATTAACCGAATCGCCGGTTTTTATGCAACAATATTTGCATGCTGCACGGCAGACAGTCGGCAGACACGGTAATGTTGCACGTAAATCATTCGTTGACATTTCTGATTACAAATGTCAGCACTTTGACACGTCTGGCCTAAGTGCAAATAGTGAAAAGGTGTACGAGAATTAGAGCTGAGCGGGTAGAGATATTAGAAAACTTCCAATACAATGTTGGCCACTTTCCAAAGCATACTTACAGGCGGTTAAAAGTGCAGGCTAATATTTGTTTCCAAATATGTATATGTATTTACCTAAGCGCGTGTGTTAATGCCACTTGTTTTAAATATTTTGCAAATTTCTAGCATGACTTATTAGAGTGCTTGGCGGTTTACTTAGTTCAGGTATGTTTTGAAAATTTATTTATATATATTTTTTTCTGATTTATTAACATTGCATGTCAACATGAGAATTTCAAGTGGCATTGCCTTTAATAATAATACTGAGTGAGAGAAAAAGACATTCTTCGGCCTTTTGATCGGGTTTGTGTGATCTTATTTTATTATTTATGAAACGATAAACTCTTCTATATTCGCAGTTTCGATTTTAAGATGGAGTTGTGTATGTATTTGGTGCCTTTCTGTAAAAAGATCTGGCATACAAAAGATCAATGGAGCAGAAAATGATATGATATATAGCCGAACAATATAAAGTCTATATATACAAATGATCAGTATGTCGAGCTGAGTCGATTTAGCCATGTCCGTCTGTCTGTCCGTCTGTCTGTCTGTCTGTATATATACGAACTAGTCCCTCAGTTTTTAAGATATCGTTTTGAAATTTTGCAAACGTCTTTTTCTCTTCAAGAAGCTGCTCATTTGTCGGAACGGCCGATATCGGACCACTATAACATATAGCTGCCATACAAACTGAACGATCGGAATCAAGTTCTTGTATGGACAACTTTCATATTTGAGAAGATACATATATTCACGAGATTTGGTATATATTATTTTCCAAGGCAACAATATCATCTCCGAAGAAATTGTTCAGATCGGTTAACTATATACATATAGCTGCCATACAAACTGAACGATCGGAATCAAGTTCTTGTATGGACAACTTTCATATTTGAGAAGATACATATATTCACGAGATTTGGTATATATTATTTTCTAAAGCAACAATGTAATCTCCGAAGAAATTGATCAGATCGGTTAACTATAGCATATAGCTTGCATACAAACGGAACACATAGTTACTAACAGAAATGCACCTTTGAAGGGTATTTAGCTTCGGTGCAACCGAAGTTAACGTTTTTTCTTGTTTTATAATGTTTTTCGTTAACTTCAAAATTATATATATAATAGCTTCAACGGGAAATATTAAACATTATTAAAGTAAGAGGTGAACTTTGATAGCACATGAGCAACTGATTTTGGGCGAACTGCAAGTATTTTGTTATGGAGTGATCTGCGGCCTCAATTAAACTCACCTTAACATAGATGTGCACCGATCCTTAAAATAATTAAGTTCTTCTATGCATTGTTGCTGAATTAATCCATGTCAGAACTGGTAAAAAATAAATACGCGAAACAACTCACTACCTAGTTGAATTTTCTGGCTCAGATGAATATTTCAAGTTACTGCAAGCAACACAAATAACGTTCGTATGTCTAAACGTTTTGAGTATGTATAAAATAACAAAATTGAAACTTTACAATAAAGTTGTGATTTTCCGAAATATAAAAGACAACCTATGTACCTAGCGTGAAGTTTCGAAAAAATATTAATTTTTCATGTTTGCAAATATCGATAGTTTATACCTTTAAAAATATTGAAATTTGAAATCGATATGTCAATTAGTTTTTGAGCTGTTGCCGATCAGTTCAATCAGCTCTGTCAGTTTTTTTAATTGAAGGTAAATTGATTTCTATTTTTTGAAGCGGCCCCTTTGTCAAATTTTGGTGGAAAATTTTTCTTTTTACTTTCTTCAAAAATTTGACCTTGTATTCTTAAAATGAGTAGATATACATAACATAAAGCCTTAAAATTATTTCAGTAGTTTTTTTTTTGTTTTTTAAATCCGCAAAACCGTCTTTTAGGCTGTCATACTACGTGAGTCTCCTTAAGTGGTTACATGGGTTTACGGGTTTCAAAAAATTTTCTTATTGAATTCTACAACACTTCTAGAATATTGTCCTAAATTTTCAAAGTTGATCCGAGTTATAGTTTATAGTATAGTCGGAGATGCAGCCTTGAAAACTTTTGCGCTCGAGGCTATCTAGGCTAAGTGCGCCGTCTTTAAACGCGTTTTTCTCGAAAATGTATTTTTGAAGTCGGTTGGCAAGATTTCCCGAGGGGGAAATTTTACACAGGCCTTTGAGATACAAATCTTAAAGACTTAGATGAAGGATTTTTTTTCGATTACAACTATTTGAAAAAAAAAAATTGAGCAGAATTTTCATTTCTTTGTAAAAATGTCAGCCAAGAATCCAATTTTCAGTTTTTTTCCTTGGTCCAAGTTAAAGTTTTAACTAAAGCACGTATTTTTATTGATTTAGTACAGTTATTATATAACTAAATAACTAACAAACCACTTGATATCAAAACATGAACTTGTTTGTCTTCATCTTCTTATTGGCAATTATTCTCGCCTCATGCCTGAAGTTTTACTATTAAATTAATAAATATTCAATAATTACTTTGCCGCTCTACAAAGTAAATATTAAAGCAGCTTATTTCTTATAACAACAGTAGAGGCATAATGTGCAATTAATTAAGAAATTTATAAACGTAAATAATTTATGACATAAACAAAATCTGTTTGTTTGCGAAAGTGGTAATTAAAGCAATTTAGTTATTGCACAACAAAGCCAATAAAAATTTATTCAAGAGAAATTTGCTTGCGTAGCTTTAATCATCGGCAAAAACGGCAAAAGTTTTGCTTAAAGCTAAGCGTGACTGTGTGTGTGATTTTACATGCATGGCTGGGATGCTTGGCTTGTACAGTTGCATGTAAACTGACTGCGCAGCCTAAAAATATGCAACAAGCTGCTCGAATATTAAGCAGTAAGCGAAATTATGACAATGTATGTGTGTGCGTGTGCAATAATGGCTGAGTTTTGTATGATATTAACAATATTAAATGTGTGCAGAAAATTGGCAGAAATTTTCGACTGAAAGGAAGTGAATGAAAACCTAAGTGAGCGTGTGCGTGTGTGTGAAAATGATATTGAACCACAAGTGGATTAAATAGAGCAGGAAAGAAGTGAACAGTTGTTCTTGTAGACGGCAGGTTGATTTTGTAAGAAGACCTCTAAGTATCATGTGCTTAAGTTTACTAAAGATGTCTGTGGGAAAAGCTGGACTTTCAAGTTTGCTAAAGAGGCAGTCCAGTTGGAAAAGCCGGACTGGACTTTTGAGGTTTGAAATAAAGTGAGTAATTGCGGTCGAATCTAAGTGACAGTTCAAGGTCAAAAAATTCTAATTTTTTATATGCCTACCTTACTACACCTATGATAAATAGGAGGAGAAATTTTAATATTCGATACGAAAATCGTGACAATGGAGTTCCGTAGCTGTTTAAAGTCAACAATCGTTGCTCAGACTTCCAACAGGGTTCATACATCCCTGATAATTTACTTATGTAATATATTTTGAAACATAATCGCCTATTTATGTACATATGAATATATAAATGTGTGGCTGATAAAGGGCAATAACTCCCAACAATCAGCAAATTTCGTCGATTTCTTCGGGAATCAAGGAAATCGAGGAAATCCATCAACCAAATTGCATGCAATAATTCCTTGATGAAAAGTTGTGGCTGCAACTTGATTTGAAGAAGCTTAGTTATTATGATGTACACCAGTATGTGTGTGTCAAGCCTTGACAATGATATCCCCAATATGATTTATGCCTGTAATAAATGTACAGGCCCATGGCTTCTCTTATTGTCACTATAAATGTCCCTATGTATGTGTGTAAATAATTGCAATTGTTGTTGTTACTGCTATTGTGTTTTGCTGTCAACGATAGTCGTGTATTATTATAACTAGTATTATTGAGCATTATTGTTGTTTGTGCGCTCAAATTGATATCATTGCCGGCTATTAAAGCCATACAAAGCTTATTGCTGTTGTTGTTGTGGTTGGCGCTCGCTTTGTTATTTTAGCGGAAATAATGATGTGCTGTCTGTCAGTCGGACGAGTAGATACTGTGATTTGATTGCTGCTGTCAATGGCTGTCAATAAATTTAATATGACAGAAAATTCAGTGTGCTGATGTGTGGTGAAAGCGAGAGCGGCTTGGCTGCCTAATATGGTAATGGTGGGCGCTTAGGCTTGTGGGCGAAAGGAAATGCAGCCAGTGGGATTCTGTTGTTCGTGAAGCGGTAAGATTTTCGTAGAACCTGATAAATCAGCTGGAGCGTAGTGGAAGTTGTGTGTGTGCTGTGTGTACGGAAGTAATCATAAGAAGCTTATTTAATCAATAAGATGTCGTGATACTTGTGAGACGAGGCTTTATTGCATGGAAGATGTGTTTACTATGGGGCGCGTTTTAGAGAAGTCTATTGTGAACAGTGAATTAATAGTACATTTTTAGAACAACAACACATTTTATGAACTTGTGGAACAGGGATTAAAACAGGTTTCCTTTTTGGATTTCTATTTTTTTTTTAATTTGGCACATTAGTAGAAAGAGTTGGGTGTTCGAAAAAGTCTTTTCGTATTTCTAATTAAACTTCAACTTTTTTTATGTTCATTACGAACTTTAATGAACCAAATATGTACCATTTTGGTCGACCACTTTTTGCCATTTTTCCGGTAGAGACATTATTCCATCAGTGTAAAACTTTTCTGGTTCCTCGGCGAAAAACTGCGATAAGTAAATTCACTGGCTTTTCTTGAAGCCAACTTCACTCTATTAAGAGAGTTCTGTATTAACCGAAACAAATGGTAGATCGATGGTGCAAGGTCAGGGCTATATGGTGGAGGCATCAAAAGTTCCCAGCCAAGCTCTCTCAGGGTTTGCCGAGTCATCAAAGATGTGTGTGGTTTAGGGCTGTCCTGATGGGAGACGAAGCCCTTTCTGTCGATCAGTTCTTGCCGTTTTTTTGATTGATTGCTTCAATCTTATCAGTTGTTGGCAGTAGATTATAGAATCAATCGTTCGATGGAGCATCTCATAGCGGATGATTCCATTCCAATCCCTCCAAACACTCAGCATAACCTTTCGAGACGTTAATCCTGGCTTTGTGACCATTTGTTGAGCTTCACCACTCTTCAACCATGATCTTTTTAGCACATTGTTGTCGTATTTGATCCACTTTTCGTCTCCTGTTATCATTCGCTTCAGAAATGGTTCGACTTCATTTAGTTTCAGCAAAGAATCGCAGATGTTAATTCGGTCCATTAAATTTTTCACAGACAATTCATGTGGTACCCAAAAATCGAGATTTTTTATGTAGCCTGCCTTTTCTAAGTGGTTCAAAACCATTTGATGATGAATGTTAAGTTCCTTAGCGTTGTCATGGCTGCTTATGTGACGGTCCTGGTTCTTTCAGATCGAAATTTCCATAACTAAACGTTCAAAATGTTGGAAAAGGCCTCCAGCGATAATTGTTTGTCACAAGCAAGTATTTTGGTGGGTCCAAATTTTTCAAAGAAGGTTGAGAACGCTTTGACGACGAACTACTTCTGTTCAGGACGGCCACCAACCTCAACTGATGATAAAAACGTCAATAAATAAAGGAATCGATGACTAACAGTCAGAGGTGTTAGGGCATCGTTGAATTCCTTCCGACCGACCAAAGTGTCAACAAGGAATACTGTTTCAGTGTTATGCGTCGTTTGAGCGAAGCTATTCGTAAAAAGAGTCCGGATTTATGGGCCGATAACCATTGGTTTTTGTAATGCACGGTCGCATTCTGCATAGATTCTTCGTGAGCTTTTCGCCAATTTTCAGTTAATATCTTGTCGCAACTGCCATATTTGCCTGATTTAGCTCTGTGTGACTTCTGACTACTCAGCAAAGTCAAACGACCGCTTCGAGGAAACCGTTTTAAGTCAATTGAAGCCATTAAACGTGAATCGCTAAGCGCATTGAAGGGTTTTCCGGATTTGAACAACTGTTTCGAGGTTTGGAATAAACTTTGGCTCAAGTTTATTGGGGCCAAGGGGGATAACTTTGTGGTAGAAGACATAGACTTTGAAGAAATTATTAACAAAGTCTTACTATTTTTTGCTCATAGTAAATGCTCAGCATTGCGACCTAAATTCTCTGTTCGAAATCAAGATAAAGATATTTGTGGATCCTTTTATTCAATAAAAGAAAGTTCAAAGTAAACGTAAAAAATGATGAAATTGGTGCGGGAATATACTGTGCAGAGTTAGGCATAAGGCAACATTTTAGGTTGCCGGACCACTGCAATATATTTCAAGCTAAAGTCTTTGCTATTGCGAAAGCCACAGAGCCGGTCTCTAATGCACCTGCAGACAATTCCAAAGTTAACATCTACGTAGACAGCCAAGCAGCAATCAAGGCAGTAACCTCGCATCGCATATCGGCCATAAGTGTCTTGGGAAGCAGGGCAGCAGTGGAAAGTGTTGCCCATGCACTGTCTATACGACGATATCGACAGAAGTATGGACAAGTGTTCAAAACCCGATGGAACGAGCTACTTGGGTGCAAGACTACAAAAGTTGGTAGATCGGAAACACACAAAATTTCTACTGGCGTAGAAGAGACTGGAACATGATCGGTTTACTAACTGGTCACTGCTTGGTGGCGGCACACGCCTGCAGAACGGGGCTGGCAGATCGAGAAAGATGCAGGAAATGTTTAGAGCAGGGCACCAGGGAAACAGTGGATCATCTCTTGTATGATACACTGTAGGAGACTTCGATAGCGAGGCGGCAGAGTCTGTTAAAACTCGCATCAAGTGCAGGCATTCTAAAGGATGACTACTTCTCTTGGACATAGGAATCGAACTCCATCTGGTATCGCAAAGGACCCAAAACTGGTTTATGCGTGGCTTATTGGCCTACCAGTTTAATCTAACCTAACCTTATGCCATAAGAAATGTATCTATGAAGGTATCCGAAGATCTCGTGTTTCTCTTACAAAGTAAATCGATGTTTACTCTGCTGGCATAAAATATCTCACTACAGGGTGCTCTTGCAACTAATTCCACACAAAAATTACTTCTATGCAGTGAGTAAACTATCTGCCATTATTTTCATACACTCAACTTACAGCTCAAATCCTACAAACGATGCAACTTCAACGCTAGTAGAGAGGAATATAGAAATAATGAATCCTATGCAATAAGATATTCAACCTCTAATTCGCTGAGCGTCAAACTTAATACGATAGAGATAACAAAATGTAATTTTACACTTAGCACCTGCTCCACATCACACATACACCCACACACACATATAGACACATATCGCTGACTGATGTGCTATTACCGGAAAATTGATTGAAAATGCACATGAGCGCAAAGATCAAAAGGAAAGCGCAGAGAATAGGAAAAATCAGCAAGATATACAACAAAAATAAGATTACCCACAACCAACAAACACATGACAACAGCAAAACAACAAAAACGCACACAAATCACAAAATAAGCTTATGCCGGCAACGCTGGCTCAAAAACCTAATTATGTCTATGCAGAGATGCCGGGGCGCCAGGTAACCAAAGAAATATGTAATCAATAATCGCAGTCAAGGCAACTGTGTCTGCAGCGGCGTGGGTTTGCAGAGATAATGTCAACTAAGTAGTAAGGCTGGTAACATAAAGCCTGCTGCTGGCAGACAACCTTCTTACTCAACGGGTAACGGTAATGAAGGCGGGCACACACACATACAAATATGATTTAGATAACTGCATAGTATACATACATATAAAATAAATATAATATTTACTTGGGCAAAGTGATGCTGAATTATGGGTGTGTTGCCGGGAACCGTAGTGCAGATTGTGCAAAGACGCTTATGGCTTGGCGCTCGCATTTAGTAATGATGGAAAATTGTGCAGGAACTATGGCAAGCATATTGGCTTACTTGCAGTTAGCCTGTGTTCATTTCGCCAGCGCACATACAGCGGCGGAGCGGATGGCGGAAGCAACCAGTTATTACTTAGTGAATATTTATATGAAGAAGCCTGCAGCGTGTATTTGGTATTAACATGAGTTAGTGGGATGTATGGTACATACTATATGCTTTTGTGGGTTGCTATGACGGCCGGCAAACTGATATCGGCATGCGCTAGTAGTCGGCACGAGAGCATGCTCATTATTTCCTTAATGTAAGTAATATTTGTTTTGGAAGGTGCTGTGATATAAATATTATTAGTGTTTTATAGCTTAAAGAAACAGTATTTTGTTAAAGCCAATAATAGCAATCAGCACGGCTAAGGTTGAGCACATAGTGGAGTGATGAGAAAATTTTTGAAAACGAAAGTTGAAAAACAAGAAAAAACGTTAACTATAATAAAATCCTTCAAAGCTTTTATGCGGCGAAGTGTCGAAAAACAGCGTTCAGAGCCGCATTCGTCAAAAGAAGTGTGCAGAATATACGAAGAAAACTATGAATTATGGAGTAAAAGTCCACATCTCAGATTTTCAAAGTTTCCAATGCAGTAGTTTGTAACTTGTTATCTTTTGACTTTTGCTTCTGCCCCGAATGGCACTGCCAGTGATCAAATTCATCTTTGAGCTTCAAACGACACAGGGCGTTGTCATTATTCAAAAGGCCTTTGAATCTACCTATAAAGCGGTCAACAAGATTTTCCATTTCTGTGGTTTGCATTTGCTTTGACATACTTTTTTTGGAAGCAACAAACTCAGTTGAAATCCATCTAATACGTCTCTAGAAAAGAACGGCTTCAAATCTTCGCCGATTGTATCCGACAGAGGAGTCTACACTGGGGCCCCGCAGTATTCTTCGCAAGTTCTCTCGCAGAGATTTTCGCGCTTTGTTTGACGGCCGCAGATTCTTGATTTTTCTTCGTCAGTTCTCAGTTCTGCCGCCATTTTTTTCGTGCCTGAATTAATTGATCGAAAATGTTCCTCATCTTTTAGTTTTCGATTCCGGAACGTTAGAAGTATTGTATCTATGCCATGAGTATCAGTGTTTTTTCTGGTGATTCCTTATTTTTCCAGTCACTAATTTTTGTCAGAACTTTGACGATCCAACACCGCTTTTGTGGAAAATTGGGCTGGCTATATCCTATATAGGCGTGATATCGGCGGTTTTGAAGTTTTTTGAGACGTGAACAAAATTTCAGCTCTATATATTTCAAACACTGAGGGACTAGTTCGCACCTTTTTAGATGAAGAGACATGGCTAAATCGACACTGTTTATCACGCTGATCATACATACATATAAAAATAAATCTCCGGTATTTCCTTCTTAATGTTCGTATCAAACTTAGTATACCCTCTTCTGAATATAAATATACATATAATATGTTTACATAAATTTGGGATATGACCGGTGAACCCAGCAGAGGTACTTTTTCAATAGCCGTTTTTTTGTTAGATCAGCAGCCGTTTGACATAGTAGCTGTAGCTGAGAGTGTACACAAAGACAGTGGAAAGTCGACTCGGCGCCGTTCGTAGCAACTCGGACTGTCGTATGGAACGACTTGAAACATTTCACGTCGAGTTTTTAAATTAAAGGATACAAAATAAAGCGTGTGCCAGAACTGGAGCCGATCGACCTTCCCAAGCGACATCACTTCGCTTTATGGGCTCTTGCAAAGTTCCCAGAAGATCCAACATTTTCGAACCAAATTTTGTTCATGGATGGATTTATTGAGAGATAATTTCACGTCTTGGTGCGGTTGTTTGGCTACCAGGATCGTGTGATACCACACCGGAAAGACTTTCTTATGGGGATGTGTAAAGTCTATGCGGACAATCTCGCTTTGATTCAAGCCTTGGAGCAAAACATCACGCATATCATTCACCAGTTACTAGTCGAAATGTTCGAACGAGTCATTAAAAAGTCGAACTCATTGGATAGGCCATCTGAGATGTAGCCGCGGCCAACATTTGAAAGAGATAATCTTTAAAAAAATAAATGCTAAATAATGATAATAAAAACTCCGCATTAAATTTGATGTTTCTGTGTTTTTTCTTTAAAAAAGTAGGAATCCTCGAAATGGATCGACCTTTACAAATATTCTCAATAAAACTTTTAAAATCTTATTTCGACTATTTTGATTGTATTGAAGGTCTCTTATATATGTAGGTTAGAAGTCACAATAAATTACTTTTATTTATTTCGATTTTCATTGATTTTGAGGTCAGCTGTTTTGTTATAGCGAACACATCTGGAAGAATATTTGTCTGAAGCTGGTCATTAATATGAGAATTGATAGTTCTTCAAAAAGAAGTTAGATTAGGAATAATAGCGCCAAAGTTGAAGATCTAGCTGGCCAACAGGTTCAATAAAATCATAAAAGAAACCAGTATAAACCTGAATTCCTCCTAATAAAATATATACAAATCAAATAAGAGTCCTAAAACCATTTAAAAATCATTCGGTATTTTCATTGCAATAACTTTCCATGAGGAGGTAAATGCAAGCACATATGCTCATGCAAAAACCTATCATCCAACAATATAGCATACATTTTAGCGCGCAATGATGTCATTTTAACTTATAATTCATGCAAATTTGTCAATTACTTTTGGTTACAAGCCATCAACGCTACTTGCAACACCGTGAAACGCTCGTGTGAGTGTGTCTGTGCAGAACTTTAGCAAACTGTTGCATACTGTTAGTCAACCCCTACCTGCAACTGCTGAAAAATTTTACTTCACCATATTTCAGTGATAAAAAGTCCGCAACGCTGTTGGTGGTTGGCGTTTTTTTTGCTTCATTTGGTTTGATTGTTTGCAGCCAACAAAAGATATTTATGACTTGTGATAAAGTGCGCCTTCGGGGCTACTTTTTTATATGGCATATCATTTGCTGCATACAGACAGGCGCACAGACAAGGGCACATGTGTGCAGGCGCAAAAAGCGAGAGTAGACAACGGTTACAATATTGAATGTGTACATTTACATATTGTAAGCGAAAGAGAGCCAGGCAGTGTGAAGTGCTGTGTGCCAATGTGTGTGTGCGATGAAAGTTTGTCGGCATGTCTGTGTGTGTGGTTTGACAAACATAAAAGTTATGCGTCGCTTTAACTTAAATTAATAGGCACACGACCAACTGGAGAATACGCTGCGCTCCAATACATACACATACATATTATATATACTCTTACACACACATATATTTTATTTTTATTCACACACACACATACATATATGCATATAGTTATTGCATTTATACTTTCACCAAGCAGACAACGCGGCAAATGGTTCAGGACGCTATCGCTTAAAAAGTTCCAGACAATAATAACGGTAATGTATTGACTACAAAAATAATAAAAATAAACGTTTGCAATAAAAAGCATTTATAAAAGTCATTTAGTTTGTTGTTTAAGTCTGCGGTGCAGCAGCCGAAAAAGTTTAAATTGTTTTTCCTTTTTCCTCGTCATTCTTACATTTCGAGTTCGTTTATTGGCGTCCTTATGCTTTTTGACAAGTCCCTTTTTCACCCATGGTTGGCTGTTGGCTAGTGGCGTCGCTGTAATTCTGTTGACTATTTTATTGTTTGTTCTACAAAAGCTGCAAATGACATTTCAAGTGACGTTTTAATTGAGACGGTCCCGTGGAAGTGTCGTCCGGCAAGATGACCTTAAAAATACTGAATGCATTTAAATAAAATAATGAAATATTTTATTCCAAAGTGATAATAATACAGCTGAGTTCTTTTGATACCAAATAGTGAAATAAACCAGGCGCGGGCTTCTTTTTAGTAATCTATACATAGAACGTAGCTTCAAACAGAGTAACTACTATTCAGTCTTTCCGGATGACAGAACAGAAGGCTTCTGCCCTAACCAATAAGTCTTTACACTTTCTAGTGCATTCCCAAGCGAAAATTAAGATTACCCATTGCGTCAACACTAAGTCTCCCTACGTTCGGTTGTGTAAGGTGTCTAAAACTAGACTCTCAGTGGGAAACTGGGTAAAAATGATCTGAGTACACAGTTATTAGAAAAAACTGAAAAAGCAGATTAGTTGGCCCACCAGAAATACAATTCCTTAAAGCTACGCTAGATCCTTTAGTTTCGTCAAGCTGACCTTTGTATCTTGACTGCCAGTGTGGCCGTTTAGGGTTAAAATTTGATAGAACCGCTTTCGCGCAAGTAATGGAATTCTTGAGGAGGTTGCAATGATGCTTCTCTGCGTACCTGGCTTTCGCTAGGTCATCGACCTTAACCATTCTATTCTTTGGCAGATGCGATAGCGCTAGCTCCACTTTTGGTATCCGCTTTTGCTCCCTACTTTATAGCCATACTTTGGTTTCCTGGCTTAGTTTCCGGATGGCGACCTTAACCATTCCATTCTTTGGCAGATGCTACTGACAGCACCACTTTCGGTATCGCCTGTCGCTCCCTTCTTATAGTTATATTTTGGATGTAGAGTTTAGTTTCCGGCTAGTGTTGTTGCCTTCATAAAGCACTTGAACCGCAGTGCTAGTGGCAGACCTTGTTCGTAGATGAAGTTTAGCTTCTGTCTTTGCGCCGGCTACTTTCGAACTCGTTATAAACGCTGTTCTCTTTTCTGCAATCAACAAGTTCTCTCTGGGTTTTTTCCAAGAGATCCCGGACTTCTTTAATTCTTTACTTCTTATAAAGTTCTGATTCATATTTGGACCCACAAGTTTAGGTGAAAGTAAGTTCAAATTTTCGGACCTTAGGTCTTGGGCATACCATAAAAGTACTTTGGGGGTATGTTTGATGGTGTACAGATCAAAAGGTTCTACTTATATTCAAAAGGGAATTTAATAACATTGTGGGAGCCATCACAGGGTATCTAACCCTAGGATCTCACCTACGAAAAATTAGTAATGTGGATTCGGCGGAATGAAGTGCATGTGCGGAGGATGATGCGACACCGGAACATTATCTTTGCATATGACCATACTTCAACCGATTGAGGCAAGATATCTTCCATGGCACCCAATACTTCAACTTAAGATATATGAAAGAAGGTTATGTATTTTGTCAAACCCGTTGAGTTGCTGTATAAGGCTTAATCGGTTACCATTCAAGAACATAATAACCAAAACATGGCCTAAGTGCGATTGCTTGTGGTCCGGCGCTTCTATTACTTATCTAAAGCAAAAAATTTAGAAAAAGTACGAGTTTCCGTAATTAGTTGACTCCAGCGCCATCTGTTTGCTCAACTCGGAAACTCGTATTTTTGGCAAATATTTTTGCTCGTATTTGGAGTATATTAAAAAAACAGTTTTTCGACATTCCTACTGTTAACTAATTATTGTTTCTTTCAGTTTACAGCGATATTCGAACAGTTACCCGAAAAGGATCGCAGAAAGTTCTATTTTAGTCTAACCTTTATACACCTTTTTTGTACAGAACTTGTTTAATCTCAATTCAGGGAGAGGTTTAGAAGAGATTTTTGTTTTTAACGAGTACCGTAAATTAAATATCATATAACCGATTAATCGCCATTCGAATATTTTTTCAATTTATCGTCAACAACTTCAATCACTGCATTCTCTTGAAACACTCTACTGCAATTAACAATAATTAATTTAAACAGAAATAATGCATTACCATAGTCTATAGAGTTCCACTTGAACACCCTCTTACTGTTGTTGTGTAACGGCAAATGTTGGTTTGTAATTTGCGAAGGCAAACGAAGTCATTGGCGAAACTGTCACCAGCAGATAGCTGAAGGACCGCAGTCAATAAATGTATACTTAACACATACACACACACATGCTTTTGTGTATGTGTGGGTACGTGCCTGAATCAACATTGACTTCTCAAGTAACAACTCACTCAGCTCAATGCGATGCCAATGCTTTTTCAGCCGCACAAACACATGCTCGCATACACCAATCCAAACTCCCGCGTGGCTGTGAGTAATGTGGCAGGTGCGTGCTTCGGTGTACTTACAGCTCGACTGATTTTATTACACCGAAATTGAGAAAAGCTCTGTGAGCGTGTAGAAGAGTGCAAGGCGAGGCGAAAGAGTTGTACATTATTCACCGAACAACGAGCAGCGAGCAGCGAGCAATGCAATTTACAATGGGTCCTCGGTTGGTGATTGAAGTCGATGGCACCACCAGTTGCACATGCATTCAACCATCCGAGTCCATGTAAATTCCACCGCAGGTGCACGAGCTGCAAATTTTTAGTTGCCAGCATTTACTAAGGTGGTGGTGGTATTGGTGGTGAATGGTGGCCAGCGTGTGTGTGCGTCTCTTGGGAGCATTACGAACCATCCGCAAAGCAGTTTAAAAAACGCGCACATTTTTCTTTTGAATATTTTTTAAATTTTTTTTGGGGTTTTTTGTCGTGTATGTGAATGAAGTCGCAGACTTAATTAACTCGCAAATGAATGTGAATGTGTAGCCTCTCGGAGCATTCGCCGGCTTTGGCGCATCATTCCTCAATATCGCTTTTTCGGCACAAATTCCGTGTACATGTGTATGTATGTGTGTGTGTGTGTGTGCTTTTTTCGCTAACCAAGGATAACATGCCGCAAATATTTTTTTACTCTTCCAATAAAAATTCCATTTATCCTTTCTTTTTATGTTTTTCGTTTGGTACGTGATTTGCTCTGCTGTGCCGCGCCATTAAGACATTTGCCATATGCAGCTGTGTGTGTCTGTGGAGGGTGTGGGCGGTTTTTCTGTTGGGCGTGTACTTTAAATTTACCAGTTTGCAGTGCTTGCTTTCTACCCTCCACGCCTGCCTTCGCGTGCCTTTCGTGGCGCACCGTCTTGGTCAGCGTACGTGTCCGAGTACCTGATTGTAGCAGCGCACGCCCAGCGCTCTAATGGCCGTCGACCACGTTTAAGTTGACTACTTCTTCACTTTTTCGCTGTTGCATTTCGGGTTGACTTGGTCAGTGTTGCCTGGCTGGGTGTGTGCCGTAATTTAGCGAGAAAATATGTGACAGTGATTTGCTCCTTCACTTAGCTGTCCGATCATTCTTGTAAGTTAGGTATGACTCCGGGGTGTGTGTGTAAAAATTGTTGATATCAGCAGGAAATTGAAGAAATTGAGATAAATTGCTAATTTTTGCTTAGCTGGTGAAATTTATTGAATCTACGGAAGTGCAATGTAGTTACGAAATTCGCAGGCTTAGCAATTCAGAAGAAAATGTACATACTTCAGGGAGTAATGAATCCCGTGTGATAAACGAGAGGTTAAGCATCTTGGAGTGTAGAGAAATATTTTTGATGAGTAAAATAAGAAACAACTAGAAAATGAATTTGGTAATGCTATTGGTAATTGGGTAATGGTAATAAAATTTGTAATGATAAATACTTTGTTCATTATGGTTGCGTTTGGTATGGTATTGCACGGTAATGTAAGTTATAAAGGTAGAGGTTATCGTAATTTATTGTTGTTGGTACTAATATAGGTAATCATAATATTATTATTGTTACTGGTACTAATGTAAGTAATCATAGTATTATTATTACTTACTTTCGAAAAAAATTTATTATCTTATTGGTAATTGAGTAATGTTGATGAGATGTTGTAATGGAAAAATTAATAACTGTTATGGTAATTGACACTGGTAATTTAAATATTACGGAAAAGTAATGGTAATGATGTGGTATTGTTACTGATGTTGGTAATCATAATTTTGATTATAGTACAAAATTATTGATTATGATAACAGGTATTATATTGTATTTGTGAAAGCTACAAATTTTTTTTGGTAATGATATTGGTAATTGGGTAATGTTGATGAGATTAGTAATTATAATGGTAATTTGTACTGGTAATTTATGTAGTAAAGAAAGGCATTATTAATTATATAATACAGTGGTCACTGAGAATAATACAAATAATGGTAGATACATTTGAATAATAATGATATTAATATTAGTAATAATAATCATACTTGTAAATGGTACTGAAAATATAAGTTAAACCGTAGTGGTTATGACAAAAGTTATGTTATTGGTACTAATGTAGATAATTATAATAATATTGAAAGTACAAAAGTAATGTTTATTTGATTAGTAGTTGTAATGGTAATTGATAGTGGTAATTTAATTGGTAAAGAAAAGTAGTTGTAATAGTAATTATATGCTACTGGTATTGGTAATTATAATTGGAAAGATGGTGCAAAAGTAATTATTGTATTAAAAGATATGATAAAGCTGCTGGCAGTATTAAATACCATTACATTCGTGGTATTTGGGAATACTACAAAAATGTCGAAAAATATTTGGTAATTGGAAATAATAATGTTATTAGTATTATTATAATACTATTGTTAATCATACTTGCAATTGGTAGTGATAGTATAAATAATTATGATATTGGTAATGATAAAAGTAATGGTATTGGTACTGATATTGGTATTGGTATTGGTATTTAAAATTTTGAAAGTAACACCAAACTTAATTTTAGCACAATGAAAATGATTTAATTGTGGTACTCGGAAACGGTCTTAATGTTAATGACAATAGTAATGACTATTGTAATTACAATTATATAATACATTCGTTATAAAATATTTATTCAAAATCAAGCATATAGTCATTGAATTTCTATTTCATTCATTATTTTCTCAGACAATGAATTTATTTGAAATTCGGCTGCCTATCTCCCATTTCCACCGATTGCAGCGCCAATCCGAACGTGTAGACCCGATTTGCCTAATTACTTTGCGCTTAAAAGTATGCTAGCATCACCCCTCACAGGCTTCACCCAAAATTAGCATAGCAGAAATTTTTGAATTTTTCATTAGTATCCTTGTTGTTATTGTTGATGTAGAATTTGAACCGAACATCAAAAGAAGCCTGCTGCCACCAGATAAGCCACCACTTCCGCAAATCGCCAGCCATTTATTGTGCCATGGTTAAATTGAACAGTCAAAAGTATGCAGGGGCAACCAGCAGTAAGAAAGAGGCTTTGCTGTTAATTGAGCAGCTCTTTCCAAATTTTCAACGGTTGCGTGGGGCTAAAGAACGCCAATTAATTATTTGGTATGCATGTAAAATACCGTTAAATGGATGAGCACCCACAAATTAGCTGCTGGTGCACCAAATGTGTTCAAATAAAAGGTCTCTAGGCCGAAAGGTGTTTGGAGTGGAGAGTGGTTGGCGTTTGTAAAGCTAGTGATAAAACGTGATGAATGTGATTTTAATCGATAAATCTTCTTGGGGCCAAGCTATGAACAACAGAATGCCAAGAGAGCTTATATGCCTAAACATTTGAAGTCAAATAGTAGGAGCTTAGTAGCTGATATCTTAGGTAGGCTTAATATGTGGTTGGGCTTTCGAATTTTTAAATTAGAAATCAAAGCGCCTAAATGTAGAATTTTCATAAATTATCGTTTCGTTACCATTTGCTGTTTCGTGACTGCTGCTGTTTCCACAGTCTTCAGTAAATATAGTTCTCCTTGCCATCACATAACCTGCCAAATAACCTCATCAAATGCTGTCTCCCCAATTGCCTAACAATAAACGACTATAATCAAACACTTTCCGCCTGAAAGCACGCAGAGGTTTTGCAGCCGCCTCAGCTTTTTAAGAGTGTAAGGCTCCAACGCCTTCTTAGCTGCAGCATGCTAACTTTCTGAATAAAGAATGTGTAGATGTTTTATATGCATGATTGCTGCGCGCCTAAAAGTAGATAACACAATCCAAAAGAGTAAAAGGTAGAAGCTAGAGAGAAAGTGAAACATGCTGTGGAAAATTGAGTTGTTGCGCTGGCGATGTTGATAAGCTGATAAAGTCTAAGTGGTTGGGAGATTTCAGTCATGGACCACATAGACAATGCGCTTACACTCATTCACTTACACATACATACACGATATTCATCATCACTGCACGCAAGTAAACATTCATACACACGTGTTAGTGAGTGTGTGTGTGTGTTTACTCGTGTTAAGTCACGTTCTTGTGTGCGCGTGTAAGCATGTAAGCCGTTTGTCTGGCCGCTTACCTGTTCGTTGACTTGTCTTTGCTGTTTCAAATGTGCAGAGCGCCTAAAATCCCACTACAGTAGAGAGTTTACACTTTTTTGCTGCTCAATGAACTAATAGACTTCATCATGCAGTGACAATGTGGTGCAAAACACACGCTCGCATGCTCGTTGTTGAAGGCCAATTGTGTGTTTGTAGTAGTGTTGATTAGTATGTACACCGCAGTGAATATATGTATGTATATGTTTATATGTGTGTATGCGTGCTCATATTTGTTAGGCCTTGTTTGCTTTTAGTGCCACTATTTACGGTTAGGGGTTCGTGCTTTTCCGATATTTCTCTGGCTATTTGTCTCGTCCTCAGTTAATTCACTTTTAGCCATTTCCTGTCTTTCGAACACAATCCTATGTGACTTCCTGTGTAGCGGACTTTTTTGATGTGAGGGCTTCACTATATTTTATCGGACACAGTAAGGCGAAAATATTGGTTCATTAAGTGAAACACAGAATGGTATTTATTAGCTATGTTTTAGTAAATATGAATGAAGATTTCATATTGGCAGCAATCTTTATTTTGAAAATAAATTATTTATTTAAACATATGTAAAAATACTTAATAAAGGATGGATTTTAAACACATAGCGTACTAAGGAGCAGGGCAGCAAAGTGAGTAGATTCATATATAAATATTTTAGGTAATATTTGTTGAAATTATAATCGTGCATTTTTTTCAGTTTTTACTTTTTGCACTTCTACAGCCTTGGAAGGTTTCGAAAAAGGTCCAAAAATAATAATACCGCTCGACGTTCGGAGCGCTCGGAGTGCACACCTCAAATTTTAAACGCGTTTTTCTCAAAACACACTTTTTTAAACTGGCGGACATGATTCCGGTCGAACTACTCAACCGATTTGCTTATTTTTTTTTAAATGTTCACAAAATGCCTGGCTATCGTCCCTTCATTTTTTATAATCTATTGACAATGTTACGACAAACTTAATTTAAAAAAACATGCGGAAAATTAAAAAGAAAAAAATGCATTCCCAACCACTCTGAAACGCCTTTTCAAATTTGCTTGTATCTCCGAAAATATTCACTGGAACGATATGAAATTTTCTGTGTGTATTCTTAAACACATATACATATATGTACCTTAAACAAATAAAATAAAAAAATCGATTTTTGAAAGTTCTCACTGTATTTAATCCCTTAATGGAATTATTTGCGCAAAATTTTATCCCGTTGTGTGAAATCGATAGGGCGGGTCCTGTGATTTCACTTAAAGTGGGCGGTGCCATGTCTCTTGTCCACTTTTTACCCTGGCCCTTTTAAACCCTCTCATACCATCTCGGTTGTAAAATTATATATGTCTCTGGCGTATCTAGTTATTGATTTATCTCATTTTTAGTAGTTTTCAACAGTACCGTTATTTGGGAAGTGGGTGGGGTTATTATCCAATCTCAACCATTTTCACACTGTCGGTAAGAGTTTGAGAAAAATTGTCCTTTGGCTATTGCAGTTTTTGTGGTCTAGGAGATATGTACATTAAAATCTGTAGCAAGATGTTGCAAGAGTATAAAAAGAATGACTGAAATAGAATTCTTCATTATTCAGTATACTACGATGGCCTTTAATATTTCGGAATTTAGAGAACAAAAACAAATATTAGTCATCAAGAATTGCTTTAATTTTTTTTAATATTCTCCATTAACATTTATAGGCTTTTGAATTCGTTTGAACGAATTTTCAAAGCACTTTTGCCACTCTGATTGAGGCATCTCGAAAATATGTTTTTCAACGCATCAACGGAGGCGGTTGGTCAGGTGTCGAAAAATCTTGAGCTTTTTATTTATTTATCACGTACGAGAATAAAGAGAAGTCATTCGGTGCTGAGTCAGAACTATTCGGTAGATGACTTATCAAATAGATATTATGAGTACGGGATTTTTCAGTTGTGCAGTAGTTGTAATCGTGGTGAAAAGTGATCCGTCTTTGGTAGTTGGTTTTCCTGATTTCTTGAAAGACAACTGACAAACAATTGATTGTGCATCACTCAAAATTTGCAGTTATGTATTGCTCTAGTAGTATGATTGCAACATGTCCAGTTTCGACAAAACAAAACAGGCAACCATTAGCTTGAAAGTGCTTCGTGTGCGAACAGTTTTGCTGGAGTCGGCTGAATATGCGTACATCTATGATTCATCGCCTGAAATTCTGAAGTATTTACGATAACATAACCATACCGACCTACCTAAAACGATCACGGAATCAGCTTTTTCCGCTGAGTACTTTCAAACATTTCACCTTTATGATAGAAGCATTATCTCGCTCAATATTACTTAGGCATTACAAAATAATAATAATAGTACTAACTTATTCCAATAAAATACCCTAAAGTCGCTGAACTTTGAGCTTAAGGGTAGATATCTACGGGCAATAAATAAATTAAAACAATAAAAAATATTAAAATGGGTATCACTTAAACTATAATATCCTTCATAAATGCAAACGATTTCTTATATGAACCTTAATCGGTCAATTTGTATGGCAGTTTTATGCTGATATGGCTCGGTCAAAACAATTTCTTTGGACATTGCATTATTTCTTTAAGAAATATCCCATGCCATATTTGAGGAAGATAGCTCGTCGAATAAAAAATTTTTCCGTACAAACTTTTTATTCTGATCGTTCAGTTTGTATGGTAGCCTTATGTAATAGTTATCCGATATGTGGCACTCCGACAGATCAGCAGCTTTTCGGTGAGAAAAGAACAGGTGCTAAATTTAAGATCGATATCCCAAAAACTGAGCACTAGTTCATATGTGGTATATAGTACATATATGTATATATACAGAGGGACGGCAATTCGAGAAAAACGAGTGTGAAGTTTTGGAAGCCGATTAGAGGAAACAAACAATTAAAAAGATCTTCCCCAACTACGTCATATCTCTGAAACTACATATATATGTATGTGCCGGATTAACTTAAAATTTTCGGAGAATGTTCTCAAATGTGGTATATTCGGTATACATATGTATGTGAATGTGCATACTGACCATATATGCAAAAAAAAATTTTTTAAGTGCACAAGCGCTTAAAGCTCCTGGTCGATTCTTCAGGCGGTGCATTTGTGAGCGACAACCGGGAAAACTCTTACTCCTTCATATATAAATGGAATTTATAGTACTTTATTACACTTTTTTACTCTGTTGTTAACGTTAAACGCGATTAAACGTATGCGAACTAACCAAAAATATAACCAGAATATTCTAGTGCACCGAAGGAATTTGTGAAATAGTTTTCCGCAAATATTTTGCTCATTAAAATTATAAATGATTGTGGAATGCAAAGCAACAATGTACAAATGTAGATTTATGTATTAAAACAAGAAAAAATAACTGTTGAAATGCCACTGCAAAGCCAATAAACAGGGCAAGGCAACAGCAACAGCGTGTGGGTGCCCAGAGATAGGAAGCAGCAGAAAGGCAGCGAAAATGACAGCGAATGAATAAACACCGCCATAGCGACAACAAAAAACACGACATATTTATGTATGCATGCAATCACTAATGTGTGACGGTGAAAAGATTAAACCATAGCAACAGCTGAAACAACAACAACAATGATGGAAAGCAAAGTAAAGCTGTTGCTAGGATTTTAAACGCTTAAAGGTGGGCAGCGAGTGCAGCGTTGATGACGGGAGCACAAATGAAAGGATAAATAACGGTAAATCCAGACGTGCTCGCACACAAATAAGCAGATAAGAAGCGAAAATAATTGCAGCAAGCGAGGCGAAGGAGTTGGGGTGTGGGTGCGAGTGCGGGAGCGCAAGGGTGAAGTGAGTGATGCATAGGTGAGTTCGCAGAAGTGGCAAATTATGCAATCGAAATAAATACGTGCATAAAGAACACATAAAATGTTGATGCACATAAAATGTTGCATATGTTGAGGCGCACAGCGCGCATGCCTGCGAAACCGAAGCTGCAGCCGCAATAAAAGTGAAACAAACACTTTGTCAACTGATAATAACAAATTTACGATTTGCAAAAAATCACATAAAAAACGCTATTTGTTTGTCTGTGTGGGTGCCAGTCGCCAAACGACAATTTGACAATTCAACCAAAAACACAAGAGTTGGGCGTGTTGTTGTGATGGACAGCCAACAGATGGACCGTTGATAAAAACCAAACAGCAGCGCACTGCGTGATGAATGCCGGCGAGACAATAACATGAATACTTGTGTATGGATGTGTGTGTGCGTGTGTCTGCGCCAACAAAAGTGATAGTAAAAGCTTTGGAGCTGGAGTTGCAGCAGATAGCGGTGAACAAAAACAGAGCAAACTCCAAATAACGGCGATGCAACAGCCACAATGTCATTGAAATGAAATCAATTATTCATTCGTGCACACGAACACACACACACACACACACGCACACACGCATATATGCAGTTATTAGCATGAGCTGTGCAACAGAGCAGCAAAACGCATTGGCCGTGCGCCTAAAGGTATGCAAGGCATTTATGTTACTCCCAGCGCTGAGTGGCTGCTTTCGCATTGAAGTGTGTTTGTGCAGTTTCATGTGTGTGTGACTATGGCCGTGTGCAATAGCGCGTGTCAGAAATATGCAACAATTTTGGGCTTATGCGCTGCAGGAGCTCAACAAATGACTGACAGACTGGCAAAGCTTTTGGCTAGCAGACAAGTAGATGAGCGGAAGCGGACTCCTTCAGCGCCCATTGAATTCCTTCTTTTTGCAGTGTGAGCGCAGTGTCGAGCTGGTCACCCATTCTGAACATTGTGGCAGTATTGCGAAGTGGTTTAGGTGTGCGCTGAGGTTGGAACCTTCTGTGGCACTGTCACTTGCGGTGTTGTGACAGGGTCACCACTGCAGACGTGGCTTTGTGCGCCGGCGAGTAAAAGCAGTCTTTGAGGTTTGAGTTGTTTGGGTTTTCGCAGTGATTAAAATTGGCGCGACGCTAAATGAAGCATTAAACGCACAAGCAACAACAACTATATCTAGGCACATGCTTCACTCTTTATAAGGAAAGGAAAAGTGTTGGTGTTGAATTAAAACTGTACGGATGTGTGGCTCTTTGCTATATGACCAACTTGGAATGGGGTGAGTGAGAATAAAAATTCAAACATTCAAAGCATTTTGTTAACTAACCTTTGGGATAGAACAATGAACTGAGTTGAGACCAAATGAAAATCTTCAATGACTTACTCAAATGAGCTCAGTTTGTTCTCAAGAGAGAGCTTCAAGACATTTGATGCTTCTCGTACCTAAAGACAAGATAATGATTTCACTCAGATGAACTATATACTTTCTCAAATAATATACCATTTTAAAAACAAAACAAGAAAAACGTCGGCATTTATTTTAGTAAATATGTGTCAGTTTGTATGGTAGCTATATGCTATGTAATCCGATCTGACCAATTTTTTCGGAGATTATGTATTACCTTAAGCAGTAATCCATGTCAAAATTCGTGAAGATACCACGTCAAATGCGAAAGTTTTCCATACAAGAACTTGATTCTGATCGTTAAGTTTGTATAGCAGCAATATGTTATAGTGGTCCAATATCGGCTGTTCCGACAAATAAGCAGCGTCTTGAAGAGAAAATGACGTTTGCAAAATTTCAAAACGATATCTTAAAATCTGAGGGACTAGTTCGTATATATACAGACAGACGGACAGATGGACATGGCTAAATCGACTCAGCTCAACATATTGATCATTTATATATATATACTTTATAGGGTCTCCGACACTTCCTTCTGGGTGTTTCTCGGCGAAAAACTGCGACAAGTAATTTTCATAGGCTTCTCTTGAAGCCAACTTTACTCCATTAAGGAAGTTCTGCATTGCTCAAAACAAATGGTTGTCCGATGGTGCAAGATCATGGCTATATGGTTGTTGCATCAAAACTTCCCAATCAAGCTCTCCCAGTTTTTGCCGAGTGTGTGTGGCCTAGCGTTGTCCTGGTGGAAGACCAATACTTCGCTGTTGATCAGTTCTGGCCATTTTTATACTCTCGCAACAATGTTGCTAAGGAGACTAAGTTTATTATAGTTTTGTTCACATAATTATAGTTCATTTGTTCACTTTACTTTAACCCATTGTCGCTTCTTTTTCAAGGTTGTTTGTAAGTCCTAAAACTAAAAGAGTCAGATATAGGGTTATATATACCAAAGTGATCAGGGTGACGAGTAGAGTCGAAATCCGGATGTCTGTCTGTCCGTCCGTCTGTCCGTCCGTCCGTCTGTCCGTCCGTCCGTGCAAGCTGTAACTGGAGTAAAAATTGAGATATCATGATGAAACTTGGTACACGTATTCTTTGGCTCCATAAGAAGGTTAAGTTCGAAGATGGGCAAAATCGGCCAACTGCCACGCCCACAAAATGGCGGAAACCGAAAACCTATAAAGTGTCATAACTAAGCCATAAATAAAGATATTAAAGTGAAATTTGGCACAAAGGATCGCATTAAGGAGGGGCATATTTGGTCGCAATTTTTTTGGAAAAGTGGGCGTGGCCCCGCCCCCTTCTAAGTTTTTTGTACATATCTCGGAAACTACTATAGCTATATCAACCAAACTCTACAGAGTCGTTTTCTTCAGGTATTTCCATATACAGTTCAAAAATGGAAGAAATCGGATAATAACCACGCCCACCTCCCATACAAAGGTTATGTTCAAAATCACTAAAAGTGCGTTAACCGACTAACAAAAAACGTCAGAAACACTAAATGTTACGGAAGAAGTGGCAGAAGGAAGCTGCACCCAGGCTTTTTTTAAAAATTGAAAATGGGCGTGGCGCCGTCCACTTATGGACCAAGAACCATATCTCAGGAGCTACTAGACCGATTTCAATGAAATTCGGTATATAATATTTTCTTAACACCCTGATGACATGTACGAAATACGGGTGAAATCGGTTCACAACCACGCCTTCTTCCAATATAACGCTATTTTGAATTCCATCTGATGCCTTTTCTGTATAATACGAGTATATACATTAGGAACCAATGATGATAGCGGAATAAAACTTTACAAAAATACGGTATTTGAAAAATATGTAAATGACGGATAATGAAATCTCGATTATCACTTTATCATGCGAGAGTATAAAATGTTCGGTGACACCCGAACTTAGCCCTTCCTTACTTGTTTTAAATTGCTTTTTTAAATCTCATCAGCTGTTTACAGTAAAATGTACGTTCGACCAGGCTGGAGCAGTTCATAGTGGATGATTTCTTTCCAATTCCACCAAACACTCAGCATAATCTGTCGCGGCATCAATACTGGCTTTGCGACCACTTGTTGAGCTTCACCACGCTTGGACCATGATCTTTTCTGCACTTTATTGTGGAATTTGATCCACTTTTCGTCTCCTGTCATTATTCGCTTCAGGAATGGTTCGATTTCATTTCGTTTCAGCAAAGAACCTTAAATGTTGATTCTGTCCACTAAATTTTTCACAGACAATACAAGTGATACCCAAGCATCGACCTTCTTTTTGTAGCCAGCCTCTTTTAAATGGTTCAAAACCGTTTGATGATGAATGTTAAGTTCCTTAGCGATGTCGTGGCTGCTTATATGACGGTCATGGTCAATCTTTTCCATAATTTCTTCGACTTTTTCAACGATAGGACGACCAGAGCGAGGGGCATCTTTCACATCAAAATTTCCAGAATGAAAGCAAGCAAACCGTGGTTGTGCTACACGAACTGATACAGCATCGTCTCTGTAAACTTCACAAATTTCATTTGTGGCTTGCGTGGCATTCTTCCCTTTTTTTTACAAAAATTTCAAAATATAGCGAATTTCTTTATTATTTTCACTCATTTTTGAACAGCTGTAACTTTTTTCCAACTTCCCCGAATTTAATTTTTTTTTTTTTGAGAAAATGAATCTTAAAATCTCACCTTTCCAAATTGATGGTCCGGGATGACGGATAGGGATTCCAGTACTGGCAATACTCGACGAAGAAATATTCTTTCAAATATTTTGGAGAATTTTTTCGGGCTTGTTTGCTTCGAATTTCGGCAGAGCAAGAACTATCCAATTTAAAAGCGCTGTCAATTTTTTTTTTTTTTTAACCCCCAAGAAGAAGGAATTAAAGCAGCATTGAAGAATCGTCGGAGATCGCGCATGATTTTAAAAATATTTAATTTTTCTCAAAAGCTTTGCCTGGGTATTCTTAAAGTAATAGTATACTCTTTAATTTTAAAGCAATATATACAGTAAAGTTTTTTTAATTCCCGCTATTGCTTTAGGATTTCACACTATCTCACCTCTTAAAATCACTTTTGAAGCTTTCCGGCATTATTTTATCGAAATAGGCTAAGGAAATCGTGGCAACTACAGCAGAATTCCAAACATATTATGATTTTGATAACATAGACATTTTTACGGTAAGAAAATATTTAAATGTTGAGGAAAGGACTTCACAAATTCGCCTAGATACAAAAAAGTGTTAGTACTACATACATATTGGCACTTTCGGCGCAAAATTTGTATCGTCTAAGTGTTGCGACCGTGTCAAATGCCAGCAATTTGGTCATGTGATACAAGCATTCCAGCAGATACCGTAGTAGTAGTTTGCCGCGTTGATTTTACGCAGCACAGCTGGCTCTAATACTAAAGTACTTCAGAATTAGCATACTTGTGGGCGCAATACCTTTTGTAGCTATGCGTTCCTCAATGTGTGTGAAAACCTTTTTCGCATGCTCTCATTCTTCACATCGCGACTTGCAAGTAATTTTTACCAATTACCCGCGACATTCGCATGATCACAGAGTGCAAGCGCCGAAAAGTATGCAAAACCGAGGCCATGTTGCAACTAGCAAGCGAAACAAAGTGTATTTCCAACCAAAACGTGACTGAAACAGCTGGTGGCTTCGCACATCGAAACAGCCGGTGTAGTATAAAATGCAAATTTCCAGCTTCAATCTGGTCAATTGCGGTGCGCTGGTTGGCTGTATCAGCGTTGTACCAACGAAAAGTTGTTCATGCCTGTGCAATTGTATTAGTGATTGTGTGTTTACGTTTGCGTCACTCTCCTACTCTTCTTTCCATATTTGTATTAGTGCAGCAGTATTTCAACTTTTCTGACTCCATGTGACCGTCACATGGCTTACATAACAGCCGAACACACAGCATACTATTAGGCGAAATCCAGTGTGCTTTGTTTACATTAACGTAGCTAACTACAACAGGAATTAGGTTGATGCTCAAGTGTGGCGTAGACTATACGAGCTATTGTTACGGTTGTCAGTCGATGGGGCACATATTTTTGCACAGAGTCAACTGTGCGCCCATCTTTCTGCAGCAAGCTTTTTGGGTCTGCTTTGTCGGTATACAGTTGAACATTGCCTATCAGCAGGTACCATCTGCTATGACGCTCGTACAGTATATACCTTCGTTTAAGGATGGCACGTTATCGCATATGTCCATGTCGGCACACACACTCATACATACACAAAAAATAATCTAGACAGCTCAGCCTCTTCACAGTCACTCCGCTCGACAGTAGACAGTGCCTGTAGCCCTAGTCGTTGATAAAACGCTCTGATTACCGGCGTAGACCATGCGTTGAACGTCACCCATTTGTCTTTGGAGGCGCTCAATTCACTCACTCATTTATCGCAGTATTTAGATGAGGTGTACACACTCGCCTCCCTGCAACATGCCCGTTAATGAACGCCAGCAATTAATGTCACTGATGAAGTTGAAATTTGAATATTTGTGTAGGTGCCTTCGTGTGGAGTGGGGTTCATGTGGAGAGATAAGCAGCTGCCTTTGTTTATTCAGGCCGAAATTAAAATACTCATTTATGGAAAAATTAGATTGTGTGCGTGACAATGAAACATCTGAATGGTGTTAATAAAATTTTATTAGGCTGTCCGAATTTGAATTAGGGACCGAAAAAATATAATGGAATTAAGGTACTTATTTGGAGAGAAGTGGAATGGGATTATTGGATAATGCATGGCTTGGCATATGAAAAGCCAGCTCCATAAAGGCAGCAAGTTATTGTGTGGCTGCTTTTTATTTACCATAAAGGTGAAGCAATTTTTAATAATTTAATTCGATGTCGGCTTTTGAGTGTCAAAAAAGTACTTCAGGCTCTAAAGTAAATTTCATCGTTGTTCAAATTGAACCTAATCAAATACAGATCAGGTCAAGTGCTTAACAGCAGCTGCGCTATTTAAAAAATTTTTCTTGAAATATTACTTGTGTTGCTGCTCTTAGTATTAATTTTTATTAATTCT
The DNA here is from genome assembly GCF_024586455.1 of Bactrocera neohumeralis. Classification (NCBI taxonomy): domain Eukaryota; kingdom Metazoa; phylum Arthropoda; class Insecta; order Diptera; family Tephritidae; genus Bactrocera; species Bactrocera neohumeralis. The sequence goes on along the minus strand of NC_065920.1, from coordinate 77,109,137 downwards.
TTGGGATCGTCTATTTTAAATATATTATAAAGATCGCTCTTAGCCTCAGGAGTGGTTTTTATAATTTCCTGGTGCAAATTCAAATGAAATAATAGGTACCTCTGCTTAAAACAACATATTTTTTTCACTAAAACAAGAGGAGCTGTGACAAGTAATATTTGTTTATGTTATTATTCCTGTGCTTAAGGGGATATACCAGTATAACCCATGGAAAATTAGGCGATTTTTCGATGTTTCGAAGTTCTTTGGACATATTAAGATATATTTTCAGTTAAATTTTAATATTTTTGTTTTACAAAAATATTGAAAAATAATGGAGTTATGTCCTGTCCTCGGAGATCAAAAAAAAAAAAGGTACCCGACTGCTGACATGATTCCGGCCGAATGAGTAGCTGAAAGAAAAGATTCAGAAAAATTATTAAAGTTAAAGGTGTTTTCTATAAAATGTCCTACGATTGTTGAAAAATACCAAGAACTAACAAAATGGCGTAGTTCTGAAATAATTAAGTTTTTTTAGGTAAAAATATGGTCGTTTTTTTAATGCCAAATTGACAATTTTCCACCAATCAAAAAGATCGTATGTTATTGTACCATATACATATAGTAAATACTCAGTTTCAATTTGACCGATCGATTTGATCAATCGGCCGATTTTTCGGCGAGTTATGATGCCAGCAATTTTGAAAAGTGTCATTTCGAGAAAAACGCGTTTAAAGCTTTAACTACCCGATTTATGCCTGCGAGCGGACGTTCTTTATAACGCTGCCATTCAAAAACTATAAAAGAAAATATAAACTATGGAAAATTTTGATCGATATTTTGAAAGTGTCACCCTTTAAGATGAGAACAAATTCGTTTTTGAGTGAATTTTGTTTTGAATTTTGCTTAATAAATAAATACAAAATTTGCATTTAATTTAATTTCAAAACTCGTTATATAACGCTATTATTATAAATAAATTTCGACGAAGCGACTTCGAAACTATTTGCTGTATCAACTTCAAAGTTTTGAAGAATATTCTCAATTTTATGTGCACTTAGTATAGATGATATGCCAAAATTAACGCAGAATTATAGTTAAATAGAAAACATAGTTTTTAGTCTTTCGTTTGTAATTTTTTAGTGAATCATAAAGGGCAGAGAATAGGGTTATCTAAGGAAAAACACATCGGGAAAATAGCCACCACAGCTTTCCATACATATTATTTGTGGCTGAATTTCAATGATGTAATGTTAGATCTCCTCCTTTAAAGCTTGCGTAGCTGTTGGCTTGTTGACCTCTGATTTTCAATAATCTCATAAAGAGAATCTAATGGTGTTAAAACACACGATCAAGAAGACCAATTCTAATCACCAAATCGATTACCACACGACCTAAAAATGTTTCAATCACTAATTGAAGTGTTTCAAGGTCTGAACATCATGCGGCACCATCTTGTTGAAACCACATATTGGCCACATCAATATCATCGCATTTCGTAAAAAAGAACTAGGTTATCATGTCGCGATATTGAGAACCAGTAACAGCCACTGCTTGACCGGCTTCATTTTCCAAAAAGTATCGGCCAATTATGCCTCCAGTCAAAAATCCAGAACAGTGACACGTTGTGCATGGAGACAAAGTTCTTTAGTAAATAAACGCTGTAAAGAGCTTTTTGAAATTTGCAATTTTTGTCCACAATATCGAATTGAGGTTCCTGGGTTGTCACCTACACTCTCACACACTGCTTCGATATCACCATTTAATGACTTGTTTTTGGACGACCAGTGTGTTGGGCCTATCCAAGGGTTATCAACACTTTAGTCTATAAATGGCGGCAAATATATATTTTTCATTAACTTTTGGACGCCCTTTAAATATAAAACAAATAAATAAGGAGGAACTAAGTTCGGGCGTAAACCAACATTTTATATTCTCGCAAACGTCATAATAACATTTCCTATTGTTGCTAAAATTTATGTTAAACCAGGAGAAATATTGCCGTGACTTCATTTAATATAGGAAGCGTATAAACTGTTATAAGAAAGATACGATTTCTGAATTTTACAAAGATTTCAAACATATGGATCGATATGCGGTACAAAGTCAATCGGAAGTTCGAAAATATTGACATTAGATAAATGGCGCTAAGGGAAGTATTGACCCGGTTTTACATATTTTTGGCAAAAGAGCATGGCATCGTCATAAGACTCTCCCATAATTTCAGTTCTAACCAATACATAATGACTGATATATCCAGTAAAAATCAGCCATTTGCACTGAGATCCACATATTTGGTGTTTAGGTCCTTGAAAAGTTATAGTTCGATTTCGATAACTTTTGAGGATACGCTGAAATACCCTGAGGTCACAGTTCGTGCAAAGTTTTATTCTGGCAACTTCATTGATGTTTGATTTCTATATTATAAAGTGCAAGAATCAGATGGAACTAAAAAGTTTGTTTCTATGGGAAGTAGATATGATTGTCCTCCGATTTACCAATTTTCAAAGTATATCCTAGGGTAACACCACACACTGATTTTAGTTGAAATTGGTCAAGTAATTTATATATACTATCCTAAGATATAGGATTTCGCTTAAAGGTGAGCGGTGCCATGTACCGTATTCAATTTTTACATTTGCTCCTGAAAAGACCTTCTCTGCCATTCTGTTTGTAAATTTTTTTGCTTATGGCTAAATAAATGAGTTAGCGCACTTTTGGTAGTTTTTAGTATAACCGTTAAATGTGGAGTGGGGGTTATTAACTTTCACAAAACTAATTCACTCTCGATAATAGTGATGCGAGAGTAATAATATCGTTCTGAAGGGAGTGTATTATATTTCCTACTATTTGGGTCTGACTCAACATAATATTGCCTACATTTTGACGAATATTCAAATATTGTCAGTAATGTGATTCTTAAAGCGTTCATATGGGACATGATCTTCTTAACGAATAGCAGCACAAAAATATAATAAATTGTTAGTAAAAAAATAATTCTTTAAAAAAAATTTAAAATTAGAAGAAATTAATTTAGTTTGCTTTCTTTTGTTATTCATGTAACCAGTTCGAAAACTATACTTTTCCGCGCCACTTAACTATTTTCATTGAGCCAAACCCGCTTGTTTACTCTCGTTCATAACACAAAATATCCCTTTTCCCCTGTGACGTCACATCTGTTGGAGAAATATCTTTCACACTTACAATTTCACCCCTCTCGAGTGTATTTCCAATGTACCGTCAGCATGCAACCGGCTTATCAGTACTTCCAATTTGGAAAAAACATCCCTGTACTCACGCTTTCCAAAAGGTAATAACTCTCGTGCTCTCAGCAAAGCAGCGCTGCGCTCAGCAAAAGCCTCTAAAAACACTTTCGGGAAATTCGCTCGCAGCACAGCAATTCGCTTCTTGCACGCTGTTTAGTCCACTAACGGTTCATTGTAGCTGGTGTGTCTTTACCTTGAAAACCGCAGCCACTGTGCAAGTGTAATGGAGCCGGCCGAGTGGTAAAAGCGGCTCGAAAGCAACCAACTGCCAATGCATTGTTTATCCTTTGGTGAAGACAAACGACTCTGTGTGTGTGTATGTGTGTGTGCGGTTGGTGTGCAACCAGCGCACGGAAATTGCTTGGCATTGGCAGCAGCACCGGCGGCAGCGGCAGTCAAAGGAAGCCAACCTGAGTCAAACCGAGCCGGACGGCAAACCAACCAAGCAAGCAACCAAACAGTTATCAAGTCAAGGCAACCACGCACACACACACACTGACGCATAAGTGAGCACACCAATACAGTTGTATGCCTGCATACACACACACACAGATGGCGTTTGCTTTGTCGTTTTTTGCATGGAAATTGAAACACCAGTTGATTGTGCCACGTTGTTGCTGCCACTTGTGTGTATGCTAGCTCTTGTTGTTGCTGCTATGATTTGGCTTTGGTTGTTTTAGGTGTGCTAGGTGCATGTGCGGATATGGATACCTCTGTCGGTTTTATACAAAAAGAAAGAAAGAAAAGTGCTGCAATAAAGCGTAAAGTGCGAGCAGCGGCGCTTGCGCATGTGTGTGTGTGTGTGCGTGGACGTGTGTGTTTCGGTGCTGCGGTTATATGCGCTGTGGTGTTGGTGCGGTTTAGTTAGGCTAAGGTGTATCGCTATTGCGTAGGTGAGCTGTTGGTTTTTAGTTGCACTCAACCTGGCTTCTTGCTGTTGTTGCTGTTGTTTTTTGTAGCTGGTGAAGGCAATTTTTCTGTGCTTTGCGTAAGCTTGCCGTTGCTGTCAAACAAGCGCCTAAGTGAAATGCTACTACAGTTACAGTGGCGAGGCGCTTTTTGTGTCAATTCTCCTACCTTTTTAAGTGGCTGCTCGTGTGACATAACAGTACAAGCGTGTGCATGTGTATGTGCGTGTACATTTTGTGCTTAGAAATCTCGTTAGTTGCACAAGTGTCGGTTGGTGCTAGTTTGTTTCGAGATTGAATTTCGTGGCATAAAGAAAGTTGGCTCTGCTAAATTGAATGTTAATATTGAGTTAAAACCAAGAGCGGTGCGGGGCATGCGGCAAAAAAGCTCGTTATGTTGCGGGGAGTTAGAAAAAAAACATTGTCTGTGGAGGAAAAATGCGTTTTGATTGGATTTTTCTATGTGAATACATGCAATTAGGGTAAGTTCTTGATGAATATTGAAGCAATATTGCTTTTGATTGGTGAGTTTTATGCTTTTATGGCAAGCCAAAATTATTGGCATAAAGGTAGAGAGGAATTATTTGTATATAAAAGGGTTTTATATAAAAAGCAGAGCAAAAGCTAACTCTATGCACATTTCCTTAAGAAGAAATAGTATGTGGAACCTGGTTCTGTAAGACCAGTAAGAATCGTATGCATCATACAAAGACAGACGAAATTATCGGTATTTGATTCCGGTTTTCGGTTGTAGATTTTCCAGGCCTAAAGCCACATTGATAAGGTCCAACCAGTTTGCTGTGGCCTTAATCTTTCTCACAGTACGCCCGATAGAACCTTATACGTGATGTTGAGGAGACTTATCCTACGGTAGTTGGCGCAGATTGTGGGCATGCTTTCGTTTGTCATATTGTACAAAGCAGCTGATACATGCTCCTTAACAGTTCTTCGCCGCAGTATTTGAAAAGCTCGACCGGCAATCCATCGGCCCTCGCCGCTTTGTTGTTCTTCAGACGCATAATTGATGTTCGAACTTGTGCATAAGCAATGGAACGTCTGCTCCATCGTCAAAGGTTGGGGAAGCGGGTTCACTACATCCTGGTGTTATGCTTTCACTACCACTCAGCAGGCTGGAGATAACTTTGGTCTGCCCATTATAATTGTAGTATGCTCTGGATATCAGTCACTAGATCAAATCTGGGAGTTCTACAGGACTATGATCCAATCTTGAAGCCTCCTTTTAGTCGCCGCATCTTTTCGTTGATTTTTCGTGCATTACCCCTGTCAGCTAGCTTGTCAGGCCGTTTTTATTTCTGCCCTTCTCTTTTTCTATCTTCAAATGCGTCTCGCTTCCCCCTTCAGCTCTCGGTATCCATCCCATCCCGCATGTGTTGTGGTCGATTCTAACGTTGCGAGGTAGGCAGTCTGTTTTTTCTCCGCTGCGACACGGCACTCCTTATCGTACCAGCTGTTCCGTCTACCACAACATCATCGAGCTGGTTTGTGGTTTTTCGATCCGGATACAGTCTGGTATCGGAGGCTGTTTTGTTTTTTTCATTGGAGATATTTTTTTACGTGGCGGGTTCCAAACCCTGCGCTCGACTGGGGAGGACTGCTCCGCCTTTTTCTGTAGTTTAATAATTTCTTAAAGATATATTTTCCAATAAAAAATGTATCCTTAAAAGAACTTGATTTTGAACGTTTGATTTGTATGACTGCTATATGCTAAAGTAGACCGATGTGAGCAACATATTCCGAGAATGTAGTCTTGCTTTAGAGAATAATCCATACCAAATTTCGAGATGATATCTTGTCAAATGAAAATGTTTTCCATACAAGTACTTGATGCCGATCGTTCAGTTTGCAAGAAAGCTATATGCTATAGTGGTTCGATATCGGCGGTTCCAACAAATGATCAGTTAAATCTACGAAATTTCAAATCGATATCTATAAAAGTGTATATACAGACAGACGAACAGATGGACGGAGAGACGGACCCGGCGAAATCGACACAGCTCGTGACGCTAAGCATTTAGAAGTATATTTGCATTAGAATTTTCATGGAAGACTGAGTACATTTATTTTGTTCAGGGCCTTAAACGATTATGAGGAAAGGGTATCTTTAAAGACTTTCCACTAAGATCCTACAGCACCTTAAATAAATATTTTAAAATACAAAATATTATTTTCTTTTTTCTAAATTTAAATCTTAGAAATTTCATTTCAAAACTAAATTCTAATCAGCATTTTCGTCCTTAATGGCGCACACTTCCTCCGCGATATCCTCCCCGCATGCGCTGCAGTCTATCGCACACATCCGTCAAACATCCACAGACACCCGCAAAAGCTATGCGTAATTCCTTGTGCCCGCAGCAAATGTCACAGTACTCATAATGTATGCACATAAACGTGGCGTGTTAATTACATTAACAAGACGCTTATCGCACGGTAAAAATCTTAATCAACGCTACACAGTCCATGCGACGAATGCAACAACAAAAACAAAATACAAAAACAGATGAAATAGAAACACGGGAAAAGTGTTAGAGCATAACGAATGGCAAGCAAATCAAATGAAATGTAGCTGAAAGGGAAGCTAAGAGTGAGAGAGGGAGGGATAGTCGAGCAAAAAGAGTTTGCCACATATTGCGCCTGGGGATATGCAATGCAATCGCATAGAGGAAATAACTGAAATGTGAGCTTTTTATCTTGTGCGCGCTGCGATATGCGATTGTGTGGGTCAATAGACGCTTATGCATCACGTGCAAGCATTCAAAACACCCACACATATCCACATGCATACAAATATGGCATGCGACAAAACATGCGAAACACGGGCGATAATAATGTTGTTGTTGGAAAAAGTATGTTTGCTGATTTATGACAACTTGAAATGCAATCAAAACTGCATGTTAATTATCGCTGCGCGCCGCAGCGCCAGACCGCTGCACAATGTATGTTTTGCATAGCTTGAAAATAGTTGAATCATACAACAGTGGCGGGAGGGGAAATTGTTATGCAACAACTAAAAGGCAAATAACAAGAATTTATAAACTCACTTCGCGGTGTGGGGAAACTTGTGGGCACCCCTGAGGGTGAATTCGAAAAATTCAGTCGTACACATACATATATAACCGTAACGCCAAGAAGGCTTTTCGTTGTCACCCCTGTGTATTTCATTAAATGCCTAAAATTATGCATTGCCATTTGCATTAGTAGTTCATTGTATTGTTACACATTTTTCATTTAATTTAGTGGAATTTTCATACAAAATTCCATTCGCTGTTTTCCACCGAAATGCCAACTATTTAATTAACTTGTAAACAGCTCACTCACTCCTTTGTGTTAATGTTGAATAATTAAAGCGCTTGTAAGCGCAGTTTAAGCGCAATTGCCTACATTTAAGCGCGTGAGTTATTAATTTTAGACGCTTATATATGCTTGTTAGCTTAATTGTCTTTCTTTTGTAGAACAAATAGGCGAATAAATGATGTTTAGTTGGCCAAGGAAAGTTTTGGATGGAAAGAGGTTTATGGAACATAATGTAATGTGAGTTAGTGCTACCAATAAATCTTATTGGTAACTCTAATAAGTCCATTAAGAAATATAAAAATAAAAAAATAAAAAAATATAAAAATAAAATAAAAATATAATATTGAAAATTGAAATTTGTCTTTTTTGGGACTTTTTTGGTTAAGGAATGCCTAGCCTTTGTAACAAGACTAGTATGGATATCAGGTCAGACTGGAATGACAGATAACTGTAAAACCGAAGAGTTAGCAAGGAAAGGAACCCTAGCCCTGCTAACAGTAGAATGGGAATTGGTCGGTTCTTCCCGTTCCTCGTGTACAGGATAGCTGAGCTTCGCAGGAGATTGGTTTGCGTTTTGCCACCGTTGGCTCATACGCTGCCGTTTTTGGCCCAAGGACGATCGTAAAAGATCCAGTGAGCTCTTTGCTCTTAATAAGGCCAGCCTTTCCAAGGTTGGATTTGTAATAAGAAGGAAGGCAGAAGATATATGAGAGAATACAATATGGAAAAGTCTCAGCACTTCCTTCTTTATTGTCTCATGTTTGCGGGATTAAGATCCTTGGAGAGGTCACACTTTTAGATATCTCAACGATCTGCATATAGTAGCCCAAGTGCCATCTCCGGTTCAGCCATCGAACTTAACGTAACCGAGGTTATGAGATCGATCTTTGAAGATATCTCACTTGGGCAGCTCAGAACGCCAGTGCCTTACATCAAACTCGTATTTCTATTATCATGAGACCTTTAATATTCGACAAAGCGCTTCGAGCCTATCACAAAATTTGTTGAGACGACTAATGTCGGCTTCTGCTTTGTCTTGGATCGCCGAAGGTAAGACTGCCGAGATGCTTTAGCCTTAGTTTTGCAAAAGCAGGAAAATGGAGGAGAATGTGCATAGATGGTTTCATTTCACCTTCTCCATACAACTTTGGAAATTTACGCCCGTCAAAACCTTCATGTTCAGCAGAAATTCCTACGGTTGCAGAACGATGAACTTTTTAGCAAAGATGAACTTAAGCAAGTAGTTCAAAAAATCTTCTGCTTTCTACTCTGAACTAAAAGGATCTTGCAATCGTACATGTCATCGACCAGGGCTGGTGATGTCCATAGACTAATTGCTAGAGTTCAGGATGCCAATGGAAATTCAAATCGATCGCATTCTATTGTGAGTGGGGTAAGGATGCCCTTTTGGCTAGATCGTTGACTTTGTAGTTGCCATCGTTTCAGCTTCGACCTACCAATCAAACGTGTCTGAGGATGAAGTAGCTTGATGTTATTTCATGTGAGGACGGAGACTTATTGAATAGCTGCAGAAAACTCCCTCTACAATCTTCTATCATAACTTCGATCAGTGAAAAAACTCACTGCACCTCTTCTTCGGCGACTCCTCCCATCCACTTACACCTCTTCGGTATGTGAGCAGGCCGCAACGAATTGCAGTGATCAGTTTAAGGAGGAAAGAATTTATGTGTTCTTGTTTGGACCGCTTTATTTGCCCAAATGTCCTGAGCCTTAGAATGAGATTCGTAGCACTGTCCAAGAAAAAAGCGAAATTAATCTTATTTTTTAAAATATTTTTTTGTAATAGAAATCTTTATCTATATAATAACAAAAAATATTTGCCGCCTTTGTTATAATTCCCCCTCTCCAGCGCTAAATGTTCGGTATTTAAGCTCCTAAGTTTTTTCGCTCTCAGTACAATTACACTTACTTCTACTATTACTCCTAATCGCTTTAAAAGTTCAGTAGCAAAACTTCAAGCAACGTTCACGATTTAAGCAGATACTTCCTGCAGTCAATGCTACTTCCGCTTCCTGTGACAAAGCTTGGTAGAATAGATATGCCTGAATTCGCATTTAAAGTGAGATAGCGAGCGCGGCGGGGGTACAAGCGGCAGGGTGTGCAGATGCAAAGCGGCGGTAAATATACAAATGTGGCTGGGCAGCGACATGCAGCCAACCTCGGAGACAGTTTCACTTAATTTCGTATTTAAAATCTCAGGAAAAGTTTGACTTTGCGTCGCGCACAAGGACAAGGGCAAGGACTGTGGACAAGACAAGTGAAATTTGAACGTGAAATCAAAGCAAGAGGACAAAAAAGGAATGCGCTGCACATGGAGAAAAAAGTTGGGATGTGGAAATGTCTTCCAACTTGAGCAAATACTATCGCTTTTTAGCGAGCGGAAGAGATTTTGTTTGCTCTTGTGTTTGTATTTTTTAATTTTCTATTTTTTTTTTGGTGGCGTCGAATTGTACGGGCATTACGTAGTACTTACGCTTTTGTGCACTTAGCGTGTTAAATGCTACTCAAGTTGCCACATTTGCGATGTCTCCGCTGGTTATTGGTGTCGCAATAGCATTCATGGTGACTTCAAAGCAGAAGCTTCAAGTTCGAATCAAATGTAAATAAACAGTTTGGAAGACGCCTGTTGGGTGGGAGGGTAAGTAAAAAAAATGTTAAAAAGTATAAAAATGAGGGAAAGCAAGTTGAGCGCTTTTTCCTATATCTTCACGGTGATAAGGCTCACAAATGGAAGCCTGATAGCGTGGGTGTGGTCGCAATTGGCGTAAACTGGCAGAGATAATCAACAGCGCCGACTGCTTGGCGAGATCAAAGTCGCAGCAACGCGTGTGTTAAGGCAGCCGAGGCGTAAATTCGATTGAGCATTTGTTTAAATTAGTGAAGTGACTGCCAAGCAGGGACGAGTATGTGTGCACGTATGTATGTATAACTCTGTAGTAAGTTGGCTGTGCACTGCAACAAACACCATAAACCTCGTCAACTAACGACTTTTTCATTTCATTCTACCACCATTCCGTTTTTGTTGCAGTTTCTTCCTTGTTAAGACACTTATGTTTTTGTACACATTTGGCTCTGCTTTTTATGTTGTTGTTTTCGTAGGCGCTTTGACCCTGCTCCGCATGTCGGTTCAGCTAGGCAGCTTAAGCGTTTAGGCCAAATTTGTTTTGCATAATTTTAGGTGCCAATTTAATTTTACTGTATTACTTTGGCAACAACTTTGTACTTATACATCGCTGACTTTTGCTATTTTCTAGATATGCGGGAGCACTTGAGTTAGCGGAGCAAATGTGAGTTTGTGGCAAGCAGGATATCATCTCATTCAAAATTTGCTTCTGTAGGCTTGCTATGTTGTAGATAACGCTAACACATTTGCATAATTTTAGGCGCAAAAGCGGCTTGTAGTCAATAATGTTTGTATTGGAGAGGCACTGGTGGGTACATTAGTGCGCCATTTTGATCAGAAGTGAATTTGAGATTGATTTATGTACTTTATTTGCAATATATGTTTGCTTGTGGCAAGAATTTGGTTGAATCAAGAGTCGTGTATTAGTTTGAGTGCTTTCAGAGTTAACTTAGAAATTTTCAAATTGCGTAAGAAGAACATTTTGTTTTGATTATCTTTGGAGTATAAGGCAAGTTGTTGGTTTATGTATATATATGAAGTTAATCTATGAAATCATAAAAATCTTAAAATCTTCTTATTTTGATTTAATACATTTTATTTATTATGCGGTTGTTTTGTTGATTTGGAGAGCTCATAATGTCAGCTAAATTACAAAGGATTTACCTACAGTATAGTGAGTTCAAAGTTAATTCGTTTGCGATACTTTTTAGAAACTCTTTGCGGAAACTGGGAAACTTTTATTACAGCAACAATTCTGTAGCGAATTTCTACTTTCAAATTATCATTATTTTTTTGTTATTTCATTTTTAACATGTCTGGAAATATATGTTTTTATTTGTGGTATGAATTGTTTGATTTTCAACATAATTGATCCATCTTTTAAGCTGGACCAAACTGGATAGAGTATGCTAAGTTTTACTAATATCGGTTCAGTAGTTTGGAATTTTATCCCGGACAAAACGTGACATGTACTTTTAATAAGTATTATATAAATGTAAATGAAAAGTTTTCGTGATGCTCAAAGAGGAATCCTTAGCGATGAGGTTCATGGAATGGATAGTAATCTTATATGATTACACTGAAGTTTATGAGGTGATACAATGAAGAGAATTTGGTACTGATTCTATTTAAAAGTATAAACAAAAAAAGAAGACATATTCATCCATATTATTGCCTTCAATACTAATTTATTTTTCCATACACTTGTTAGAAACTTTGGGTGGAATGACCATCAGAGAATTTTGGCTTCTTTGGTTTTGGCTTATTTAATTTTTGGACTGTTTCGAGATCATATTCTTAATCACACATTACGTTACCACTATTGATATGTGTGCAAAATCTAGGGTTCTCCGATAAGATCTCAAGCAACAAGAAGAGGTTGCAACCTCTAGGTTAGGTTAAGTTAACAGGTCGACAGTTTACATCTCCGTTACGTTGAGGTACCTAGAAACTCCCATATGATAGATCATATAACCCTTAAAAATCGTCAAAGTGCTTTGAGCAGATCACAAATTTGTTGAGAGGGCTAATGCCAGTTTTGGTAAGTTTTCTGGTTCCCCGAAGGTAAGACTGCTGAGATACTTCGTCTTCATCATGCAAGGGCTGGACAAAGTGCCTGGATGTTTCCACCTCACTTTCCTCCTTACAACATTGACAACTAGCGGCTGTTAAGATTTTTAGTCCAACAGGGCCTATTGGACCAGAACAATTGGATGGTTACTCCTGTTTTATACTCTGGGCCAAACGGATAATGTAGTCACACAGGAGAGCGTCGTTGACCAGCGTCTGCTAAGCGCGAGGCACTTTTTGGTCCAGTGCTAGGGTGCAAGATGACAATGCAGATCCAACTCGTTCCTAATCCTATGTGCTCGGTCCAAGCGTGCCCTTTCTGGCTAGCTCGTTGGCTTTGCAGTTGCCAGCGACTTCCCTATAACTAAGAAGTCAAACGAATCTGATGACGAAGCAGCTTAATGCTATTTCTGGTGAGGAAAGACACTCCTTGACTAACTTTAAGCGCACTGTTAGCGAGCTCAGCGCTAGTATCTCTGGAAGCAGCTCACAGAAAGATGCTGAACTGTTTTTGATATGAACATAGTTTTTGCAAAAAATTTAAGTCATCTGGTACGATTCCAGCGTTGGAACAGCTTCATACCCAAAACATTAACTAAAATATGTTAAGTCGACCGTTAACAGATGTGGAGTTCCTGTGCCATTTCTCTCATGTCCATACGACGGATTTTAAGTACTCTTTTTTTAACGGTTTCAATATTATTGTCATTAAGAAAGCTTTATGAACGATTCACATAAGACAAATTTCCGATGACTTCACGACCTTCACTGAATTCTTTGCGTTACTCAAATGCTTGTATTGGTGATGAAGTAAACTCTTCCAGACTTCTGCACTATATTGAATAACTTTGTTGTAGGCATTGTGTTTGAAGTAATCTCGTTGTCGTAAATACGCAGGTGACGAAAAGATACAAATTGACATATGGAGATCAAACTTCCCACGAACATAAATAAGATTGCACCAATGTAGGGAAAAATATGTTCCACGATTCGGTTTGTGCGCGCATTTTATATGGAGCAGTCCGGGTTAAATTTGATTAGATGATATATTTGTAAGATATTTAAATTATTCTAGCCACTCTGCCATATTTATGCATGTCAAGTCTTTCCTCCAAACTAAAAGCAGACGACAACTGATTTGCTTCCCTACATCACACTGACAGCTAAGCCGCATATCAACAAATTAAGGCATCAGATGTAAACAATGTGTTTAGTGGCATCTTAGGCTGTTTACACACGACAACACATTTACATACAAAAATACATGTGTATGTGAAAACAAGTAAGAAGGACGCAATATTAGAGATAATAAGAAATATAATGGTGAGAAGTGGGAAATTTTGATGAAGATGCATCTACGATGCCTCAGTATGTATGTATGTAAATGTGTAGTAGAGGTGAGAAGTGGCTGCCTCTAGAGCAAGCAAAGAAAAGTCAAGACGCCAACTGGCGGTGAGCAACTGCTTATGACATATCTCTTACCTGCGGTTTTCGCATCAAATTTCCAAAAAACAAAAAACAATTTGCTCAGAGGTGTATAAGCAACAACAACGACAAGCATAACAATTATTTCACAAAAACAATAACAATAGAAATTGTAGGCAAAATAAATAGAAGCAAAACAATATTTAAATAGCAGCAGAAGGCTGGCAGTTATTTGCTTGTAACTGTTTTTGTCAGCCATCAAGGCAAGCAAGCAGCCGCAGCAACAACCGCACTCACCGCTACATGCATAACCACAAACACAAAGAGTGAAGAAGCAGCGTGCGCGTGCTGTGGCGCCTTGAGATATACTACTAAACGCTAACAAAAACAATAACAAAGCGACAATGCTTGTTCTGTTGCTGTCTGTAGGAGGCGGAAAAAAGGCATGTGCAAAGGCAGCAAGCTGTTGGCGGAAATCATTTGGCACCTACAAACGAGCTCAACGAGTTAGAAGCCACGCTGACGTTGACTTACGGAAATTCATAAAACGCACAGTGTTATTTTAGGCGTTGAGGCGTGAAAATGCTGTGTAAATTTTAAATGAGCGCATTCAAATTATACTTATCTACACACAATACACACACACGCGTCTTAAACAGTGTTGCCATATGTCTTTCATATATGTTTATATATGCCGCAAACGCTGTTGGTGTCTCCTGCTGGCGCCCAGCTGCCTGGGTGAGTGTAAAACTTTGATAAATGATGCATATTAAGCATGTGCTGTACTCTTACATATACATACACATACATGGTCATATATATTTGCCAGCAAGTAGCTCAAAAACGCATGAAATATTGCGCTTTGGAGTTAAGCGCGAAAAATGTAGCATACTTGTTGGCGCTTTACTCCTTCAATGCGCCACTTTCACCAGCAAGTGGCTTTCATTTGCTGGTTGAGTGATTATATACGGTGGTTGACGCGCACAGGACATTGCGGGATATAATAAAACAACAACGGCGCAATAAAGCAACCACCAAAAACACAGAAGCCGACGCTCAATGAAGTTGTGTTGTGTGTATGTGTGGGTGGGTGTGTGCGTCACAGTGTTTTTTGATTAGCTTAATCATGTAATAAAATGTTTTGCATATTTATAGGGGCAAAGCTTGTCAAGCTGCCATGTAGCGTTTAGTTATACCCACACACAAGTAGATGAACACATACACATACACTCACACTTACTAACACATATTCTAAGCACTCTCACACTTACTCCCACATACTCTCAGTAGTGTACACCCATTGTGCTCTTTGGAATTTTGTGAATTTTAATTCGTTTCATTAGCCAACAACTATGCTTTGGCTGTCGCTGCCATGATTAAGCCAATTTAGGGTTACCACATGCCTTCGCATGTGTTATGCTCATATATGTATGTGGAGCGATAAAGTTTTTCTATGTGCTGACTGATGACCAGTATACTGATGCGAGTGACTGATTAAATACCAGAAGCGAGAAAATTTGTCACAGAAATTCATAATTTATTAGTTTGATTGTAAGTAGGTTGTGGATAGAGATATAGGTTAACATATAGTTTTATATAAGAAATTATTATATGTTTAAAATGAGTAACTATTGCAGATTGGGTGGGTTTAAGATCGTGTAAAAGAAGCACCCAAAAACAAAATTGATTAAGTAGTTAATATTTAGTGTATCTTCCTAAAAACTTCTTAGTAAATACCTGATCTCATGCGTTGGAAAGCCACTGTCTTTGTGCGTCTTTGTCACTGTATGTCATCCATTAGCAGCGTAAGTAACAATAAATATTATTCACTTTAATATAACGAATATTGTTCCTAATATATCCAAGAACTTCTTAGTAAAATGGTAGATTAAAAGCTTAAAACAATCGATTTTTTTTTTTTGCTTAAATCTCTTTAAAAATTATCTAAGAATATGTCCACAAAGTGATAGATGGGATTTCGAAATATTGTCGAAACTAGAGGAAAATAGTGGCTGAGTCTCTAGCATGTATATGAACGCTTGTGCGAAAACTTTAACGCGCGATTTCTTGGTTTTTCATTTTTACGATTTTTCTTAATTGGCAGGCGGGAAGAAAAAAAAAGAAATTAAATATTAACTAACTAACTAACTATTTAAACTAAAAAAACTAGGAAAAGTCGAGTTTGAACATATCTTTATACAACATAAAGTATAATTTTTTTGGTCAAAAACCCGTTTTTTAATTTAAAAAAATATGAGATATTAAAAAATATGCATCTCTTTGAAGTTTTTGTTTCAGATAGAAATTGCGACCTGTATCCTGCGAGACACAAACGGTAATTGCTTCCCAAAGGCAGAATATCAAAGATTTCGTATCCCAAAATTTTTCGGATGATGTTTAAATATATAACTATAAAAACCTTAGAAATTTCGCTTTGATCAGTTATTTCCTTCCGTCCCAAATAAATCCTCAAAAGTATCGAGTTTTTAAAGCCTCTAAAGCAGCCCTCCCTTAATGGTTCCTTTCTCCAATTTTAATTATCGGTGAATACATTAAAATGTTAAATTGCAACATTAGAGTTATAATTCTTACATTCGACCACAATTGGTATCTTAATCACATGTTTTGTGAACTAATTTAATTAAAAACATATAATAACTTAAAGCTGAGAAAATAAGTAAATTCACTGCTTCAGCTGTTTAAACTTACAACAAATTGGAAAAAAATAAGTATGAAATACGAAAAGAGTATCGATTTTCTTGAATATTTTGCACCCTTTTTTCTTCTCGGATCACTTGCATATCTACTCATGCCACCGAGTGAAAGGAAAATGTGATGCAACAAATGAGGAATTTGCTCCTTACTTTTACAGCATTCACTATAAAATTTGCCCGATCCTCTTACCGAAACTTTCTACACCCGCACTGCACTTACACAAAGCTTGAAGCCTGACTGCCGTTGCGTTCCTTACTTCGATAGAAATTTTAATAATTTCGCATCTTCTGCGTAGCTTTTTGCCTTCCGACAAAGCGCGCTAATCCGCTTTTTAACACTTTACCGTTAAGTGCAAATATTAGCAGCAACAACAATAACAAAATAACAAGGACCTCGGCGGCAAACAATGATAACAATGCAACACGCAGAGTCAGCACGAAGTAGCGACAACGTTAAGCGGGTTTGGGTGTTGGAAAGTAGGCGAGAGACACATAGGTGGTGAGAGGAGTATGGCATGCACACCGCAACAGTTTTCAGTGTTCATTAAAATGCGTTGCAAAGTGTGTGTAATGGCGAGCAAACACGCGCACGCAAACATATATAATCGTTGCATGTTGTAAGGTATATTTATGCGGGTGAAGCGTTGCCAGCAGCGCGGCGAAGAGTCAGCGTGTTGCAAAATCATTCTAATTGAAATTAACTACTTTTTTGGTCGCCTGCTTAAGGTAAACATGCATAGTTTATATCTACTTAGAGTTTGTTTCCCCGCTTTGTTTGTTGCTTGTTGCCATCGCTCGCGCTTCGGGGCACTTGCACCGTCGCTCCAACACGGCAAGTTGCGTTTTTTGTGCAGTGCCTCGGTTTGTACAGCGCGACAAGCGCTCGCCGACGACTAACTCACTTTGTGTTGGCTCGCGCTGCAACTCATTAATTATGCCATTTTCTTTTAGCTGCCACTTCCGAGTCGACGCAATTGTTTGCACGCCCGAGCGCCTGCATGTATGCAAAGCGACAGCGATAAAGTTGTAGTGCGCGTTAGTTGCTTTGGCAGTTAAGCTTATTGCTAGCCATGGCAACTATGCTGGACTTGCAGCCGGCTAAACGCGAGGCACAGTGGGCACATGAAGGCAGGAAAATGTTGAGAACCTTTTTTAAAATTTAGACTGCTGAAATTTATGCTATATTTGGAATATAATTATAAAATGTGTATACAGCTTAAGAATTATGGTATTAAACACTAAAAATGTGCGTGTTAATAAATTTACTGTCTTTTTAACGCTCTCTAAACACTGCTGTGTTGCGTAATCTGCTCTTTAGTGCAACTCTCAGCTTCTCTCAGGTCATTTTATTCCATTTTTGTTATCCAACCTTCGTGCCAACTTTCTACCGACTATATCAGCTGTTTATCTATGCAGTTGCATTGTCCGTGTGTAAATGATAAGCAGCTAGTTTATTGCTAACAACGCCATTTTCATCATTTGCCTCTCACACTTAATGCTTTATGACAAGTGATCCCGCGTAATTGAAAAGATAAACGCAAACAGGAAATAACAAAAATTAAAAATGTCAGTTGACGGATATTTTATGCGCTTCGGGCGTGCGATTACCACTACTCGGTTAAAGAGATAATGAGCGACAAGGCAGCGTGTACTGAAAAAGTTGGAGAAATCAGAATTGCGGAATCAAATTGTATAAATGAGAGTGGAGTATGAATCTCGAAAGGAAAGTAAGGCTTTCTTGTATTGTATAAGACTTAATCAGTGTATTATTCCAGGTTCTTCATAAAAAATTGTAGAATTGTTTCGTGAAGATACCATTGATTTAAGCTGAGGTTGCTTTATAGAAGACCACACAAAGCTGTGGTATATCATTTTAAAGCCGGATTTGACAGAAGTTTGACCTGTTCAAATTTTAGAGATTATTTAGGGAGATCAGCGAAATTTTCACTATGAAAGACGTTATGTATCAGGTGTATTCCAAAGTAAACAGGTAAACAGCCATCTATATGTCAACTGATATGTTAGAATCTGCTATCTTTATCGAATGTCCATTGAGAATTTCATGACATTTCATTGATTGGAAATGAAGTTATTGCGTTTTAAGTGTCAGTATGTTTGTGTTATCGGTGCGAAAATGAGCTTCGAACAAAGAGCCAAGATTAAATTTTGTTTTAAAATTGGTAAAACTTTTACCGAAACGTTTCAATTGTTGGAACAAGTTTATGGCGATGATTGCCTATCCCGTAGCAGAGTGCCCGAGTGGTTTCAACGTTTTCAAAGCGGTCGTGAGGACATAAATGACGATCAACATGTGGGCCAATCAAAATCCGTGATCTCCGAAAATTTCATCGAAACTGTGCGTGAATTCATCAAAAATTCATGGAAATGGAATTGAACATCTCCAAAACATCGATTTATTGCATTTTGACCGAACATTTGGGCTTACAAATATTTGTTCCGCACAAATTGACTGACGATCAAAAATTACTCAGAACCCAATATGCGAAGGACATTACGCTTGTGACCGTTTATTTGACCAAAAATCACATTTTAACCATTAACCACTCTCCGTATTCAGATGATATGGCATCGCGCGACTTCTTCCTTTTAGGAAAAATGCATTTGCCCATGAAAGGAAAGCGATGTGCTGACGTAGAGGCTATTCAAAAGGCTTGCACCGGCATACTGGCGGTCGTACCGGCCAACGAGCTAAAACACTCGTTCGACATGCTTTTGGACCGTGCACAAAGCTGTATTGAAGCAGAAGGAGACTATTTTGAATAAAAAGAATTGATTTTACCGAAAAAACCAGTAGTTCTGTTTTTTTTTAAAGTCCTGTTTACTTTGGGAAACACCTTATTCATTTCTGGAAACTAAATGGTTTTATCAATTATAAAAGCATTACATATGTTGTGTTGAGGATCCATTCGTAATATTTCCATAACTTTTGAAATAATTTAAGGTAAAGTTAGATTTATAACCATCTCGCGAAAACGAAAAATGTTATGACAACTTTTGAACGTAAAGAAGACTCCTTGCGATTAGGATAAAAAACATCGAAGCTAAATACCCTTCAGAGTACAAAAGTTTCCTTTCAAAAACTTGATTCCGAGCGACTAACAACAAAAAAGGAAACATAATAACGGCATAACAACACTAACGTGAAAAATGGTTAGGATTCAGTTACTTGATAAAACTGAAACCTTATTTGAATAACTAATTTTAAAAGTGTGTTAATTCTCTGTCCATGACTGTATTAGTAAAAACGCTTTAAATAAGCAAAATCAATGAATAAAAAATTTTAAATGAATTTGAGACAAATTTATTTTTAGTAATGTTTCTAAAACCATTTATAACTTGACATAAGCCTTGCTTTGTTGCCTATGTTTTTGAAGCAAAAACAGACTTAAAAAATAGAAAAAAATTCCCAAAACGGTTGGTGTCTAAAAATGGTGACATGATTTGTGAATTGTTAACAATTTACTGATTTGGAATACCAATTATAGTTTTGTCTGAATGGTACTAAGTCTTAAAACAAATTTTGTTGTTTGATATGCGGTTTGAAACTGAATGAGCGACGTGAATAGTCAGCAATTGGGTTCGATATTACGCAAATACTCGTAGACTGCCGCCTTATGGTAGAATCAAAAGGGATATCAGCGCAAAATAATGTCTCAATAAAGATTAGCAGGAAGACAATCATAAGAAAAGACTGTTGAAGCCACCGAGAGCTACTTTATTTCTAGAGTGCAGCTGCTGCAGTAATAGCCAGTATGATGCCCATTGACATCCAGGATGCCGAACGCAAGCGGATATACAACTTATAGGAGCCAAAAGAGAAGAGAGAGTCAAAAGCTTAACAATATGGCAGCAGCTGTGGCTCACTTAAAGGACAGTGGACCCATAGACTGATACCGGACATCCATTCGTGGATTGACCAAAATAGAAGCTGCCTGTACAGATTTCAGCACGACATTAGTCCGATTTGTCTGACGTATTCAGAGTGCTCTGAAAACTCTGAAAATGCATTATTTTATTGCCCTGTCATTTTTACGGTGGAAAATTTGATTACACTTATGTATGTGTCAGTCCACTGAGAACTAGGAAGTTGTCAGCGTAGCGGCAGCTGTTCCGCACTTCGGCTTTTGATGCTTCTTTACTTAAAAAAAAGGCAGAGATTGCTCGAATTATCAAAATAAAACGTATATTTAACTTCGTAAGTAAATTTCTATGCCTTTAAAACTACTTAATAAGCTGTATGCAACATTAGAATAAAGAAAGCGTATTCAAATTTACACGATTTTACTTTCCACAAAATAATAAATAGTTATGTATTAAATTGCATATTAAAGTATGCAGTCAGTATTGACTCATTAAGCCAAGAAATTCGTCCTCAGGGAGGCATTTAGCCTGCATAAATAAACAAATATTGAAGCCAAGGTAAACTTTTAAGAAAATACGCGAATGTGTGTGCATTTTTTCCACCGATTGCTAATGTGTAGTGTGCATAATGAAGTTATAAATAAGCAATGAACCGCCACAAGTGGTCAAGTTCACATGATTTTTTCCGGCGCCTAAGCCTTGGGGAGAGCAACAGCGTTTAAGTCGTGCGAAGAAAGCCTTGAAAGCGGTCTTTCCGCCTCAATTATTTGCAACTCAATAAAGTGAAATGGGCAAAACGATGGGCCTATGGGCGGAAGTGTGTGCGTATGTGGCGTTAGTATGTGTTCCCAACAAAAATTGCCTCGGTGAACCATTGTGCTAACACAAGCGGCCCAAAGTAGTAACCATAAGTGAGTACTAAATGTATATACTGACCCCTACGGCGCTTTTTACTATCCCTAATTGACTGACTTTTATACACTTTATGCATTTTCTATAACGGTAAATGTACGCCAATTTGCTTTTACTTCATTTGCCCTTTGTTTTACGCTTTTATGTTATTTTCCCTCAATTTTCCTTTTCATTGTTTGCCTATAGTCGCTTGGCTTTGCTGTGTGCTCACCTTAAACACCTTTGCCTCAACGGCAGCGCCAACGCCGCCACCATTAACTTTAACCTGTTGGACTGTTGGGTCGATTGTTGTTTGTGGCGACATTCACAATTCTCTGCTGATGGCCCCAGGCAATCGTCAAACTACACGATTGAATGTACAGTGATTCATATACACCCAAACCTATGGAGCGGCTCTGGTTTACGCACAACGCGCTAGGGTTGACAACCAGCAGCGCCGCTACAAGTAGGCGTTTGTTGAAACAGTATATATGTACGTGCGAGACGACGTAGAGCAAGATATATAGGTATATGGTATATATATGTACATATATATCTATAAATTTACTAGCAGCTTGTCTGTTGGTAGCAGCTTCGGGGAATCAAACAAGTTTTCCTGTCTACAAAGTTTTTGCGAGAATGCGTTTGACTGCGTGTAGACTGCTGAATGCCGTATATGCCATATTCAATATATGTAAATGTTACGTATTAATATACATAAGTTTATATACATATCTACCATGCTGGAATATTAATATATATAGGACATAAATGTTAGCGATTTCGTTTGAATGCAAGCAAAATGCACGTGTGTGTTTGGAAAATGCCTGCTGTGCTCATTTAAATTAAACAGACATAGAAATCTAAGTGCTTGTTGCTCCGTGCAACGGTAAATACAAATATCGTTGTCTACCTTTAGGCGCTTTAACATCACTGTCTCACGCATGCTTGCCTTCAGTTGCAGCGCAACTTCAAACAATATGTGTATGTGTGTGTACTTTAATGGTGAAAATCAAAGCAACTCACTCGCAAAGCAATAGCTAAAATAAAAGTTGAATGCGAGCTTTCATGCTCCCAGTTTATTGCTCAGCAGGCCTTTCATGTGTGGATCAAATTTTCGCGTTACAAAGGTGTTTTAATTAAAGATTATATATTGAAAAGAAAAGCTTTCATACAAAGCTTTGTTCAAGCTCTAGCTTTGCGTAATTTAATATGAATATGTATACTATATGCTAGAGATTTCCTGAACCAAAGCTTTGTATGAAAGCTTTACTTATGGAAAGTTGTATTTTTTTTTGCTGAAATTTCATGTGGAAAATGGTTCTAAATTTTTATATATCGCTATACAGTTAATTTGATTTCTTCCTGAAAATTTTAAGCTTTTAAATTAATGTAATATATATATATTCATTTTGTTCGAAGTAAAAGTTCGGAAGCTTTGTATTAAAGGAACGTTAGAATTAGCATCAGATTTTATAGACTTTTACATAATAAAATATTAAATATAATATCTACAACAATAATCTTTGATCAAAAACACACAACAAATTTTTCAAATTTCGGGTGTGTTTGACAAATTCCGAAACTGGATTCTCAATCTACTCGACACGACCGACAAGAAATATCCCAGATATTTTGAAGTGTCACATTGTGTAATTTAAGAGAGAATTCCTACTGTAAACTCTCATTGTTTTTGTATAAGAAATAGGCCATCCATCGTGAGTGCTATTAGCTCTGACTAGTGGAATACTAAACTACATGATCTAATAAGAGGAACTCCATTATTTTTGCATTAAATTGAATGCTATTCTAGCATAGCTAGAATTACTCGATCAATGTCAAATATGCACTTTTTTGAAAGTTAATCTCATAAATCCACTCTTATACATAGAAACCCTCGTCGTATTGGTAAAAAACTACCGCAGTCAGCCAATTGATTTCAGATGAACTTTCCATCAGCAAAATCATTTGTCAAATACTGAAATCGGCAATATTTAAGTGTGTGCCAGTCAGGCTCTATAAGGTGGAAGCATAAGAACCTCAAAACAAAGCTCCGATTTCCATTATTTTATCGATGTTTTCGACAATGGGCTTCCAGAGCACGGTGCAATTTTTAGATCAAAATCACTGCAATGAAATCGATGAACTCAAAATAGAATGTGTTTGACTGTTACGGCATCAGTGCCATATCGAAGAAAAACTGTTAAATATGGTGTTTTATGGTCTTAAAAAATCACTTCTATATATCTCATGGAAATCTTATAAAGCCTTTTAACTAATTCTGCCTGACTGTAAGTCATATTGACATTCTTTGGTAACCAGAGAAACTACTTGAAAAGTTAGCCCTAAGCTTTGAATTGACTTTCACCTATTAAATTAGTATAAATTGCAGGAACCCGGTTGATAACTGAAGTTGTAAGTGAAGCTTCAGCTTGCATGCCGCTAACCATTACATGTCTCAAACGGTAACTGGCACTTAAAGCCGCTAACATAACAACAAGGGCTGCAATGTAATAGTAGCAACAACAGCAATACAGACAAGCAACCAATAAAAAAAAAACAGGAAAAATCGGAGAACTTGATTCCCGTGACAGACATTATGGAAATAAGTGCAGTTAAATTATAGGTTCCCGCCAGCCATGCGACAGCAGCGGTTAAACTGTACCTTGGAGAAGAGCAATTGGAGACGCAAAATGATGGGAGAGGAGAAATGCTAAAGCAATACAAAGCAGGAGGTCAAGAGGGGCAAAAATCAGTGACTGGGTGTAACTGTATTCCAATGCGGGGTAGGTGAGCGGAGTTGGTGTTGCAATGCCTACAATAACAATACAAATAAATATATATGCAACAACAACGTCGATTCAGCTGTCAGCCGCTTTCTCGGGAGCGGACAGTCGCTGTGTTGCAGCTAAACAATTGTGGGTGTGTGCGTGATTCGCGTGTGAATGACGGAGATAATCGAGTAGTAGAGGAACGTGGCGGCAGCTCAATCAGAGGAGCAATGCTAGACGACTGAAAGTTCTTGGGCCGCGCACAAAAAACCCACAAAAAAGATCAAACAACGTTTTGACGTGATAGCAACAACAATAATTATTTCAAAACTGTCACTAAGACCAACAGCCGAGCGCGCCCATGAAATGGGAAGTGCAGCAATAGCAATGAAAACAACACTGGCAGGCGTGGCGTGCAACAAAGTAGCATGGCAAAGTTCAGAGTTGCTCAACGCAGTTGAAGTTGAGTTAAAGTTGAAGTTGCAATTGCACGACTAGTTGCTGTTGTTGTAGTTGTAGTCGAGTCGGTATATTGAAGTTCTGTGTCGTGAGTTGAAGTTCAAGTGGGGTTGACAAGTTTGGCTGTGAATTGCACTTGCAACGAAACAGCAAAAATTAAACTGATAAACTTGCTTTTTTACTGTTAACAGTTATAAATTTGTGGACTGCTGGCGCTGGCAGCGCTGTAGCTCAAAAACTGCGGGCAAACTATGAAAGTCCAAACTTCTGGAGAGGTGTATTGAAATAGACACTCCATTTGTCAAAGGAGTTTGGTGTAAAGGAGACGGCTAATATTTTGATTGAGTGCCGGTGCTGTTGAAATGTTCAGTTGGATTAAGTGTTTTCGTGTATTTTTTAGTATTGTGTGGGAAGGGAGTGTCGGGTTAGTTTGATAGGAGAAGAAGTAAACTATTGTTGACGAAGAAAATAGGTATTTTCGTTGGCAAGAGGAGCACAACTAAGGTGGTACCCAATTTCAGTTCTCTGTTTTTTGTTGAATGCTGTAGGAAAGTTTTTTGAGATCGAAACTTTCAATGTGGCGTGTTAATATATGTATGGTACATAGGTCTACCGGGCAAAAGAAAGCACAACTTTATAATGTCATGTAGGGATGAATGAGAGGTAAGCAATCTCCGGGAAGGATCTCTCCGAGCCGTTCATTACCAAACGAGGTTTCGGACAAGCGACTCCTTATCGTGCGACTTCTTCAATATACTGCTGGAGAAAACATTTCGACCTGAAGACCTAAATCGAGAAGGCAAAATCTTTTATAAGCCGATGATATTGATGTTATTGGACAAAGAAGTGAAGCAAATGGTTCTGGTAGTGAACGCGGGCAAGACGAAATATCTCCTATCTTCAAACAAACAGTTGTAGCACTCGTGGCTTCGCTCTCACGTCACTATTACAGTCATAACTTCGAAGTCGTAGATAATTTCGTCTTGGAACCAGCATTAACACCAAAAACAGTATCAACTAACGCAGAATAACTCTTGCCAAAAGGTTCTACTTCAGACTGAGTAGGTAATTGAGAAGTAAAGTTCTCTCTCGACGAACAAAGGCCAAAATATATAAGTCACATATTATTCCCGGCCTCCTATATAGTGCAGAGACATGGACGATGACAACATCTGATGAGTTTACGTTACGAGTTTTCGAGAGAAAAGTTTTGCACAAGATTTATGGTCCTTGGCTCGTTGGCCACGGTTAGTATCACATTCAATGGAACGATTAGCTTCATGAGATATACGACGACTTTGAAATAGTTCAGCGAATTAAGGACAGCGGCTACGCTGGTTAGGTTGTGTCGTCCGTATAACAAACTCCAAATCTGAAAGTATTCGACGCAATACCCGCCGCGTGAAGCAGAGGAAGAGGAAGACCTTTACTCAGTTGGAAAGACCAGGTGGAGAAGGATTTGGCTTCACTTGGTACCTCGAATTGTGCTGTTGTTAACTCGGTTATAACTGCGTAAGCGGTGTCTACGCCAATAAAGAAGAAGAAGAAGGAGGTTTCTTCAGATCGAAACTTTCAAATCCGCGTTTTGGTACATACATAGATCTACCTAGTAAAAGAAAGCACAACTCCTTCTAATGTCATATAAAAATGAATTAGAGGTAAGGAGATCAAGAGATCAGGAGACGAGTAGGTTACTAAGCTATACTTAAACAAGTAAGGAAGGGCTAAGTTCGGGTATCACCGAACATTTTATACTCTCGCATGATAAAGTGATAATAATTTACATATTTTTTTATTTTGCTGTTAAATTAATTAGATTAGATCAATTTGTGTACTTTGAGCATTGAATTGTATTTTCATTTCCTAATGTATATATTATACAGAGAAGGCATCAGATGGAATTCAAAATAGCGTTATATTGGAAGAAGGCGTGGTTGCGAACCGATTTCTCCCATATTTCGTACATGTCATCAGGGTGTTAAGAAAATATTAAATACCGAATTTCATTGAAATCGGTTCAGTAGTTCCTGAGATATGGTTTTTGGTCCATAAGTGGGCGGTGCCACGCCCATTTTCAATTTAAAAAAAAAAGCCTGAGTGCAGCTTCCTTCTGCCACTTCTTCCGTAAAATTTAGTGTTTCTGACGTTTTTTGTTAGTCGGTTAACACACTTTTAGTGATTTTTAACATAACTTTTGTATGGGAGGTGGGCGTGGTTATTATCCGATTTCTTCCATTTTTGAACTGTATATGGAAATGCTTGAAGGAAACGACTCTATAGAGTTTGGTTGACATAGCTATAGTAGTTTCCGAGATATGTACAAAAAACTTAGTGGGGGCGGGGCCACGCCCACTTTTCCAAAAAAATTACGTCCAAATATGCCCCTCCCTATGCGATCCTTTGTGCCAAATTTCACTTTAATATCTTTATTTATGGCTTAGTTATGACGGTTTTTAGGTTTTCGGTTTCCGCCATTTTGTGGGCGTGGCAGTTGGCCGATTTTGCCCATCTTCGAACTTAACCTTCTTATGGAGCCAAGAAATACGTTTACCAAGTTTCATCATGATATCTGAATTTTTACTCAAGTTACAGCTTGCACGGACGGACGGACGGACAGACAGACATCCGGATTTCAACTCTACTCGTCACCCTGATCACTTTGGTATACATAACCCTATATCTGACTCTTTTAGTTTTAGGACTTACAAACAACCGTTATGTGAACAAAACTATAATACTCATCTTAGCAACTTTGTTGCGAGAGTATAAAAAAGTTAGGTTCTTGGTCTTTAGGGAAAGGCGTATGCAGAATTTCTTAGGATGCGACTTTGAGGCTGCAAACGAAGTTTGTGTCTAGTGCAAATTTTTTATCCGAATCGTGGGGGGAGAGTTTCAGTCAGAAAGCATCTATTTGGTAATAGTTTATTACAAATAAATCAAAATAATTTTCCTATCTTCTAAGACCTCTTTAATGCTTAGACAATCTCCGCTTTAAATCTTACCCGGCTTTTTAGGAAACCTAAACCATACATAGTTCATTCTAACACGAAAGGCTTCAGTCAGCATCTGCTACCATTACAGTCGGGCCAAGAAACTGAAACAGACTCAGAATTGACATATACAACAAAGGACGCTCACATCGGCAGCATCCGCTTAAATATTTGGCCACTTGTTTCTAGCTCTAAAACAACAACATTATTATAAATTGAATTTGTAGAAATTAGCACTCTTTCAACATTGCTAGTTTTTTGTACTTTTGTTGCATGTAATTAATGAAATCACGCTGATAATCAGACAAGGTAAAATAATATAGAAAAATATAACCAAATAGAGGCTAACGGGATGCGCCGAAAATCGTTGACAATTAATTGCACTGATTGCAATGTTGTGACTTGGCATTTTCAAAGCCTGAAGAGCGCCAATGTCTTGCGAAGAGTGAATAAAGACACTGAACAGAGTGAGGGGCAGATTGTCAACATAAGAAAGCAGCGAAGACTAACGAAAGACACGACACGTCCCAGTCAAACTTGCTCGTCTGCCATGAAAAAGTTAATCTCACGAAAGTTTTCGTCTATGCATTTAACCTTTCCATAGTTGTACAGTTAATTGTGAGCAGCTGGCGTCGAAAAAAGTGAAGCTACAAAAGACACGGAGGAAAAAACATTAAAAACCCCGACTATTTGTACAGACATTTTGGCGCAGTGACAAGCAGCAAAGGCGCGTAATCATTAAAAAAATTAAAAGTTTCTTTAAGGTCGCTGTTGTTGTTGGTGTTTGCGCGGGTGGGGGGAGGAGCACGTGCGATGAATGGCGCAAAACTTTGCTTAACTTTCCATTTGTAATGTCACTTTGGTGTAGTTTAACCTGTTTCTTTTTTCACTTTGCCCGCGCTTTGAGCAGATCAGATAAGGAATTGAAGATAATCATCAATAATGTGGCTGACACGTGACTTTCTATTATTTCAAAGTTGGAAAAAACTCACGAGTTGTTGATGGGTTTAATTACGAGTTAATGCAAATTGCATATTTTTATACACAGTTTTAGTTGAAAGTCATTGCATTTAATTAGACGCTTTTGTTGCTCCGCATGGCTCGTACCAACATATGTAGACCCTTCGAGATAGCAGAACTTGTGCTTAAAAGGATTTATGTCGGCCCGATTCTAAATGATACCATCATGTGTTGTGAGTGGATGGTACTCGTATCCTTGTATAAAAAAGTGAAACGACTTTGCCAGTCTAGACCTTTATGACTTTATTGGGGGATCTTGTTGACATTTTTTTCAAAGAAATTGAAAACAAGTTTATTTGATTTTTCAAAGCAAAATTCTGATGTATTGAACCATAAAGGTATTTTAAATCGAACCTCATATTCGATGTACGGAGTTTAGGCGAAGCTCTGTTGAAACAATTCCAGTTCTTTATACGATACGTACTTTAACCGATAGAGGGTTTTTATTGTGATAAATTCAATTGCTTCATGTCCCATATTTAAAACTTCACTCCACCTTGCCTGGAAATGGGTATTTATGCCAAATTTATTCAAGAATAAGACCAAGGCTTGGACTGCAGCTTTAATAACTTGAACAAATGCTCCACAAAACCTACTCCGCGCACATACCACGGAGATATATACATATGTGGATGGGATAGAGGCGTACAGAGTTTTTTCCCTACTCGTAGCAGAATCTTCTACGCGCACATACCTTCTGGAGATATGTTATGTGGATCTTACGGAGTCGATGGTGAAGAAGAACCAAGTGAGTTTTTTCATGGATGGATAGAAGCTTAGGAATAAGTTCGAAAGTCTAGTGTTCTGTCGGTATTTCTTTCAAATCTTATTTTAGATTGCCACACCACTGTAAGTTAGTATGCTTTAAGCATAAGGGGTTCTTTTAGGAAGGTACGCATCCACCCCAATAGCAGAGCTGCTCTACATATCTTGAGCTGGCTGACTCATTAGCAGTAGAATCAAGCTATTTCGATATTTAACTTGCCCGGATGTAAATTGTAAGCGTGGGTCAGCAAACCAGTACTTGTGGAGTTGCGAAAGCCTTCTTGCCCATAAAATGTTCATTGAATTGATAGCTCTTACCAAGGCACGCCAGGTTTCCTAATTGAACATAATCGCATTGACACTTGTGCGGCGAGGTTAAACATTTTGGAGAGCGCAACTTGTCAAAGCAGCAACTAAAAAGATGAGATCAAACATCTAGACATTTTCTCCTCCACTGTTCAGCTTTTTGACCAGGGGCGGATCCAGAGTAGAAATTTAGGGGGGAAAGATATTGTATAATTTCGTACTTGATTTGAGAAATGTGTAACTGTAGACTATAATTTTATTTCTGACGTATATTTCAACTTATATTTTACTCCATAAAATCAATACAGTATTTGCTCATTTCACTAAATCTTTCTATTACTTCTTCTGGTTATACAGCAATGTCTTAGTTTATGTTGAGGAATGCTAAGCCGTAGAAGCCTTCACAGCTTTGAGATGGGTGATCGTTTCGATGACTGTGATGACCACATTGAATATCCTGTTTTTTAATTGAGTCCTCGGAGGGTAAATAAAATATATTAGCAACTCAAAGACCTTTTCTTCGCGGAGTGTCACTCATGATGAAAATGCGGTAACCTATATAATATACTCTTTTCGGTAATATTATTATCGAATATATAATTGTTGATCGTTTATGATTTTCGTGGCTCACTGGAAATAATATATAACTTTTACTGTCTAACTCTCCTGTAGTTAACCTCCTCCCTCCCGTGGATCCGCCACTGTTTCTGACTAAGTAACCATCTCGTTTGACATATTGAGATTTAGAAAACTCTAATGATTTTTTCAATAGATCCTAAATTTCCAATGGTTTTTAAGTGTCTAAGTTTGATAATTAGGATCTTTTCGACTTTTAAGATACATAATTGGTTGGCTAGCCCAAAAAAAGCGTGTCAATTATATTAAGAATACGCAGTCAAATTTTTGAAGAAAAATATTATGTTATTGCGCAGATTAAAAAATTATTAGATTATTGTAAGGAGAGCTGGGAAAATTTGACAGTGATCGGGTCCTTTGTTTCCGAGGAATCACTGCAGATAAAGATAAGTCGGAGGAACTAATTCATCTGAGAGGCTACACTTTAAATGGTTGTAACTAAAACACTACTAAAGATACCGGTTTATAATTTTAGTATGATAGTTTTAAAGGTATAGCCTACCGACATATGAAAATAGCCCATATTTTTTTTGTTTTTGATTTTGCACTAGAGATGTTCCATTAATCATTGGAATCATTGTACTGACTTAAAGAACGAATATTTCAAAAAAATAACAATATAAAGATATAGGAAATGAAAAATATTTTTTCAACAGGTGCTATAAAATGTTTCAGATTACATGTGGCAGGGAGTAAAATAAGTAGAGGTTTTTACGATTTTCAAGAGATCCTGAAAAATGATAAAAGTTAAGTTCGAAACTATTTTATCGCAGAAAATATTTACCAGAATTTGTTTGATTTTCGAGAGATTTTCATTTCCAAAATCATACAGAATATGTTTCCCCTCCCTGACAACACCAAGCAGGCCTTCACCACAAGTTGCAGCTGAGCAATTCGTTCAACACTTAGCTTAATTGAAAGCCAGCGTGTGAAGACATAATTTACGCGCTTTGTTTTAATATTCATTGTATTGCAAATTAATGTTGCATTACTTGGAGCACATTTTCAAATACAACAATAAACAACAAAGCAGGCAGCATTTCACAGCTGATGCGGCAAGCAAATCACTGAAACAAAGTCAACGTCTAAACTCGTAAGCAACCATTTTGCTCAACTAAAGCGCTTCTTCCCACACACACATGCCATATATGTACATACTCTCAAGTACGAGTAACGGTAAACAAGTTGCAGTTCGCACTTTAATGCTCATAAATTACTTCCGCTATTTTCGCTTTGAAAAATCTCACCTCAACAAATAAATCTCTTTTATTGCTTCATATTCAACAGCGCCAACTGACGAAGTGACTGAACGCACCCACTCTCACACACACACTTATACACAGCTGAAAAGCACAAATAAGGAGCACTGCAACAATAACAACAACAATACTATCAAAATACTTAAACTAGTTGTTCGCTGCTCGCCGTTGAGTGCAAGCTTACGTGTCTACTTTACGTGTGTGTGTGTGTGTGCATTAGAGTGTGGCCTCAAGCTTCTTATGTTGCGCGCTAGCATAAAAATCTCACAAAATGAATTCATTTACTCAACCATTCTTTCCGTTCTTTTATTTATTCATGCATTCCTCGACTAGTTGTTGTTTTCGTTTCACTGTTTATTCGCACACACACTAATGGGTGGGAGTGTTTGTGTGTGTGTGTGGGTGTTGGCGGGCTGTTGACAAGCTTTTAAATAAATTGAATTTACTCAAGATCCTCACCACTCAGTCACTGCTCTTACCTTCGCTGTTATTGTTGTAGTTGTTGTTGTTGCTGTTAGTGCTGCTGCTGGTGCTGGCATGCACGCTGGCTGCCAGTCAAAATAAACAATCTCACCTAAGCTAACAAACACTTACTAAAACACACGTAGCCCTCGTTGTTGATTGCAAATACACACACCAGCAACAACAACAACAACAAATACTTATCTAAAATTTACGATTTTCCATGATATACATTTTAGCGGTGTGAATGTGTGTTTATGCTCGCTTGCCTCGTGCACCTCTCATATATGTATAAGTGTGTGTATGTGTCCAACGCGAATTTGCTGTTGTTGTTGCTACGGAAATGCCTATCGCCGGAGCGTGCCTAGCAATAATAGTCGCCTACTCGTGCGCACTAATACACATACACATCACACTTAAGGCTCACGTTTTCTCGTCTTTCCATTTTCCACGCTTTCGCTCGTTTGCTGGCACCTCAATGTCTTAGACCGTTCTTCCTGCCACCTGCCATATATCACCCACCGCCACCGTCGTAGGCATTTCAGTTGGCATTCGGTAATAATAATAACATTTGTACCGTTAGAACAAACTGCAAATTGCTACGAAATCACTTACCTGTAAAACTTTTATAATATGTACATATATATTTCTGCCTCCAATCACCGCTTACAGCCTAGAATATGGCGTCGATCCCCATATAAAGACACACACCGTGGAATCGTTCTTGTTGCTGCCGGAATGTGTCGATTTCTATGCAAAGTGTCGTGCAGCGATTGTAGCAATTGTTCGTGAGAATAACGGTAAGAGCGGAGAATCGCAAAAAACTATACGAGTAATCCTACAAGTGAGGCATGAATTGGAAAATATTTTCATTTGCAATGAATTGTTTACCAAGGCAACAGACATCGACGGCGGGTGTCCTGCTCGGTACAGTGGTTACTGGAAATCTTAGAAGGAGATGTGATTTTTAGAATATTTATTTACCTATACAATGTATATTTGGATTTATTTCAAACAAATGATATTTAATTATTGGCTATAGAAGAGAAATATATTATATCTGAATCTCTATCTATCTAAACAATTTTAAGTCAAACTTTTTCTTTTTACTGAGTGACGGAGGATATGAAGTTAAGTTAAGTGTGGTGGGAGATGCAAAGATCGCATTTGGGCGACTAAATGCAGTTCTTTCTGAAACTAAAAAATAGAACTCTTACAAATTCAAACTTATAGGTCAGCAAAACGCTTTGTAGTCGGTAAAAATCTGCTCAGGCGTGTGAGTTCTATACCCACCAGTTCGTTGGGATATTTGAAAGTGTGATTTCTCAAATTTTTGAGTTTTCCTGAAGGTAGTGCTGAGATGTTTCCACCTCATCTTTTCGGCATAGCTTCTACAGATGGCGTCCGATAAGATGCTCAACCTTACGGCATGAACGCCAATAGGGCAAAGGCCGGTTATAACCCCCACAACTAGGGATAGGCTGGACTTAGTAAGGGTAAAGAGCTAACTGGATCTCTTACAATCGATTTTGGGTCAAAAGGATCTCGCGACATCGCATGAGACTTTTTTAACTCAGCACTGGCAAAGTTCTCGTGAAGCCAAGATATCCAGTAGTAGAACGCAGAGGAGAGAAGAGCACTAAGCCGTTCCCGTTCTACTGATGGCGGAGCTCGGGTAGCCTTTCTTCCCAGCTCATTAGCTTTACAGTTCCGTTGGGACATCGCACCTATACTAGTCTTATCAAAAAGTGATTCAATGCTATTGATAACGGGGTTTGGAATTCCTTAACCAGCGTATTATGCATGGTAAGTGAGCTCAAGGCTAGTATCGCTGCCCTCCTATCAGATAACGATTTTTCTTAGTTGACTTCTGAAAAGCCTCATGATGAATGCAACTTCAGGATCATCATGTATATAATAACAAGGGGTTAAGTATTTTCACTCAAATTTCAAATTTCATGTTGGGACCTCGAAAAATATATGCTGGAATTGGCACTTTTACTTGATTGTAGAACTCAGGTAGTTTTAAATTTAGTCGTCGGATCTCTTTAGCGAATACATTGATGGTAGACCCAGTCAAAGTCTGAGTTGAGACCAGAAACTTACACTAATACTGGTTTTATTTCTATTCTTTTATAAACATTCCTTACTGCAAGAGCGTTTAATATCAATACTAATGTCTTTATTGGTATCCGTTCAAAGAACCGAAGATTTAGAGACTACTGATCTGGGATGACTCAAGACATTTTGGTTATTGTCTTGGTTAACGTTTTGGTTAATATTTTGGTTAATGTATTGGTTAATGTTTTGGTCAAAGCTTTCGTTATTGTTTTGTTTAATGTTTCGGTTAATATTTTGGTTAATGTTTTAGTTATTGTTTTGTTTAATGCTTTCGGTATAAAGTGGGTAAATGATACACTCGTACTAAAACACTTGAATCTTTTGCAAAATCGACCGCTGGTTGGAGGTCGCAAAAGAGATGATTGATGACTTAACTCAGAGTCCTATATTTAACATACATACATAATACGTCATCACTGGTGAAGGAACGTGGGTTTATGAATATCACGTCCAACAATCTAGCTTATGTTGACTCCAAAATGAACCCAAACTTTAAAAGCCAAAAGTGAAAAAAGAGTTGAAGTGTTGGATTATTTGCATTGGTTTAAGAGCTTATTATGAAGAAGAGAACTACATTTTCTAGTTACGTTTGTCAGTCCGGGTCAAATTTGATTGTTGAAACTTTAGACCCTTTGCAAAATTTTCCAGCAGTTTCCTATACAGAATACAGGTGTTGTAGAATATCAAAATGTAAATAAGTATATATACATAGACACAGTCTGCAAATACATTAGTACAAGTAGAAGAATATAAAAGCTATATTCTATGAGTCTATGAGTTGGACACCACATTGATGGCATACCGGAAATAATTGTAACGGGTAATTCGCTCCTATGCTATAAACTTCAATGTGCCTTCCTAGGCTGCCTAAAAGTGTCCACATTTGCTGCTCACCTGCTTACTTCTATGTAAGTACATGTATACGTACATACATACGTCTAGTTGTATATGTAAATGTGTGTAAATGGCGCATTAGAATTAATGTTATTATTATATGAACTTGTTTTCACATTGCCATCATTTTAAGCAATTGTTTTTGGTTTTTATGGCGATTTCTTTTAAGGACATTTGCATTAAATTGCCGTTTAGCGTCACTCTCAGGTGCACTTGAAGTGCTTTGAGTGCCGTTACTTGTTTCTCGACGGAGTGAAAGGTGTGTGAAGGCGACAGTGTCATTAAGGAAATGAATAGAAATAATTTATTACATAATGTATAACATGTGTTTGCACGTGTATAATGGCGTGTGGAAAGATTTACAAGCAAAATCTAATATTTATGAGGCGCAACGATTGAAGTAATGAATTGAGTGCAGGCAAATGCATGAGTATGAGTCTGCAGCTCAAGAACGAAATTCATTAGGAAATTTATGTGAAATAAAATCAGTCGTGCAGAAGATTAGGAATTACACCCGAAGGATAGATTCTAGAAATGAAGAAAATAATCACTTTGGTGTCTAAACAAGGCTCAGAAACTTTATTCGTTTAGAGATCATTTTAGAACTCCCTATACACGAGGGGGATGCTTTATATATTCATAGCTCTTAAATGATATTACTTTGATGGCAAACTCTATTAAACTAGTTTTTAAGATCGGTGACTCCTCATTTCACTTCGGAATAGCTTCCAGTCCTTATTTTGCTGTTTTCGAAATGAACTGCAAATTCGAGAATATTTGTTTACCGCAGTGTTGATCGTCTTCCCCAAACGTCTACAGTTGTTGAAGGAAAGAGAAGTGGTTGCTCTCGCGTGGTTTGAACCAATAGAAAACGAAAAATTAAGTCAAGGTACTAGACTGACTTATTCTAAATAACAAACTACCGTCAGTAAACTGGTTTTCTGACAACGTGCTTAAAGGCAATTTGGCTCTGTAGGCCAAGGGCCATGAAAAAGTCTCTTTTGAGAAGAAGAGTTTTTAATAAGCGAAACGACAAAATAAAAGCAGAAACTTTCAAAGACGCGAAAAATGTTATTCCTTGGACTCTACATGATTACCGTCCAGCTGCTGTCACGGTTTGGTGGGGCGTCTCCTGTAACACCTCTTCTGTGAAAAAGATGCTAAGACAAGAACAAAAGTATACCCGCGTGATGCTTTCGAAGGCGTGGTAAAGCAATTAAGCAAAACCCTTTTCGATGGACTGTATTGGATTTTCCAGCAAGATTCTGCGACAAAACTCAAGGGAGAAACAACACAACAGTGGCTTGAAAGCAAGATTCTGGTTTTAAAGCTGCACATGATTTGTCGTCTGGAAGTTCAGATTTGAATCCATTGGACTACAGTTTGTGGTCAATGTTAGAGATTATAGTCTGTCGAATATCCCAACAAAATTTGGAGAATCTCGAGAGAGAGAGAGAGAAAATTGGTTCGAGCAGTGACACAATTAGAAATTTTGGTTGGTGGCCGAATCGTTTAGTTTTTTTTTAAAGGCCTTAACTTCTAACGGAATTTATGGCAGGACTAAGTAGAACCTTATCAGATTGCTAATCGAATAAGAAAGAAAACAAGGTCAAATATCGTCAAAGCATTAGAAGCAGCAAAGCCGTTTACTCTTTAGAACTTCTCTGGTGTAAGTATCATCTGATCAAATTTGACCGCGAATGGTCCATTTAAATTGCGCTCGTAAACCTGGATCGAATCAACATACTTTGGTTAAAGTGTTTGGTGTGAAACAGACAACAATGCTGGACTATTACCAGAAAAACTGAATCCTTTATAAACCACTTCGCCTAGAGGTTGCATAAGTAGTGCTGAACAATGCAGCTGAGGAATTCTTCAGAAGAATCAGTGCTGGTAATGAGACGCGGGTTTATGAATATGACGTGGATTGTCCACGCCCGAATAGCGCTCCAAAAACGTAAAAACAAAAACCTGATCCGAAAAAAATTGCTGAAGACACGAAGGCCATTTCCGGCGAGTGTTAACGCAAGTATATGGAAAATTGTATTAAACAGTAGACTTATTATAGCCCATTCTTTGTCAAAATTGTGGAATCACATAGTTAACATTTTACTCAGAAAAACCGGTCGAAATGCAACGACGAAAACAAACAACAATAATATGACAAAGGTCAAAATAAGTAAAGCTTTTGGCCTCACTGCTTTATTAGTTTAATTTTTTTTTCCTAAATTTCCTAAAGTGTCTCCAAGTGCCGCAAATAATTGAATGAAATTACGCAGAAAATTGCGAAAACATCGACAACAACAACAATTTTAAGCAAGTAAAATTTCTAACCTCAAAAATTTATAACTGCATTCATTTTGTTTATTATTGTAATAAATTTGAAATTAAATGGAAATCATTTGTCTGCCGAATTGGCCAAGACATTGACCGGGTTTGCTTAATGGATGGCAAACGGCAAGCAATTTGATCATCTGCTTGTGTTTATGTGTGTGAAAAATTTATATAGTTGTATGCTTGTGTATTTGTTGCTTGTTTGTCTAGCTGCAAGCCTAGAAATTTAAGTGACTTGCACGTCTAAGTGACCTCGAACCCAACCGCCGCCTGCAGCCGCCATTTCCTGCATGTGCCGCTTGACGTTGTCGCACTATTTCTCGGTTAGCCATGCGCCCGTTCTCCCGCTGGTTCGCCTGTCCGCTGTCTGTCTGGCTTATCACACTGTCTCGGTGCTTGGCTATTTGTCTAGCAACTGTCTGTTTGCCTTAAGGATACACTCAATATGCCACAAACTGGCAGAGACAATATACGACTCGAGATAAACATATGCAACTGCAACTTTGTGTGTGTGGGTCTACAGCTTAAAATGCATGTAAGCTTGCGTGGTGCTGTTACATAATCGCATATTGTTGTGTGTGTGTGCTGGCGCTGTACTCGAATTTGGACATCGGAGCTTACAAGCATAACTGTGTAGACGGCAGGGCAAATAAATCCTGTGACGTAGTTGATGCACAACTTAAAGCCAAATAAATTGGCTTAGAAATGTTGAGTTCAAAGGATGACACAAGGAAATGAAAGGATTGTTTGTGAGTGGAAATAAGAGACAAACAAAAATGAACTTGAAAAAAAAAACGAAAATATTAGAACATAAATTTCGCTAAAGTCCATACCATTCTAGACAGGGGCTTCTGGTTTTGTGCGCAGTAGTTGGCAAGGCTTAGGCTAACAGGCTAATGACTGTAAGTAAAGAATTATAGTGTAACGCTCTTTTGAGCAATTACAGCACATAGAGATATATACAGAGAAGCTGTAAGGAGCGCACTTTATATTAGAAAGGAAGAGAGAAAATAAGTGGGAGATATATAGAGTCTGAACCATGAAAAAAGTTAGCTGCGGCTGCAGGTAAGTATAATATCCTTAACAGGTCTTACCATATAGAATTAAAGGGTATAAAATGTTTTTTATCTTGCTTTTAAACGATAAATTTGTATGGCAGCTATATTCTATAGTCGTCCGATATAGAAAATTTCTTCAGGTATTGCAGAGATGCCATGAAAAAAAGCCCATGCTGAATCTCGTGAAAATATCTTGTCAACCTAAAAAGTTTTCCATACAAGGATTTGATTTTAATTTGATAGTTTGTATGACAGCTATATGCTATAGTAAGCCGATCTGAATAATATTTACAGAGATTTTAGCATTGACTTGAAAAATAATTCTTACAGAATTTCGTGAAGATATCTTGCCTACTAAAAAAGTTCTTCATATAAGGACTTGATTTAGATCGGTTCGTTTGTATGAAAAATTGGTGCGGATATACAAAAGTTTTCCGTATATGGACTGGATTTTGATCAGTTAGCTTGTATGTTCGCTTAGTTATATGGTTATCTGATATCGACGGTCTAGCTCGCGTATATACAGTTAGACATACTGACGGACAGGACTAAGTCGGCTCAGCTTGTCACCTTTAACATTTATACACATATTTTATAGGATCTCCGACCTTTCTTTCTGGGTGTTACAAACTTCTTACTTCCGGGTGTTGGAAGTCTTGATTGGTTTTCTTTAGTGTAGAAAAACGTGAGATTAAGTAACTATTAAAGTAAAAGTAGAGTTGTAGGGGATCTATGTGTCTCCATCTATAAAAAATCACTTCTTCTTAATTCAGTTCAATATTCGGGACTGAAAGTTTCTCATGAGACTTATGCACTTAAGATGCGTTTTGGTCTCTTGACTATCTCTTTTGCAGTTGAAACAACTAAGACATGTTTTAAACTATGCAATATTTTAAAATAATAACTGTGATCAAGTTTTTTTTGCTAAAGCCTAAGTTTTATTTTATAAAATTTTTTTTGAAAAGGTTGAGAACTGGAGCTCTTAAACATTCATAATGTATTATTTGAGGGAAAATATTATATAAGCCAGGGTGATGAGAGTCTTTAATTCTCCCAAAAATATAGCTGAGTTCCTTAGATCAACGTTCAAATGAAAGAACTTACTTTTGGCGGCAGTGTCTTTCTGGTCTAGATATCGTTTAAAGCAGTTATCTTAATGCTTTGCCAAAAAAAAAAATAAATTGGTTTATTATAATAATATTGAATTGACAGCCGGTGACAGATTTTCATAGATTCTTCACAAAGAAGCCTTAAAGCAGTTCTGTTTCCCTATGCCGGGCGGTTTCTATGCTTCCATTCCTGTCGGTTATGCCGTACACCTCTAGGAAGCCTATAAGAATTGGAATTGATTATTTTCAAATGAAAATATACATATAGACAACGGTTGGAGAGTGTGCGGTGATTTAAAAATATTGGACTTGCTGGTCGGAAAACAATCTACGTTTACAAAATTCCCTTAGAAAAAAATTGAGACTTTGCACTGCTACCTATGGTCTATTGGACCAAATTCCCTTATTTTTTGTGTCTAAGTGATATTAGAGACCGAGCAAATCACTGGTCCAAAATGTATTGGCTTCCAAGAGAACTTAAAATTGGCGAAAAAAACATCGTACATGAAACTTTGGGGCCTCCTCATAAAGTCTTCTGCCACCGCTTCACATAAAGCTGGGATTGATGAAGCAATTTTCAAAGTTACTTACGAGATAAGGAAATTGCTTCAATACTGAGTATCAAAATTTCAAGGACTCTCCGGAGCAATGTTGAAGGATGGTGTTTTCGTTGGACCATATATTCGGCGACTTTTGGTTGTTTCACAGGTTCCTTGGAATGATGACGGATTTTCAAAGAGTAGGGTGGATTGCCCTTAGAAAAATCATAGAGAAATTTGTGGGCAATAACAAAGAGCCTAATTATAAATAAATTGTCAAAGGTATGTTTGTAGTATTTCAAGCTTTAGATTGCCTAATGAGTCTAAATCTACATTTTCTTTATTCTCTTCTCGACTACTTTTAAAAAATTTGGGATATGTGAGTGCAGCGCAAGATGAACGATTGCATCCAAAATATTGAGGAGTGTTTATGATGGTAGTCTACTGTTGGACGCTTCAAAGAGACTTTCCTGATGCTTATACAATGTTTATCAAAATTTCAAGGTCTCTCCTAGTCAAAGTTGGAGGAAGGTGTTTTCGTTGGACTACATATTCGGCGGCTTCTAATTGATTCACAGTTCTTTGCAACCGGATCTTCAAAGAGTAGCGTGGATTGCCTTTAAAAAGGTCAGAAGAAGATAGGCAATAACAAACCCCCTTAACTACAAACATATAGTCAAAGGAATGTTAAAAGAGAGAGACCTTTCTGTTCCTATAAGCGAAAATATACCAAAAGCAGTGTGACTAGGAAAAGTAAATCTGTTTCTTGGTCAAAAAATCTCTAAATTTTTTTCCAGACCTGTGTAATCACTACTACTGAAAATAAAATGTTAAAAATTCTGCCTTTAGTGGAGAAGGTTGGCAGTACTATCGTCTCAAAATCGAATATAGTATTTGGAAAGCCACTTTACTCATACATACTTTTCTTCACTGATTTCTCAAAAATAGAAAAGTGCCCTTAAATTCTATTTCAATTCGAAACTATTCTCGAGATTAAAAAAAAAATCGCTAGCTTGTAATTTATCCCTCTTTCAGTCCGCGTGTCTGCCATGTGCTTCATAGTCTGAGAGTGCAACATTCTGAGTTCACTGTAATTTCTCTCTGCAGGGTATGTTTTATCGCTGTTGTTGTCATTTCTGTTGTTGTTGTGCACAAATATTTATTTAACTATTAATTTCTGATATACAAAAATAACAGCAAACAAGCTAAGCACAAAAGTAAACAACAAACGAAAGCAAAGTTTTATTGACTCTCCGCCGGGAGCTCACTGCGCAGCGCGGGCGGGGGAAACGCAAACGTGTTCATAAATCCTTTTAGCCTGCGGCCAATGAGTAGAGAATGCGCTTATGAGTGTAAATTTAAATATTTATTTAATTGTAGCAAATTTAATACACTAAAACGAGCCAGCAATATTTCACACACATACACATATACATAACAGAACGACAGACAGACAGATATAAGTTATATCGGCAAGTGAGCAGTTGGGTTCGTAGTGTATCGGTTATTTATGCGCACACACAGCAAATTTATTGATTTTTGTGCGTTGCGCTATTGTACAAAATAGCAACAACAACAATACAGAGGCTAGACAAAAAAATTGTAATAATGTTGCACGCGTAGCTCATATCGCTGACTAACGGAAGTGGACCTGGAAGTGGAAGTAATGCGTCACTAACAGTTAGCTTCTTCGCTTTAGTCGCGGTACTTAGCCGAGCTGAGCTGAGCTGTGGTGAGCTGTGGCGGTGCAACTGTTGAGGTCAGCGGTTATGGGTGTGCCTGCGCGCCGCTTTTATTAAATTTAAAGTTTGTGTACTGCGCTTCCTGCAACACACAACATCATCCGTACACAAACACACACATATACTTGAGCGCTTGCTTCCGCCTGACTTGGCTCGGCTTCCTTAGGGCCCGTGGGAGCAAATTATGTTAGCGTGTTGGCTCCTCCATGCACTTGGGCGCTTCAAATGGCCGTCGCTTGTAATAAGCAATGCTTCACTTCGTCGCGCCCCTCACACCGGCGCACACACACACAATTCCACCGAAACGAACCACCGTTGCCAGAGTGTGTTGCCAGTTGGCAGTTGGTAGTTGGCGTTTGAACAAACTCGCGTTGAAGTGCTTTCTGAGTTTTATTATCGCATATCGATTGTGTATTTGTATTTGTGTTTGTATTCATGATATTAAGCGCGCACTTATCGCTGCCGACTTCAATACATTTTGTTTTAAATTTGCTTTGCAGTTGTTGCTGTTTGTTATTATTGTTGGTTTTGTTGTTGTTTGTTGCTTTATTGCCGTTTATGTTTATGCTGTGAATTGCAATTCTCTTCACGCCATAAATTCATTTTCGTTAAAAGGTCATGGATGTAATTGTATTGCATACTTTATGGCGCTCACCATAAGATGATTAAAATTTTATTTGTAGCATACATTCAGTAGCGCTATAAAAAATATTGTTTGACGAGGTGAAATTTCACTTGAGACTTATGTAGTGTTTATTAGATGGTTGTGTTTTCGGCACTTAAATTTGAAAATCAATAAATGCCACGATGTAAGGTCATAAGATATGGATCACCCCCATGAAATTTATGTGATTGGTGTTATTGATGAAGTTGTTCGCCCTTCGAATATAGATTAGATGGATTACAGAGGAATACTTAAAGGCATTGTAGTGGATTGTTTATAATTTTACCGAAATTGAAGGCGAACAAAACAGAGAAACATTGAAGCCGGTAAGAACACGCGCAAAGTCTGCAAGCAGTCATATTTTGTGGTTTCGCTGAGAACTTCAACGAAATAACATTAACTGGTATTGCCTACTTTGTGTCTCCATTTGAAGCTTTCACAAAAGCTTCTCAAAAGCGTTTACTGATACTCTTACTTCACTGAGGGTAAATTTCGTTATCCCAATTTCTGCATTGGTAGTTATACTCGTCTATAGAACTTTGACAAAAAGATTTAAAATATTAAAAAAAAGAATAGTGATCTTTGTCTTCAAAATAGATACATTTAGATGAATTCATTGTTTGGTAGGAAAAAAGGAATAGCTTCGAAGAGATCATTAAGATGTGAGCTGGGTTTCAGAAGTATACAAAATAGTATTTTTGATAATTTTTAAAAATAATCATATATTTCATTGAAATAACTCTGCATATCAAAGATACGCATTTAAATTGTTTTTTGTGATTTTTTTTTATTTAAAAACTAGGGGACCCGGCGAACTCTGTTCAGCCTTAGATGAAACAAATGAGCAGGCTTGGATTTTATTAAGTCCATTTTTTAGGAAAAAATAAATAAATTAGTTAAGTATTTTATTGATTATTATTATTGTTCATGTGTTCTAGTGCAGAGGTTACTCTTCAGTTAAGTACCTTGTGTTACACGATATTTACTGTTTAATTATCAGGCGCAATAACAAACATCGCAGATGGTCTTCCGTCCCTTGCCAGATATAATTGACCATGAGAAAATATGAGTATTCCAGAATCAAACCACAAACTTAAAAATATTGACCTTGTGATTTGTTAATGGTCATTACGAATGACGGAATCTGAACCAGTATTTCCGTCGTCAATGGCCTTCATTATTGTGCCATAAACTTTCATTTGTTGGGGATTCAACAGGAATACATTCGTTTGAACTGCTAAGTCGAATAGTTTGTGATCATATTCATGTTCTAGTTTCAATTCTCGATTTAATGTTCACAATGTTCATTCTTTTCACAATTTGGCGCTGGCATTCCTAACCTGACTAATAAACTATTGCACAAGACGTAATACATGTCTTCGATCAAAAGTACAGCACGATTATGTAACTCTTCTTTCATCTCAAGATTGCCATTTCTGGAGCACATTTACCAAAAACCACCGCAATAGAAGCATTCATTATTTGGATGATCTGTATACGTACGAACAAAAGTATCAGTAGAATACACTTCCGGATAACCAGAAACCCCGTCGCCTTTTCAACTGTAATAACGTGTCATCTCCGAGAAAAGTTCCGACTAACGGATCGCTTTGGCAACATTCGATGCCAGAAAGCGATGAAAATATATCTTGAATGTTAGGCAATAAGTGGTGCATACGGAA
Organism: Bactrocera neohumeralis; assembly: GCF_024586455.1. Lineage (NCBI taxonomy): Eukaryota > Metazoa > Arthropoda > Insecta > Diptera > Tephritidae > Bactrocera > Bactrocera neohumeralis. The sequence continues at coordinate 77,065,235 of NC_065920.1, read as the reverse complement.
CAATCCAACTGTTGTTGACAACGAAATCCATTCTGTTTCATTTTGTTGTTGTAGTTCGACCAATATCATCTGATGGTCGATGTCTTGTTGCTAGTTAGCGGATATAGATGGTAGATGGATATACTCCTCAGAACGCAATTTGGCCTGCTGTCCGTTATATTTTAAATATATTTAATAAGGAAAAGCCAACATTTTTGAAATTTTTAAACCCACCTTACCATTTAAGACCGAAGAAACTTACTCCGAAAATGCTTAACTCACGCTTCATCATATACCCCATACCAATACCACATCTTCTCGGCTGTGACGGTAAACACAGCTCTCTTAGTCATGAAAATAATATTGGAAATCCCCTCCGTCTAAATTAAAGCGATTTCAGCGGTAGATACAATTGAACGCCAAACTTTATGTCGAGTGTAAGATTGAATACTCCACGATAGTTAGATTTGGTTTTTTTTAACTTTTAGACGCTGAAGATGTTAGGCATTTCTGAGGTACGCTGAACAGTTGAAAGTCTTGCATTTACTCCGGCAAATCTTAGCTGCCGTCTTAGTAGAATTGGAAGCAATAATAATTTTACGTTCCGCTGGAGAAGTTGAGTTTTCTATATCACTCTGTATCTTTCAAATATCTATCAGCAGTTCTGTGCCTCTCCTTTATTTATTCGGCAATATTTTGATTTGGTTGTCCTTGGGAGTGAAAGAAGTCTAGTTTTTGATGTTCCAATAAGCTCCAAACAATATCTTTTCCCCTCTTCTCTTTTTTTTGATAATCAAAATCATTGCTTTTTTACATAAGATTCAAAATATGAAGAGCCTTTGAATCAAGGGTCATCCAAAACTCTACGTGATTATAACAAAGTTTGTAGTGCTTTCGAATATCAAGTTATATTTTTGCAAGCCAATCCATTATTAGCAGTTTTTTTCGAACAATACCTGTTTTCGAACATTGAAAAGAAAAACCTATTGGTCCCCCGTTATAATTAATTGATAGAACAGTTTAATTGCGACAAAAATTGATGCGGCTAACCTACTTGTGTAACTATCAGTTATGTACAATTTATGCAGAATTCTATTCTCTTTTTTCGCTTCAATATATCCCTAAACCTAGTGTGTTTGCTACTCGTCAAACGAATGAAATTCAGTTGAAAATTAAAAATTTTAGCTCCGGGAAATCTCATTACGGCACAATGAGATTTCAAACAATTTCCGCAGTTAATTAATATAAGGCATGTGGTAGATGCATTTGACCAAGTAAATATGTACACATACATACGTACATATTCGTATGCGTACGAATGTGCGCGAAAAAAGAAATTGAAATTCGGTTTGGTCAGCATGTGTCCTGCAGCAAACGAGCGGCAGACCGACTCTTGTACAAATGTTGAAACTTCAAAATTACATTTGGGAGTTGAACACATGCAACATGTTGTCCTCATGCAAAAGGAGATTCTATGAGGAAACTGAGAATTCAGCAACCCAGTGGTAAAGCGGTGTAGTGAGTCCTTCAGCAAATTAATTAGTGCGGAGTGGAAATATGGAGTTTTTTATTTAGTTGAATAATGAGCGAAAACAGCGAAATGTAGTTTTTTGACTAAATTTAGCTTAATTTAACGTAGCGCAACTTAACTTATTTCACTGACTTAATGTTATAAACTTTTGCTCAACATAACGTAACTTGGTTGAAATCCTCAAGTTTAAGAAACAAAACTTAGTTTAACTTAGCTTAACCTAACTTAGTTTAACTTAGCTTAACCTAACTTAACTTTACTTAACTTAACTTAACTTAACTTAGCTTAACTTAACTTAACTTAACTTAACTTAACTTAACTTAACTTAACTTAACTTAACTTAACTTAACTTAACTTAACTTAACTTAACTTAATGTAACTTAACGTAACTCAAACTTAAAACTTTTTAAATTTTATTTGAAGCACATATAAGTTTTGCATTTACTTGTTTAAAGATATTCTTAACCTAAAATATAGTATTCTGGGCTACGCTGTGACCAAGAAAGCCGCTCAACATTTCCAGAAAAAAACTAAGAACAAGCATGCGACTGAGTACTCGTACAATGCTGACGAGTGGCAGCTGGCACGTGTGTGCACTTGTCAAGCCAGCGTGATGACGTAACTATGACACGGCGTACGACGAGTATGTCTGAGCGGATAATGCTGATGACCATACTCAGCCGCCGAATGATAATGATGAAGAGACTGTCATAAAACGCCGAATTTCGAGGTACCAAAGTCAACAAGTCCAGTGGGCCAAAGGCAGAATGAGTAAAATAAATGGCGAAGAAAATAAAACGAAATGAAAATGCTACAAATGAATTGTCATAACGTTGGAATGTATCATGCTTGCAGCAGAGTGAGAAGATGGAGAGTTTGAAAGTACCTACTGCCAGCGCCGAAGGTGTGTGTATTCGTTAGCCACTTATGGGTGTGTGCGTGCGATGATGCTCCGTTTGAAAATAATGAAAAATTCCGCCACAGTCACCAGCAGCCAAATGTGTGGCTGCGAACTGTCGCCACGCACGGGACTCACGAAGTCACAAAGCGAAAAAAGAACAAAAGTAAAAAAGAAATTAAAAGCAAGAATAACTGTGTAAAACTGTAGTAGCAAGAACAGAACAAGAATTTAATTATGCTTTTGATTTTAATGAAAATGTGCAGCATTTGTCACATTTCACATTTCAACTGCACATGAACCAGCAACCTGCCAAGCTCTGTCACGCTGGGCGCACTTCATTTAATATCCATTCGGGGATTTCATGGACCCCACACGCCAGCATGTAGCTGCTCATGTATACTATACTTCGTTTTAGACACTATTTATTTCCTGTTTTCATGCACGCCCTCAACGGCGAGTACATGAGTATTATCTGCCGTTTGTTTGGTCGCCGCCGCCGTCGCACAAAAACATTTAATTACATTTTTGCAAATTTAATGTTTGCATTGCTTGCCATCGGATAACTGTAACTGCAACATTTTTTGTAGCATTTAAATGTCCATAAAAAATGAAATGCGCAGTTAGGGACCGGCTGATGTGATGTGCTTTATTATGTTGTTGCCAGCGAGTTTCGAAAACAAATCTCTAAAATACATAAAAAGTTTTGAAAAAATCATAAAAAATAATGGTAAATGAATTTAAATGGCCGATGGTTTATGGTCGCTCACATAAAATGTGTTTTTGTTCTTGTGCTTTACTAGTATGTTTTGTTGTTTGTCTGCACTTTTTTAACTTCAAAAGCTTTAAAGGTCTTTTTCAATGTAATTTTTTTTTTTAGAAAATTAAATAGTTTTATTCAATGAAATCATAGAAAGTTTTTATTGCAAACAACTATGCTGCCAGTTGAAGTTGAATGTTCCAAATAATGAAATTTATTGAGTTGTTAAAAAGTTCGAAGTATATGAATCTAAAAATAATCACCTCTGAATGTATAACTATAATTTGTTAATTCGCGGGTTAAAGTCTCGGCTAAGTCAGAATCGGGTAAGAAGTCGCATCTTCGGGAGTTCGAGCTTTTACTGCTTACAAAATGTCTACAGCTGTTGACAAAGTTCATCATTTGTCGGATTGTATCAAATATATACCATATGTGGGTGGAAAATTTACGTAAGAAATCTAACAAGCAGTAAGACGCACTACGAGAACTGGTCGATACTGCGAAAAGTGCAGTAGGAAAATGATGGCACAAAAAAGTATTGCGCTGATTCCCTGCATGTCAAGAATGCATTCAGTAATGCAACTTAACTTAACTTAACTTAATTTAACTTAACTTAACTTAACTTAACTTAACTTAACATAACTTAACTTAACTTAACTTAACTTAACTTAACTCAACTTAATTTAGCTTAACATATGAGTACGATCTCATGGTGGTAGTAGTGGCTAAGCAATTAATCGACCTAAGAAACAAATGTAAAAAGTGTTTAAATGATCTGTGTCAATGGTTCTCTTACATGGGTCTGGCTGAGCACAAACCAGAAGTTTTACTCATAAGCACCAGGAAGGTAGAAGAAGAGCTCGCCATAGGGGAGTGCAAGATTACTTCACATTACCTCGCAGCCGCAGCTGCAGTAGATGGAAGTAATATTGGTTTCCAAATTAAAATTTAAGGAGCACCTGGCGTATACCTCCGTTAAAGCAATGGGGTTGCGTGCGTTCCAGCCGCCTAGCTTTTATAGCAAAAGCAATGACTTCCGTAATACTGTATCCAGCATTATAGGTAAAAGCAATGGCTATAAAAGCGTATGCTTAACGAATAATTGTAGTATATAGGCTTTCTGCAATTCTGCAAAAAATGAAAATTGGCTCTTCAAATATCAGAGTTATGATAATTATTCACATTTTCAGTCATCTCACCTGGGTTTTCAAATTTACCGAAGAAAAGCTGTGAGATATGACAGATTTCGTTATGGTTGGTGCTCGACTTTGGCGTGTACTCAAAGAATACCGAGTCAAGCAATCACGAAAGTATCTGAGAAGTATTTTTAGTACGAAATCCATAGCGTTCTAGCTCTTATAAAACTCGAGCGTCAAATTACTAAAGCCATCTATTGGAAAAGTATGGGTTATTTTATATTTTTTATTTCCAGCAAACCGCCTAAAAGGCAACTTCATTATAATAATTTTGCTTGCACCTTTGATTCCACATCCAAAACGATTATTTTCTTTTAAACTTTAATGCGGCTGTAAATAAAGCACAGACTAATATTTTTTCTTTTGCTGCACTAAACTCATCCGAACGCCCGCTAAAAATAAGCAAGGCTCCTGCGCTTCTAAAGGTATACTAAAGGGGGCTAATGCATATGGCAAAGCTAGGTACAGCGCCATCATGAGCTTTAAATAATTCAAATTTTAAATGTCACCGCATATATTGTCGCCGCCGTCGGTCGGTGGCCGTAATAAGATTTATGATTTTCGCATTGAGATGAAGAGTGGCTGAGGTGAAGTTTGCGCTTGGCTGAGATTTTTTTATGTGCTATATAAGGTTTAAGTGTGTAAATGTGATGGCAGGTGGATGTAGGTAAAGGGTGGCAAAGCACTTGACACCTTAGCGTCGAAAGGTGCTGCCGCTTCAGGGAGCGGTTTGAGTTTCATATTTTGTGTATTTGCCTTTGCTCCGCTGGTAGTTTCACTAAAGTGGCGCGCTGTGCAAAGTAAGAAATGTGAGATGGCGTGAGTAGATCCCGGAAATGTGGCCAAAATAAACGCATTTGGTTGTTGCACAAGTTAATATCAAAAACACAAACAAAGCAGAAGTCAGCTATAAGCCGAAAAAAGCTTAAAAGCATGGGTCGTAGTGGTGTGGGTGCCAGGCTTTTTTCTCTCTGCAACAACTTATGCTTTGCATACGAGAATAGCCAGCTAGGTGCCAAGTGTGGCGACACCACGTCACACGGGCCAACGCCAAAAATGCGGCAACGCAAAGTTAATTTGAAAGCGTATTTATTATTTATGTGTTTAGCGCCATCCCGAAATCTACTTTGCAGTCGAAAGTGTGCCGCCACGTAGCTTCCGCTGTGGTTAAACGATGCTTTCGGTAATGCAGAGGTGTAAAATTCCTTTGCATACCTTTAGGCTGTTAATTTTTATGAAAATGTCGGTAGCGCGCACTCAATATTTTCGGCTGACAGTTTTATATGCGACAAGGCATGCTGAAAGTAATCTGAAGTTGCAAAGATTTTTCAATTACTTTGTGCGCGTGATTTATCACAATTATGGCGGGGGTTCAGAGACATCTGTTCTACTTTGAATTATAATTTTTTGCTTAAGGTTTTGGTTGGTAGAAGCAGAAGAAGAACAATACCAAGAATAAAAATTATGAAAATTGGAGTTTTGAGTACTTTTTAGAAAGATATGAAAGAATATTATCGAAATGTGTCATTGGGTCTTTAGTCTAATATGTAGTTCTAGCCGGATTTCTATGTCGAAATTATTCAAAATCAAAGTTCTTTAATAAAAAAAAAAAAAGAGCTAGGGAAGTGAGTTGTTTCATTATTTCTGGCTATTGTTAAGCACAGATCGATTACGATTTCTTCAGTGGTCTCATATACTTTATCTCTTACATGAACTTCGATGGTGAGTTCAATATTGTTCACAGTAGTGTGCTGGATAGGCATAGGGAAATCTATCATGAATCCAAGGGTCTTTGACCTGCGTCTGCAGACTGTTGTGCAGTTAATTAGCAGGTAATCTGGAGCTTCAGGCTTCCTGTCACAGAACCGGAAATTTGAACAAAATGCTAGGCCCATGTAATGTAATCGCTTCTTGAGCTTACATTGGCCAGTATAGAATGCGAAAAGTAGCCTGAGCTTGTCCCTAGGTAGGTTGATTACATATTTAAACCTGCTGAGGTTGTAACCCCCCATTAGCAACTTGACAAGGTGCATTCTCCAACTACTCAGATCAACCCCTTCTGAATAGTGCTAAAGCTGACACCAATAGACTTCTTCTCTGTAAACTGTGCGGCAAGATCGGCGAGACAACTACTGACTGCTGGAGAGTTTACATAACAAAATTTCGGACGTAGATCGTCGGGTATTCGTGGTCTGCAGGCCCGACTGTACGATTTCATAAACTGGGAAAGAAGATTTTGAATAAAATGAAGGATATGGTATGTAAGTTCCTTGCAAAACAAACAAAAATTATACGGATGGCTCTAAAATGGATATAGTTTATACTGCTAGCAGTTAGGCATACGAAAGCTATTGAAACTGCCGCACGACTGCAGAAAATTTCAAGGAAAAGCTATTGTGTTTTTGCAAGCCGGGCAGCTAGCTTATATACTTGTATAAGCAAACAGATATAAAGGCAATAAACGTGTAAATTGAAGTCCTCGAGGTAACGAGATAGGGGACGAGGTTGCTAAGGGAAGTGATCAGAAATACAAGAAATTCCTGTAGGCTTTCGCTAAAAGGGACTGTAGGAACGTGTTTGAAATGATTGCTGGTCACAGTCTGGTGGCGGAGTATGCCTGGAGCTGACAGGTCGAGAAGTCTGACGTAGAGCAATAAACGGGCGCATCCAGCGCTAATGGAGACCACAGTGGTAGCACAGATATCTATCTACCTACCTACTTCTCTAATATCGCTACGGTCTAGAACTTGTCCATTTGTGGCTTACTTAGCCTACGAAACTAGTCTAGCTAACCTTTAAAATTTATTCGCTATATTATGTGGTTTATATGGTTCATTAGGTAATATCTTCATAACCGCAGTAGAATATATTATTTAAAGTCACTCAATACAATCAAAATAGCAAATATTTACCGTTTAAATAAATATTTCTCACTTAAGTACTTTGTAAATGGCCAATCATAATCCTGAACTCTCAACTTTCATTTAGTATAACTAATTACAGAAAAAAGATTTATGCTTATTAAACTTTGTAGTGCGAACTATTAAATTTACGCAAGTTTTGCAACAGCAACAAAAATTTATCATATACATATATCATTGGCTACGCACTAACACAATCAATTATCGAGAACTAATTTGCATTAATTTGCGGCATTTACAAGTGATTTCCACTCCAGCCTATTAAAGGGCTTTCAAGTGCAAGAGCAAAAGCTGCAACGCTCAACAAATACAAATACACATATTGCGTGTAAGTGTGCGTATGGTATGTAATTACCTCAAGCATTTCTAAAATGTTCAATAGAAAGCAGTTTGAAGGATTCTCACGAAGTCTGTTTGTATTGGTCTAAGCACATATTACTTGCTTTTGTGTACGTACGAGTCTGTATGTAAGCGTGCTTGAGTGCATGTTCGTTTATGTTCGTAGTACAGTGGATTTTGTGTGGCTTAAATCAATGATTAAACATAAAACTATTTGTCTTTTGTTCTTCGAAGTGAAATTTACTGTGAGTGATCGATTTTTCTTTGAGTGCTTGCCACGAATTTCTCTTGGTGCGCTGGTTGCACTGTGAACTTAAACAAAAAGAAATTGTTAAAAATAAAGTAAATTCATACGGTATACCTGCGCTACCTTGTAAGCAGTTGCACCTTTATAGCACTACTGAAGAGAGTTAGAGTAGAGTAGGTCTCGACCTAGTAAAAGCTGTCTAAAACCAACACTGTGCAATTGTACTAATAAAGTAATTGCAGTCCAAAATATTCAGTGCACAAACCAAGTGTTACTGTGAGCAAATAACTATTTCCCAAAATTAATTGAATTGATCTGCAATCAGAGAGCCCTTTGGTACCCGATATGAATGGCACGTACGCATAACATACATACTTGTACGTCTATATTACATCATAGAAGAGTCTTCCATTTAATTATGAAACTGTGCGTTTCAAAGGACCCACTCGGTTGTCATGAGTTGTATGCATAACAGAAGTAAAAGCGCCGCACAAACACATACGTAAAAGACAAATACTGTTAAGTATGTGTGTGTATGTGTGCGATGAAAAGTTTTGTGGCATTAAATAGGTTTTGGAAAATTTAAATGGCATAAATTAACACTGCAAGCGCTGTCAATTTGAATGACACTCGAAAGTACTAACTACCAAGTGGGAACAAGTATTAAGTAGCACACACACACACACACACAACACATATATTCAAATATGCTTAAATGCAACGCTGGTCTTACACATGTCGTGCATTTGTTGTCGGGAGAGTGAGGGAGGATGTGAAGTGAGCACGGATGGTATGCCTACAAGGCCTTAGACCCGCTTACATGCAACCGTTTATCTAATGCGAGTATGTGTGCGTGAGTTGGTGGTAGGCGTCCTGGCAATGCAGTCGGTCTAATTCGTTTGAATGACTTCGAGTGCCAACAAGATAAGAAACTTCAAATCGTATTAAGCACTATTGTAGTAGATTTTCGAGTGCCAAACTGCAGTCCTCACACACATAGCTGCAATGACTTGCACATATATACATGTGTGTGTGTAATACGGCATTTATGTGGAACTTTGTGCGCCGCTGCAGTTTAGCTTGGCGTTGGCACGGCGTCCGACTGCCAAATGGCGCTTTGGCAGTAATTAGTGGAAAATTGTGTGAGAGGATGCTTAAATTTGCTTTTAATTAGAAACTGCCAGGCTGTGCGAGATGACAGAGCCTTTGCTAGCGTGTGTGTGTTTGTATGTGTGTAATTGCATTAGCTCTAGTATGCATATATTCTATATGTACGCTCGCTCTTTGTTTGTGTGCGCTTTGATTGTTTGCGTCAGCGTGTGTTTGGTTGCGGGACAACAGATTTTTGATGCCTATGAAGGAGCGCACATACCCTGTAGGAATTTATTAAGTTGTTATTTTTTTATTGTAGGCAAAAAATTTAATTTGAGTCACGTGAAATTCTTTTGAGCTTTCATATAATTCAGAATTTATTTTAATTTTGGAACTTGGGGGTTATGTCTATTTTTGACTTCGAAAGATTTTTTTCAATCTAACTAGAATTCAGATGTGATTTCAATATTTTTCGATATTTTTAAGTTGGACCAACAAATGGCTCTCAGATATATGAGCACTTTCATAAGAATATTTTAACTTGTGTAATCAGTTCCCAACACTGTAAACACGTTTTTCTCTAAAAGCTGTTTTCAGAGGCCGCAAGGAAAATCAATCAGAGACGGTTGAACCGATCGACTTGAAAGTTTTCCATTACCTTCTTGGATATATTTGTAAGATATTAATTAAAGATATACAAATTTTTAATACATTAATATACGCGAATATTTAAGTCTATATTATTGTTGGATTATTCAACTTTGAAGTGTAACCTTTTCCTCAAAAATCGACTTTTTTGGGAATCAGCCATTCTGTTGAAAATTAAAATTTGACTAATATGACTAGATTTTCAATAATTACATGTATTTATCTATATCATTTATTCTAGTGTTTGAATGCAAAATAATTTCAAGTCCACACATTTTCATAAAAGTCAAACACCTTTTTTCGGAGGTTCTGTTAAAGATCGTCTACGGGTTGAAAGGAATCGAAAAGTTTAAAAATTAGTTGCTTAAAATATATTAAGTTTTGTAAATTAATTATTTCATTTATTTATTTATTAAGATGTCCTTTCAAGTAAAAAAAAAAACGCTTTTGTTCTGATTTGCTGTTGGTTTGTCTCGCTATAGCTCGAGAACGGCTGGACCTATTTGGCTAATTTTGATTTTGAATTATTTGTGGGTGCCCAGAGAAGGTTTAAAAGCTAAATAAATATGAAATAATAGGTTTAAATATGTATATTCATAAATCTTAAGTTTCGTCACAAATTCAATTTCTGACTTCTCGGATAAAAGATCCTTTATGCTCTTTAGTTTTTGGTATTGGAAATTATTCTAAGTATTTTTTTGGGCAACATTCAGAAATTAACGGCAGTTTCTTGATGACATCGTTGGACGCTTCATATATTACCAAGGACTATTTTCATAAATAAATATCATGGTCAGTCATTGGAAGCATAAAAAATCAACTTTAGTTTCCCTGTTTCGCGAATGAACAATAATATGGTACGTCGCGTGTTTGGGCGTCGGAAAGCGGTCATCTTTGTTTATTCAATAAAACAAAAACTATAATTTATGAGAAAGCTTTAAGGGGCTATACCAGTGTAACCCATGAACAATTAGGCGCTTTTCGTTATTTTTTTGGTATGGTAGTTTTTTTTTTTAATGCCAAATAGACAATTTTCAACCAATCAAAAAGATCAAAGGTCATTGTATAGTAAATATGGTATATTCAAGAATTCTTAGTTTCAATTTGGAATCGATCGGTCAATTTCGTCTTAAGTTCTGGTGTCAGCAATTTTGAAAAATGTCGTTTCGAGAAAAACGCGTTTAAAGTTCCAACTACTCAACTTATACCTGCGAGCGGTCACTCGTTAGAACGTTTCAATTCATAAACTATTCAAGATACGACCCTTCCGATTTTACAGAATTTTTTTGAAAATATAAACTTTCAAAAAGCAAAGACAAACAAAATCGATGTTTTGAAAGTGTCACACTGGTATAGCCCCTTAAATTGATAAACATATTGCATCATAACTGTGTGTGCTTGTCAATATTGTATTGAAACCTTATAAATAGCCAATATTTCAGGAAAACTCTATTTTGTAAGTAAGCAACATCATGTGTAATTAATCAAAGCAATTTTTTATTAATTCCGAAATCCTTTTGTTTGTTTTAAAGTACAAAGTTTGACCGGTCAACTAATTCATAAATACATATACAGCGTCTACCAATGAGGATAACATGATTTAGACAGCTCGTGGTGGTCATGTTTGTTAACGGATATGTTGTCAAAGTGTTCCATAAGGTTCGCCATTTTATCATGTCACGTTTCACTTTGGTACAACGCTTGGAAATAGTCCAAGATTATTCCGAAAATTCATGTACTCCGACAAACTCTTAAATTCACGTTCATCGAAAAATCATTTTCTGCGATGAGACCCATTTCTGGCTTAATGGCTTAGTCAAGAAACAAACAAATCCTCGTTTGGTTCAGGAAACAAAATTTTAACCCCGAAAATGTACCGTATACCCCCCTGAATTTAATGAAATCGAAATGAATGAGCTCTATTTCGAACAAAACTCCACATGTTTCACGGATAAATATTGATACATTGCGTGCAAAGTTTGATAACTCGTTAGTTTCGAGAAATGGCCCTGTGAATTTCTCACAGGGCACATCAGCTGAGGCGGATTCAAGCATATGTAAATTCAAACATTCTTAATGTCTGTTGGCTGCAGCTGCTGTTACAGGAAAATATCAGTCTTAACAGGCTTGAGGCAAAGTTGCACACAAACTATAAATATAACTGTTTAAATAATGACAATTTGTTTAAATAAGTTTGAAAATTTTATACTAATTAAGTTGTATAAATGAGTTATAAGGAACATTTTCACTATGTGTGTTATGAGGGCTTGAACTTCGTTAAAAAAATATTCAAGAAACAGAGCTTAAAAATATTTTTCGAAAAGGCTATAGCTTTAAAAAACTAATATATTAGAGCGATCATTAAGAAGTTGCTTAATTAATCCTTTTAAAACACGATTTGAAATTGAAACTACGTTTCTTAATTTTACTTCAGAAAACCTATTGGACTGAGTCTTTATATTTTCCAATAAATAATCCAATATAATAATAAGTATCTTCATATATTCTTATATTTACATTTTTTTTCGGGTCCGATTTTTTGTATATTTCGAATATTTATTTTGATTTTGGTCAGTGTGATTCGCCCAAAAACAAAAGATTTCAAATTTTCCGTTGTACTTTACGTTTTTCACTCGAAAGAGAAGAAAACCAAATTTCTCATTGGATTCTGGGACTAATTATTTGATAGAGATCCTCATACAAATATTTACGAATTTGAAAAAAAAAATAAAGTTGCACAGTGTAGTCCATTAATTTGCGCAAACGAAATATTTCTAATATTCTTTCAATCAATCGGGAGCGCTATTTTACTATTTAAACCACTTTTGCTCCATATGAGGTCACATCTGACGCTTAGGTCAACTCGTGTATACGAGTACCTAACCTAAAATCCGTAAATTCAAATAGTTCCACTGAAAGTGCCACAGGCACTGATTGCACACCGGTATTTAAGTAATAGTAGTTGGTTGCAGTAAATAATGAATGCATGCAAGTGCTTGTGAGTGCATGTGTGTGTGTGTGTGTGTGTGTGTGTCGCTGTTGCATAGGGAATTTGACAGAATGTTGCAGAAAATGCAAATGAAGTGAGCGAGCTTTAACTAGAGGGACTCCGGCGGTGCACCGAAGGCTGCTAGTTGAAGATTAGGCGACAGGCGTGTTTGATTACAGCAATGCTGTCGACACACCAGCGTGCAATGGTATTAGTGCAAATACCTGCCAAACTGCATTTACACCCACCCAAACCTCACTTCCTCCCCACACCGCTAGGCCTGCATTTGTCAGCTGAAGAGCGTGGTGGCTGCAGGCATGCATGTGCTCAGATGTGTGTGCGCTTGCAACATGCAACACGTGCAGCGACATAAGCTCGCCGGGTAACGGCCAGCCGGTGCGCCTGTCGCGCATCTGCATATGCGTTTTGCATACCAAATGACAAGCGTGTGACAATGTCGAGCTTGTGAAGGGGTAATTTGCATGCACGCAGGCGGCTTTAAGTTGCGTATTCGTGTATGTGTGTGTATATGTTTGCTGTAGGCTCTTCTGCTCTTGTGCTCTCATGCATATTTGCTATTTAGGCGCCCTTAAAGTCCTACTCACTTCGAGGCGCACTCAAGTGACGGCTAATCAATTTAAAGTGGTTTACAGTTGCAGCTAAAGCAAATGCAAATATACGCACACACACACATACAGCCGTACTTAAATGCGCTTATTTGCATACTTGAAAATGTGTATGTGTGTGTGTTGGTGTGCAAATATTTGCCTTGGCACCTCAAGCGGTGCGCCACAAAACTTCGCCTCACCTCACCTGCCGGCCGATTAGTCATTAGTTAATTATAATCTTGTGTTATTCATTAGTTTGTAATTTTACCGTTAATTCAGAAACAATGTAAACAAACAAATGTTAATTGAATATGCATGCAAGCGCTTGTTTGTGTGTGTGTGAGCTTAAGTATTTGCACTCCAAAATTTATAAAATAATTGCAAAATCAATTGTGTGCTTTTGTTCTTTCGAAGTGTTGTAAGTTATTCTATATAAAATGTTGTTGTAAATTCACTTTGCTGCAATTTCGTACATTCTCACTCTCTGCTCGAAACATTGAAAGCATTTCTCACCTTCTTTCGTTGCTGCTGTTATTCATTTTAACATATGTGCGTCCCAATTTTCTGTTGTTTGTTTCTTCTGACTTTAAATTTCACCCTTCTTTTACTTACTCTCTACTTTTTCATCTGTTTTTGCATAATTTCGTCATTTAAATTCACTGCCTTTACTTTGCATCATTTCTTTTGTATTTTCAGTGCTCTTATCAGCGTTGACGGTGTCCAGCGTTTGGCAATTAATTATTCATTCCACCTTCTCACCTTCACCTTCTTTTCTTAATACTAAGGTATATATATATTAAGTAAATTCTTTATTTTTCTTACGCAATGTATTTGCCTTTTATGGCTTCTTCGCTGCTTATCTGCTTTCAGGCGCTTCAGCGAGTCTTGAAGTGGCTTGGAGTAATTTCATAAAATCCAAAAAAATAAGTAAACTAATATTTGAGTACTTTTACAAGCGTGCACACAAAAGGACAATAATTGTTGGGATATTTTTTTCATGGAAAAATTTTTATTTTTGCTTATATGAAAATAGTATGCGTCCGTTAGAGTCAATAAAAATTTATTTCACTCGAAAATAGCAAGCGAAATTGAAGTGTGCGAAAACATTATTAAAATTTTTGAAAAGCATCGTAGTGGTCTTTTAAGAAAAGTGCAAAAGAGGTAGCCGCTAACCCTAAAACCCTTTCTCGATTTTTTAAATGGTGTAAGGAAGATGTGAGCATTTATAAAAGAAATGTTCTGGTAAAAGAAGGGCCAGAAAATCGTGAGAAGGCGTAGAACGTTGTGACTATTCTCAAGAAAGCCCAGGGGATTTCGGGAAGAAATTTGGCCAGAGGGACTGATTCCTCAGATTCTTTCGTCCCTGTATGCAGTAGGAAGCTGGGCTGACGTGCAGGATTCCGGACGAAAATGTCATGAAGAAGCTGACGACTTATTTTTTTTAAGAAATTGCAATGCTGTATAAAGGATGAGCAGTTTTATATTTTCAACGGACTTTTCTTAGCGGAAAATTCAATGCCAAAAAATGACAAAATTTCCATAGAAACACAGACAATTTGTAGTTGTGGCAAAAGCAGCAGCTCAATCGTTACATTGTGTACAATCAACAGCAAAATTTGTTTGGATGATTGTTTACAGAAGAGATTGCTCCCATTTTTAAGCTAAAATTTCGATCTGACCTTGTTTCATGTTACTACAAAAAACAGTCTTAGAGTGGTTCCAACCGATTTGATTCATTCTAGGTATTAAGGAAAATAAAATTATTATTAATGACAATTTTACTCGAAGTAGTCGTCATTCAAAATAAACAGCTCGGCTAATAAAAGCATTTCAATGCTTAATTTAATTTTTCATACATTTCTCTTAAGTCTTGGCTGAAATGCCCTTTAGTGTCTTCAGTGAATTTTGATATTTTCATTTGCTGGATTGTTGGACATTTTTTTCATATTCCTAAACTCAAGTTTTGTCAGCACTAAAATTATGTTTGATGAATATAAGTTCCTGAGCTGCGTCGTCAAGCATCTCTTTGATTCAGAGACTACCCAAATTTTATTTAGTCGATCAGAAGAGATGTTGAGGATCACTGCAATCTCTTTGATGATAACACAACGATTTTCTAGCACTATTTCTTGAACTTTCATTGGAAACACAAAATATCAGGAAAACTCTATGTTAAATTTTTTCCATAGTAAAAATCGCCAGTCAAATTTTTCGCATGGTAAACAAATAGCTGTCAAACACACACCAATTGACATATGGAGAGCAAACTCTATAAGAACCAAAAAAATTCGGTAGCTCAAATTTGTTCTAATCTCTTCCGTGAAAAAAGCTAGTCCTTCACTCCAATTGAAGTTTTTTTCGATGATTGGGCTAATTATATAATAATTGTTGAGTAAAAATACTCTCCTTTGAAGAAGTGAAGAAGAAGGCCGAAAATGGAGACTACTAAAAGAACGTGTTAGCTTTTGTAGATCATTATGAAGGCACTAATAATACTCAGTTTCAAGTAAGCCTAATGAAATTTTGTTGAAATCAATCCAATAAATAAAAAATCTTAAAAGACTTAGTGCTAAGTCTGAAAATTTGAACTGTATGCAGATTTACAAGTATTTGAAATAAAATTGCTTTCTTCCGACATAAATATGGTGCATATGTTATTGCTTATGTGCAAGTAACCGCAACTAACATGCTTCATTGCCGGCAAATGCATAAAACTACAATGATCCCAAGGAATAAATATTTCTCATGTAAAATTACACCAGCGACATATGTCACGAAAATCCAAATGCAATGACGGTTCCTAAGATTACTGCTGAGAAAAGATAAGTGTGTGTATGTAAAAAAAAAACTTGAGTGTGTGTGTGTGTAAGGAAGAACTTGAGTGTTTGCGTGTGCAAGGATACAACTGCAACAATGTAACAGAAGAAATCACTGAAAGTTAATAGCCAGAAGGATTTGAAAGGCAAAAAATCACTGAAATAAAAAGCAAAGTCAGACTGCAAGTGGACGCTGGATAAAGTGGCGGCGCTGAAGCGTGGGAGTATACAAGGCGATTGTGTGTTTGTGTGGAAGAAAAGTGGAGAAATAAGCTGAAAAATATGCCAAGCAAAGCAAAAGCGCAGGCGAGCATAAGTGCAGTGCAGTCACGGCGAAATAAAATGCAAATGTTACTCATACGCAATGGTGTGCCGCAACTACGGATATGGAGAAGAATATTGCAGTGGAAGAAATATGCATGACGGAGAAAATTATTGCTTATAGAGTATGAAGAATCATGCTAAATTTAGTGCTTGGACATTAGAATTCGGAACATTTGTAGCAAGTAGAAATTGAGTATGCCGCGCTTAGTGAAGCTGCAGACGCAGTGTATTGGCTTTTGGCAATACTTTTTCAAGTTGAAATTGGCTCAACGCGCAGCAAGTGTGCTGCCAACTGCGCTGCTATTTAAATGAGTGCATATCATGCAGCGCTTGAGTGCGGTGCGCAGCTGTATCTATGTAAATTGGCTTGTAAAAAAGCGGCAAGCGGTAGACAGTCCGAAATGCCACAGATATTCTTTGGCGATTTTGTTTGCCACAGCAAATAAATGTGCCGCAAGCGCCTGTCTACTGTTGCACAAGCCTTATTTATGGATGCGATCGCATAAATCATACTGCATACAAAACATTTTTTTTCATTGGCGCCAAGTTGCGGCAGCTGGAAACCTTTGCGCAAAGCTGCATGGATCTGCCATATTTCAAGGACTTCATGCACATATCTTGCGTGTTATATTGCCCGCACATATGTGCAAGTGCTTAGATAAACATATTTGTGTCCGCATTAAATTGAAAGATTTGCATTTATTTGCCGCCGGCGCGTTGCCAAGGTTCCGTTGCCCTTTCAAGTCACTTAAAGCGCTGCCACTTCATGACTCCTTGGCAAGGCAAAAGGCTAAACTAATATATTTGCGGCACATGGAGATGAGAGCGCACATATTTCTACGAACATGCATCCTCATACATACACATATATGGATATACTTAGAAGTAAACCATATTTTTGTGCTTTTCATTTTTCACTTTTCGCTGTGCTTGCCGCCGCAGTCGCTTGTCCTTGACAGTGGTAAATGATGAAATTATTGTTGCCTGGCGACGCGTTTGATTTACCTTTGGCGCTTATCTTGGCACTGCCGTCTACAACCTGCTTGACACTTTTTCCCCTTTACTTAGGGCGCGTCTGTGCCTTGTGCATTAGTTTTGCATTTCTTTCCTGAGACTTAGTCCACTTTAATGTCTTATTCTCAAACTTGCGGTAGCTTTGTTTTACGCTTTTTCTCTCGTTTTGGTTTGTTTGGGTTCACTATGCTGATGGAATGTTGCAATGAAAGTGGAATTTCTGGCACTTTGACTGGAATGTCACATCGGTATGGCAGCTTGGCTGACTTATAAAACAAATAGTGCAAATATGGAAAGAAAATGAATGCCATGCAGTTTGCACGTCAAATGTCTAGACGATGACTAGAAATATGGCACTGACATACACACATGCACGCAGACCTTTTCAGAGTGTTTCTTTTATTTTTTGTCAGAAGTCATAAAGTGGAATTAATTTGGTGTGAGAAAGGTTAATGTGTTTGAAAGTGATTTGATTGCGGACAAATATTGGTCGGCAGCAATTGAATTTGGCGAATGTGCGAATTTAAATTTTTTTCGTAATAAATCGGGAAGATTTTGCATTCATATTTGCTGTAGGGTTTCTGAATTATTTTCGGGAATAAATGCGGTTAGTTTAATGTTTAGTATAACTTAAGTACATAAGTTATATTGGGTAGACGAAAAAGTCTTTTCGCATTTCTAATCAAATTTAATTTATTGTTTTTTTTTGATTAAATGAAGCTTGAAATCTTACCTTTCCAACAAGATATGGTATGACATAATGTGATTGATAGCACTGGAGATATACGACTGCAACGACATCTATTGACAAAATACGAAAATACTTTTTCGACCAAATAGATGTTTATGTTTTGATTCATAATTTATTCAGTATACATTCATGTTGAATGTATTCACTTTCACTTACAAATGAAGTGATTCGGCTTGAAAATCGAATTTTTATGTTCCAGGAACCGGAAAACTTTTATTTGATATCGAAGTGAAATATCTTGTTCTGAACCGAAAACCGAATTCACATATGTATTTACATAAATGTAATTTGAAAACGAAAAATTATAACGTGTGGTTTTATCTCTGCGAACATGCAACAAAATGACCAGAAGGATATGTAGACGAAGAAAGGTTGGCGGGAGAATTTTCTGTCAAGAGCTCTTCATTCATTTTAGCTTCAGGTTACTAGATAACTATAAATTTTATAGTAAAATTGGCGGCAGTTAAGGTTGCGGTAGAATTATTGCTTCGAAGAACAGCTTCTTCAGAGAGGTGTGCATTTAATACTGGTTGCGCTGACCGCGCGCTCTATCAGCAATAGCGTCAATTTACATCGTTAGCGGGCTGATTCCTGCACTTGGTCATAACGGAGTCGTTGGAACTTGCAACAAAAGACATCTTTACCCCAACCTAATCAGTCTGGATCGGTTCTCCGCTGGCCTGTTGCGTTTTAGCACCGGCACTTTGGACCTTGTTTGAGCTTAGTAAGCATTGGTTAACACCTGTGCGACAGCGAAATTCTAATACCTTTAAGACACAAAATTTAATTTTATGGGAAATAATGAAGATTTCACTGAAGGATTTTGTAAGGATGTAAAACAGAAAACTTCGAAATATAGAAATCTTTCGGTTTGCAGAATACCCTAATTTATATCAACTGGTTTGTAAAAACGCAACCAATGGCGGGTACTGACTTGGCTCCATTGCCTGCCTGCATGATGCACTACCATATCCGTCTTTGCCTGGCCACTGGACTAGTTTCTCAGGTCGACGTCTAGCTGAGGCAGATATATCCATCCTTTCCTCCTTGTAACTTTTCTTTGCATAAAACTTAATATAGAGAAGATCAGAGACAAAAACCGAGACTTTGATATCAGCTCAAATGTCGGTGGCAAAAGTGGCGCAATAGCGCTCCAGTTCATGAAGACTCGGAACTCGAAAGTGTTAGAAGCTTTAACACGATCGAAGAGGAATCTTTGAGAGGCTTTCCGGGGAATGCCTATTTGCTGGTTTGGTTTGGCACAGAGCAAAACCCAGCAAAGGGGGGTTGAAGGCGAAAGCTATATACAAAGCGGTGGTCAAAGACCATGGCTTGGGCTAAAGGAAAATCGAGGAAGTCCGAGATGCACTTAATCGTAGTGCTCATTGACCGGAGCGATACCCTGGGGCAAATCTCACAGAAGCAGTATAGCTGAAACTGCTAGAAGCGTTCCTTGCAAAATTGATTGGCGACCATGGCATGTCTATGCCAACTGTTGATGGTGCGGGTTGGCGAAATGGAGTCAAAATTCTGAAATGTAAGGACAATCGCTCTCTGCTTTGGGTAAAGGAAGTGGTGTCAAAGTTCTAAGACCTGCGGGAAGCCGTCTTCGAAAAAGTGGACCGGAGCTTCAACCCGACCATTCCGAAAGTGAAGGTGCTTAATAATACAAGACAATAATCTATGAACATACACTTTATTTCATTGCTATAAAGGCATTATATTTCTGTGAATTACTGAAAAAAACTCGTAAACCAGCTTTCTCCGGATGTTCTCAATAGGAATTACTTCTGAATAACAAGCTGAACATTCCAAAAGATCGCTACTTTTACGTCAAATGTTTAAACGTGTTTAAATGTCAAACGTTCGAGGAACTCAAATTTTGACATTTCTTGCGCGCAAAAGTGACAAATTCGGCATCAACAAAATGTATGATGGAAAAAATGTGGCAAGCGAAATCGCTCTTTATTTTTGTTTATAACAAATTATTATCATTGTATTTCACGAGACATCCGAAAATGTGATAAATATATACATATATGGAGGATAAAATCGAATTGTTTTAAGAAGTTTTGCGATTTTACTATTGCCCTCTTCTTTAAAATTTCGGTCATAAGCCACTTTTTTACGAAAAAAAAATTTGTTTCCTTGCGTTTTTGCAATTAAGATTAATTATCCACGAAGTTATCCACTGTTAAATTGATTAAAAATTCAGTTTTAAGACTTCTTAAACTTCACTTCTTCAATGCACCTGCACGCCGCGCAATATATTTGCAAAATATTTGTTTAAGTATCAGCTGAGTATCTGCAAAAAAACATCAGGGTTGCAATATTGCCGCAGTTATTTGCTTGCTCGAACATCCCCATTGTCTACTTTGCCGCAACCGTATTATTCAAATTTTATTCTTCTTAATTTTACCTGATTCCAATGTAAACTGAGACAAGAGACTTTATGGTATAGTTTCAAGAAATATGCTTTCTGAATTTGTTCACGTACAATGTAAGGATCTCGTTTCACCGCACGCCGTTACAGAAATTTGGTTATTTCCTTTTTTCTTTCCATATTGATGTCGTTTTATTTGATAACTGTAGACAAACTTGCCTTTCCTGTCACGTGTTAATATTTTATTTTGACCACAATAAGTTGTGTGGGCGTAATTTTCTTTGTTAGTCAGGTAATCTCACTATTACCGATCTTCTCAAATCCGAGCAATGGGCGTTTGGTCAAATCCTCACCGCTCAAAGCGTCTATAGCTTCTTTCTCTTAATCGTTAAGTACGCTTTTGCGCGGCATTCTCCCCAATAGCAGGAGAAGTTTTTATATAATTGTTAGATTTCATAGACATAACATCATTCGTTTGTGGAATAGGAACACATTTTTTTAGTATTCCTCAGAAATATAATGTCATTATAGAAATGAAAGAAAGTGTAGCTACTGAAATATATACTTAATAAAAGCTAAGTAGATTATTGTAATTTAACGACAGAATACAATTTTATGTTCTTTTCTCTACCTTCTCTTATTTTTCCTGTTGCTAATCGCAACTTTTGGCCTCCTTCATATAGTGCCGATATTAGTTCTCTCATTCATCCACAAATATTTCCCCACCAAAATAAATAATCACGTGTAGAAGTGTAATCGATACAAGAAATTGCATTAAAATGCTATAAAATATCGAATTAAGCATAGGAAAGTGAGCACACAAGCATATCCGGTGTAATAATCTCACACATATGAAACACGAGTTCCAAGGATAAGAGTCAAAGCCAAAGAGCAAAATGCACAAAAAATTTAACAAAGCCATTGGCACTTGAGGGAAAATTGTGAAAGGGGATAGCAAAAAGAAGAAAGACGTTTGAACTCAACAATATTACATATGTCGCATGCGTGCGCCTCGAAGGACAAAGAGTCTCGAAGCTTCAAAGCAAACGACAAACAAAGCTGTGGCAACAAAGCCCTGCCAACTCTGGTTGCTACTATTTTGATTGTTTATGTTGTGTTCTTTTTTGTTATACTTGTTATTGTTGTTGTTGACATTGTGTACATTTTCCAATTATTTTGGTTCAGTGAAGCTGAAAAAGACCAATCACACACACACACACAAAGCGGTACGAAAAACAGTAATATTACATGTATGGCTGGAGGGCAAAAAATAAGCCTAAATGTATGCTACATAATGCTAATATTTATAAAAACGCGCTTTGGCGCAGGCTTATCAACAACCCCAGTAGACGCGGCTAAGCCGAAGAGCTGATAGTGCTCTGTTTTTTCTGGCTGTGAGATATTTGTCGAGAAATAACAAAAACAATAACAGCGGCATATGGGATAGTGTGGCAGTCATGTGATTTATGATTGTAGGCAAAACGAAATTATGCAGCATAGTTTGCGGCGTGCGTGAAAATATGTAAAATCGGGTGCGACAGAAAACAAAAGCCAAGCGCAAAGTTGAAAATTGTCGAAGACCTAAAGATGAATTATGACGAGACGCTGTCACAGCCGGGAGCGGGATTGGATTAGGAGAAATAAGAACGTGATCTGCGACAGATAAACAAAAGTCACTAATGTTACGTAGCGTACTTGCCAGGTGAAGGTGAAAAATTGCAGACGACAAAGAGACGTTAAGGCATTTAGTGATTATATAACAGTAAAGCAGCGACAGCATTCAAACATTATAAAGCCTCTGGGCGCTTACAACCCCTAAAACGTTTTCCAATGTTTGCAAGGCGTATACGTACCTAAATGTTAACATACTTTTCGGCGCATTAAGTGCTGAATGCGATTTTCAAGCGCCCAGCGAGTGCAAAGGCTCCCCAATTTTTTCGCTTGCGAAACATATTTTATTAAAAACTCTAGTTCTTCGCCTAAAAGCCCCCCATGCACCGCCTGGGGATATGCTAGCAAAAAACTTCAAAGCGCTAGACAACTCCAACAACGCGGCGGCTTTTGCGTCACCCTCTGTGCGTCTGTGCGCCTTTTTCACGGCTAAACGCACTTTTTGCCGCAATTCAATTGTCATTGTGGCGCAAATAAATGCACACGTTTATTTCATAGCATACATTTTGGCGCCCCATAATATTCTTGGATTCTTGGGGGTAAATATTGTCGTCACATTTATTTATTTACGCACTTAAAAGCGCCTAAGTATAAGTAACCCTCGTATTGAATTAAATTTCATTCTTTTTCACATTGTGCTTGGCAGCTTTGCAGAGTTGCAGTGAAAAGTTATGATTTTTTTTATGAAGGAGATTATTATTCTTTTTTAGAATTGTTGCATGTAATCTGTAGTCGCTGTGCGCTATGTCAGTGTTCAGTGCTTAAAAAATAATATGGAAATGTTACTGTGTAAATAATTGATGAGTGAGCGCTTTATTTGAGTTGTTTCATTTCTTGCTTTGAATTTCTTATTTCATCATCTAAGTAAAGTAAATAGGAAGCTTAAAAGCGAATGCGAAAAAAAAATCAAAAACATCTTATGACCACTGTTCTATGTCCTTTATTTGGAATCGATTTGTTTGTGCATTTTAAATGAGTATAACAGCAGCTTTTTTGCTGCAAAATCAATACTATGATATTTCTATTTTAAGGATATAAGACGGAGCAACAGTCTTTTTAAAAGTTTTTAAGATTTTTTAAATTCTATGTATTTGACATCAAACAGTTTATAGTACCAGGTTTTGACTAAAATTTCACTCCTTACACTATGTGAGTTTCAGCTAAGGCATATACATAGGTACATATATTTACATTCGCATTATGTATTTTAAAATTGGTTTCAACAGGCTTAGAACGGAGTCTTGTGAGGCAGTCATAGCAATGGTTCAGGGCATATTTGTATATTGGGTAGTCGAAAATATCTTTTCATATTTCTCCTCAAACTTCAACTTATTTTTTTATATTTATACTATTAAATAAATAAAGAAATATGTACCACTGTTTGCCATTTTTCCGCTAGAGACATTATTCCATCAGTGTAAAACTTTCATCAGTGTAAACAGAAATTTCGAAATTTCCAGAACGGAAGCGAGCGAACCATTGTTGTGCTACACGAACTGATACAGCATCGTCTCCGTAAACTTCACAAATTTCATTGGTGGCTTGCGTGGCATTCTTCCCTTTTTTATACAAAAATTTCAAAATATAGCGAATTTCTTCATTATTTTCACTCATTTTTGAACAGCTGTAACTTTTTTTCAACTTCCCCGAATTTAATTTTTTTTTTGGTTAAATGAAGCTTAGAAACTCTGCTATATGATAGGGCACAATGTGATTGGTAGCAATGGAGATATTCGACTGCAACGACATCTATTTACAAAATACGAAAAGACTTTTTCGACTACCTAATATTAAAGTCCAGCAGATGTTTGTTTGTCTGAAATATTCGATATAAAATAATGCAATAACGTTTTTACAAGCCTAAAAAAAGCCGAGCATATGCTTAGGTCGGCACACCTCAGTTGTGTATCGAACAAAGAAATTGTATAAAATTTTGTTTTCCCAGCCAGACTTCGTGCGTGGATTCATTGCGAATGCCGGAACAGGCTTATGGTGATTCAGTTTTATCAAAAACACGAGCATACGTTGGGTACAAAGCCTTTAAAGATGGTCGAAAGGTCGTTCTAGACGACCTTAGACCTCTTCAACTGATGAAAAAAATATTTTAAAAATGAAGGATATGGTGCTTAAAAATCAGTAAGTGTTATTGACACGGTATGAACGCTCGATATCTTCCGCGAGTTCGTTCGATGGATTTTGGTAGATTTGGTGGATAGTTCTTGCTCGATAAAGTTGAATTTTTTTCAAAAAGAGTACGATTGTGAAAGCAATGAATACCATTAATCAACCACCGTGTTAATCAGATTTGGCACCGGGTAATATTTTCATGTTCCCCAAACTGAAACTTCCGTTTTGAGGAACTCGTTTTCAATCGATCGAAGATATAAAATGAAATTCACTGAAGAAGCTGAAGATCATCCCAAAAAGTGCTTATGAAAAGTGTTTCGAGGACTGGAAAAATCGTTGGCATAATTGTATTACATCTGCTGAGGATTAATTTGAAGACACCAAATTAATAATGAGGAATAAATTAAATAAATCGACTTTCACAAGCTTTACTTGAGGTTCCCTAACAAAATCATTCGCCTTAGGCAGGAAAAGGTAGTAATACATTGGTTCCAGAACTGGACTATATGGTGGATGCATCATCAATCAAGCTCAAGAAGCTTTAGGTGGGTCACTTTCCATGTATCTGGCCTAACATGGCCTTGACGAAACACAATTCCTCTACTATAGATCAAAGCTGGCCGCTTTGGGGCAATAGCTTCCTGCAGACGGTACAATTGTTGACAGCACAAACTCAGATGAAGAGTTTGACCGTATGAGGGCAGCTCATAATATTAGCCTCCGCTAGTATAACCAAACAAATAACTAATTCATACTTAACGCCAATCTTGACATCACTGCTTATGTTGACTCAGTGTGATTCGGCTGCGCCCTTTTCAATTGATGTTGTCGGAAGTGATCCAATTTAATTACCAGTAATCATTCGCTTTAGATATAATTCAAATTTGTTGCGATTCTGTAGCGATGGAAAATGGGTTCATGAGGACTTTTTGCCTTAGCTCGTGTGGCAATTTTTTTTCTGACGTCATATATCTTAACCCGACCGCATTTATTCAACGCTGGATACAAATTACTAAGGCCATTTATTGAGGCCTGACTAGAAAAGCTGTGAAGTAGGTATTGAAGTATACTCAAGAGTAGTTAATGTTGTAAGCTCCAGTTTCAAGCTTCCTGACCACTGCAGCGTCTTTCAAGTAGAGATCGTTGCCATTAAGGTAGCAGTAGATTTATTGCTTCGGTACGCAGTCCCTTTCAGAGGAGTGACTTCACTTCGCTAGTAGGACAGCGACATTAGCGTTAAGTTTGCGGACAGTGCGCTTAATACTAGTAAAATGGTGGCTAGGCTCCTTATCTCTATCATCGAGTTATTTTATGATTAGACTGGTTTGAATGCCTGATCACAGCCGTGTTGCAGGAAACTGTAAGCATGAAAATCTTGTTAGAACAGGTGCTTCAGCCTCAATAACTGCGGAATGAAAGTGGATAGGAGCTCCGTTGCCTTCTTGTGGTTCACTGTTAATGGATTGTTGGGTCTCAGGCCAGCTCAAGAAATGTTGCTGGTAGTTTGCAACTGTGTAGTTGCAAAGTCTTTCCGACACAGGGTAAATCGTAACATAAGAGGTTTAGGAAACTCTTCGACCTCAGCAAGATTCACCTTTCAATGCTTGTAGGAGTTCTAACTGGATAGTGTGCAATAAGAATATCTGCAGTAGGATTGAGTATCTTGCGGTATGCCAGTTGCATTAGCTGTTTCGAAGAAGATGCGATATAATCATCTCAGCACTTCCTCCGCGAAGGCCCCGCTTTTGTCAGATAAAGCCATAAACACCACAGATCTCACATTTTCACACATGCAGTTGAAATAGCGGAAATATAAATAAAACACCGAAGTAGTTTTATGATTGGTTCAGGGCGTTTCTGCAGATAGCTGATAACCAACTATAGAAATTTCCCGTATGGCTTCTCAAAGTACTATATGTACATAACACTGCAAGTGCGATCTCCTGCTTTGCGGGGAGATCAACTATGAAACCTTACCTAATCTATGTTGCAAACCTCAGTGATCTCAAAGTCTTTGGGCAGTTGTTACAGAAATTGGTTTTAAAAGGATCTCTAAGATATTCAAGGTCATGGATTGAGAAGTTCTGGAGAGAAATTGACATTAACTTGCTAAAGTACTTTCGAAAATATTACTTGTAGAAGTATTATCAGGCAATGAACGTTGAAGTGTCACAATTATAGTTCCAATATTCAATATCCAAAAGTATTGGAAGGATCAAGTAAAGTGAAAGCTGGATTGGTTCCGAAATCATTTAACTTTTTCGAAAAACAGCATTACGTCAACGTCTGTGAAACAATAATTTCCGATTGCCAATATGTCAGGAAACGTATTATTACTGGCGATGAGTCTTGGATCTATGCTTACGACCGGGAAACAGACGATCAATCGGCCGAATATCGTGGCAAAGATGAGCCGAAGCTGGAAAACCCGTCAAAGCTGGCGGAAAATAAAGGCTATGTTGTTTTCTTCGGTTATGGAAATTTTGGTGCACTCCGAATTACTTTCGACCGGCCAAACTGTAAACAAGGACTACTAATACTTAGTACTTACGTGAATCTATATGGAAAAAGAAGGCGGAATTATGGGCCGAAAACTCTTGGTTTATGGACCACGGTCGCATACTGCTTTGATTATTCGTGAGTTTTTCGGACGGTGTTTACTGTTAAAGTGAAAATATTTGAGATCAACTAATAATTAGCGAAGAATCGATTGTGCTCATAGCTAAAAGAGTTAAAAGATGATTATCTAAAAGGTCTACTATAAAATGGGACAAAAACGTTGAAGATTAAATTTAGTGAAATCGCCAAAAAGAGCAAAAACTCCACACAAATAACTGACATTCCATTAAAAGTTTGACCGCCAACAAATTACAAAAACATGAAAACAAACAAAACACACGACCAAGTGAGAAGAGGGTGTGAGAAAGTTAGTACGCGAGCCTTAGTGCCAGAGATTTTGTGCACTTCATGAGCAACTATTAACGGCTGACGAGCGAAAACACTGGTTCACTGGCGCAAATTGCTGCTCAAATGTGTGTGAGTGTGAAAATGTGCATATGTATTTGTGTGTGTGTGGTCAGCAAAGAGTGCAACTGGAGGCTATGGATAGTGAAATGAAGCAAAAAATGATTTGGCAGCCAATACAGCAGCAATGTCAACAGCGCTGGTGGTGTGAGCCTAGCACAGACGAAGTCACTCATACGCCACGGCGAACCCAAAACCAACTGGAAACTCATTGCATACATACATACATATGCGCATATTTGGGACACTAAGCGTTCGTTGTGCACTGTTTATGTTCATTTACGAGTGCGCTGGTATGTCTGTGTGTGTGTGTGCGAGATTGTGCCGCCGATAGTGCATAACTACCTGTCGTTCGGGGCGGCCAACTGGCGGGTCATTTTGCATATTTTCACAATTTTATGTGTCATTCGTTTTGATAATTACCACCGAACGGCATATACACCGGCAATGGGCGCGAGCGCGGCAGTGGAATGACGCAGCAACAGCTGTTTTCCTTGCGGCCAAAAAACAACAATAACAGGCGGAATAACAATGTGAAATAAATTTTATGCAAAGCAACAACAAAAGCGTTGTTTAATATTTTTTTCCGAAATGCCGCTGGTGAGCCAGTTTATCGGCGGAACAGGTGCCTGTGTGTGTGTGTGTGTGAGTGAGTGTATGCTTTTTGCGCCAACAAATTCACACATTCGCAGTCGCGCCGCCACACTAATGGCCTAGCCGAGCAACTGGCGGGTAATGGTGAGTTAAATGGCAACGGTTGATAGTCGTTGGCTAGCGTGGTTGACGATGTTCGGTCGCTCGCTGGGTTTCACCTCGCTGGCATTGATGACGTTGGAGTTGTTGGCGTCGCACCGCAAACGGTTATGTTATGACCCGGCTGCATGTAAAATAGGTGACAGCAAAACATTGGCACACCAAATTGCCAACGACTCGATTCGACGCGACTCGATTGCTGCTTATTGCTACTAGTGTTGTTATTGTTGTTGTTGCAGTTTCGTTTTATATATATTTTTTGCTCGTGCGCCGTTGTTGCCTGTTGTCAATATTGTTGCCATTAGTGTAGGCGCTATTGTTGGTATTGTTGTGTGCTGATAATTGTTGCTGTTGCTGTTGTTGTTTATGCTGCCGGCTGGCTGAGCACGTTGCCAAACAAGCGGAAAAGTGCTTGTCGCCCATTTGTATGCAATACATCCGCTCGAAAATGTTTGAGGTTAAGTGCAGGAAAATATGCAACGACTTTGTTGTGCTTGTTGTTGTTGCTTTTGCTCAGCGCAATAAAGCCATAGCACTTAGTATGTATGTGAGTGTGTTTGTGTGTGCATAGTATGCAAAACAGGTGGCATAGGCAGGCGCATATTTGCCAAATGGTGATACACACACACATATATATATATAGATACACACATATATACGGATTCACACATCCATTCATACACCCATACATCCATATTAGAATATATTTGGCTGCCATTGCGGAAACCGAAAATGTTTATTTTACCGGCACTCACACACTGACAGTCTAACTAACTATTTACTACCAATGTCAGTGTGTGTCAGTGTGTGTGCTTTTGTTATGGCCTCCAACACTTTCGTGGCTGTCAACATGAGCCCCGCGTCAACTTTATATTCGTTGGCAGCTATCGCATTTGGCTCTTTGGCTTTTTGCCTGTTCGACCAGCTGTTTCTTGTTTTCGGTCATTTCGGTTGCTTTGCTTCCACCAATTGACATTTACGTCCGATTTGTGTTGTTCTTGTCGTTGTCGTTGTTGTTGTTGGCGGCGGCAGTGCTAGCGTTGGTCTGCGCTAATTTACGGCTAACCGAGGCCAAAGTATGCGGCGTACATTAATTGGTGGGCGTTTTTTATGTTGCTTAATATTGTTGTATTTTATTATTGTATTGTAGTATATGTATATATATATGTGCGCTTGTGTGAGGGTCTGAGTTGTGTGGGCGGCATTTAGTTGAATTTAAAATGCAATTACGTCTAATTTGGTTGTTCAGGGGCACACACTTAATTTTAATGGGCAATTAAATAAATGCACTAGAAAATTTGGATGAAGCCGTGCAACTTCAACCAAATATTAGTTTCATACAAACTTAACGACCTATTAGTGTGCAAAAGTGGTGCGAAGCCAATAATATACACACCTTATATTAAGAAATTACATGGTTTTTGGTTCTACAACGCATTTTAATATAATTGACGGAAACTGAAATCGTTTGAGTTTTTTCTTTTATCTTAAAGCAAAAATTTTAATTGGAAGATCACTAAAAATTAATTAATTCAGACAAACATAGATGACGGTAAGATAAATATTGGGAAAGGAAGCATTCGTGAAGCGATTTTGTAAGATTTCTAGAATTCTTCTATTCCTGAAATGTCACGAAATGGCTTTATAGGATCCGGGATAAAAATTGGGCAATGGGCGTCGCACCTTCCACATTTAGGTGAAATTATATATCTCGCGACTTGACCTACCTATTCCAACCAAATTTGGTACGCGACAGTCCTATGTTATATTGTGATAATGGACGAAATCGAACTTCAGCTACGCCTATTTCCCATATAACACCATTTCAAATTTCATTTGAAACTCACTTTCCAGCACACAAGAGAGTGAGTTTGAAATGTGCCACCTTATGACTAAAAATTGCGTAGATGGAACCAAAACTGTTCCAGCCTTTAGGCACTCAATGTAGAGTTGACTTTTCACCTAAAATACTGATTAATGCGTGAGATATATTATAGAAATTCAGAGAGAATCCTTTTCTGATAGTATTATGTACTACGTCGAAAATGGGATGGATCGGTTCAATACTTTCCTTAGCCTGAGAGAGCGTGCTTTTCTTATAATTTTTGCTTAAAATTAATAAATTCTGGTGAAAAGTCGCTCTAAATACCATATAGCTAACAAGCCTAAAGTTCCTGAAGATATTTCCCCGGCTTTAGTCCTAGCAATAGTATGAAATGGGGAACTTAGTTCTTGTTCGTTATTTTTTGTCTTTTACAAAATTTTTCTTTCTATCACAACCTCTTATGACTCAAACACAGCGTAGTTTTTTCATTTAAAATTTTTTTCCATCCGCATATTGACCTAATATCGAAAAAATCTTAATTTTCAATGAAAAAGTCACAAGTCAAATTTTCGGAGTTTTTTCATGTGAAAGGATCTTTATGATTGCTGAAGTCTCTTTTTGTGATGATATTAGTCTGTGACATAAATTAGTAGCGCCATGCATATCCTACTTAGTCAGCTAGAGATATGTGTCCGTTGTGATTTCCGAGCTTTTAAGTGTGGGTCAAAAAGGACTGACAAATATCGACAAAGTGCTTTGAACTTCATACAAAATTATTGCGGCGACTAATATCAGTTCCAGCCAATTCTCTTAGTTCGTATAAGTTATGAAAACCGAGACGCTTGACAGTGAAGGAGAAAGTTTCTAGACCTCTCTCTCCTCTGTTAATAACTCATCTTTCTCCATGTGACTTTGACAAGTTGCGTTCTCCAAAATGTTAGTTAGTCCAGTTAGAACTCCTATCATTGTGGCGATGTAGGCCTTGCAAAACCTATCTTTGAATCTTTTACGTCCCAATCTGAGCTTTGGCAATATCATAAGTGCTAGTTAGTAACCAACGCTTTCTGAACTCGCATGAGGTTTATAGATCAATTGGCAGAACGGAACATGACGGCTTGTTCCTATCCTGTTAGAGTTTTAGCAAAGATGCTTTTTTCTTTCAGAGCTTTTCGGTTTTACAGTTTGCAGCACCCATAAGAGACTAGTATGAAAGTGGCTTAATGCTACTGCTAATGAAATCAGGTACTTCTTGCCCAGCTCAAGGTGTCAATGAAAGAAACTGCATTTTAGAGAAGACCATCTGCTACTACCTTGACTGCCATTACCGCTTGAAAAACACTGCTATGGTCTGGAAGCCTGAAGCAAGGGTTAGTTGAGAGCTCGTAATAGAAGAATACCCTTCAAACTTCGATCCATTCGGCTCCGCGAACTGGAGATCCCTTATTTCTGATGAAAGGTGATTACCTCTCTGGGACTCAAAAGGTACCCGGTTTCCCGGATACGGATAGCATCCATCGCGGCAATGCACATATCGACTATGTGTATGGGACCGACGTGTAAAATGGAAGAAAGTGCTATCGTTGGTGTTGTACAGGTGCTAATGAAAGCCAACCGTCGATCCCGATCTAATAGTTTAGTAATCTTTGGTAGATGTTAGAAAAAATGAAAAAACTTATGAACGGTTAAATATTGTATATAAAAGAGATTGGAATTGGAAGAAGTTGATCTTGACAACATCTGGTTCCAACAAGACGGGGCTGCGAGACATACAGCATGTGCAGCAACTGAGTTATTGCAAGAAAAGTTTGGAGATTCGATTATTTCAAGAAATTGTGATATTGAACGACCTCCATGAAGACTACTTCTTGTGGGGTTATTTGAATTGTCTGGCCTTTAGCAATAAACTAGACTCTCTTCAAGTTTGACTTACGCCTTGATCTGGTGGAAAAAGTAATCGAAAATTGGTTTCATCGAGATCGTTCAGAACTTAGTAGTCCGATTATACTTCACATTATATAAAAAAAAATTGAATTTCCTTAACAATTAATGTTTTTTAAAGACATCATATCTCTCTTATTGCAAAACCTTATAGTTGTTCAACTGCAATTTCAGTCTTTCTTATTCAAAATTTGTATTATGAGTCATTATATACGCAGAAAATTTTCAAAAAGTAAAAACTAATGGCCAGACGTCCGAAAAAAAGTTACTCCTATAACGTCGTTGGTGGGATATCTTTCTTCAAAAATTATTCACATTTATTTATGGAAAGGATAATTCATAAAAAAATATTTTCTTTTTATGGAAAATCAGCTTTTGCTCAGAAGTATGTACAAAAAAGCAAGGAACTTTCCAAAACATTCAAAAATTCCCTTTTCATTTCAAAACACAGTCTAATCAAAGTTTGCTGTCTAGTCCAAATCACATATTTACATATGCACAACCGGTTATATTTCGATGCGCTGCTGCCAGCAAATAAAGAAATTAATCATATTTGTTACCAGCCATCAAGCGTCATCAAAGGCATCAACGCTGCGGCGGCGGTGGTTGTGGGTGCGTCTGAATTACTACCCTCAGCCGGTTTTCCCCCACATACACACATATACACCCAAACACACCTAAAGCTATTTATATGCAGGAAGTGGTGTGTTTGTTGTAACTTGTTAGCCGGTGATGTATGAGTATTTCCAAAACAATTTTTCAAAATTACCCGCCCAATCTGTCAGTATGACAAATAACTGTCAAGAAAAGTGTGTATGATACTGCCAGACGGCGGCACACATATACGCATACAAGTGGAGAGAATTAACATTGTTGAAACTTTGCTCGCCTGCCTACATGTGTGTGGCAGTTTAAGTGCTTTTGTATGTATATGTGTGTGTGTTTGTGTGTTTAAAGTCAGTGTAGACATATGGAAGCAGTAATGCGAGCTTTAAGAATTTATTTGGAAGAGTTTTTGCATTTCTATTTTTGGCTCTTTCGCTTTTGTTTCTTAGCTTTGTTAGCCAATTAGCTGTCTTACTGTTACGATAACGGCATTTATACTGCATTTTTTTGGAAAAAGTGAAACATATCTCTGGCTAAAAATACATTTCTACACCCGCCTGCCTTGCATGCCAAGTCATCATAAAATATTTTCGAAATAATCTGCAGTCCCACCTGCGTGTCAGTTGGCACGCCCACCCACGACTGCCCATGAAATCAAGCAAATACACATTATTAGCTTTATTGCGCCGCCTTTCCCATGCAAATGCGACAAAAAACTAATACTCTTACAACCGAAGCCCACATACACACACTCGCAGCTTACATGACACACACAGTGCATGGCGTAAATTAATGGATATGTTGCTGAAATACATATTTCATTTGTGCGACTGAGTGCTGAGCGACTGGAGTGTGGAAGGAAGCAGTGTAAAGTATAGGAGAAACAGAATTTAAAGCCAAAGAAACAACAACAACCCTACTGGATTTAATTAAAATGCACCTGTGCTAGCATCGAGCATTTTTTCGGCTTCTATTTACGCCTATTTGCTTGGCATTCGTCCTAATTCTTATTTTTCTTCTTTTTTCTCTCCTTCTACAATTTTGTAACTTCTAAAGCCTCATATGTTGACGATGTAATAGGTGGAACAGAGAAAATAACACATATAAAAGGAGCAATAAAAAATAGGATTCTTTGCGCGAATTTGATTTCAATGGCTTAGTTAATATGGCAGCTATATGCTTAAGTGACTCGATCCAAATAATTTCTTCGCAGATTATAGTGATGTCTTGGATAATAATCTCTGTCAAATTTCGTAAAGATATCTCTTCAAATGAAGAAGCTTTCCATTCAGGCACTTTACTCCGATCGTTCAGTTTGTATGACAGGTATAAGCTATAGCAGTGCGATATTGACCACCTCTTTAGTGAGAAAATGATGGGTGAAAAATTTCAGACCGATAACTCAAAAACTGAGGGAATAATGCGCATATATATTACTAAGACGACTCATTTCATCACGATGAGCAATTGTCTATGAATTTTATAAAGTGTCTAACGCAAACTCTTCGGCTTTGATATAAAACCAATATTTAAACACACTCATTACTAACTTACACTTATATTAGCATACTTCTAGGCGTTTAGCATACCTTAGAGCGCTTAACATTTTTCCATTAGCCATTTGATTTAACTTTGCATACATTTCCTTTTATTTTAATTTTTTTTTATTATTATTGTTGTTGTCATGTTATTGGCGGAGTTGCTTGTGTCACTTGTGGAGTTCACAGGTTCATAGGCCTTTGTAAGTGTAGCAAAAGTTTTTAATGCATCTCATCCTCATTTCCACCGCAACACACACAGACTCACTACGTCATACCGTCAAAGCCATGGTTGCAAGCGGCTCAGTGTGCGAGTTATGTCAAATTAAGCAGCACGCACCAGTTGTCAAATGAAATGACGTGTTTCCAGGTGCGTGTTGTGTGCGTGTGCGTGTGGTTTCCTTCCAAATAAAATGTGTTGCTTTTTTGTGAGTCTTTTATGAATTTCAGATATTTTTACTCAAGGGCGATCAATGTGCCGATATAAAGTAAAATTTTGTGAGATTTATTTTAAATTTACTAGAAAAAGTTCTTCTTCTAATTCGAATAATAATTCCAATTCGTACAAATCAATTGAAAATTGTAGTAAAAGGCTGATTACTATTTTATAAATTCTTAATCTGTATAATCAAAGAAAAGGTTAACGTTTATAAGAAAAATCAACAAGTTTTCAGATTTTTTGACTTTGCACAAATTTGACCTAAACTTATCCAATTTTTCATATATATGTGCATGTATATATAAATTTTCATAGCCTCGGTTGGAATGGCTTCAGTGGCTTCAGAGAGTTTTGCTCTTTTCGATTAAATGACGTCGGTTTTCAGATTTTTAGTTATGTCTTTTGTTGCCGAATCTAGCACGGACACGCTTCATAGCCAAGACAATAACCAAAATGTGTTCAGTCAATCCATAAAAGATGTAGAGGCCCTCTGCTCTCTCTCTCCATCTCTCTCTCTCTCTCTTAGACTCCCGAAAATACTTCCGCAACATTTTATATCTCTCCGTAGTAATGGTTTTACTCGAAATACAAAATTTCAGGCAAATTCGCTGTTTAATAAGTTTTCGAAGATAAAAAACGCCAGATAAACTGATAAAATAGCAAGCACAAATGAAGTGGTGTTGAAACTTCATACAAACGTTAAAAAGTATATCGATTCGGCTTGCGTGCGCAGTTTAAATGGAACAGTTCGGGTCAAATTTGATCAAATTCTAAAATATACTCCAAATAATGTCATGAATGTTGCTTAGAAGACATTTCTTGATCGGATGGAAATCTCGTTCCGTTTCAGTTACGTAGACACGACTTTCGCCTCATCGTCTAGCTTATGAAGTGATGGGGTTTTTTTTAGAAGTGCGCTGGACATATGCAAAAAGTCAGTTGATAGATGGAGAGATCTCGCCACAAATGAAACATCTCTAGATTTATCTTAGACTTATTAATTTTGCTAGAAGAAATTTATTTGGAAAGTTAAAAAAAATATAAAAAATTATTATACAATAAATAAAAGAATATATAAATTAAAAAAATTAAATTAAACCTGGAACAAAAATAAAAATACAAAAATGCTAAAAATTATTATTAAAAAGAAAATTACAAAAAAATAAAAATAAATCAAAATAAATATAAAATAAATATAAAATAAATATAAAATAAATTAAAGATAAAAAAAATGAACCAAAAATATATTAAAAAAAAAGAAAAAAACTGGAAATAAAAAACTAAAAATTAGGAAAAAATTTAATTTAAAAAAAAAAATAAAATTTAAAAAAATTGAGAAAAAAATGTAATTATTATTAAAAAAAATGCGGACATGGCTAAATCGACTCGGCTCAACATACTGATCATTTATATACATACATAAATATACTCTATAGAGTCTCCGACGCTTCCTTCTGGGTGTTACAAACTTCGTGGCAAACTTAATATACCCTGTTCAGAGTATAATAGAAATAAATAAAAAATTGGAGATAAAAAACTAAAAATTAGAAAAAAAATTAAAATATTAGTCTAGCTTACAGCTTCCTCCGCCCGTTCTTCATAAAACAGCTGTGGTTGGGAGTAAATTATTACTTTTGTAGTTCTCTTAGTCTTAGTAGCAAAAATATATCTATCGAAAAATAAACACAAATAGTCTCAGCTTTAAACCACATTCGCATTTTAATAATCAAATTTCAAATATTACGCCAAAAATGCATGAATTTTGTGTGTGTATTATTTACCATGAACCGCCCCAGCAACTTGCCAATCTCTTCCGCACTCAGTGCAGCAATCAAAGTTACCTTTTCAACCGATTTTCTTTTCGCCGGTTGCCCAGCTTAAGTTGACGCAAGCCAAAAACGTAGGAATAGTAAAAAAACCAGCTGCCATAATGGGCGTGCGGTTCGCAGCTAAGGGTACAGACTGAGCTTGTGCCAACGTTCGTGGCAGCACTTGGTTTTTGTTTTTTTTGTTTGCTCCTTATGTTTCCTTAATATTTTTACTTCTCCGACTTTCATGCGGCAATTGACGCTTAACTAACTCCTTTTATGTTGCGCTTTTTCACCTTGCAAGTAAAAATATATGTTGTATGTGTATGTATAAACATATTCCCATTTTTAATGCTCCTTGCCACATGTGGCACATGACTGTGGCAGCAGCGTATTGCCACGAAATTTGCTACGCTTTTTCCAAAATAGAGTCGGGGGGAAAACATAGGGCATAATTGTTAAACCAGTAGTGAAATTGACTGGTTCCAAATTGTTGAGGAACTAGTGATTCTTCTACCAGTACTGCTTTAACTTTTCTTAGAAGGAAGTGTTAGCTTCGGTGGAGTGTGCAAGAGGTAAATTTAGTGATTTTGTAACCGCTTTTTGTCTATATAAAGTAGAACTAGTGAGCCGAGCAATTGTTTTGGTAATTTTTATTGGATATATTTTATGAAAAAAGAATTATTTCTGCGACTGAAAGTATGGATTAAAAAAAATAAGTTTTATAAGGACGAGTCGAGCAAGAAAGCGTTTCATACTCAAAATATCCACCAAAATCATTCGAATAAACTCGAGAGAGATGTTGAGCACTCTTGTCATCTCCGTAACACTTGCCTGACCTAATTTTCAAGCACCATATTCTTTACTTTTTTAATATTTTCATCTGTTGAAGAGTTCGTCCAGGACGAGGTATGTCTTCAACGATTTCTCGACTGTCTTTGAAGGCTTTGTACCGCGGGTATTTTTTTGTTTTTGAATCACCGATGATGATTGGCGAAATATACAGGATACACTATATACACTATCTGTTTGTGCAATTTTTATATTAAATGTCCTCGCTTGCAAAGGAAGTAGTTCTGAAATCTGTACTGTCAAAGAGGTCTTCCAATTTTGTATGCTTTTATACTGGGTTATCGCAAATGAATTTTTTCTGCCGTTATAATGCCTCACCATAATATATTTATGGCATATACATATGTATAGTACATACGAATATTTTATTTAAACTGTTTTTGTCGCTGCGTTGAAAGCTTAAAAGCATAGGTAGATACTTACTGCCAATTTTTTAGCTTTCCAGCGTTTTGCACGGCATTTCACTTTCTGACTGCGCTTTTGATACCCTGAACAGAGTATATTAAGTTTGCATGAAGTTTAAGCATCCACAAGAAATTGTCGAAGACCCTATAAAGTATGTATATATAGAAAAACTCAACGTGAAGAGCGAGGTCGATATAGCCATGTCCTTATGTTCCACGGTCCGTCTGTATATACGCGTACTAGTCACTCAGATTTTGAGATATCGGCCTGAAATTTTGCACACGTTTTTTGCTCTCTTAGAAGTCGGATCACTACAGCATATAGATACCATACAAACTGAACGATCTAGTCCTTATATGGGAATCTTTTTTACTTGACGGGTTATCTTCACACAATTTGACATGAGTTATACAAGGCATAATTTCCGAAAAAATTGTTATGATCGGACAACTATAGCATATATGTAGCTGTCATACAAACCAACTGAACAAATACAAATTCTTGCATAAAAACTTTTTATTTGTGAAGGGTATTCTTCGTTGCAAGGTTTTTTCTTGTTTCACACATACATTCATACAAACAAACATATATATATATACAAGTATATATACATACACATGTATATAAAAAAAGTTTAATATTTGTGTGCGTTTCCGTTTGTGCGTCGCTTGCCTTGTTTTCGGGAGGCACGCAGCGCAGTTGCTAAAGCGCAACGTTATGAATTTTTAATATGCTTTTATGACAACTTGTTTTTGTTGTTGCTGTAAGCTTGAATACGGTACGTGCAAATTTTTTACCTTGAAACAGACCGAAAGCGGTAATTGTGCGGGATTGGCGAATTAAGGCAACTATTCGAGTAACTGCGGGAGTTCGCTGCTGCTTGTTACTGTTGTTGCTGAGGGTTTATTAAAATTCAAAATGCGCGTTCACCGATAATGGCACGAAACCAAAGGAGATATACGCACATATACAAATATATGTATGAAAACGTAACCATCTTCTAGATGGGCTTAAAAGGCACGCTCTAGTGATTGCTCTCTGCGGTGAACTTTTTTTGGTGCAAAAATATACACGCTCCGCTTTAGATGAACTCGACTGCTTGCCTTCAATTATTTCATACCGCCTACTGTTATTTTAACGGCTTTTGATGTAAGCCACAGAGTGTATGATTATATGCGGTAACAGCTCCAAAAGTTGCCATCCTTCATTTTTCATGCATTTTGTCAGCACTAATTTCGTCTCATTCGCGGCGCCTCGAATTTTATTTGTCATATTTTCCAACACGGTTTTCATTACAGCGCTCATTGATACCCTTAAACATTTTGACGGCTTGACGTGTCACACGTGAGCACAACATTTATTGCTTGCTCTTTTATTTTTCGCAATCAAACAATTTTTTTCCCAACACACACACACGCACTCACGTGCTCTTAGCAAACACGCATACAATTGATTTGATTATAAAATATTTGGCAAAATTTGCACGAAACTGTCAACTTTCAATTTGGCTCGATTGCGCGCCGAGTGCTCACGTATTTGCATTCTCCCGCGCACACGGCTGCATAACGGTACTTTAACTAATACTACAAGAGCAACGGGAGTTTTTGCTGCACGTTCGCTATTTACAGCACGCAACAACGTCTTTTATTGTGTTTGCATTTGCATCTGCTTTTGTGCCTGCGCGCGTTTATCGCGTTACGTCGCGTTGCCAACTACTGCTGTGCGGCGTTGTGTGACCACAATTTCCTATTTTACTCGTCAAATGTCAGCTCATCAAGTTTTACTGTCAACACATGCAGCCGTGTATAAACCTTATTGTTATTGTTGTTGTAGAAGTGACTTTGTGATTTTTATTCCGTATTTATGTGTTGTAACTTCAGGGACTGAGGAAGAGCGGAACTATTGCATTATCTCTTCCAAAAATCCGCTTCGAAATCGTTGGGCATCAGAGAGTGATATATCCTAGAAAAGTCAGAGATTATTCTGAGATACACTATTGCCATCGTTTTGAAGTGAAAACTTTACAATAAGTATGCTACTCCCTCAGATCTTTTTCCTGCGAAGTAACGTCTAACGGCGTTCTCTCAGGCCCAAATACAAGCTAAAGTAGCCGGAGTTAAGAGTTTAGTACGTAGGCATACTGCTTCGCCAGTCCATTAAAGTTAAATAATAGGCGTGATCCCGAAAGAGGTACATATCTTTAGCGGGTAATGTGAATCGTGAATGCTGCCTTTCTACAGCGGCAGCATTTTTGAAATATTCCCCCTCCGAAACCTTCAGATCTTCGGTGGAATATTGAGTCTTTCAAGAGATCACAGCGCCCTAAGTATGGTACTATCATATATACTATGTAGAACATGGGTCGCAGCGCAATCCTAAATACCTCTGTAGTACTATCGTATATAATATTATCTCCCGGACACTCCATAGTGTAATATCTTCGCAACTCAAGAACCACAATTGAAGAACACATACATAAATCTTTCTCTCTCCATTACGCTCTCTTTACTTCTCACAAAATTATTAGCCTTTTGTCTTCTCTCATAATTTCTTATTTTTCTTATCAGTCTATACCTCAATGGCAGTTGCGTCAGACTTCCTCCATATTGGATTTCTTTGAGTACCCGTTATATAGCCGAAAATTGTAAACCCAATATCTTAGCTTTAGAGAGTTTTAATCGATTGTAAGCGAGTCGGTGGTCCGTTTTTCTCTTATGTTCTATGACTTTTGGATCACTTGTGAGCACTGTAAGCGCTGCTCTGTGAGACTGCGAGAACTTTCTGTCTTAGAGGGAGCTCTAAAAGGTACTCTAACTTAGACTTGCTTAGGTGCCGAAATTTACAACGTCGCTGAGCCTGATGGGAGTGGGTGCTGGAGTTTTGTGTCACCCGTGAGATCTGTAAACTCAACAACCGGAACTTGTGCGGTGTCGAATTTCTTTTGGGGCAGAATGAACCGTAATAGCTCTTCGAAATTACTTGTTTTTAGAAAATTTAATCTATCGTAATTGATTGTAAGCAAGTCGGTGGTCCGTTGTCCTCTTATGTTCTATGACTTTTGGATCACCCGTGAGCTCTGGCAAACAACTAGAACTTCTGTGACGGCGAGATCCGTCAGTCTTAGATGGAACTGTAAGAGATCATTTGACTTAGACTGGTTTGAGTGGTCGGTTACAGTGGAATCACCGGAATCATCCGTTGTACTCTTGCGCTCTACTTCTGGACTTTTGGACAACCTGTGAGATTTGTAAGCTCAACAACAAACACTTGTGCGGATGTGAGATATAGTACTTCTGAGCGAGAGTGAACCGTAAGAAGTCCTATGAATAAGATGCCCGGTCACTATGAAATTGCCGGATATTACATACCGGTGAGCTTGTTAAGGACCCAGAATTTATCATCCGATTTAAATGTGAGTCGGTGCTTTGTTGCCACTTGTGCTTTTGCCCTGGACGTTTAAATCAATCGTTAGTTTCGTAAAAGGAGCTTGTGTCGCCAAACAAAGGGGGCTTGTGCCGCTGTGAGATTCTTTTAGGAAAGAGTGATTTGCAAAATGTCTGCTGAATTACTTTCTCTTAGCAAAGTCAATCTCCTATGCGGTTTCTGACTGGACTCTGTCCAGCAAGCTCACATCAGGTACGGTTAATATTTTGTCGGACGCTTATTGCCAATTCTGTATAGAGCAAGGCGAAGTGAATTCATTAAAAATTATCTCCTCTACAGTCCACCTTTTGCCAGACTGTGGTTGAGATATCACGTTGGGTACACTTTCGACAAACCTTGCAAAGTAGTTGGGATTGATATTAACCGCCTTAACAACTTGTGGCAAACGCAAAACGCTTTTTCGATCCATGAAGAGCTTGTGATTCATGATCCACTTTTAGGTGTTACTGGGCGGCATAAAGCACCAACTTTCACAGCCGTTCAAGTGAGATACAACATAACTTTTGGCGCGAAGATCTACTCTAAAACAAAACCCAACGTAAAATTCGCACACTTTATGTGATTTAATGAAAATTTTTGAGATTTGCTTAGAAGGAATTTGAATTACTTTTTATAGAAATATTTCCTACATCAATCACACCCCACTGTTACCTTAGCGATATTATACATATTGCTTGTATATTTACTCGCATGCTATAAAAACCTGAGGAGTACCATCAAATACAGACAGCACCAGCAAGTGATGTGCTGAAGTTGACGCTAACGAGTCAATAAGTAAGCCAGTGCACTCCGTACTTGGCGTGACGCCTAGAACTATGCTAAACTATGCGCCACGCGACTGCATTTTGCGCCAAAATTTACACATTTCCACAGCTATTATTACCCGAGGCAGCGGAAGTAAGTGAATAATGTAAAAAAAGACAGTAAGTGAGGTGAAAATGTGGTGTGGAATTGCCTGGAGGTTGCGTTTTTTATTTCAACTGGGGTGTCGACTCAGATTTCTGAGCTGTTTTGACTATTTTTACAAAGTAAGTCTGCATGTAATTCATACTTTCGCTTTGTTGGTACTTTTCGTTGAACAATTCTAGATTTTGTCGTCTTCAACTGTTGGACTGATGATTGTAGCGCATACGCCAAAAGAGTATATTTCTTGTGAAGAGACCAATGAGATTTTTAAAGTGTCCAGAACTGAATAAAATTTGTTTAAAATCACTATTCATGTAGTAACTGAAGTTTTATCATAATTTTAGGCACCTAATACACTAAAATTAGCAATTCGCATTTCC
This sequence comes from Bactrocera neohumeralis, assembly GCF_024586455.1. Taxonomy (NCBI): domain Eukaryota; kingdom Metazoa; phylum Arthropoda; class Insecta; order Diptera; family Tephritidae; genus Bactrocera; species Bactrocera neohumeralis. The sequence goes on along the minus strand of NC_065920.1, from coordinate 77,023,023 downwards.
ATTTTAAATTTGTTCATCCATACCTCCTAAGAAATTGCTCTTTGGCACCTAAAACTGTGCAAGCTAATCTTATTTTTTTCCAATCCCTCCACAAAGCTTTCTTGCAACATGCCAACTAAGACAATTTCTATTCCCAAAATCCCCAAAATAGTTAAGGCGACAATGTTTTGCTGATGACACTAACGCTTAGAGCCATTTGCAGCAACAAACTATCAATTTGTGTGTGTGTCCGTGTGCACATGTGTAAATGTTGGTGCGCTCTCGTGAACTTGTGATTCCACATGAATGATGCATGGGTTTGTTAGTGTGGCGGTGCCTTGTAGCCAGCAGCGACCAGAAGGTTAATTGCAACACATTTTATGGTCAACAGCAATCATGGAGAGCAGCATATTTTAAGGTGTACGAGCATTTCGAGCATTCACACTGCAGAAACACCCATACACATACATGTGGTGGGTGTATGCTGCAACATTGTGAACATTTTCTTATGGGCGTGTGCTAAACAACGCCCCCAAGGGATGTTAATTTAGATGTCTTCCCAAATTCAAGCTTCCTTATAAGTATGCGCACCTACACACATATGTATCTCCACAAACACATAACACACACGTCTAAGGAACCGTTAGTGCGCTTGTGCTTGTGCGTCTACGCTCCGTTGCGCTTTAACCTCAATTTTGATTAACAATGTCTGCCAAATGGAGTTGTCAACAAGCGGCAGAGCGTAAAACGAAGGTAGATGACGCCGAACAGCTCGCCGAGCAGCTCTCGAACAGTGAAGCAATGCACATCAATTGACGCTAATCAAAGTAAGCGAGCTCAGGCAGCAGCAGCAGCAATTGCTGTGTTTGTTTAGCATGTTCACTCTGAAGAGGAGGTGAAACATTACAGTTATAACAAATTGAGTGGATTTTGAAAAATTACAGCTACTTTGTGTGCTTATATTAGCAGCTGAGCCAAGGAGTGACTTTCAGTGCAGGCAGCCAGCGCGACAGTAAAGAGCAAATATGTGGAATTTTGGATCGAACGAAAAATTGCAACTTTTTGTATTTATTGTTAAGGTTAAGCATTCAAGTATGTGAATATAAACAAGAAAGACGTTAACTTCATTGAAATCAAAAAGTTGTCATATAACAACTTCATTGTGAAAGCTATATGCTATAGTGACTCGATCTGAATGGTTTACACCATTATCTTTGTCTTAATAACCCTTGCCAAATTTAGTGAATAAATCTCCGCAAATGGAAAAGTTTTCCTTACAGTTCGTTCAGTTTGTATGGAACTATATGCTATAGCGATAAGATACTGGCGATTTAGATAAATTAAGAGCTTCTTGGGTTGAGTTCTCCCAGGGGGCGTCAAAGGGTTTTTCAATAGGGACACTACAAAAGTAGACCGATATGGACAGTAAATGACGCCATATTTTTCCCGTTTTTTGGACAGTTCAGTCTTCAGTAAGGTTTGCCATTTCATCATGGAAAGATATACATACGATTCTATAACGAGTCGAAATTATTAAAATTTACTACCGAAATTCAGAGTCAGTAGCTTCAACTTTAAGGGCTAGATACCACAGGGGTCGCGACTGTCGCAGAGATGGAGTGGAAATTCTTCATCCTTGTTGCAGTTGGGAGATATCTAGCCAAAATTTGACTTTGTAGTTGAGTGTTCGTTATTTCTCAACAGCACAACATTCAGGTATGACGCCTTACCATGTTAGCGGGTACAAAAAAGAGCTGGAGTAAAGTGGCAGCGACTCATTCCGATTTCCAGCCTAACTGTGGCCTCTTTAAACTCGAGTCAGTAGGAGCTTAGCAAATGCTGAACCAATCCTTGTAACCAAGTTAGGCAACAAATCAGGGAGGGAAAGATAATGCCAAAAATTAGGTTACTGTTAATGTATCTGCTAAAGAATAACTTATCTTTAAGGTTGATGACCTTGAAAAAGCAATGTATGAGTAGAAGCAAGGTACTGCCTATCTTCTTAGAAGGATACAGCTGCCAACCAAAAAGTAGCATATGAATGAGCTATTGGAATCCATTAGTACTACGAAAGCTGTTCTATCCAACTATTAGATGCTAAAACTTTTTATTTTATTTTGCTTGGTACTCTGAAAAATTGGATTGAAATTGTATATATATATTTTGTTTTCACGATAACTTTTAATGCAAAAGATTTTTTAAGTGGTTATATACAGTTAGAATTTTCAAAAAATCGATATTTTATATTATTTTCTTAATGTGCATACTCGTATATACATAAGAATATATACAGTAAACTTCATATTGTTCCGGTAAATATTTTCGAAGTTACACGTAAATTTGAAAAAAGCGCTTCAGAGCGCTTTGAAGTACAAAGCCAAAATTTAAACAAAATATTTTTTAGTAATTAATCGAAGATTTTTTCTCACCGATGAAATTTTTATTAATTAATTAAATGTATATTAATTTCCGATATTTTGGACAAAAATCGTTTTTTTTTTGTTGAGAAACCGCCATTTTGTCAAACAATTTTATTTTGCTTATTCCTTCTATTAAGAAGACCCAGTTCAAAGATATAGTGGTCACCACAAAACGTCTTTTTTGAGAGGAGCTCCCGGAGATCAGCTGTAGTTCTTTTCCAAATAAATATTTTACTAGTACTAAGTCTTAAAATACAGTTAAAAAATGCCATAACATGTGTATAAATATTTTAATCTCCAAATTTTAGAGTTTTATCGGAAAAATTATGGAAAAATCGTTTTTCTCGGCCTTCTAACTGTATGTAACTCGTTAAACGCTTAACTTATTGGAAAAATTATGTAGACAATTTTTGGAGACCTAATATTTCCTACAAGACTATGATTATTTGGTATCTAAAATGTTTTTTTTTCAACTGTTCATTTCTTTGAAACGGTTAAGTTTATGAAAAAACCATAGAAGCTCATTTTGTAGACCATTCAATTTCTTAAGGAACAAAATATTTTTCCAAGTAGATGGAAGCGAGATACACATTTTTCTATCTGATAATAAGAAAAATATATAAAAACGTTAAGCGGAGAACCTTCCAGTTACAATTTAGAGCTTATACTTGGACAGCCTTCTTAGAGATGTTTATCAACCAAATTTTCAGAGTACGAAGCGGTAAAAAAACCATCGACTTTTTTTCACCCACCCTAGTGAACATATCTGCTTTTGATAAGACCAAACACATTAGCGTTTACAAAATATTTTAGATATGTAAATTTTTTTTTAATCACTCTAGTATATATGCATTTGTGTATTCAATCCTACTTACTCATGGATCCAGTAAAGGAGATATCCCAATTCAGGACACACATTTAAACTACCAATATTACATTTATTGCTACATCTTGTCATAAAATTATTTATTAGTATATTTTTGCAAGAACATTGAGTATAACGTGGAAAAAATGTGATGCGAATGATTAAAAAATTAAATATTTAAACGAGTTTACATTTTTCCTGGACAAAATAATGTTTATACTCGACCAATTTGAATCTAACTTAAAATGACGCATCATACATTTTATTCCACATTTAATTGATTTTTTTTGAGTTATAAGCTTGGTAATTTAACCATAATTATTTTTAATGTTTTTTTATTAGTTCCTCTCGATTCGCCAAGTGTTGGAGAGTAGTGACTAGAACAAACCAGATGTTGAAAGTAACGGACATTACTTGACGTGCATTTCTGTTCTGACTTGTTTTCTGGCGCATGCGCAATTATACTATTTTTAGCGAGAGAAATACTTCTTTTTGAGTTTTGTTTTTTCTTTTCTTTAGTTTCGTTTCTATAATCAATTATTATTAATGTTAAGCCTCATGATTTAAAAAATCTTTTAAATAAACTTGTAATTTTAACCACTCACAATAGTTAGACTGGTCTAAAGAGTCCAAAATAATAATGATGCCTTAATACTGTTGCAGCGAATGAAAAAAATAGTATTTTGTCTAGGTATCCTCATAACTCGTGAAATGCAACACGATAACTTTGTTGCTGTTTTTACATGTAAATTTTGTGCCAAGAGCGCGAGTAGAAGAATGGCGATTCGAACACAGATTTCATTACATTGACATATGTATATTTTAAGTTACATATTGTTTTGATATTTCCGCATTTAAATTCCACTAAGTTGCTCAACAAATATTTATAGTCTTTATAAACTTTTTAGTAGTGTATTTTAGCGACTGGTGGGTTCTGCCAGTCTGTGATTAGCGGCAGTTTCTTGTTCATTTTGCTGTTGCTATAAAGACTTTCATAGCTTTGTGGTTGAATTAGCTGGCTTTTCATATTAAACTGCTGAATTTGTTTCCAATTATTATTTTTCACTTGTAATTGCTCCAAGGGCCCAACAACAGAACGTCGTTTATCTTGCATTTTACTCTTATTGTTTCGATATTTTTGAAGCACAAAGGTAGGCAGATCGACGAGCAGAAAGTAAGCCAACTCCATGGTGCTAATTAGCGAGCAGCCGAGAAAGAGACCAGCAATGCCACCAAAGGCGACTGAAAGCATCAAATTAAAGCAGATTTACCGTTTTAGCAAGCAAAGAGAGAGAGAGAGAGTTGCGAGAACAACTCACCCATCAAGTCCACCCAACCGAAGATTAAACTTGTGCGATAAACCATCATTGTCTCGAAACGGAAATGTACATCCAAGAAGATATATGAGTGATTGCCGCGCGTTTCCGGCGGTAGAAATGATGGACGCGCATCCGACATATAGTTGAGCGAGAAGCAATTGCGGAAACACTCACAAATCATGCCCTCGTGATAGTTGTGCACATATAATTCCTCCTCCGCGCTGTGTGAATACACAAAGTGTTCTGCAAATATGAAGGTAGAGAGAAACAGAAGTAGAGAGTGGAAGAGGAAACGAAATTGAGATGGGAAGAGCGTGAGTGGGTAAGTGTGGAGCTGCAAACTATTGTACAGGTAATGCAGCGTATTACCGTTATTTTGCGCCAAACACACCAAGTCCTTTGCGCGACAGCTAGGATAGGGTCCTGAAAACACAAGTAAAGTTTGGTTTTAAATAGGGAAATTACACTAAAGCGAGTATGATGTACACATACTAGTAATGAGCATGAGTGAGTGCGTGTTTTATGGCTGACTGAGTGGCGCTCTTGATGACTTGTACGTGCTTACCAGGTGGAAATAGCAGATCCATTGTGCAATTGCAAAACTTCACCAAGTACTGTTGATGACACTCCGATTGGCAATTTTCAATCATATAAACGTAACCTTGAAGTGTGCGAAAATTTCTAGCGCCCCCTTCGTCCTTTTGCGTGGTAGGAAATGCAATGAAAGAAATTAAACTTTAAGGTCAAAGTTGCAGTATCACTTTAATTTCAGTCTTTAGTGTGTCTATCTATGTTTCTCTCATTTCCTTTTAATACTAAAGATTCCCTAATTAGTTAAAACTTTTTCTTCCATCTGCGTTTTTTCTCCAGTTTTGGGAGGCCTACAGATCAGAACTTTCAGTCAAATTTAGTCCAATAATTTCCTTGAGTCTATTCACCAATTCGCTACCTTCACAACGATTCTGTATCGTGATTATATTGAAGTACACCGGGGTATAGTCCGCTTAGGAGATGTATATATATATCTATACATCATGTGTAGATATAGATAATAGTGTCATCTATACATGGGCTGCCGTGTCGTAGTGGACAGAAAGCAGACTGCCTACCTCGCAACGTTACAATCGACAACAACTCACGTGGGATGGAATAGATACCGAGAGTTAAAGAGGGATGTGAGACGCAATTCATACTAAAAAGGAGAGAGGCCGAAATGCGTTAGTACGAAAAGCCTGACAAGCTGGCCGACAGGGGTGATTCTCGAAAATTCTACGAAAAGGTGCGGCGACTAACAGAACGTTTCAAGACTGAAGCATACTCTTGTAGAACCCAAGGAGGTGGTCTAGTAACTGATGCCCAGAACATACTAAAATTATGGCAGTGAAAGCATAGAACCAGGATATGGTTAACCCTATTCGTCCTACTATATGGTGCAGACGCATGGACGAAGACCACATCTGATGAGTCGACGTCACGAGTTTTCGAGAGAAAGATTCCGCGGAAGATTTATGGTACTTTGCGCATTGGCCACGGCAAATACCACATTCGATGGAACGATGAGCTGTGTGAGATATACTCCAGCTCTGAAAGTATTCGACGCAGTATCTGCCGACGGAAGCAGAGGAAGAGGAAGATCTCCACTCCGTTGAAAAGACCAGGTGGAGAAGGATCTGACTTCGCTTGGAATCTCCAATTGGCGACACATTGCAAAAAGAAGAAGCGACTAGCGGGCTGTTGTCAATTAAGCTATAACCGCGGAAGTGGTGTCTACGCCACTAAAGAAGAAGAAGAGTTATGGGCCTTCTTACAAGTGCTACATAGGCACGACTGACTGGTTTACTATACGTAACGGATTAAAATGGGGTTTCTCTTGGGAAAAGAAATTGCCAGTTATCTAGAAATGGGTTTCTACAGAAGGAAAGTTATTGTCCTACACAATTTCGTATATAAAAATTTACTAAAGCTTCTTCTCGCTTTTACTTACATCGAAAATGCACTCTCTCAACTTAGAACCCAATCCACGCGTGTTATTGTCATAGAAATAAACGACGGGCTCCACTTCTATCATTGTGTGCGTATTTTCCGGTATGTTCATTGGATCCTTATGCCACACGGTTGGTTCCACGATCATAACCTAAAAGAACTTTACTAATTATTTCCGTATCTATTTAAATGAAACCATTACTCCAATTACATTTACACCCTTCTTGTTGGTGCTTTTGGGATACTGTTTCTCTGGATTGACATCTACGCGCACTATGAGGCCACTACGCGGACCGGCGGCACCTGTATGCCAAGGCCACAGCGTATCAACCTTTTGGCGCTGTCGTCCCTCATCCGTTTCCAAAGTGTTGAAAGCCCAACAGAGACCATTTTTGCTGCGTCGCAAAGAGAAGATGTCACAACAGTTCATGGGGAAATGATTCCAAATACATTCACTTAATAATTCTTCGCAACGCCAAGTCATAAATGTCATTACTTCGGTAAAGTTGATGTAATTCAACGAATCGAGAGAAATGTTTTTGAATTTCATAAAACTTTCAAAACCGGCAAACTTTATGTTGTCAAAACTGCCAAGAACACGCTCGAAAAGTTCTTGATTTTCCGGTGTCGTATCGGGCTCAAGATAACGACGCTTGGCCTCTTCTAGTCTTTGCCAATTCAGTTGGTTCAAATTGCAAATGGCCACTACCGGAAAGCGAATATGATAGACGGGCCAACGCGTGCTATCCACTACAGTTTCTAAACGGCCTTCGCTGAAGCGATCAGAGAGCAAGAGACTAACGTAAATGGCGCCGAGTAGAGCGAGCATAACGGTGAGGAACCAGACGCAGCTGTGGTATAAAAAATTAGAGGATATTCTAAACGAATTGGAGTACCTGACCTCTGCTACTCACCGTTCATACTTTCCGGCGTTCCTGCTGAACAACCGATTGACGCCGTGAATTGTCGTGCTCTGGCCGAAGCGGAAGGCCAGCTCCCAGGCGGAGGCGCTGATTTCGCCGGCCGTGCGTCGTATACTCTTCCAGGACGGCAGCTGTATTATCATGCGCGGCTTCTGTGGCAATGGCGTATGCCCCGGCGAGTAGGACAACTGCAGCGCGTTAGCTTGTGGCGCCTGAAAGCGTGCTGGATAAACCATTTTTCCGTGATTGATTGGCGGTCGGATGTCGACTGGAAGTAAACCAAAACTAGAACTCACCAGGCTGGCTAGAAAATGCTTTGTGTTTTGTTTCATTCCATTGTTCATGACGCTATGTTTGCCTAGTCAATGCTTTATAGACTTATGACAACAAGTTATTTACACGCCTCATCCTCTTCCATAGACCGTCGGGTCTTACTTGACTATGAGTGTGTGCGTTTGTTTTTCAATATGCGTAGCAATTAATGTCTGTGTGCTTTGTCTATTTGTGTAACTGTGTGCGCTGATAAATATTTACCGTTTGTTCCATAAATATGATTATTTACAAAGATTTGCAAAAATTGTCCACACGCTATTGAGTTGGCGGGTTTTTGAGTACATTCAAACAGGTCATGGTCTCCGTGCCACGTGTGGTGCCGACAGTGCAACGCCTGCCTCAAGGTGCATAAACGGTTTTCTGACTTATGCTTTCAGTTGTGATTTTAGAGCTTTATTGTGCGTTTAGCTTTGTCATCGGCAGGAAAATTCCGTGTGAAAACAAAAATATTTACATACAAAATTCGAGAGTTTGTAAGGTATTAGTAGCTTAATCACTTGTTTGCTCTGTAAGTGGACTCTGGTGCATGAATATTTGCTTTTGAAAATGATAAAGGACAATTGGGAAATAAATAAATGAATATAATTAAATAAATAATGGAATAATCATATAAATAGTAGCGACTCTTGCATTCTGATTTCAGTTAACAACGGTCTTTCTTCATGGTTCCTTCAAATTTGAAAGAGATTCGCTGGTGTTCAACAAACTTTAAAAGTGTGAAAAAAATATTTTTTTAGAATATTTGTGGATATTAAAGTTGTGACAAGTATTGAAGAGAAGATCCCAAGTTGTAATTATGAGCTTTTATTATCTCCATTAACTTGTGCTTGTGTTCTTTTAATTTTATTCAAATAATACGTATGGAAAATATATTTCTGTCGGCCGTCATTAACCCAGTTCTGCCATATGAAGTATTGGTTTGCTGGCCAGACCAGAAGAAACATTATAATATCAGAAAACTAAATATAATACAGAGAGCAGCCTATGCAGTGGCCACCAGGACTCTGTTTATAGTATATATAGCAGGGCATCAGCTGTCTATAGACGCCTTTACTCGGAAAGTAGCAGCAAGTTCTGCTACTCTTAGAAGGCTGGAACAGCTAAACTTAAGTAAATCCGACTTTTAAGGTTAGATTTCAGTAGTCAATTCCGTGTGAGGATATCCTCTAGACGTGAATGGGTGAAGTGGTTTAGTAGCGGATAATGATGCAACCGTTTACGGTTCCATTTACGCTGTCGGAACCGGGGCGGAGTTAATACCATGTCGCCTGGTAAAAATCAGAAGAAAGCTCTGTACTTTGAACTATAGCTCAGAGCAAATGGAAACCAATAACCAACTGCAAGATACTGAACTAGATATGGCCCATGTACAATAAGACTATAACTAAAAACTTATGACAAATTAAATGGATTTCAATAAAAAAGATAACGGATCTAAGTAGTTTCATTGTGAGCACGAAAGATGAAAACGAGATATCCCGTAGCTGAGTGCACGAGTGGTTTCAAAGTTTTCAAAGTGGTCGAGAGGACATAAATGACGATCAACATGTGGGTCAATCAAAACCGTGATCACCGGAAATTCCAACGAAACAGAAATCATCATTGAAATGTATGGAAATGGAATTGAACATATCCAAAACATCGATTTATCGCATTTTGACCGAACATTTGGGCTTACAAAAGGTGTGTGCACGGTTTGTTCCGCACAAATTGATTGACGACCAAAAATTGCTCAGAATCCAACATTCGAAGGACGATTATTTGACCAAAAATCACATTTTAACCATTAACCACTCCCCGTATTCACCTGATATGGTACCGTGCGACTTCTTCCTTTTCGAAAAAATGCATTTACCCATGAAAGAAAGGTGCAAGCCATTAAACCTTGAAACGTTGTATTTTTTCCGACTCCACCTTATTTAAAACTCATACTAGTCACTTGTGCGTGTCGATAAGAACCCTTCCGCGATCTCAGTGGTCACTAACCTACCTTCTTTTTTAAGACTGAACATGTGTATTTTAGCCATTTTGTGCTTATGACCATAGCACACGACCGCAATCAGAAAGAGTATTTAATGTTAAGTTTCATTATAATCTCGAGTTTTAGGCAGGACAAATTTGGAGAGGTCTTTGACAAAGAGCGATACATATTCGATGATAGCTAACCCTTTCTTTTGATATCTCTTTATAATAGTTCAACATATCACACAAATTGGATAAGACTCACCGAAATTGTTCGTTGGTGTTCTGACACAGAGAACAGAGACCAGAAACCAATTCCAACTTAAGTAAATTTTCTAACTTTAAGAGAAATTTCCAGTCGGTTACCGCGAATTCGATCTATATCATGTCTCTGTTGGAAGCGAATATGAAACCGCCATTAAACAGAGACACAAAAAAAGACATTTACATTGTGAAAGTCAAAGAAATGAGCGAGAAATCATGTTCTAAAATCGAAAAAGGTAATCATTCTCAATACAAAAACTGTCAAGACATTTTTCAACAGGAGTTGGCTGCATATGGTAGAGAAACGAGCGTGCACGGTTTGAAGCGCATACTAAGCAATGGTACAGGACGAGTGGAGCGGTAGGTCTTCCGTGCTTTCGTAAAAATTAGAACTACCATAATATTATAATTCTTTCACTCTTTCAGCGCACTTTGGGCTCTGTGTGTCGCGTCTGCACTGAGCCTGCTCATTTACTTCAGTCAATACCTTGCTAATCGCTTTACTCAAACTATATTCAAAACCACCATATACTCCACCAATCATCCCATTTACAAAGTACCCTTTCCCGAAGTGACTATATGCAACAAGAATCGCTTGAATTGGGCGCGCTTGGAAGAAGTAAAGCAGAAATTTCTGTGGCATGCACATCATAACACTTCGTATGAGCGGCTCTTCGTAGAGATTGCCGCCATGCACGACACATACTCGTTCGGTTACTTTGATCGTTTCGCGAATCTAACAGATAAGCGGATAACCGAACTCAATTACATCAATTTCACTGAGGTGGTGCGTAGCATGACTTGGCGTTGTGAGGAACTGTTAACGGATTGTGTTTGGCGCATGCAAGCTATGAACTGCTGCGACATCTTCATAAGACGACGCTCGACTTTGGGCATCTGCATGGCATTCAACTCAATAGAATCGTCTAGCGGGCGTTTGAAGCAGGAAGTGGACTCGAAATGGCCGTGGCGTGTGGGTACTAGTGGTTCGAAGCACGGTCTGCAGGTTCGTACATTACTCAACGAAGACAAGCATTCGCCGTACTCGACCACTTCGAAAGGTATTACGGTGAGTTAAAAGTGAAAGTGTGTTTGCATTTTTGTTGTATGAGAATTTGCAAGTTCTAATTCTATAGATCATGACTGTGCAACCCGAAGTGTGGAGCTTTACGCCTATCGATATACCGAAAGATGTTTATGCACGTGTGTACCTCGACGCGTTCATGAGTTTCTTCGATCCAGAGACGAGGCGTGTGTCATCGAAGAAGCGACGATGCGTCTTTAAGGTAACAAACAAACTAAGCAAATGCGATTGAATGAAACATACGCTCCCGATATATTGTAGGACGAACAGGATAGTCCCGACTTTAAAACACTCAACGGACACGTTTATATGTATGAGAATTGTCAAGCTGAATGCCAGCAAGAGTACCTCATGAAGTTTTGCAACTGTACTGTGGATATATTTTTCCCAATCGGCGCGTACCCAGTATGTAAATTGGTGGACCTTCCATGTTTGGCACGCCACAACCGTAAGAGTTGCGAAGACGCAGAAATGAATATGAATAATTATCATCTTCTGTGCAGATCTTGTTCAATATTTCCAGGAGTCAAGTAAGGAGACCTTTACGACCAATCATCCGGGCATGGTATGCAAGTGTTTTTACAACTGTCGCTCGTGGCGCTACAATATAAAGGTGCGTACCAGACCTCTGGAACAGAAAGAGCGCTGGAAAACGAATGATACTCTGTTGTTGGATATAAATTTCCAACGAGATTTTATTATCGTCTATAAAACGGATATAGTATACACTTGGGTCGATTTTCTTTGTGAGTATAGCAGATCATTTTGAGCTCTTTTTGCTAACTCAACCTAACCTCTCTCAGATAATTTTGGCAACATCACTGCGCTCTTTCTCGGCTGCTCTCTCGTCAGTCTTGTGGAGTTGTTATACTTCTTCCTCGTGAAAGTGCCGCAGCGCCGCTTATGCAGCCGAATAGACAACGGTAAACCGCACAAAAAATTGCCATATAGCCGCCCGGCCTTGCGCTCGTACAGGGAACGTAGCGAAAATAATTTAAATTTATATAAAAATGGTTTTAAGAAAGTCAGTAACTAATTGATTGGCAATTTTGATCCAAATTTGAGTTGATGCCAATTAAAGACAATGCTACAGTCGCAATTAACTGTTTTTCATGTCTTATGTATTTTAGGTCTTTATTGGATTTTCAGCACATTTTAGGAAAATTTTGCAAGAATGTCTGATAACCTCTTCCATTATTTCATAAAATATTGAATACTATTTCACTGCGTTTATTACATAATTACTGGCACCAGCACTACTGTAATAATTACAAAATTCTCTCACCAACCTATAATGTGCCGCTTAAGAGTCCTAATTACTCGCGTGTCGGATATTCACTGTTAAGTGAAACTCTTCGGCAAGCGTTAATGTAATGTGGGAGCTTTGTAAAATCTACTTACACGTGCTTGTAATTATTAATATGTATATATGAATGCTTTAGAATATATATATATCTATGTATATAGCTTTGCATGTGCCGTTATTCATTTAGACTTTGTGCAAAAGGGTTGTTAATAAATGTGCAAATTTATCAGAAAATTTTAGACTCAATCAAATGTCAATTAAACGTGCATAAATGCAAAGGACTCACACAAAATCCGACTTTCCAAACGATAACAAATCAGGCATTCAGACAAAAGTGTTGGTGTGTGTATGCGTGAGTATGCACGCCCAACATATTAGCACAAGGTCATTCGCTGGTCTGGCAAAAGTATAAAAATCGTGCAAAAATCCGTTTTCGGTGGACAGTCAATTGCCTAGAGTCATTTTCACACAGGGAACAGCCCGTGCAAGTACTCACTCTCATTTTATAATCACTCATTCCTTACTGAAGTTCAATTAAGGTATCTGAGGCTTATTAATTTTAAGTCTATTTGTGCTAAGAATGCTGTCACCGATAGTTTTCAAAACTCATCGCGCCTCCAAAAGAATTTCAAACTTCAGAGGTTTGTCTAGTGCAAAGAGAGTGAGCGTGCAGGAGTCCAGTCCGCGTGAGCAGGAGTGCAAGGTTTTAGTCAACTTGGTGCAAGAATTCGGCCAGGAGACCACACTTCATGGCGTAAATGTAATGTTGGCGCCAGGTGTCAGCAAATTTGAACGGTAAGTTGCGAGAAGATCGATATAGCCATTATAACCATTATAGAGCTTTGGGTGTAAAAAATTAACTTGAATCTTTTATAATCGATATAGTTATTACACAAATACAGGGTTTGTTCGGAAAGTAATAGGGCTGATTTTCTTCTGCCGTGACTGGATTCGGTAGACGGCGTACCTATGTAACGAACGAGCGGATGGTCAGTTGTTTCCGAGCACCTGCGTTAGAGACGTTTGATATGATCAAGCAGATTTACCTAAATGTTGGTTTAGCAAGAAATGGTGTGTTTCGCTGGCACCAGGCTTTTCGAGGGCCGGTAAGAGATCGCTGATGAAGACAGTGCTGAGAGACTTGGGACTTCGATAACCACTGACAGCGTGACTCGTGTGCGCAAAGTTTTGAACTCAGACCGTCGACAAAGTATTCGTTTAAATGCCCAGATGTTCCAAAAGTGCTCACTGACGACCAGAAATTTCGGCGAGTGAAAGTGTGCAAAGAAAATTTGAACATGTGTGAATGTTTGAGACGACAGAGGGGATCCAAACAGCATTCACCTCGGCTCTCAAGGCTATGCCGGAGAATGCCTTTCGTGACGCCTTCAATGCTTGTAAATCGCGCTGGCAGCACTGTATCGACAGAGAATGAGCCTATTTTGAAAGTTTTTAAAGAATTGTACCGATTGGTTCAATAAATTTTTTTAAATCGACTCAGTTCTTTTACTTTCCGGACAAACCTTGTATATGCACATTCTGATACTAATATTCTTCTTGCAGCGCTCTCAGCACGATCGCCTTCGTTGTCGCCTTTATTCTCCTCGTCTGCATGTGCCTCTTTCTCGCGTCACGCTTTGCGAAGGGACAATTCAAGACAGTCGTCGAAAACACACACTTTCCATTATATAAAGTGAAATACCCCGAGGTAACGATTTGCAATAAGAATCGGCTTAATTGGTCGCGTCTACTGGAGGCCAAGGATAAATTCCTGCTACCGACGCATCGCAATAACTCCAAAGAAGAGCTCTTTACCGAAATAATTGGACTGTACGATACCTTCACCTTCGGTAAGTTCGATCGTTTCGCACAGTTAGAGAAGCAACCGTTAGATGAACTGAATTATATCAATTTCACTGCCGTGGCACGTTTTATGGCCTGGCGTTGCTGGGAGATCCTCACGCACTGCAAATGGCGGAGTCACGCGTATAAATGTTGTGACATCTTCATGGAGCGCCGTTCACAGTTAGGTTTCTGCGTGTCCTTCAATTCCGTGGAAAAGCCTAAATGGCACAAAAATGACTCAACGTGGCCTTGGCGCACGAATAGAGGTGGGAAGTATGCGGGACTCGCCGTTAAGGTTTTGTTGAATAAACAACAACATTTCACGGGCGGTATTGATGGCATAACGGTGAATTGCTTACAAATAAAGTGTAGCTGTGGCTAATTTACTCACAATTTGCAGGTAATGATTGTGGAACCGGACGTCTGGTACTACACACCAATGGATATCCCCGGTCAGACGCGAACGCGGCTCACTTTGGATGGTTTCCTTAATAAGTATGAAGACGAGACGAGGCGTGTACCTTCCAGTGAACGTGGTTGTGTATTTAAGGTATTTGGGGTTAAGAATAATTTAGTTCTCAATAAGATGTCTCCACCAACTTGTGTACAGGATGAGCAGAATAGTGACGACTTCAAAACGCTTTATGGTCATCGCTATCGCTTCGAAAATTGCCATTCTCAGTGCCAGCAGGAGTACCTCATGAAGTATTGTAACTGTACGTTGGACATATTTTTTCCACCGAGCCCTTATCCGCACTGCAGTCTCGTGGATTTCCCTTGCCTGGCTAAATATAACAGTAAAACTTGTTAAAACAGTTACTTTCTATAGTATTAGCGAACAATATTTCTTTCACAGACTATCTTGTCAACTTCGAGATACCCGGTCAGGAGAAGTACATGTCCAGCAAATATCCGGGCATTGTGTGTAGCTGTTATGTGAGCTGCGATTCCCTACGCTATTTTGTTGCAATCAAGTCGAGGGACCTTATGCCCTCGGAATCTGTGGAGAACCGTACCGTTGTTGATTTAGACGTGTATTTTGAACGGGATTTCATTACGAAATATAAGACGATTTTAGTCTTCACCTGGATCGATTTGATTGGTACGATTTTCTAACGTTTAATTGTTACATGTGTATTTTTTAGCCAACTCTCTCTTTACAGTTTCATTTGGCGGCACCACCGGTCTGTTTTTGGGTTGCTCTCTTATAAGTCTTGTGGAGTTAGTTTACTTCTTTTTTGTCGTCGTGCCGCGGCGTGTTAGAGAGAAGCAAGGGCAACCACATCAACTAAGACGCAGACCGTCCAGGGTCGAGCAGACGCAAATTAAGTTGAAAGAATATCGTGATGTATACAGGGCTCAGAAGAAGTTCTAAAATAAAGTTATTTCCAATAATATATGTACACTGTTAATTATTTGTTGTAAGAAAAGCTATTGGTTATCGATTATCTTTAAAACGAGTTTCTTTGTTTTAATGAAAGAGAATGTACAATAGGCGAAATCTCCTAATGAGGAATCTCATTTTTATAAATTTGCCATATTTACTAGTACCGTGTATCTCGCTGCATTTAAAATAGTGATTGTTGAAGCTGTCCGCCTTTATTACTCGCGTGTGTTAAGTACTTATTTTACTCTGTATACGAGTATATTGGTTTCATTTGGACCATAGTGTAGGACATATTTTATGTGCAAAATTTAGTAAATCATTTTAAGATCATAAAAATTACGCAGTTCTGAAGATTTAAAAAGAGATCCAGAGTACAGAAAAAAAATCAAGGCAAGAGGGACTAAAAACGAAAAAGTCGACTGTCTGGCTCGTGTAGATTGTTAAAACTTGAAATATTGTCTTGGTAATGTATGCTCTACCAAATTAGACCACTGATGGGGGTATTGTGCCATTAAATTTCTTTTAAAAAGTAAAAGGAGGCTTGAGCTCAGTCTAAACCAAGGATTACGTTGGATGTGTGATAATAACAGATCTGTTAATCTGGTAGTATAAATTATAAAGATACGATCTTAGTATAAATGGGTAAAAAATAGCAACACAACAAATAAAAAAGTGTTTGCTAAGCAAAAGTCATCCCTGATCTTATATTAGAGTGTGTTTTAACAGATTAATTTCTAATGAAACAAGAAAAAACGTTAACTTCGCCTGCACCGAAGCTAATATACCCTTCACAGGTGCATTTCTTTCAGTAACTATGTGTTCAGTTTGTATGGAAGCTATATGCTATAGTAATCCGATCTGAACAATTTGTTCGGAAATTACATTGTTGCTTTAGAAAATAATTTATACCAAATTTCTTGAATATATCTTGTCAAATGTGAAAGTTTTCCACACAAGAACTTGATCCCGATCGTTCAGTTTGTATGGCAGCTGTATGTTATAGTGGTCCGATATCGGCCGTTCCAACAAATGAGCAGTTTCTTGAAGAGAAAATGACGTTTGCAAAATTTCAAAACGATAACTTAAAAACTGGGGACTAGTTCATATATATACAGACAGACAGACAGACATGGCTAATCGACTCAGCTCAACATACTGATCATTTATATACATATATACTTTATAGGGTCTCCGACGCTTCCTTCTGAGCGTTACAAGCTTCGTGACAAACTTAATAAACCCTCTTCAGGGTATAAAAAAATATTATTTCGGCAAGTTATTACATAGTTAGCTCTTTAAACACTTTGTAATTTTGTATTCTTAAAATATGCATTACACGTGCCATTTGGAGCAACAAATTAACACATATTCACTGTCTGCACCAACACATTCTCATAAAGTTCTTTTTTACCGAATGTGTGTGTGGACTATTGAGTGCCGCCTGTCAGCGCCGCAGCTGCAATCAAATGTCAATCAAAATTAAATGTGTTTGTATTACAACTATTCATGTTTACAATAAATTAAATAGCGCAGGTCAAATAACGGTAAATACATGCAATGTGAACTTTATTGGCGCCTTCTGTTAAACTCGAGCGCCATTGCTGGGCTGTAAAATAATAACAATTGACACTTGTAAAAGACAACCCACGGCAATTAGGCCCACAACTCGGGGGAGGATTAAGATAGAGAGTTTTATATGCCTAAAGGTGATATGTAATTTGCGCTCTCTATAAAATTGTCTGGCTGCGCCATTAGCAGCGCTAAAGTGAAAGTGCACTCGTTAGCGCCGAGGTGTAAAAAGGTGTCAACCGAACTTCGAAATAAAAAGTTGAAGTACATTGGTTGTGTTATTGTAAAATTCAAGCACCTTCCTTAAAAAATGCCAGACGCAATGCAAACGAAAGAGATCGTGTTGAATCGCCGTTTAACTCACATCTATCCGCGCGTTAATTTGATAACATTTGAAAACCGCCTCGCGCATAAAGAAATGAGGGAGAAAGCGTGTAAAAATTTGAAAATCATAAAACAATTCATTCATCGAAATCGGTCAGCAGACCAGCATACATGGTTTGAACGAGTCATTCGAGCGAATATGTATCGACTGACGCGGTAAGCAAAATTTAAAGACAATATCATCTTTTTGAACCACTTGAATAATTTTGGAACTCCCGTCCAGTATCTCACACCTTTCCATACTTTTTTCCGTATAAAAATAGTTAACCCTCATCGAGACCCTCGGGTCTGGCCAGGCATATTTTGTTTTTAAATGTTATTTAAATATATTTAGAGTTTAGCAAACGACTTGCGCTTCCAGGTAGCTTCCCAGAATTTTATTGTCTATGGAATTCAGAAAAAAAATCAAGGATATCGTATCGAAAAGGACGACAAAAGGATATTAAAATATTACACCTTAGTGCACCAATGCTGCTTGGCTAGACCCCATATATTTTGTATGAAAATATATGAACTTTGGTATGTTTCTATCACCTCGCACGGTTGAAGAAATATTACACGATCTTGGTGGCCAATCGGCCGGCCCAAAACGTGAAATTATGTGCTCAACGAAGTATTCTTTCAATAATGTCATTGATTGATGTGATGTGTGGCATGTGGCGCCGTCTTGTGGAAACCAAATGTTGCTGAGATCACGAGCTTCAATTTCAGGCATCAAATAATAGTCGGTAATCATGGCGCGATATGGTCGTCATTGACGGTTACGTTCTCATCGACATTAGTTTTGAAGAAATATGGATCGATGATTCCAGCGGCCAACAAAACACACTTTTTTCTATATGAAAGGATAGCTCCAGATCCTCTTCAGGTTGGTCTTCGTCCCAAATGCGGCAATTTTGCTGGTTTACATACCCACTGAGGTGGAAATGAGCCTCATTGATGAACTGAATTTGTCTCAAAAATTTCGGACTTGCCTCTTTTCTATAGCTCATAGAACGAAGCGATGTCACTGGGAAGGTCGAGCGGCTTCAGTTATTGCACAAGCTATATTTTATACGCTTTCAATCGAAGATCTATTCTTTTCAATACGTCAGTTCGAGTTGTTGCGAACAGTGCCGAATCGACTCTGAGCTACTGCTGTTATATTTTTTTATACTATACTGAACAAAAAGAACATGACAGCTTGACACTATTGCTAAAAGCTATTGTAAAAGTACCCATAATTAGGTCACCAGTTATATCGCTTTCATATATTTTAATTTAGAGTAATATTTTTTGAGCACTAGATGAGATTATAGTTTATTATCGTGCCTTAAGATCAATAATTTTTGCAATTTGTATGTAAAATTACTATCATTAAATCGCTATATAATTTATTTGGTATTTTTGCTGCTCCAGTGGTGTATTTTGGCGATTTGTGGCGCCTGCCAGTCTGTAATAAGCGGCGGCCTCCGTCTAATTTTGATATTATTGTAAAGTCTTTCAGAGCTTTGTGGTTGAATTAGTTGGCCTTTCATATTGAATTGTGGCTTCAAATTACTATTTTTGTTTTTGTACAGTTGTTGCAAGGGCCTAACGCCCGCACGTTGTTGAGTTTGTATTTTACCCTTATTGTTGCGGTATTTTTGCAGCACAAACGTGGGCAGATCGACAAGCAGAAAGTAGGCCAACTCCATGGTGCTAATCAGCGAGCAACCGAGAAAGAGACCAGCAAGTCCACCAAAAGCAACTAAAACCACAAGAGACCACAACTTTACAGCTTCAGAAAGCAAAGTTAAAGTTACGCCATCAACTTACCTATTAAGTCCACCCAACCGAAGACTAAACCCGTGCGAAAAACCATGATTGTTTGGAAACGAAAATGTATATCTAAGACGACAATTGAGTGATTGCCGCGCGTTTCCTCCGATATAGATGTTGAACGTTCATCCGTCATATAGCTGAGCGAGTGACAATTGCGGTAACACTCACAAACCATGCTTTCGTGATAGTTGCGCACATATAATTCTTCCTCCTCGCGGCGAGAGTATACAAAGCGATCTGCAAATACGAGTGAGCGTAAGAGAGAGCGAAAAGAGTAAGGGAGCAAGTGATAGAGCGAGAATGAGTAAGTTAACTTTTGTGCATTACCGTTATTTTGCGCCAAACACAACAGGTTCTTCGCTTGACAGCTGGGATGGGGTCCTGAAAGTAAACAAGTAAAGCCTAGTTTTAGGTACGAAAACTAACGCTTGAGTGGGATGAGAGAGAAAGCAACGTGTGGAAGCGAGTATGAATCTGTGGTTGAATGATGGTTTGTACATGCTTACCAGGTGGAAATAGCAAATCCAACGTGCAATTACAAAATTTCACCAAGTACTGTTGATGGCACTCTGATTGGCAATTTTCAATCATATAAACGTAACCATGAAGTGTGCGAAAATACTTTGATTTCGTTTCGTCCTGGTTTACGGTGGGCAAATCAAGTGAAAGAGAAAATAATTTAAGGGAAACTGTAAATTCATTTTAAACTCTTTAATGGACTGAATAAATAGAAGAATAATAGGCGTGATGAGACGTCATTCCTTACGGTTTCTTCATTTTTCTTTAAAAAATGGTTAGATTGGGAATATAAGTCTTGAGTCTAGTGTCTACTAAACAAATGTACTATATGAAACCACTCGTGCACTCTGCTACGGGATAGGCAATCATGTTGTTTTATCAATTAAAACGTTCGGTAAAAGTTACGGTGACAAAACTAAATAACATAGTCACTTCAGGGCTTACATAAATGAGTTATACGATGCGATACCTATTCGCACAAATTAAACCGAATTCGACTTCGAGTGTTTCTTAGGTTGGGTTAGATGGCTGATAAAAGATCACACGTGTACATAGTTCTTTGTGAAGCCATAGAAGTAAAGAACTCTTGTGTTCGAACTTATTAATTAGCAAAACGTTTAATAACCAATACAAATTTGCACAGGCGTTTAATTTCCACCGACTCCGTCGAATGATGGGATTTCTGAAGGTATCCGCTCCCAAGTGTTTAAGTCTTGACCTTCCAAACGTGGGACAGTCTGGGACAGTGTTCTATTGTTTCCACCTCGTCTGCTTCCATACAGCTTCTGTAGATGGCGCCTTGGCAATCTTCCCAGCAAGCATGTAGACTTTATCAAGGTTATAGGGCCCTCACAGCAGATAAAAAATATAGTTTTCACAAATAGCTATAAAAGATTATCGTCAAGACTCATAAAGATTTTTACGACCTATTGAGGGTCGCGCCAATCCTGTTCAGACGAACGCTATATTATTCTTAACATTTTGACCTAAAATAGCTCCAGCTTTGAAGGACTGTCTGTGGAAAACCTGCATAGCTGGGTACTTACCTTCATTAAAGCGCTATTCATAATGTAGAGAGCGAGCTTATCAACTACAGCACGGACACTTATTATTAATATCAGAACTAAGTTTGCGGCAAAGCCTTTGGATCCAAAGAACCGTAAGCCTCAATCGACGAATATTCACGAAAATGAACGGCAAAACTAACCGCTGTGAATATGAATCCCGAGATACTTGGAGGTAGAAGATTCTTCCTTTTTTTTAATGGCGTAGAGGTAGAAATTTACATTTTGTAAATTACAAGTTCATAGAACTCTCACGATATGTAACCCAACTCAATTTGTTGACCAATGCGATACTTACAGACCGCGTAAGAGCTTTTTGGTTGCTCTAATGAAGACCGGTATATGTATATACCGTTCTTAAGCACTTGCTAAAGGGGGAATATCAAAGGATTCCAAAAGAGGTGAACCTAAAATGTCAGTTATATTTATTTATGACCGGATTTGATGTATCTAAGCGAGTAAGTGATACTATCACAAATAATTAGGAGGAGTAACCTACCTGTTCGAATATGTTCATGATTATTTCATATATATGAATGGCTAATTCTCCTTAGCACTAAGTATTATTTATCATATAATTCCTTATATAAGAAAGTAATAAGCTTATTCGGATAATCGCTTACATTGAAAATGCACTCTCTCGACTCAGTACTCAATCGACGAGTACTATTGTCATGGAAATACATTTCGGGTTCTACCTCCACCAATGCGTGCATATTTTCCAGTATGTTGATTGGATCCTTATGCCACACATTTGGCTCCGAAATCATAACCTAAGAAACTATATTAATGCATGCTTTATTTAAACAAATCCATTCCTCATCTTACATTTACGCCCTTCTCGTTGGTGCTGCTTGGACAGTGTTTCTTTGGATTGATAAGTGCGCGTACGATGAGTCCACTACCTGGACTGGCGGCGCCTGTATGCCAAGGCCACAGCTTATCAACTTTTTGGCGCTGTCGTCCCTCATCCGTTTCCAAAGTGTTGAAAGCCCAACAGAGACCATTTTTGCTGCGTCGCAAAGAGAAGATGTCACAACAGTTCATGGTCAAACGATTCCACACACAATGACTCAAGAATTCCTCGCAACGCCAAGTCATAAAAATCATTACTTCAGTAAAATTGATGTAATTCAACGAATCGAGAGAAATGTTTTTGAATTTCATAAAACTTTCAAAGCCGGCAAACTTTATGTTATCAAAACTGCCAAGAACACGCTCGAAAAGTTCTTGACTTTCCGATGTTACATTGGGCTCGAGATAACGACGCTTGGCCTCTTCCAGCCTTTGCCAATTCAGTTGATTCATATTGCATATCGTCACTACCGGAAAGCTAATGTGGTAAATGGGATAGCGCGTGCTATCCACCACTGTCTCCAATCGGCCTTCTCTAAAGCGATCAGAGAGCAAGAGACTAACGTAAATGGCGCCGAGTAGAGCGAGCATAACGGTGAGGAACCAGACGCAGCTGTGGTATAAAAAATTAGAGGATATTCTAAACGAATTGGAGTACCTGACCTCTGCTACTCACCGTTCATACTTTCCAGCGTTCCTGCTGAACAACCGATTGACGCCGTGAATTGTCGTGCTCTGGCCGAAGCGGAAGGCCAGCTCCCAGGCGGAGGCGCTGATTTCGCCGGCCGTGCGTCGTATACTCTTCCAGGACGGCAGCTGTATTATCATACGCGGCTTCTGTGGCAATGGCGTATGCCCCGGTGAGTAGGACAACTGCAGCGCGTTAGCTTGTGGCGCCTGAAAGCGTGCTGGATAAACCATTTTTCCGTGATTGATTGGCGGTCGGATGTCGACTGGAAATAAACCAAAACTAGAACTCACCAGGCTGGCTAGAAAATGCTTTGTGTTTTGTTCCATTCCATTGTTCATGACACTATGTTTGCCTAGTCAATGCTTTATAGACTTATGACAACAAGTTATTTACACGTCTCATCCTCTTCCAATGACCGTCGGGTCTTACTTGATTATGAGTGTGTGTGTGTGCGTTTGTTTTTCAATATGCGTAGCAGTTAATGTCTGTGTGCTTTGTGTATTTGTGTAACTGTGTGCGCTGGTAAATATTTACCGTTTGTTCCATAAATATGATTATTTACAAAGATTTGCAAAAATTGTCCACACGCTATTGAGTTGGCGGGTTTTTGAGTACATTCAAGCAGGTCATGGTCTCCGTGCCACGTGTGGTGCCGACAGTGTAACGCCTGCCTCAAGGTGTATAAACGGTTTCTGACTTATGCTTTCAGTTGTGATTTTAGAGCTTTATTGTGCGTTTTGCTTTGTCAACGGCAGGAAAATTCGGTGTGAAAACAAAAATATTTACATACAAAATTTGAGATCGCTTGTTTGCTCTGTAAGTGGAGTCTGTTGCATGAATAGGGGGAAAAATTTACACACTTTTGTAAATTTTTTTATATTGGATTTCTAATATTAGAAAACTGTGGATTTATATAACAGAATATCACAAATTGTAGTGTTCTGCTATGATTAGCTTCAATAAATTATGTTTGTGTTTTCTTAGGTAAATCCAGATATAAAAGGCAAAGATTTTTTAGCGCATTCGATTCCTAGATCTATGTAATAAGTCCTGAGTTTACTTTTATTATCTTTGAACCATATTGGTTTCGTTCTTGCTGTTTGTTTTTGATTGCCATTTGCTCTGCGCTATTTGTTCAAAGTAAGTATAAATTGGAGGATGGAGTCATGTGTAGAAGATCACGCAAGTGAGGAAAGTTCTCTGATCCCCATTCACTTGTGAGTGTCCAGACACGATTCTATTACATATGGCTCAAACAGTTCAGAACTTCCGGTCTTTGACCAAGTAGTATCCTCTTAACAATAACAGTTTGAAGGCCAGCTAAAGTGAGAAGGCGAATCATCCCCGTTGCAGGGTGGTGCGATGGGTGTGGGACCCGCTACGAAAAAAAAAAACGCTCCAATGAAAAATAACAACCAGCCTCGGTTGAGAGACCCCCATTTTGATGACGACCATTGCAAACGAATTAAGGCTTACGGTGTGCGACTCGTGGTGGGAGAGAGACCCCGTCGCGAGTACTGTCATTCACCCGGGTGTATTAACGTCTAGCCACACTGCGCATCAAAGCGAAGTTCTTGCCCAAATGGGTTGAGGCTGATCGACTTCGCCGGGGCCCGAAATATGGTTCTCTGTAGTACTAGATTTCAGCATAGAAAAATTCATCAAGCTACCTGGCTGTCTCCGGATCGAAAAGCCACCAGATCGATTATGTTGTAATAGACGGAATACACGTTTCCAGTGTATTAGACGTGCGTACGCTCCGAGGTCCTAACATCTACTCGGACTACTATCTTGTTGCAGCCAAGATACGCACCCGCCTCTGTGTGCAGCAAAGAATATACGTCAACAAACACAAGGAAGGTTTGACGTCGGGAAGCTGTAATCATAACAGACAACCGAACGATTTTCTACTCAACTTGCACTCCTTCTCTCCGAGAGCAGTCGTCAACAACTCGGTGTAAGGGAACTGTAGGGCGGCATTTCAAGCTCCTTACGTACAGCTGCAACGGAAACCGTTGTTTTTCGGAAAATGCAAAAGAACAGCTGGTACGGTTAGGATTGCCGAGTCGCAGCGAAGAGGACTGCTTACCTCGCAACGTTACGATCGACCACAACCACAATGCGGGATGGGATAGATATCAAGAGTTGGAAAGGGAAGTGGGACGCATTTGCAAATAAAAAAGAGAGATGCTAACCAAAGATTTTACGACTCGGATATATATATAATGTAGAACCCTCAGCGACAATCTAGTAACTAATCCCCAGAGCATACTGAAATTATGAACAGAAAACTTCTCCACCCTGCTGAATGATAGTGTACCACCAGGATATGGTAAACGCGCTTCCCTAATATTTGACAACGGAGGAGATGATCCATTGCCCATGAAGCAGTTTGAATGGCAATTACCCGTCTGAAAAACAACAAAGTGGCGGGAGCCGATGGATTGCCTGTCGAGCGTTTCAAATAAGCGACGAAGAACTGATAAGGAGCATGCATCTACTTTCTTGTAAAATATGGTCGGATGAAAGAATGCCCAACGATTGGAACTTCAGTGGACCCTGCCCAATTCACAAAAAGGGAGACACACCCATAGACGGAGAGACTCAGTCCGGATTTGAGTTGGAGAGTTATTCTTTGCTTGACATTGTTGGTGGTGTCAAAGAGAAAGAGAATATCCTACTACAGAATGTTGATGAAATCTTTGACAAGAGTCTTCAACAAGAGTTTGTTTTAACACCATCAATGTTGAAAGACAATAAATTGTTGACGGACTATTTTGTAGATGTGTATTCACCTTAGTAAGTAGGAGTGGTCAATTTCTCAACCAAGTTGGGGTTTCCATCTTCTAGAAATTCATCGCTGATGTCGTTATCGATGATCTGACATAAGGTGTTTGTTGGTGGCGAAGATATTTAATTTTACGCTGAACGCTTCAACATTGCAGTTGTCGACGAAAAAGAGAAATTACACTGCATTCTTTGAAGAATATTTGGGTACGCTGAACCTTCAATATTGACAACGTAGAAAATGTCAATGTTGATGAAATTCTTATCTTTGACAAGCCTAAGGTTCAACAGCACCTATTGTCTCGTTCCGGACTGTCGCATCAATCCACAAATCGTTAGCCGGCAGTAACTAAGGAAAGACAATGGAACGTTGTTGGCAACGGTCGGTCGTAAAATACGCCGCACCGGTAGGGTCACCTGGATGTGGTGTAAGGTGAACGAAAAAGCTTCAAAAGAAGCCTAGAAATTATCCTTGTCGTCACCTCATTCGAGCGGAGTCGGCGTCTAGGTGTTTCAAGGGTTAATTTCTTAATTATGGCGAAGATATTCCACATTTGCCGGCTAGACTATGAACGCACTGACTTCAGACATATACAGAACAAACTACGTTGGAGCTAATAATACCTTCACTGCATTCTTTGAATGATGTCCTTGGGGTCCAATCACCATCCATAGTAGAAGAAGAGCTCGAGTTGCCTTGCCAACTAGAGAATTGTCAAACATGTGATTGCTGATTGCACAAAAATGTTCCCTTTTCTACACTGCAAGTGGCAAGTGGTGCCAGTGCTCACAGATTAGCCTTAAATTACAGCAATTGGCTGAAACTAGTTGTTACAAAATGAGTTTTTTAAACACTTTGTAATTTTGCATTCTTAAAATATGCATTACACGTGCCATTTGGAGCAACAAATTAACACATATTCACTGTCTGCACCAACACATTCTCATAAAGTTCTTTTTTACTGTATGTCTGTGTGGACTATTGAGTGCCGCCTGTCAGCGCCGCAGCTGTAATCAAATGTCAATCAAAATTAAATGTGTTTGTATTACAACTATTCATGTTTACAATAAATTAAATAGCACAGGTCAAATAACGGCAAATACATGCAATGCATGTGAACTTTATTGGCGCCAACTGTTATACTCGAGCGCCAGTGCTGGGCTGTAAAATATTAACAGTTGACACTTGTAAATAAAAGACAACCCACGGTAATTCCGCGCACAACTCGGAGGTCTACTAAAATTTAATGTATTGTACGCCTAACGGTAATATGTAATTTGCGCTCTCTATAAAATCGCATGGCGGCGCCACTTGCAGCGCTAAAGTGAAAGTACACGCGTTAGCTCCCAGATGTCAACGGTGTCAAATTGGAATTCGGAAACACAAATTGGAAATACATTTGTTGAGTTATTGTAAAATTCAAGCACCAACCATAAAAAAGTACCAGAAGCAATGCTAACACAAGAGATCGTACCGAATCGCCGCTTAACTCGCATCTATCCGCGTGCTAATTTGATAACATTTGAAAACCGTCGCGAGCAAAACGAAACGCGGCAGAAAGTGTGTAAAGATTTGAAAGTCGTAAAACAATTTGTCACTGAATTCGGTCAGCAGACCAGCATACATGGTTTGAGCAAGACACTCGAGGCGAATATGAATCGATTGACACGGTAAGCGGCTGGGAGGAGTGCGAAAGTGTTAAAAACAAATCACTTATAGAAATATAAAATACCAAGTTGTTCAATAAGTTTTGTCATTCGATAAGAAAGGGTGTAGATTTTGTGCGTCGATTCATCATTATCACCATGATCCTGAATAAAAACAAGAGGCTAAAGAGTGGTGTGAACCTGATTCGGCTTCGAAACGAGTTCGTGTCCTGAAATCAGCCAATCTTCTGGCATCAGTTTTTTGGGATGCGAGAGGAATTTTGTTTGTAGATTACTTACAAGCTGGTAAAACAATTAATTCTAAATATTATTGCAACTTTTTGGACCACTTGAAGGAAAAAATTCGTGAAAAAAGACCCGGTTTGCAAAGAATAAAATCCTGTTTCATCAGGATAATGCACCGTGTCACAAGAGCATTTTGACAATGGCTAAAATCCGTGAATTAAAGTTCAAATGGTTGGATCATCCACTGTATTCACCACGACTTCCATTTGTTTCCAGAAAATCAAAAAATTTAAGCGTGGCAAGCATTTTTCATCATATGAGGAGGTCATAATGGCTGTTGAAGCGTATTTTGCCTTATCTTCCGGATTATCACTTCAGGGATGGGGTTCACAGATTGGAGGATCGAGCAAGTGTAATAATGTTCAGGGAGATTATACTGAATAAGAAAGTGTATTTTGAGTCATAAAATTGTGTTTCTCTTACCGAACGACATAACTTATTGAACAACCTGGTATTATTAGAAAATTAAGTAAATAAATAATAAGAAATAAGAAATACTATTTTATCCCAGAAGTATGACACCGGTATCATTAAGAATGTTTGTATCATTTTGGCACACTCTTTCAACAACCTAGCTTTATAATTTTTTTCACACAAATGAATACCAGATTACCTAAAAATTGCACCAATTAATGACGTCTTTCTCGCTTTCAGCCTATTTTGGACCGTTGGCTTTCTCTGTGCACTTGGCATGCTGATCTTCGTCATACAAAAGCTGGCCGCGCGCTATAACAAACGTCAATTCAAGACAGTTGTTAACTCAACAAATTATCCGGTTTATCGCATCGTTTTCCCCGAGGTGTATATATGTAACGATAATCGCTTTAATTGGGCGCGTTTCGCTTCGGCAAAAGAAAACTTTCTACGTCCCGAGCACCACAACACCGAACTGGAGCAGCTATTCACAAAAACGGTGGCACTTTATGACAATCTACGCTTCGGTGATTTCGATGTATTCCAGAGCCTGAGCAACAAATCGCTTCGCAGTTTGGACTATGTGAATTTCACCAATGTGGCACAATTTATGGCGTGGCGCTGTGACGAACTGCTGACAGATTGTGTGTGGCGTCACAATCCAATGAATTGTTGTGATATATTTATAGCACGTCGCTCCGTATATGGCTTTTGCATGTCTTTTAATACGCTCGAAGATATAACGGGACAATTAAGAAAACCGTTAGACAATAAATGGCCGTGGCGTGCTAGTCAAGAGGGGCCTGGTAATAGTTTAAAATTGCGAGTGCTGATAAACGAACGGTTGCATTCACCTTTTGCAAATAACCGAAAGGGAATTATGGTGAGAGTGTGAGAGGTTTACTAGTTGTGGGAGTTTGAGAGCAAGAGACGAGTTTAACTTTTCATCGTTTCGCAAGGTTTCGCAAGGTTTTGTATATTTTTCTTGTTTTTTTTTTTCTTCTTAATTGCAGTTTATGGTGATGGAACCTGGCGTCTGGGTGAGTTATTCGAATCACGTGGAGTTGAATGATATCGTCTTCGTCCAGTTAAATGCACAACTTAGTTTCTACGATCCAAATACTCGAAGTATACCGTCGAATGTGCGCGAGTGCGTCTTCGATGTAAGTTGATTTTAGCTCTTTTAAGCAGTTTTCACTCTTAAAGAAGATGATTGCAATTAAGGCATTGACTAACTCTCTTCAACCAATGGTCACTCTTAAAGAAGAGGTTAAAATTAAGAGCTCGAAAAAAACTCTCTTTACCACTTTTAAGTTGAAGACAGTTATCGACATAACATAAATTTGGAGTGATTTTTAATAATATATTAGGTTATCAAATATCAGCCTTCCGTCTTTTTGAATTTCACGGCTATGTATAAGGCGCTACAGAGCTCGTATCTGGAAATACTATACATCTTTCAAAGGTCTCGGCATAACCTACAAAACGACGCTATGCATGATTAGTTTGGATGTTGCGTTCAACAGTTATGGACATGTAAACATGGAGTTCACTAACGCCGAAGTTCACGCTATTTTACAGTTTTCCTTCGTTAAAAGCAAATTTGCTAGAGAAACGTTCCGTGAGATTAATGGTGTTTTGAGGGATGGTACTCTATCACTTCGAACTGCAGAGGAATGGTTTCGACGACTCAGAGCGGGTGAAAATAACAATAATAACCTAGCTGGTGGAAGACCTGTGACGACGAATACCGATCAAATCATGAAAAACATCTAGTTAGACCGGCATGTGGAATCTCGTGACATCGCCCAGAAAATGGGAGTTAGTCACCAAACCATTTTAAACCATCTGCAGAAGGCTGGATACACAAAAAAGCTTGATGTTTGGGTGCCGCATGATTTGACGCAAAAAAACCTTCTGGACCGAATCAACGCCTGCGATATGCTGCTGAAACGGAACGAACTCGACCCATTTTTAAAGTGGATGGTGACAGGCGACAAAAAATGGATCACATACGACAATATCAAGCGAAAACGGTAGTGGTCAAATCGTCCCAAACAGTGGGCAAGCCGGGATTGATGGTCAGGAAGGTTTTGCTGTGTGTTTGGTGGGATTGGAAACGAATCATCCACTATGAGCTGCTCCCGTATAACCAGACGCTTAATTCTACCATCTACTGTGAACAACTAGACCGCTTGAAGTAGACAATCGTCCAAAAGCGACCAGAAATGGCAAACAGAAGGGTGTAGTGTTCCACAAGGACAACGCCAAACCGATGACTCGTCAGAAGCTACGGGAGCTCTGAAAGGAGATTTTATAGCATCCACCATATAGCCCGGACATAGCGCCAAATGATAACCACCTGTTCCTGTTCATGGCAAACGGCCTTGTTGGTGTAAAGTTGAACTTAAAATAGGCTTGTGAAAAGTGGCGAACTCGGACACCGCAAATAAGGAGGGAGGCATTATGAAGTTGCCGTCTAGATGGAGACAGATTTTCGAACGAAACGGCGCATATTTTAACTAAACCTGATCACTGTAACACTTTTTATAAAGCATTGAATAAAGAGCAAAAACGCGTAAGGCAGATATTTGACAACCTAATATCTATGGTAGCTCCTTGAAACCTCTTCGCATTTAATAAGCTATTCTTATCTGGAAATTTCCAGAATGAACGCAACAGCGCCGACTTCAAAACACTACTTAACCACAAATATATGTTCGAAAACTGCCGCGCCGAATGCCAACAGGAATATACGATGAAGTATTGCAACTGTACGCTTGACATGTTTTTTCCACCGAGTCAATATCCATCGTGCAAATTATCAGACATGCCCTGTTTGGCAAGGAATAATGGTAAGCTAGCAAATTTGAGAAAATGTTTTGCCTAGTCTTAAACAAATAGCTCATTTGCTTTTAATATTTGTAGAACGTTTGAAGTACTTTCAGCAAAGTGGCGAAAGCGATGTCTTGTCGGCAACCCTGCAAGAGCTTGGCATGGTCTGCGAGTGCTTCCTAAACTGTCTTTCACTGGCCTATCTTATAGACATACGCGCTTATAACCTGCCACATGTCACACAAAAACCGAATGATTCCTTTGTGGACTTTGATTTTTACTTTATGCGCGACTCGATCGTTGTCTTTCGCACGACTGTAGTTTACACTTGGGTGGATTTGTTGGGTGAGTTGAAAATGAAAGTCTGGTAGGATAGGTTAAATATTAAACGATTTAAAAAAGTCTTTCTTAAGAAGTGGAGGTAAAAATCCCAATAGTGTGAAGACGGCGGATTATATAAAGAGATGTTGGAGAGGTTCATATCTTCTGAGTTTTAGTTGTAACTTAGTTAGTGTAGATTTAGGTCTCGGTAGATACTCCTTCAGTATTTTTCAAGTCAGAAGCCCAAAATTTACGACAATTATCATCTTATTGAAACATTTCAAAATCTAACTCAGTGCAACTTAGTTCAATTCGGCATACTTTTGAGCTAACTGAAAACTTGTTATGGTAAAGCCTTGTCCTCTTAAGATATAACAAAGCTGAAAGTATTATCCTTGACATGAAGATTATTTTAAAATATATATTCTGAAAATCGAGAGAGTTCCGAGAGTTTCTCTTAATACTTTGGGCCGGCCAACCATCAACACTACACCAAAGCAATTTTGTGGTATGCCCTTTGTTGCTTATGTTCCAAGATCTGCGGAGTTTCTCTAAAGTCTTTTGCTTCAAACAACCCTTGAAGGAGCTGAATGGCTTGGAACAGCTGAAGGGAATTGTGTATCCAGCCGCACCGAATGGGCCAGTTCTCGTAATTTTCTCCTATTTCTATATGACTGTGAACATAAATGTTGTTATTCCAGTTGCCTGTTGAGTTTAACCTAAATTGTCGCTTCGTTATCCACTAGAGAATCATGGACTTGCTTTTAGAGCAGAGCCCATTTGGCACCTTCTGATATGCTCGCAAAATCAGCTTGACAGACTGCATTAAAGTCATTTAGTTTGAATCTACCTTCTGAAGAAGTATGCTTCTGATTATTTCAGCCTCACTTTCTCCGTCGTGAATCCTCATGAAGGTCGGGCATGTCACTTTCTCGGTCCCATTGACTCCAACTTAAAATCTTAAAAGCTGGGTAAGCATTGCATCATACTTCACCTGTGTATGTATGAGCCGAATGAAGAGAATAACCTCCAGAACCTTAGTTGATTTAGTTTTCATTGTGATTGTAATCTCCAGCAGGCACCTGTCGCACTTCCAGGGCTTTAATACGACACATTTTCGATATTGCCATCCACCATATCGCCTAACCATATGTCTGTATGTGGCGGATGGCACTTGTGTAAAGCGAATGGAGAAATGGGACAGTAAACCCCACTTTGGAATAATGGATCACCTACTGGAGTTCCAATTTCGAAGGAATGTGGAAGTCCTGTTCTCAATATGCTCTCTCCAGCTTGGTTTTTTTTACCTAGGATAACTCCGATATATTTGTTAGAGCTCGAGAGTACAATTGCGATACCCCTTGAAGACGGGAGATCGAATTTGGAAATTTGTGTTCTTATGACTTTGATTTGGGGTTCCTCCGAAATGACAGTTAGAAGGTGACCCTCCGAATATCCCTTTCCCTTCTTCGAGCCGACTAAGATTCGATTAAGTTTTATTCCTGAGCAGTGGACAGCGAGGTTGTTCACATAACCCAATACTTTAGGCACAGATAATGCAAAACTAACGTAGATAATGTCGAGATGAAATCTAGCCTAAAACTTGAGGCTAGGACCCATAAGATTAAGGTTTGATCTACTAGGGCTATATATGAACTCTATTTTTTAATTCTATAAGCTTAAGTCCCTTAGAAACCGTACTTTTTAACCCGTTTACATCTTTTCACAGTGAACTTCGGCAACGCCACCGCACTCTTTCTCGGCTGTTCCGTTATAAGTATCGTTGAATTGATCTACTATTTCTGCGTTTACTTGCCACGACGTATTCGAAGTGTACACAACAAGCGCAAAAGGCCTTTAAGAACCGCCAACAATTACGACAGCAAGTTGTTGGAAGACTGGATGAGGCAATTATATGACCACGACGTTAAAAATAAGGAGCCCGAAAGCACCAAGGAGAAGCAAGCCAACAGCACTTGAGACCGATAAAGCGCGTGGCATTTACATCCAATCCAATGGCAATCATAAAAATCACTTACCGCTCACAAGAAGACGAAGTAGAAGAGATGTGATGCGAAAAATGTACATAAAGCTTAAACAAAGCGATATGGAAAATAAAAGAGAAAGGCGAAAATAATCATTGTTTCGTGTCATTTCCGTTTCATTGTCTTGCCTACTTCTAAACAAAGTTTTGCGTGCTCCGCTTTGCAGCCATTTAAGTTGCTGCTTCACCA
Source organism: Bactrocera neohumeralis (assembly GCF_024586455.1). Taxonomy (NCBI): domain Eukaryota; kingdom Metazoa; phylum Arthropoda; class Insecta; order Diptera; family Tephritidae; genus Bactrocera; species Bactrocera neohumeralis. Next base: position 76,989,924 of record NC_065920.1, on the reverse strand, counting down.
TTCTCCCTGCTCGCGACGCGCTGTGGCGGACGGCATGCCGTTTGTGGTGGCATTCACCAGCGTTTTCACAGGCTCTTGTAGTGATTTGCTTCTTATATCCCCCTCCGTGCTATTGCTCTTGTTCTTGTTTGTTGTTGGCATGATTGCAGCTGTCATTTTCACGGTCGACTGCAACATGAATGAGGTGGATTCCGTTGGGCAAAGGCGACATCATGGTCACTGCCAGTGTCACTGTCACCAGCAGCGCGCCGCTGAAAGTATCTTCGAGTTTTCACGCTGTTGCTGCGCTCTATGCTAGTTTGTGGCCTCTTAGCTGTGCTTCCTCTTGGTACACTTCTTCTTCTTCTTCTTCCGCTTTGTGCTCAACACAATCATTTCTCTTACAAAGTTGTATTTTCATAAAATTTTGCTGCAGTCTCGAGTGTTCCCTTTCTTTAAAATTTACCCACACAATTTGTACTTTTTTGTTTTTGTTGCAATTTTTATTGCATTTTATTGTTCTCATCGCTTTAGTTTAGTAAGCTTCACAGACACTTTTTTTGCTGCTTTGCTCGCTGCGAGGGTTTTTGTAGTTGTGTGACCACAATAACGGTTATTTTTTCAGGAAAAGTTGCGCGTTCCTTGTTAACTGTTGTTTGACTGTGGCAACGTTTACGAGCGAAACTACTTATTTAGTTGTGAGAAGAATGTGGAAATGTCAGAAAAACCCGCGGAAAATAGAAATAAAAATTAGATGCGAAAGCGCCCCGCCTGGCAGCGTGTTAGAAAGTTTGAAAAGTTTTGCGGTCTTTGTTTCGACTCGGGTCACTGAACTTAAGAGCCCTAATTTCCCGTTTCTACTTTCTATTTCTTTAATTTTATTTCGTCCATTTAAATACTTATACAGTTAAGTATGTTTAGAGTCGAATGTGCACTAATGGTCTAACGGTCAGCGTGAAATTGCAGCGAAGAACATTAGACAAGAAGGAGATTAGGAAGCCAAATAAAGAAAAGCCTAGTTACTAGGCGTTAATAAAAGTTGAGCTCTTTTTAAGTAGTGATTAATTTTTTTGACGACGGAATGTGTGATTGTGCCCTCGGAACAATCGCTTTTTTTATTTCTTTATTTTCTTAGCAGGTTGCTCAAGTATCTTCTGGAAATTTGTTGATACAAAGATCTATGGTTCATAAAAAAATATGAAATTCGACTCCAAAACTCCAGACTCATATTCAAATATTGTTTTTTTTTGGAACTCAGTCTCGGCTTTGCTCTAGCCCCTCTATGTATGTATATGTTTAGTCTAAGTTTGCCAAGGTGTTATTACCCCGCATTTGCTTCGAAATAATTAATTTACATGCAATAATCTCATAAGAAAATGTGAATACTCTTCTGTCGTTCAAACAACAACAACTCAATAGCTAATAGGTCAATTGAAAAGTCCCCGGCCTTCCATAGTAAAAGATTTTTATTTCAAAATTTGTATTATTCAATACAGTCCCCTTCATGGGCAGTACACTGATCTCCTACTTATTGATACTATATCTTATAAAAGTATCTCTTGCAAAATGTTTTTATAGAGTATGATAGTTTTTTTGTAGTATGGTTTGTCCTTTGCTTCAAATTAGGCCTCTGTTTCGGCGATCCTCTTCATTCGACGAAACTTTCTACCCAGCGAGCATTCTTTTGAGATCTGAGAACATCAAATAGTCGCTGGAAGTCTGATTTGGAGAACACTGTGAATGCGGAAGCAATTCGAAGTCCAATTCATGGATTTTTCTTTCGTTTTGACTGACTTGTGACACGATACTTGGTGGAACAGCACTTTGCACCACTTTCTTTCTTTTTCTTTAAACGCGACCGTTTTTCAGCGAGTTCGTTTTTTCAAAAGGTCCAAAAATGCTATGTAATAGTAGCTGTTTTCATCATTTTTTTTTTCAAGGTAGTCAATAAAAATTATTCTAAACCCATTCCAAAATGCAGACACCAAAAACCTTGCCAGCCAACTGTCAACGCTTTGTAGTGGGTTCATTGTGTACAGTTCACTCGGATGTCTGTCGATTGAAAATCGGAATGAAATCATGGAGCCACTTTTCATCCAAAACAGGAATGTTTTCCTAGCGGAAACTGCTGAAAAGCTTATATATTATTATGCAGTCTACCCGGTTATTTGTGGGACTGTAAGCCGAGTAAGTTCTGCTTGATTAGACTGTTGAGTCAGACAGTTACATATGTAAAGGTTATATGGTTACCGTAAGCATCGAAGGCTTCAGTGGGGCTTCAATTATCTTCCCTTGCGTTCGTCTGTACATCGGAGGAAATGAGTGCGTGCCGAACGATAGCATTTGAAGTACTGCATTTTCCACATGACAGCAAAAGGGTATGGAAGAGAAAAAGTAATCTCGTCTGAGAAAATGAATAGGTTACTCTCGGTAATAAGATTGAATGAAATAACTTTACGCTTGATTACTACTCAAGGAAGGCATTTGTGCAGTCTTCGCAGAACCGTGGAATAAACTTTCCATACCTATGGAATGGTTGCGGAGCATATTTCAAGCAGCAGTTTTTGCAATTAGTCTGTGTGTAGAAATAGATTATCGCAATGATAATCGTATTGCTATACGCCGCGATAGTCAATCGGCACTCAAAGCAATCTCAGAAAAGGACAGAATGGCTGAACAGCCTATCAGTTTGTAGGCGACGGCTCGTCATCTGCATCCTAAAGGAGTAGCCTGTAAGAAACTGGCTGACGAGCTTGCTCGCTTCTAGAAAGGTGGGAAATGAGCTGCTATGCCAGAAGGAAAGAGGGGCTAAAGAGATATATTGGAAAAAATCAACAGGCATGTGCTAGGCAAAGTTGCTAAAAGTTGGTTAACCTCACAAAGGTGAAAAGTGACATAAATCTCCCCAGAGCTCAATTGCGACAACTTGAAGTATTTTATGCTGTACATAGCACGTTCAAGATGCATCTGTTCAACATAAGTATAGTTTCTTGTGAAAACTGCTGGTTTTGCGACATGAAGCCACAAATTCTAGAACACCTGATTCTACTCTACACAGCAATCTGTATATCCGAAAATGTATCTCATCGTCTGTGTGATACAGGGGAGAACACCAAATACCTTAGCTTGCAGTGCCAAACTCAATTTATTTCTATTCTATTCAAAAAGGGCCATGTTTTCTCTTTAACTAAAAAATTCTAAAAAGGAAAAATTAATTTACCTAAACTTACATTTTATAAATTTCCTGCTATACAAATTCTAGGCATTTGCCTTAGGCGTCATCTTATGTTTACTCGTACTATTTGAAACAATAACCTACTTACTTCCATTCAATACGAACCCTAAAGTTTCGCTATAACAACGGTAGCATAGAAACAAACCCAGTTTTCCAATAAAAGAACCTTTGAAAGCTTTGAAAAAAGCACAATGCACAATTATTGAAGCTTTTCGAAAGTTTTCTCGGTGTTTTTAACCCACATGTTTTCAATGGAGCTTTTTAAAAGCGCAAATCCTGCAAGCTTTTTTCTATCATGTGATTTATTTTATACGTAGCAAAACAAACCACCGTTGAGACTTAAAACCAGAGAATATAGATTATGTATAGTATGCATTTAGATTATATTATACATTCTCTGTTAAAACTTTTACTAGAAACATATTTATAATACCAATTTTAGGAAAGCTTTCTATTCACTATACTCAAATAAATGTACTATATACATGTACAACATTTACGGTTAGTTCATCAGCGGTCATTAGGGGTAGACTTAACCTGAGAGTATTGATAAATATTTCATTTAATTGGTTATATTATTTAGTTTCATTAACCTTTCCTGACTTTATACGTATTGAAAAGAGATAATGCTAAATAACTAATTCGATTGAATTCTTCCAATGAACTGATGAATAGTCATGAGGTCGTATTGCCTTCCTAGACATATACTTGTACTATAGCAGATAACATCGCAATTAAGAAATACTTATTTGGAAAATTCAATGGTAATGGATATATCATGTTCTTTTCTCCTCTTCTGGTTTAATGTTGTATTTTGTCGAAATGAAGGAAGAGTCTCTGTATCTCAATCAATATACGTTCTCTGGTTTCTGTGATAAGACTCTTCAAACCATTCCTTACGTTATGTTTAATATCCGGTTTCCACTTGAACTATTAAATCTCTAAATACAATTTTCAAGCAGCTCAGTTGACATCATGCTGAATAACTTATGGTTGACTGCAAAACTAATGCACAGGCGCGGCACTAAATTTGAGCCAATTGTGACACAAAGTGAGTAAAATTCAAAATAAAGCAGTCAAGCAATTTTTGTAGAGTGGAATTCTTGAACATCCTTACCAACCCCCGTCTATTGAGTTAGCTTGCTAGAAACTTTCTTGCTTATAATTTTATAGCATTTTTTTAAGCAGACTGCAAAGAGCGGCATCGAGGGTGTAAAAGTCGTGCAGGAAATTCAGTTTGGTTGTGTTACCCAGTTGAAAGCAGTTCGTGTAGAGTTGCGGCGAAATTAGCACAGGATGGTTTTTTTTCAAGAAATCATCCCAAGAACAGAGTGTAACAGTTCTGCTACTGTAATTACCCAAAGAAGAATAGGAAGGACCATGAAATTATATATTTTATGCTTACATATCTCTAATGTAAACTATTGTATCGAAAAAAAAGAAATTACATTTATTACAAATTTTCCCACAAAAGTATCAGATGTTTTAGTAGTCACATTATAATCGATTTTTGACTAACATTCTTGATATCCAAAACAGACGCAGTTAATACCTGAAGCTTGTTAAAATCTTTCAGCCACCTTTAAAAAAAAAAAAACTATTTTTGCTCTCAGCTTTTAAAGGATTAGTTCTCTCTCATGGCCTGGATACTGAGGAGAAGTAAACGGAGGAACAGTATCCAATAAACCCTCGCCGTTCAATCATGTTTCACAGCAGATTTCTTATCGCTCATATAACGAGGCACAAGTGTCCACGTTCGTGCACCATTCCAATTAGTTTATTATAGGTTAAGTAATATCTTCTATGAGGAAATGAAGTACAATCTTTAATTTTGTGCGATAATGATTATACTTTGGTCAGATACAGGTAATGATCCCTGAGAAAATACCAGCTTATAGTTGTGAAATATTCGGAACTGTTTTCATTAAACCTTGTACCGATAAGAGTTTGTTTTTTAGGAATAAAAATATTAAATTAGAATTAAAAATATTATTGCGTGAACTATTTGGGTCTTGGATGGTTTAATAAAAAAACGATTTTTACATTCGAAACTATATTATTATATATTATATAGAGTTTTTATAATTCTAAGTTTTTCACGAAATTAACAATACCTAGAAAGAAACATCGGATACCCCATAAAGTATACCATACATAAATGTTCAGCATGACGAGCTGAGTCGGTCCTGCCTATAAACATATAAATTAGCCCTAAGTTAATGCCTGAGAAAGTACTATCTTATATTAGTGAAACTTGGAAACTCAATATTGTGGGCCAATTAACTGAGATACAGAAGTAATAATAATCATATAAGAAGGTCTACCAACTTAAGAACTTTGCTGTGTAAGAGTGGGTATAGAATGCAGTATAACAAAAAGTCTCTATTAGCAGTGCTTGAAGGACTTAAAAAGTCACATGATGTTGGTTGGCGAGGTAATAGTATACATATAAAAGCATATTTGAAACTATTTTCAGTAAACCTTGCAGCGACAAGAGATTTGTTTGGTAGGGACAAGGTATCATTAGTGGGCAAGTAAGATTGATGCTGGAAGAAAAAATTGTGGGTACTATTGGAATCTCTGTGATAAGAATCCGAAAGTTTTCTTACCACCTTTTTTCTCGCCAAGAAGCTGCTCATTTGTCTAAACAGTCGATATCGGGCCACTATAGCATATAGCTGCTATACAAATTGAACAATCAGAATAAAGTGCTTGTATGGAAAACATTTTTGTTTGAAAATATTTTCCCATGAAATTTGGCATGGCTTATTACCCAAAAGAATGGTACAATTTTCGGAGAAATTGTGCAAATCGGATCACTATAGCATATAGCTTGTATGGAAAACTTTTTTATTTGATAAGATATCTTCACAAAATTTGGAACACATTCTTTTTTATGTCAACTCTGCAATGTGTGCAGAAATTTTCCAGATCGAACCATCAAATAGTTGCCATACAAACCGACCGTTGAAATCTAGTTTTTCCATGGAAACTTCTCTGTGAAGAATATTATTGCTACGATGCAACAAAAATGAACGTTGTTTTTGTAATTAAATAATAAGAAATTAATAATTTTGAATCAAATTGCTTCAGTTTCGCTAATTTGTATATAGTTTCACTCAAGAGTTGACCGACCCGCATAGAAGACACAGCTCATTGCTTCCAAATAGAAATTCCAAGTACAAAATGAGTTGCATAGCAACCAAATAAATATTTGTACAGTCATTTGTTGTTAATTAAAAATGCATTTATGCGCATAAATTACCAGAGAAATCTTGTAAATATTTGCGCTCACAACCGAAGCCGAACGATCATTACACAATTATCGGAAACAAGCTTTCAATTAGATAACACTTAATTTCATTTCGGGCAATGCATTTTCAAATTGCGAATGTGCAAATAAATTGTGTGCGAATGCTTGTAAGCACAACAACAACAAAACAACACACAAGGCAAGTTAATGTGCAAATGTTTACATAATAAATATGTAATTTGACAAATAAATGAACTTCTGTTGCTCATAATTGTGGCTTTGACTCAATAAATTCTCAGTGGAATTAAACTGCATGCAAAGGAGCCACTGACCTACATACACGGCACACACACATGTACACTCATTTCACTTGTATGCGAGTGTGTGCAATTAAACGCCGAACACACTCTTGTTGTTGTTGTTGTTGTTGCAGCAACAAATGAACTCGCCTCGGCAATGCGAAATTATATAGACATTAAAATGGCATGCGTGTGTGTGTGTGCACGTATAACGGCAATTTAATATAAGCAAACAAATTTGCTGCTGCAAAGACCGCAACAACAACAACAAAATCAAGCAATCAAATGCGAACGCAAACAAAACCCACAAACAACAATGTAGCTATAACTGTATTTGTATATAATTGTGAATGTGTGTGTTTGTAAGTGTGTGCGAGTGTGCTTGCGCGCCGCATATTATGCTACAGCAAATTAGACACAATTTAATTCAGTTATCTTTCGATGCTTAAATGAGCGCACAAAAGTATGCAATGAAAATGAAATTGTCTACAAATAAACAGTTGTATTGTTTAGACGGAAATCACACAATAACAACAACAACCACAATAACAACAGCAGCAACCGTCAGCAACGGCAAAACAAGCAGTTAACGAAAATGAGCTCTTCATCGGCAAATTCAGACAATAATAATTCCCACAACAACAACACACGCACATACATGTATTCATGCATAGATTTGGTATTTGCGGCATGCATAGTGATTAGAGTAGTAATTATGCATGTCAGTTATGTAACAGCGCACAGCAATTGAGATTGAAAGTGATAGGAGCGTAAAAAAATAAGAAATAGCTCGTTCAAAACACAGTAGATACAAAATTAGAAAGTTTAGAACAATTTAAATCAGTTAAAGGGCGCAGATCACATCTTCAATTAGTAGAATATCGAAAGTTATAGGCAAAATGTATAGTCAAAATATATATCTGCACCAGTTATTGATCTCAAGAGAGGCTCACTTCATGACACTTTGAATTTCTGCAGCAGTATAATCAAGAAGGAATCTGCATAAAACCTTGGATAACGGGTTTTGCTAATTTTTTGGAATGAGTCTTGTGCTCTAAAGGTAACATAGAAAGCGGTTCAGAGCACTAACTAAGGAACTCAATATTTCTTCAAACCAGGTTAGCTTAGGTTTAGATGTCGATCCAAACAGGGATCTCTCTTGAATAGCTTAGATCGGCGGTCCGTTATTAGTAAAACTCATATATTATAGCTACCCTCCTGATCAATCCTTATCGGTGATTAATGCCTCTAATTAATGTGCTGACGTGCGTCCACTTGGCTTAGTCCTCTAACCGGTACACCACCCAGCTCATATACCTTAGCCGCTACATGTCGCAGAAGGTCCAAAAATATCTGTGTTTTCGGCAAAATTGTCTTTCTGGACTATTGGGAAGGTTGATAGTTTTCCTTAAAGCTCTGAGCGTCCTACAGGTGATCCATTTGGTTTCAGCCCCACGCCCCCATACCCTCTTAGCTGGAATGAAAAAATGGATTGCCTGCCATAAAAGTGTTGAGACGGCTTGAGACAGTTTTTGCAAAGGCTGCATAATGTAAGAGAAAGTGATTGGATGATTCCATATCACCCTCATCCATACAACTTTGACTACTTGGGTTGAACAAGCCAACTCGAATGAAAAAAAACTTGACAATCTGTCGAATCTATTAAAAAAGTATCAGCTACTACTAGGCTAATACCTTTCTGATAGTGGTCTTTTCAGTGGTAGTTCAGCTCTACTCGTTCCAAGTAGCTCACTTTCATTTGTATGTCAACTATATGCTGTAGTGGTGGACGACGACGACCGTTTCACAAAATGAAAAGCTGCTAAAGGAGAAGATGGCGTGTGCAAAATTTCAATATTCAGGTCGATATCACAAAAACTGAGGGACTAGTTCGTGCAATACAGATGGACAGACGAACATCGGCTCAGCTCATCACGTTGTTGATTTACATATACATACTTATATATTTTATAGATTCTTTGATGTTTTCCTCTGTGTTTTACAACCTTCGTGGCAAACCCAATGTATTCAGTTTAAGGTATAAAAAATATTGCGGGTAACGAGACATGTTTGAAAGGTTAGTTTAATAGGCCAATGAGCCACGCATAGACCAGTTTTGATCCTTTGCGACACCAGATGGAGTTTATTTACTAGGTCTAAGAGAAGTACTCATTCTTTGGGATGCCTGCGCTTGACGCGAATCTGCGGCTTCTACCGTGAGAACCCCAAATGCTTACAGCGTAGTCTTGCCAATACGGCACAAGAGAAGCTTCATTGTTTCTCAGGTGCCTTGCTCTAGACATTTCCTGCAGTCTTCTCAATATGTCAGCCCCAAACTTGTTTGAAAACTCATTTAAAGTATGTCGAAGGATCCCTTCTTCTTATTTCATGTCAAGCTAATCGCCTTACTTAAATTCATTTAATATCAGTTTCAACATTTTATATCAGCTGCATCAAATATACAGAACAATGGAGAACTAAATGTGGCGACAATCCTCGAATACATCAGAAATAAAGAAAATATTAGAGAATTTCCAAAAACAACAAAAAATCGTGTCACTTAGGTTAATGAAAGCAACCACTTGGCCGCATAATGGCTGTCAGCAATGATGATTGCTTTTATGCTCCGCACTTAATTTCGCCAGCAATACAAATGACGGGGGAGTATAACGGTGCTACACTTAAATAACTGTAACATTATTGTTTGGAAATTAGAATGGAGCAGCCAAATGAACTCGCAGCCACTGACAATTGAAAATTGCAGCAAAAAAAGTAAACTCAACACACATATACAAACATATACAGACATGAATGAGCTGACTTGTGGCACAACAATAGCTGCTGCTGTTTTGCTGTTGTAAAATCCGAGGAAATCGCATTGCAAGTCATAATGCCAACTACAAACCGACAAATAATACTCAAAAGCAACAAAAATACTCGGATATATATAAATATATGTATATATAGTTGTGGAAATAATGGAGAAAGCAATTATATAATATCATAGCTGTTCATCGCTTGCGTGTTGCTGCTATTGTTGTTTCGCAACTGTGATTGTTGCTGTTTTTGTGCGCGCGATGCAGGCGATAACAATGCGAATTGACACTTGACGTGCACCATTACACCGCAACAGCACAACAACAACAAGTGAGGCCACAACAAATACAACTGTCACTAACCATCAATTGCTGACAATAAACACCAACAACAAGAACAATAATAACAGCAACTCTATGAATTAGTTGCGACATTAGTGTGTGTCACGTAAGGCACAAAAGCAAAAACAAAGCCGCTTGTCCGATTGTATATATGCGCGCGTGTGTGTGTGTGTTGTTTGCGGTGTGTGCTGTCATCAACATAATTGAACAAGGATAATTATGATAAGCAATAAGCGGTTGCGGCGTTGAGAGTGAGAGTGTGACGAGGTGACAATGATTGGAGTCAACAATCAGATAAGGAATCATACATACATATATACATGTATATATATATATATATATATATATATATATATATGTATGTATGAGTTAAGTGCGCCTGTGCTTGTGGTTGCATGGAATTTGTATTAATAAATCGAGTATTGAAGGCGGACCCTGCAGGGAACTACGTTAAAAAAATATAACGGTGTTATTGATTATTGATGATTATGCGGCAGTGGTAAGTTTGCCGGAATTGAGTCAGAATTTCCTACTAAGTTCCAGTTTGCCCTATGTGTGATCGGAAAAAAAGATTAGGGTGCTCAGAAATTTTTGCGTTTAGAGGGAATTTCGTGGGATCAGACCCTCCTCAAATTTGGAGAGTTTTTTCGGTGAGAGAATGTTCGTCGGGATTGATATTTTGTCTTCAGTTTAGTTACATTCTTAACATTCAATACCACTTCTTCTCGTCCTGCCTTTATTTTCTGATTATAGCCGAGTTGTAGCCGAGTTAACAACAGCGCTCGCCAGGTCCTTCTCCACCTGGTCCTTCCAACGGACTGGAGGTCTTCCTCTTCATTTGCTTCCCCCGACGGGTACTGCGTCGAATTCTTTCAGAGCTGGAGTGTTTTCGTCTATTCGGACGACATGATCTAGCCAGCTGCCTAGATTCGCTGAACTATGTCAATGTCGTCGTATATCTCATACAGTTCCGCTGAATGTGATATTCGCCGTGGCCATAAATCTTTCGCAGAACTGTCCTCGTGAAAACTCGCAACGTCGGCTCATTAGATATTGTCATCGTCCGTGCCTCTGCACCATATAGCAGGACGGGAATAATGAGTGGCTTATAGAGTTTTGTTTTTGTTCGTCGAGAGAGGACTTTACCACAATATAGCATCTTCAGTTCAGTTAAATTCTTTATATTCAATACAACCCCTTCTCTTCCTGCCTTTATTTTTTGATTGTTAAGAGATCTGCTGTATAGATATATAGTAAAATTGACGCTTTGCACTGCGACCTAAGGTCTATTGTGCTCTTTCCTATTTCACATATGGTCACAGAGGTCCAGCAACCTGAACAATTCCAGGAGCCTGCTGGACGGGACTGATATGATGTCATCACTGTCCACGTAGATGGGAACTAGGGGATTGAGCCTGCTTCTGCGAATTGCTGGGCAGTACATAATCAGATGTTTTGGAGTTTCCTGTTCCATGTACAGAACCGGCCATGTTGGACAACTCCGAAAATCCAGCGTTGGTTAGAGCAGAGGTGGAAGTGTGCCAAGAAAATTTGAACATGTGTGAAAGTGACCCCAATTTTTGAATAACGTAATCACAGGTGACGAGTCATAGATCTTTGTGTATGATACCGAGACAAAGAGGCAATCTTCCGAGTGGCACACGCCGGCATTTCCTCACCCAAACACGGGAAGAATGAGCATATCCAAAGTGAAAACGATGCTCATTGTCTTTTTTGACATCCAAGGCATTGTCCGCTATGAATTTGCTCCTCTTGGACAAACCGTCAACGCCAAGTTTTACGTGGAAGTCCTCAAGAGACTCAAAACTGGTCCGACAAGACATCGCAGCCTTACGCTCATACTCATGCTTAATATGTACAAGCTGAATGCCACAATTTTCCAACAGGGCATGCTTAAGTCCAATAAAAGATTAAAGTGTACATGAGGGATTTAATATAATTGGAATGTCATATGAATATAGATGTGATGTTAGTGTTTACGGCGTATAGACAAATATTTAATAGAAAGAGAATAGGTGGGCGCATTGTTTTTACTCGAAGTAATCTATAAAAAAAAGATGCAGTCAATTGACTTGAAAATGATAAATTGCGCAATAAATGAATTTTCCAAAAGATTAATTGACAAGCTATTAGCAACATTTAAAAAACGCTTGTCACACTATTTGCTAATGCATGCATTCTACGTAAATACCTATGGTATATATGTATGTATATAAGCAGGATGTGAAACCAATACATCACTTGTAGGATTGCGAAGCAATAAAACATTATGCTCAGTTGATTAATGAGCATTGTAAATTTTATTGGAACTAAAATAGTTGATTTTTAGTATAGTAGGAAAATTTTCGTATGTAAACTCAGGCAGCTTTCAAATGAAATTCTTGAGAAAATATGCTAGATTGCCACTAAAAGGCGGTGGACACACACACTAATCTCGTACATTCGTGTATAAATAGGCAACGTGGGGACCTAGACTTTCACCTAACCCCAATACTGAGTGGACATGGATGCTTTAGAAGCTATCTGTTCCGATTCCATCAGAGTGCATAGAAGACTCCAAGCACGTATTTTTTCAATGCCCTCGTTTTTAACATGCGCCAATGCTTGAAAAAGACCCGTGAAAAGAGAATCGACACGCACCACCTCTGCGTCGATTTCAAGGCTGCTTTTGACAGCACGAAAAGGAGCTGCCTTTATGCCGCGATTTTTGAATTGGTATGCCAGCAAAACTACTCGTAATACGGCTGTGTAAACTGACGTTGAGCAAGTTTTTTCAACATAATACTAATTTGTGCCCTCGCTCCGACGGAAGAGAACCACGGTATGACCAAGGATGCCTGTTATGAGCGGATGCCTGTGCCACAAAGTAAAAATTGTGCTTGGCGATTTCAACGCCATAGTGGGCAAAGAAGCCATCTTTGGTACAACAGTTCGAAAATTCAGCTTCCATGGCTATACCTCCTCATATAGGTTGAGGTTGATCGACTTCGCGGGGTCTCGAAATATGGTTGTGTAGTTTCGGCTATAATCGCGTAAGCGGTGTCTACGCCAATTAAGAAGAAGAAGAGTACTAGATTCCAGCTCAAGAAAATCCTTCAAGCTACTTGGCTGTCCCCAGATCGAAAAGTTAGAAAGCAGATCGATCAGGCTGTTACAGATGGACGATGTGCATCTAGTGTCCTTGATGAGTCGGCCTAAGGAGTGTTCGAGAGAATAAAGAAGAGTTTTGGCGAAGATTTATGGTCCTATGCGTATTGGCCACAGCGAGTACTGCAGCCGACGGAACAATGAGGCGTCGAGATATACGGCGACATTGGTGGTATCTACGCCAATAAATAAGGAGAAGAAGATTGTATGAATGGGTATTTACTGATTAAGGTTTGTTTCTGGAAATCGTCGTTTTCCTAGGTTTTTTCTGTATTGACGTTCTTTTTCATAGTACAGAATTGACAACAACGTCAAACAGTTACGGAACGTTGGATCAACTTTTTTTATTTTTGGCCTTAGGATTAGGAAACATATGCGAAAACTAGTCTTCAAACGTTGATTTCATGGTAGAGAAGAATTAGTGTCGCCACCCAAAAATATGTAAGCACAGTAGACTAACAGGGAGGCTCCTACTAACTACACTTGGTCTTCAAAACATGTCAGGAGAAGCCACTTTAGTCTAATTAATTTTTGATGTGTTAAGTAAGAACCTTTGAAGAAACATACGTTTAATTAAGCATCGCAACCAAATTTCAACTTTCTCCAGTGGCACACTTCTAATCAACGATTAGAACGCCCCGTCGCGCCAACGCCAACACATTAAACCACAAGCCGGTGCAGAAAGCATGATTTAGATGAGACCCGATTAAGTTAATTTGTGTGGCTTCAGCATGAAAAAATGGCGTTTGGTCTTGGGAAAAAATGCTTGCAACGATTTGCAAATAATCTTTTGTTTGCTGACCTGATTAAATTTCTTTTAAATTAACACTTGCCGCCTTTCACCTACTGCGGCACCCAAGGCGGCGCTACGGAGAACGCGATGAAATGTGAGAGCACTGAACGCATTTCGTAAAAAATGGCAAATTAAGAAAACACAGAATAAACGGAAAAGAAAAGATCAACAAGATATCGAGCGGCAAACGAAGCAGGGGAAATGTGGAATTTAAAAAATTAAATCAGCAAAGCGAAAGTTGAAAATAGAGCGAACACATCGATTCGGGGCCGGGAGTGGGTATATGGTTCACTTTGAATATAATGTTGGAAGCAGCAGCTAAACTCACAGTAGCGCCAGCGGCACACAAATACTCGCAGAGTAGCTGAGCAAGAAGGGACCGAAGAAGCGTTGCGCGGTCTGAAAGCGTGCCCTGCCGGCGCGTCGTGATCCAGCGCAATGCCAGATTGTTATGTCAAGTCACGTTTGGGGCGCAATTTTTATGTCACAACCGCACGCGCACATACATACACACACAGCTGCACATTTGTATGAGTACACATACCAATGCAACGGCTCCGCCTCATCTGCGACAAGTGAGAGACGCCTGCGGACGATGGGCGATGGGCGTGCTATTAAGGGAAATCATACGCCGGCTGTTTACTTAGCAACTTGACTTTGCGCTGCTTTGACGTTGCGCCCCTCGTACCGCCATCACACCTAGCAAGCACGACTGGTGGCATGCCACAACATGCCGTTAAGATGATGCCTGTGGCCAACCAATAAACCGGTAAAATCACACTCAAACAAGGCGCGCGTGTGTATGTGCGCTGAGTGTTGTGGTATGTGTATGCGCCTGGTGGGTGGCAATGCGGAGAAGAGCTTCACAGCTCGACACACGGCGTCGTAGCTATGGCATCCATGGCAGCTGGTGTGAGACTTCACAGAAGTGTAGTATGAAAGCGTCGATTAGCCGCAAGGTGAGTCGCCCATATAATCAAGCAACGACTACACAAAATGCGCACGGGAGGGCGGATAATCAAGCAGCGCGCTCGAAAGCCATGTGGAAGAGGCAGTGGTAGACAGACAGGCAATGTAGCGTACAAGCGCGCTGCTACAGGAACAGAGACGCGCGCACCAGCGGAGGCGGCATGTCTATTTAAGCAGCTGTGTTGCCGCGGCTGTGCGCCTTCGCATGGACTATAATTTGCTAAACTAGTGGATAGGCGGCATGCCCACCGGAGGCAATGAAATGTGGTCGCCGCGCAGCTTAAGCGAAGCCATGCCGCCACCAAGTTAGTACGCTCTATCTTTTGTGTCATTGTTTGCTTTTGTCGTGCTGCGCCGCGCTTCTTCTTCTTCCGGCCGACAGGCTGATGATGACTTAGCTTAAGCATTTAAAGGCGGAAAATTGCAGTTGTTATCAACAGCTCAAATGAAGATAACAGTAATTTCAGCTGTGTGGTTTTTCCTTGAACATTTAATGGCGTACACTCTCGTTTGTGCTCGTAAAGTATTGGATCCATTAAAGTTGGCAAACCTCATTAGCTGGAGATTTAAGAGCGGCACCTCTCAAAGTGGTGAACATTATTTGATTTTCATTTAAGTGAAATGGGAGAGCGGAAGGTTAGAAGTGAGGCGGTAGTTATAAATTTGGACCTGCTGTGAAGATCTTCTCCTTTATTGGCGTAGTCACCGCCTACGCGGTTATAGCCGGTTGGGCGGTGAAGAGCAGCTAACTAAACAACCTGGAAGGGAAAGCGGAAAATTCTGAATGGAAAATTGGCTTGTTGTCAAATAGGGAATGTGAAGCACAGAAAACATTGCACTTATATTCACTGAAAATAGTTTATACTATCAAGATATTGAAGTGGTATTTCTCTTTACTATTTTTAAATAAATAGTTCTGAATATAGCATTAATACTCGTACCGCTTGTTTAATATTAATGCAATGAAAACACCTGAAATTTACTTTTATTGCTTTAAGAACCTTCGTGCTGTGTTGTTTACCTTTACTTAAAAATATCTAAATAAAAACCAGAAAAAACGTTAACTACCGTAACCGAAGCTAATATACTCTTCACAAGTGCATTTTTTTTAGTAACTATGTGTTCAGTTTGTATGGAAGCTATATGCTATAGTAATCCGATCTGAGCAATTTTTTCGGAGATTATATTACTACCTTAAGCAGTAATTCACGTCAAATTTCGTGAAGATACCTCGTCAACGGCGAAAGTTTTCATACAAGCCCTTGATTCCGATCGTTCTGTTTGTATGGCAGCCATATGCTATAGTTAACCGATCTGAATAATTTCTTCGGAGTTTACATTGTTGTCTTAGAAAATAACCTGTGCCAACTTTTGTGAAGATACATTGTCAAATGTGAAAATTTTTCCTACAAGAACTTGATTCCGATTATTCTGTTTGTATGGCAGCTATATGTTATAGAGGTCCGATATCGGCAGTTCCGACAAATGAGCAGCTTCTTGAAGAGAAAATGACGTTTGCAAAATTTCAAAAAGATATCTTATAAATTGAGGGGCTAGTTCGTATACATATATACAGACAGGCGGACAAACAGACAGACGGACATGGCAAAATCAGCTAGGCATACTGACCATATATATATATACTTTATAGGGTCTCTGACGCTTTCTTCTGGGTGTTACAAACTTCGTAACAAACTTAATATATATATATATATATAATTAATATTTTAAATTATTGCCTGTCTCTACCAACCCTTTACTTTTTGAAACCGGCTTTGTTCCATAGATACGCCTTTAGAAAGTAAGACAGTTCTATGTTGTATAAATAATGAATATTTTAGTTGTCTGACCCTCATTTCGTGAACTTTTTCATCGGTTCTACGAGGTAGACTTAACTCATTTAATATATCAGCCGATCTTGAACAAGAAAAATCTAATTATGTCTATTAGAGCGGGGTTAATTTTTTTCGACACACTGAGGGACATGACTAAATCCACACAGCTTTATAGCACAGGGCCTCCGCTGTTCATTTCTGAGTGTAATGAACTTCGTACTTTAAATGAAGAGAAAGTCAACTTCGCAGCATGTTTGACGGAATGACGCTATATTCAGTCCAATGTGTGATAAAATAAGGTTGCTCTCTCTATACGTGCCTATAAAATCGGCAAATATGGCACTGCTTACTAGAAAATCAAATCAATTTTAACGGCTGCTCAAGTGAATTAAGGCACTTAATTGCCTTTTTGCCGGCATATCTGGAGGAAGATTGAAAACTTCATAAAATTTCATTAAATCTTCGTAAGGCAACAGCCTAGTTGGTGCACTGCAAGTGGCCCTTTCGGTTTAGCAAATCGAGCGAATGTTCATTTATTAAATTGAGCACGAGTATATATGATTGCAATATGTTGCATGGAACTTTGTTTGCCACTTTTCAATCAGAAACCTTATTCAATTTTGAGCTGGCAACGCGAAATTGCAACAAGATAAGTGAGGTGAAACGCACCCAAGCACACACATACACAGACGGGAGTGTTTATTCCAATTTCTATTGCAAACGACACAGAGTAGAAATTCATTTAGACAGCTCGACACAGCTGAAAAACGGCTGCAACACATTTCGGGGCACAAACAGTCCGGCCACGCTTCGATTGAGAGGCAGCGCCGAACGAAAATATTTGAAAACTTGCAACAACTCCACAACAGGCAGTGTGGCAGCGTGTGAACTATGCCAATATATTGACTGGCAGAAATCCGGCCAACAACAAAAATAGCCACCACAAGCACACACACCCACACAAGTGATGGTGCCGGCAGCAGCCACTTGAACTTGAGCAATATTTGCGAGAGTGTATTTGTTTGCCAGTTGGCAACTTTTCATCTGCATGCGAGGCGAATTGATATGAGACTTTAGCAGCTGCGGTGGCCACAACCAACATTACAACAATAACAATGACAATAAGCGGTTGTAGTGCAGGCAATAACAACTTGTTGTGCGTTTGTGGCGGCGTTTTCGGTAAACAGTCAAAAGTCGAAAAGCACGCAAAGGAAAAATGTAAACACGCATGCGGCATGTGGCATGTGCAGCGCGCACAAATACACACGGATGGTTTGGTGCGCGGGAGCAACACAGGTATGCGGCAAACTTTCGATTAGAAACCGAAGCACCTCAGCGACTGACACTGCCGAAATTGCCAGCATTCAGCCGCATACACCAACTCACACACACACAGTGGCATATAAACGCTGTGCTGTTGGCGGCGCCACTGCAGGCCGCAAGCATTAAACGCATACAAGCGCGGGCCAAATGCAAGCGAAGCGCAGTGTATTGGCTTTACGGTACATGCGAACGCGTGTGCTAGTGTGTAGGCCAGGGCGCGCCACCTGTGAGTGGCATGCAGCGAAGAATTGCAGCGCACCGCTGGCGTTGGTGGCTGTGGCGACTTGAAAAGGGCGAAATGAGTTCGTTGGTCTCGGTTTTACCTCCGCATTGTCAGCATTTTACGGAAATTCAAAAGCAGCAAAAGCAACAAAACGGGCTGCCTCGCTGCCAGCTCGTCTGTTGGCTCGGCTACACATCATTCCACCTCTCCTGCTCCTTCCCAGTCGTGTTTGGTGTATCGTTGTTCGTCCGTCGCAACACTTATACAGCTCCTGTCAACTATCAGCGCTGCAAAAGCAACCCTGCTCCTGCACACCTCTTCGCCAGTCGGTCTGCCTGTCAGCTGGTCTGTTCCTACGCTTGTTTACATAACACAGCAGCAGACATTGCAGCGTCCAACTTCAACCGAGTACCTCACTTGTTTTTCATTTCGTGTGTTCCGGTTGCATCCTAGCGGCTTTTCACGCCCATTCTCACCCTTTCTCTGCCGTTCCACTCTTATCATCCTCCTGTCTGTCTGTCTGTGCGCATAATTCGTTCATTTATATTTCGATTTCCGAATTCCAATTTGCCAATTGTTTGTAAGATTACTCCAAATTTGCCATCTACATATGCAGATACGCTTGTTGTATTCCTATTGGAGTCCGTCTTTGCCCACCTGATGCTATTACATTGGCGCCTTGTCCAGCAGCGTTCTAATATGCAATTTCACAAAGCACACACCGCACTGTTATGGATTGGCGCTGGTAACCACAGCAGTTTGTATAGTCCCATAAAGCTTATACATATATTACACAGTCGTATGTGTGTGTGTGTGAGTGTTAGAGGTATTTGCGCGACAACTCGGGTCATCTGAGTATCACTTTCAATTGCTTTGCCCTGTTTGGTCCATGTGTGGCTTTGTGTTGCAGGCGTAGGGCAAATGTGTTGTCAATTATGCAGTCTCGAAATGGTAACGATTTTCATTGCTTGACAGCTAATAACAGCTGTTATGTATGCCTAACTACAAAAGAGTATCTTGGATCAATAACAGCGACTATGAGACCTTACATTCAAAGGTAATAACATAAAAGTGTCGCTGAAAAGTTCATCCAATAAACGTAACTCCAAATCGAGCTTTGACTTCATGTAATTATATTGAAAGGTCGTAAGGTCAAATTAGTGAAGTAATCAACTGAGGAAATCCCTCAAATTTCTGAATTTTAGAGAGGAATAATCATACCGAATCAACTTCCAAGGATCTGATACCTTGGAAAATGTAGGAGTGTTATTTTCGGTATTTCTTTCAAGAACTCAAGATCTCTGCGTTTTTGTCTCCCTCTCGATTTATCTTCAGCATTCTTTGGCACATTCCAGCATAAACACCATGTTGAAAGCTCATTTAAAGTACTAAAAAGGTTAGAAATAATAAATAAGCAATAATTTTCCCATATATCTAACGAATAATTGCGTAATTGGTTTCTTCAACCAAAATTAATTTTTCTGAACTAGTCTCTAAGTTGCAGAGATATCGATCCGAAATTTTGTACACGCATCCACAGAAGCTAGGCACTCCAAAAGGCTACACTCGCTAAGAAGCTGTACGTGTTCAAAGAGCGGTTCTCATAGGCATCTCTGATGCACTGCGGACTACACCAACAATAGCACTTGATACAATTTTGCACAAGCATGGCGGGTGCTATGCTGCGAACTGCGCTCTAAGTCCCTGGCCATATGAAAGGATCCGAATAAGGACATGTCAAAATTCTCTTCTCTTTCAACTGCATCATTGAAAACTTGCATCACTGCGTCGCAGAGGTTACTCGTGGTGGCTTTTTCTCTGCTCATATACCGACGAGGCATACATATATGGATGGGGATAGCGTCACTGGAGAAGAGACGAAGTGAACATTTTTAACGGACGGCTCTGGAAAAACTCTTCATTTCTTTAAAGTTGCAATGATTTGCTTCTCACTGAACTTTAGAATCGCAAACTCCTCCGCTGAGGTAAAAAAGTATTCGAATGACATTATAAAATTAAAATTTTAACAATTGTAGGGAAACCATAAAAAATTTACGAAAACATGCAACGCGTAACCTACAAAAACGGTTGCTAGGAAAGCTAACTGCTTGTAAACGATGCTAATTTCTGGTAATTTAGCAATCGAGTTGGAAATATTGAAATATCGATGAATTTGTATTTTTTGTATCAATTTGAAAGAATAAAATAGGTGAAACAAAAATATTTATTAAATAATAAACAACTCAGGAAAAGCAGCCACTGTTCGTGACAAAGCGCCGCAAATCTGCTAGTTATTAAAACACATATTTTTTTGTTTCAAAAAAATAAAAAAAGCTTTCTAAAAAAATAAAAGCAATTAAATGTCGCCGAATAAAGCAAATATTTGTTTAATAATATTCGCTTTTATTGACAAAGAATTCATAATAGCCGATGCTTTTTGCTCGCCAGCGTGCGCATATCACTTGAAAAAGCTTCGGTTTTTCACCGTTAGACAAAAGCAAAACATAAATTGCATGAATTTTACAATGGGAGCGCGGTCGGGCAGCGCGCTTGCGGTCTCAAAGTTTAAATTGCAAATTTGACGGGCGCGCAAAAACGGCGAGTAAAATTTTTATTGCATTTTAAGCGAACTGTGCGCGCATTTATCGCCCTCATAAGCTGTCACATGTGACTTTTTCGACAACGCCAACTTCGACAACTACGCGCACTGTGACAACAATCCAAGGCCAACAACGGGCGACACTTTGATGAAAATTGCGCGCTTCATGCCAATAAATGGGCCAAGGTCGGCGGTTGTCGGGGCGGCGGTCCGTTATGCGTGGTGAGTAGGTGAGGGGCTGGCAGCAAACTGTGCAGAATGTTGTCACTCTCTCGGCTGCTGCGGCACACGGAAATTCATGCGGCTAATATGCGCATAATTAAAAATTCATCAGTGCGGCAACAAAAACAAAAGCAAAATTAAATAGCACAAAATGGCGTATGAAACCATGGCCAATCGACGGCAGAAGACAATGTTTGTAGCGCGCGCTTTAAAATATCATTTACATACACATGTATACATTTTGAGCCGCTTTGTCCGCGTGTGTGTGTGTGTGCGTGTGAGTTAAAGGCTTGCGAAAATTATGCATTTGCTTGGCAAATATGCAGTTGCATTCAAATTACACTAGGCAGCAACATTAAAATATACAATTTTTGTGTGTTTTATTATCAAACGGGAAAAATGTGGAGAAAAAAAGTGAAGAAGACGAAGTTCTGCTGCTTTAAAATTTTATAGGCTTCTAAGTGTGTATGTATATTTCAAGCTGAGGTCATTGCTATTGCGAAAGCAACCTCCTCTACCTTCTCACCTCACTTCTAGCCTTGTCCGTCCGTCTCTATAGGAACTATTTCCTTTGGTTTTCAGAAAAACTGAAATTTTGCATACGTTGATTCCTTCCCAATAAACAAATATTTTGTTTCAACAGCCGATATTGGACACTTTAGCTCACAAAATGAACGAGCGGAATTAAGAAGTGCTTGTATGGAAAGCTACTTCATTTGACTAGGTATTTTCAAGTAATTTTGCATGTATTATCGTCTATAAGAGAGATATCCCATAGCGAAAAGTTGGTGCGCTAACAAACGTGGCGCTGGAGGTGCCACTGAGGAATCCGGGAGCGTCGCTCCCATCATGCTTAGATGTCAGCTGGTACCAGGGAAAAATCAATTTGCTTGCATGCAACGACGAAAGATCGGTCAAACTCTACAAAGCTGCTGTAGCCAAGTTGGGGGAGATATATTTCGGAGGTGAACTTGTAGCGGCAGGCAAAAAAGACATTCCGTCCAGGCCAAAGACAAAGGTTTGCCTTCCGGCCACAACATGGTAGTCGGACCAGATAATGCAGCTTATCACAGACTGCAATCTGTTTACGGAGGGATGGAAGATGGAAAATCGTTGAGGCCTTCAAGAACCCCGTAGCGGAATCTGGAGTGGAAATCAAAAGAGCCATAATGCAGACCTTTGTGTGTTTCGGTGTCCTTTACCTTAACATGGTACATCGTTATACTATATCATCCAAGGCACAACAGCAATAAGCTATAACAGGAAGTACGGGAAGAATTCGATACCCATGGTGGTCTCACGAATTTAAAAAAAAATTGCAGAATAATTGCAGGAAGCCAATTAATGTAGCTAAAATATCCCAATCTGAAGAGGATTAGAGTGGTTATTATAACCAAACTAAAGTTATACAAAAAAGAGATAAGAAAAGAAAAACTAAACTCTTGGAAAGATTTTTGTAATGATATCCAGACGTCTTGGCTTTGAAAAATTATAGCACAGTCGGTACATAACATTGTGTAGATTCAAAAGCCAGACCACAGCTGAATGGTAACCAATTAATAGTCCGTACGCCTATTAATAGATAATTACTTCCCAGATAACTCTGAAAAGATTGAGATATACACCAGACAGTCGAGTTGTGAAAGATTCCATTCCTGTAGACTAGTGTCAGAAAGCTATGTATTTTGGGCCATAAGCAATTTCAAGCCCTTCAAATCGGCAGGTCTTGATGGCTTATTCCCGTCTCAGTTGCAGCAGCCACAAAACTACAAAAAAGTTCTTAATGGATTGCTGCATATCAACTATATTCTTTCGTTTTGAAGGAGAGTCGTAGTGGTTAAGAATAAAGTGGGTAAGAGCCCACATACAAGTCCAAAGGACCAATGATCAATTAGTCTTTCTTCATGCCAAAGAAAAACCTTGGAAAGACTAATGAACTTCATAAAAGAAACAAATCAGATAAAAAAAATGGCAGTTTCGCAGCATTCTTGTTCTAAAGGAAAATCCACTGAAATAGCATTAAGCTTTCTGGTGACAGATATTGTAAAGTGTATGGAGGTAAAAGAATACACTCTTAAACCTACCGAATAAAATCAAGATAAAGACCAGTTTATACTCTAATATGCTATTAGAAATGCAGCTGCGAAGGATCTTAAAGCTTTGATGCAGCCGAAAGTTAATGTTTTTCTTGTTTATTTTTTTATTGGAATTTGGGAATTGGGAAGAAGTAAATCACAGGATTATGGACTGATATCAGCCACCTTTTAGTTTGCATTTTACCACGCTAAGCTAAAAGCGACAGTAAGACCAGGTGCTCATATCTATTATGTATGTATAAGGATCCTGGAAGAACTTGGAGACCGGTTTCGTCCCTGTGGGTGCCCAATTTATGCTTGAGTAATTTATTGCAAAGGGAATGAGATAAGATGAGTTAAAGACCTTCAGCTTGACGATCTATGGGTTTCAGCCGAGGTTGCTGCCCATATTTGCTTAATTTCACACCTCTTTTTTAATAATTCCAATGTAAGACTAATTATTAACATATCCATTTCATATCATATCATTTAATTTCTTGCAAAAGTTTCCTGAATTTCATAAAATCGCAGGGGGATGCCAAAAGCGTGCAGCACAGTGTATACATAAAAAGCAAAAACTGCAACATAAACGTGGAAGCTAATTTATAACAAATATTTACCATAATTTCTGCGCGGTGAATTGGTAATAATTTACAAAAGCTGCATTTTCCCATTAAAAAAATATTTATTTTTTTGCAAAAACATTTTTATGTTCGCTTGCGCACAAAAATTAGAAAACTTTCGTTGTTGTTTGTCACTCGAGGCGCGTTGATAAATTACATCGAAAGCACGTTGCACTAAATTGCTGTTGGTTGACAGTTGCACCCACACACACGCGCGCGCGCAACCAGACAAGTGTGCTTCAATGCCCATGGTTATCAGTGCAACAACAACACTAATATATTAGATAAAGTTAGTCATTGGTTGCTCTTTCATGTGTACGTGTGTATGCGCGTGGCTATAAATGTGTTTACGCACGTGAGCGTTTGTATGCGTGCATGTGCGCGTGTGTTTACAGGCATTGTTTGGTACTTTGGCAAAATATTAGGTAAATTACCTCAACAGCTGCCACACCGCAACACAGCGCGGCTCTGCGGTGGCGCCTGCCTGTCTCGCTAACTGTTTGCTCAAGCGCGTCTATCTATTGTCGACCTGTTTGTGTGTGTGCGTGCGGGTTTGTGTGCGCATAAGTGAGTGTATGCCAGCGCGGTAAGTGCTTTCGATTGCTATCGGCTTCGCAATCGATGAATGTAATATTAAACGTTGTTGATATAACATTACCCACTTGACAGCGGCAGGCAGCCGGTAAATGTTGCTCGGAGCAACTGGATGCGCGCACCGCGGTGAGTGTAACGCAAGCGTGTGTGAGTACTATTTGTTACACTGTAATACTAAACGGCTCTTATAACGCTTTGTGCACACATACAATGGCGTGCGCACACATACGCGCACACGGACGCGTCGCTTCAGCGCGTTAAAAACACGCGGCGCTGCCGTGTACTGTTACACTGAACGTTCTATAGTCAACGCGTTGGCTGTGGCGCGTCACCTTTGTTGCCGGCGTCGAGGGCGCTGGAGTTTCAACTCAAATTTGATTTGATTTCGCCGACGATAAGTGGCGGATTTTAAGTGTTTAAACACACTCATGAAAAGTGAATGAAAGTTGGCTCGTAAAATGCATAAAATTTATATTGAATAGGAGCGAATATTGCGACCTGCACAAAGTTAGGTTAAGTGACGGTTGTAAATATTAGACCTAAGCCTCTTGTTTTTAAGGTATGTGTGTCAATATTTAGCAAATTTTGATTAAAAATGCAGAGCCATATAAAACTTAGTGAGATTATATTTCTTTTCGACAAAAATTATATTTAGTCGGAAGATTATATTTGTTTGATACTGCTTTTAAGTGAGTGGTCGCTCAAAAAACTGTTGATCTTTTCTGCATTTTAGCTTTTTAGATAAGCTTAAGAAGATCAACTCGCTCTATTTACGTTGCGCCTGAAGAGTGAGACCGTAGAGATTACCTGTATTTATGGTAAGCGCTCTTTCATCCTTTTATGCTAAGCGCGTAAGTAATCTATAAAAAACAAGTAAGGAAGGGCTAAGTTCGGGTGTCACCGAAAATTTTATACTCTCGCATGATAAAGTGATAATCGAGATTTCATTATACGTCATTTACATATTTTTCATATACCGTATTTGTGTAAAGTTTTGTTCCGCTATCATCATTGGTTCCTAATGTATATACTCGTATTATACAGAAAAGGCATCAGATGGAATTCAAAATAGCGTTATATTGGAAGAAGGCGTGGTTGTGAACCGATTTCACCCATATTTCGTACATGTTATCAGGGTGTTAAGAAAATTGTACATACATATACCGAATTTCATTGAAATCGGTGGAGTAGTACCTGAGATATGGTTTTTGGTCCATAAGTGGGCGACGCCACGCCCATTTTCAATTTAAAAAAAGCCTGGATGCAGCTTCCTTCTGCCATTTCTTCCGTAAAATTTAGTGTTTTGACGTTTTTTGTTAGTCGGTTAACGAACTTTTAATGATTTTCAACATAACCTTTGTATGGGAGGTGGGCGTGGTTATTATCCGATTTCTTTCATTTTTGAACTGTATGTGGAAATGCCTGAAGAAAACGACTCTGTAGAGTGGTTGACATAGCTATAGCACTTTCCGAGATATGTACAAAAAACTTAGTAGGGGGCGGGGCCACGCCCACTTTTCCAAAAAAATTACGTCCAAATATGCCCCTCCCTAATGCGATCCTTTGTGCCAAATTTCACTTAGTTTGCTTAGTTATGACACTTTATAGATTTTCGGCTTTCGCCATTTTATGGGCGTAGCAGTGAGCCGATTTTGCCCATCTTCGAACTTAACCTTCTTATGGAGCCAAGAAATACGTGTACCAAGTTTCATCATGATATCTCAATTTTTACTCAAGTTACAGCTTGCACGGACGGACGGACGGACAGACGGACGGACGGACAGACAGACATCCGGATTTCAAATCTACTCGTCACCCTGATCACTTTGGTATACATATATAACCCTATATCTGACTCTTTTAGTTTTAGGACTTACAAACAACCGTTATGTGAACAAAACTATAATACTCTCCTTAGCAACTTTGTTGCGAGAGTATAAAAATTATAAATCCGCTATGGCTGGGCTCCGAGTTCGTTCCATCCGTGTTTCTCGTCCCAAATAAAATGAAATATGTATGTATTCAGTGGCAATTTAAAGTAGAAACAACAGTGACAAAAAGTAGAGCGGAGCGTTTATATTAATTTTTTTGTTATTAGAGGAGAGCATACTGAGCCTAGTATTGGGCGCTTGAGGTCAGATGTGTTTGCGATCTTTTTCCGACCAAATAAGAACTTTGTCATATATCGGGTGATTTTTTAAGAGCTTGATAACTTTTTTAAAAAAAAAAACGCATAAAATTTGCAAAATCTCATCGGTTCTTTATTTGAAACGTTAGATTGGTTCATGACATTTACTTTTTGAAGATAATTTCATTTAAATGTTGACCGCGGCTGCGTCTTAGGTGGTCCATTGGAAAGTCCAATTTTGGGCAACTTTTTCGAGCATTTCGGCCGGAATAGCCCGAATTTCTTCGGAAATGTTGTCTTCCAAAGCTGGAATAGTTGCTGGCTTATTTCTGTAGACTTTAGACTTGACGTAGCCCCACAAAAAATAGTCTAAAGGCGTTAAATCGCATGATCTTGGTGGCCAACTGCCCATGCATCCCGAAAAATGCACTGTTTGGTGTGGTTTGTACGCTGGTGGAATCATTGGACCGTATTTTTTCAAAGATGCTGTTGGACGCAACGTTACGGTGAATGGCGATCGCTATCGTTCGATGCTAACAAACTTTTTGTTGCCAAAAATGGAAGAACTGAACTTGGTTGACATGTGGTTTCAACAAGATGGCGCTACATGCCACACAGCTCGCGATTCTATGGCCATTTTGAGGGAAAACTTCGGAGAACAATTCATCTCAAGAAATGGACCCGTAAGTTGGCCACCAAGATCATGCGATTTAACGCCTTTAGACTATTTTTTGTGGGGCTACGTCAAGTCTAAAGTCTACAGAAATAAGCCAGCAACTATTCCAGCTTTGGAAGACAACATTTCCGAAGAAATTCGGGCTATTCCGGCCGAAATGCTCGAAAAAGTTGCCCAAAATTGGACTTTCCGAATGGACCACCTAAGACGCAGCCGCGGTCAACATTTAAATGAAATTATCTTCAAAAAGTAAATGTCATGAACCAATCTAAAGTTTCAATTAAAGAACCGATGAGATTTTGCAAATTTTATGCGTTTTTTTTTTTTTGGCTCTTAAAAAATCACCCGATATAAGTGTTCATAGTCTTTTGGTGTGTTTACTTAGTATCCTGTAGTCAAACTACGACTACAAAGCAGAAAAGAAGATGCCAAACGTGAAAGCAAGGTAAGAAGAATGTCCTGCTATCTACATGCTCAGGTGGTTCCACCCAAATTTTGACCCAAGCGACAGATGTTGACCTAGTTTCCGTCTAAACTCCACTAAATTGTTTGCTGAAGTGGTCCGGAATCGGGGCTTTGGTGGGAGGCAGATCTCGAAGGAAAAATTTCTAGAGCTAAACAGAATGCCTACTTGTTGTGACAAAGAGTGTGCTCAAAACGAAGAGTATATTTATATATACAGATAGCCAAGTAGCTTTGAAATCACCAAGGTCTTATAAGGTTATATCACAGATAGTCAAACAATGCCTTGATTCCTTAGTGTATCTAACATCTTATTTCACTATAAACCTGCAATTGATTCTAAGATTAAGTAATATTGCTGGGAAGTTTGAAGTAGACGAACTAGATATAACAGGCCACACAATAATTATACACCGAAAAAAAGGAAATTGACATATATTATATACTCTGGCTACTTATATATAGTATATTTAATCAACAAACATGATATAAAATGTTTAATATCGATGAAGTCAATCTCCAACTGCCTCAAAAATGAGTTAAACATAGTACGTTGAATGGAATATGGGCTACACATGTCGACTACTAAAATGCCAAATATATGATTTATAGTAAGAACTGCAGTAGTGACTATTGTAAAAGCTGTCAAGAGGTATACTAAAAGGAGACTATAGAACACCATCATCATAGGAAAAGAATTGTAACTAAGACGAATTGTGTGGTGCTTCAGCGAGGACATAATAAAGTCAGGGGAGTTTGGTTCACATTGGTCTTCCTAAGGGCCTAAGTGTGTCGTATGATATCCCCTTTACCTAGCTACTTGTTTAATAGAGAAAAAAGTATCACCTCTCTGGCTACTCTCGCCGAATAACTTATTTTTGGTTATGGTAGGTACCGGTTTCTCATCCGAGGCTTTCGCTTTTCATCGGGGTGTTTTTCACATGGCATCCCAAAGTTAGCGCACAACCCCGGGGAGGGATGATTCGCTTTCTCACTTTAGCTCGCCTTCAAAGCGATGTTTTTCAGCTACCTAGAGGATACTTGGCCCCAATCGATGACGATGGAGCAGACGTTCCATTACCCGACCATGAAGAAGTTCGAATAGCAATTGCCCGCCTCAAGAACAACAAAGCGGCAGGGGCCGACGGACTACCGGCCGAGCTATTCAAACACGGCGGCGAAGAACTAATATTGAGCATGCATCAGCTTCTTTGTAAAATATGGTCGGACGAGAGCATGCCCAACGATTGGAATTTAAGTGTGCTATGCCCAATCCATAAAAAAGGAGACCCCAAAATCTGCGCCAACTACCGTGAGATTAGCCTCCTCAACATCGCATGTAAGGTTTTATCGAGCGTATTATGTGAAAGATTAAAGCCCACCGTAAACAAACTTATTGGACCTTATCAGTGTGGCTTCAGACCTGGAAAATCAACAACCGACCAGATATTCACCATGCGCCAAATCTTGGAAAAGACCCGTGAAAGGAGAATCGACTCTCACCACCTCTTCGTCGATTTCAAAGCTGCTTTCGACAGCACGAAAAGGAGCTGCCTTAATGCCGCGATGTCTGAATTTGGTATCCCCGCAAAACTAATACTACTTCAGTCATATACGACTTCTTCAACCTGCTCCTGGAGAAAATAGTTCGAGCCGCAGAACTAAACAGAGAAGGTACCATCTTCTATAAGAGTGTACAGCTGCTGGCGTATGCCTATGATATTGATATCATCGGCCTCAACACCCGCGCCGTAAGTTCTGCTTTCTCTAGGCTGGACAAGGAAGCACAGAAAATGGGTCTGGTAGTGAACGAGGGCAAAACGAAATATCTCCTGTCATCAAACAAACAGTCGTCGCACTCGCGACTTGGCTCTCACGTCACTGTTGACAGTCATAACTTTGAAGTTGTAGATAATTTCGTCTATTTAGGAACCAGCATTAAAACCACCAACAAAGGATTGCTCTTGCCAACAGGTGCTACTTCGGACTGAGTAGGCAATTGAAAAGTAAACTCCTCTCTCGACGAACAAAAGCTAAACTCTATAAGTCGCTAATAATTCCCGTCCTGCTATATGGTGCAGAGGCTTGGGCGATGACAGCAAACGATGAGTCGACGTTACGAGCTTTCGAGAAAAAAATTCTGCAAAAGATTTATGGTCCTTTGCGCATTGGCCACGGCGAATATCGCATTCGATGGAACGCTGAGCTGTACGAGATATATGACGACATTGACATAGTTCAGCGAATTAAAAGACAGCGGCTACGCTGGCTAGGTCATGTTGTCCGGATGGATGAAAACACTCCAGCTCTGAAAGTATTTGACGCAGTACCCGCCGGGGGAAGCAGAGGAAGAGGAAGACCTCCACTCCGTTGGAAGGACCAAGTGGAGAAGGACCTGGCTTCGCTTGGAATATCCAATTGGCGCCACGCAGCGAAAAGAAGAAACGACTGGCGCGCTGTTGTTAACTCGGCTATAATCGCGTAAGCGGTGTCTACGCCAATTAAGAAGAAGAAGAAGAGGATACTTGGTCTAAGACCAAAACTCGTTTCTGGCCACTCCCAAGTGAAAAACTTTCCTTACTTGAGTGAACTTCTACCCATGCCTCCATCCTAAAGGTTTTAGCTATATCTGATATAGGATAAACCTATTCTTCAAGTAAATAGCTACCTATAGGTCTTGAAACCCCTGAAAATTTCACGTTTAATATACGAGAAGGGCATTTGTTAACCTTAAGAGACAAGTTCAAATGATCGCCTATCATTTTTAGCCATCAGTTAAACTCAAAAAGCTAATCACTAAATCTGAAATACGCTTGCCGAAACACCTGAAAGATACTAGTCTTAACACCTGTAGCGATTTAAAATTTATAATTTAAATACCTGCTCTTGAACGCACAAAGATTTACACATTACTTTTAATTTATGGGTAGTAAAATTTAATAGCCGATAAGAAAACTAATCACAATTACCAGTCAAATCCAACAGAGGGTGGCTAATAAAGCGCTGCAGTCTGTAGACGATTCAATACATTTTACAACCCTGCAGTAAAACGAAACACTTTTCGAAATTATAAATAGTAAAATCTAACTTTTATACGACTGCTTAATTAGCTCATTTAGCATGGCGTGACATTTCGATGAGAGGCACAGGTGCTTATCTATAACAAAACTTACGACAGCCGACAAAAAGTGCGTAAAGCGCAAATGGATGTCTCCAAGCAGCACTCTACAACAAACGACAAGCATTTACAATAACCGAAACGAAGTAAAATTAAAGTCGAGAGCCAAGCGCCGCACAATGGGGCAGCAGACCAGAAAAGTTGGCAAAAAATAATTTTTTCAAAATAGCCGGTAGCACTTTTCGTTTATTGCTTTGGATTCATGAATATACTAGCAACAATAAATCAACGGTTTTTCAATGTCATTTTCACCACCTCTCTTTTCAGAGCCCTACAAACACAGAGCTTATTTTCGCAATAAGTGCAGTTTGATTTTTGTGCATTTTCTATTCACAGTTTGAATATATATTTTCCAGTCGCTGACAATAATTTAGCAACTTTAATTATGGAACCATCAACATCGGGTATTTATAAAGATTCATTTATATTCACTTTGTGCGTAATTGTGATTTTCACATTTTGGTCGTTTTTTTCGGAAACCTACCTTAATAAGTTTACTTTCCTACAGTTTAAGTTTTAAAAATGGGAAAAGTTAGTGAGCCCGGCATGATCGGCCGGAAATTTTTTAATTATCCTGTAATATGTATATTTATGTACTTAATTGGGGAAAAAAATTGTGCGGGTTTTTTGCGTTTTGGCATTTGCTCGCATTTATGTATGTGCCTATGTACTACCTTTTTAATAGTTTAGTTCGAAGCTTTTTTTACTTTGTTTTGATTATTTGTTTGTCAAACGTCAACTACAAGTACAAATGTGAACTGCATTGATCTTTATTATTTTAGTTGTAAATCGTCAAATAGAATCCAGTGTTGCCATACTATCTTAATTTTATAATCTTTTAGTGGTTGATTTAACTTTTCATTTCAGGTGTTAGTTCAAAAACAATTTTTGTCAATCGTAGGGAGCTCATTCAAATAATATTTTGTTGTGAAAAAATCAAAACTGATGAAAAGTTTATTTTTTTAAAAAATGAATTGGAAAAACAAACAAAATTTCAGCAAGTGACTAAAGAAGAGTTGAATAAAACATTGAACCGCCTGAAGTCTGAAGTTGGAACAAATCGTACCGAAAAATCGACGTTTTTAATGAAATTAATAAAACATGGCTGCATTGCTCAATTTGTTTTATGAAAAATTCAAGCCAAAAAGGTGGTCGGCCTGAGAGATCTTTTGAAGAAAGCTCAGAGCGTACCAAACGAATGAAAACAAAAGATTTGAGGGAATCTACGCCAGTTGATGTCCTGAGTTATGCTAGGTGAAGGCATCAAAACTTTTGATGAAAAGCTTATCTCAGAATTATGATAGCGCAAATATGTGTTCAAAAACTTCATCAGGCCATTACGAAAGTATTTGTTTGTCAGGTGAAGATGCTTTGGCTATCGTGGTAGATGCCAAGTTGACAGGGAATCTGTACAATATAATAAGATTGGCTGCTCGGGATAAATTTCCTTTCTATAAAGTAATACAGGAAGAAAAAAAAAATGTTATCCTTCCAAAGAACACATCAAGGCAACTAATACGCTTGTCTGTGCAACTTTACAATCCTTACTGGACCACACAATATGTCGTCTGATTATTGCACAGAGGACTGTAATAGATTCCATTCCCGCAAAGGATTTACACAAATTGCGTATGTACACAAAGTGGGGATTCGATAGTAGCTCAGGCCATAGCTCATTTAAGCAAGTATTTCATGGTATTGAAGCTTCTGATTCTGCTGTTTTCATAACTAGTATTAAATACTATTTTTAGGTCATTCTGCCCCACTGTGCGCCGCCACTAAAGAGCAACGCGGCGCTCACTTTTTCGCCAACCGGGTGACCCAAGGAGCGCGAGTTATGTGTACACTATCATCCCAACCAGACACCACACAACAAAATTTTATTCCTCCGCTCGAACAAACCTAAAACTCGCGCGTCGCATCGCCGCTTGGCGCAACTACAGCACCGTTAATGGAATGAATGCGAGTTTAGTGGCCAACAATTGAATGCCTGCGGTTGTAAACTTAATTTTCTTGATTACCGCGGTAAAAGAATTACAAAAGTGAAGAAAGTGAAGGAAAGAAGCACGCATAACGAAATCAAAAAATAAACTGACCGACGGCACGTTGGTCACCAAACAATATGCTGCTCATATTTTTATTACTTATGTACCAAGTGCTGCAATTTTCTTGTGCGCGCTTATGGTGCGCGGCTTGTCGGGGTCTGCCGCTGCGCTAATTATTAAGCAGCCAAGGTGATAAGGGACAACAGGGCGTGTGCGTGTGCACGCCTCGGGCGCGCAGTCTGTTTCTCCTTTCAAGCTTTGTCGCAGTACCGCTATTGTGCGCTTACGGTCCCCTGTCGTAGGGGACCGAGTGAAGTTTTTCATGAATGTAGCGCGAAAAGGAAAGAGCAATTGGTGAAAAAATTCAAAAAGCGCACTAAATGAAAAGGAAACAAGCAATGAAAGACGGCCGCCAGTGCTTTTCCTCGCCAGCTTCTCATTGTGCCTGTCTGTGAGTGTGTGTCCGCCTGTAGGCCAGTAGTGACCGACCCTGTCGCGCCACTCCCAACAACAACTGACGCACTTGTCGCCCGACGTGCGCGAGACGCACGTTGCGGATGTCAATGTCTTTCCATGCTCTTGAAGGCCTCCGCGTGCGTTCTGTAAGCGCTCGTCAGATTGTTTACGCCGCTTTGTTTCGTTGTTGTTGCTTTGCGGTGTCGTTATTTGGACCGACTGTGTGCGAATTACATATGCCAGTGGGTTGTGAAAATACCTGTATGGACACACGTTCTTCATGCGCCTTTGAACACGTGCTTTTGCGTAGTTATAACGGCTTATGTCAATACAAGTTGTGTGAAAGGGTTCTGCCAGATCAGGTGTTCTGATTTAAAGACGGTCTGTACATCTGACGCTGTTTTTCTTTCATAAAGCGCTATAAATGGCAAGTGTAGCACCACAGTTTCAAGGTTTCCGTGTTTTAGCCTATGTATGTACTCCGTTAAATTGGAGGGAGGTACCATGTGTAGAAGTTTACGCAAATGAGGAAAATTCTCTGAGCGTCATTCACTTGGAAGTGAAATGAAACGATTCTTTTACATATGACTCAAGCAGATCGCTTCTTCCGGTCTGGATAAAACATCCGTTTAATGGCGAGCTAAAAGCAGAAGGTGAAACATTGCCACCTGCCACGTAAAAAACACCCCATTGAAATGAAGAAAACAGTCGTCGATTCTGCGAAATGTGCAGTAAGTGGCAAAAGATGTAAAGATGGCACAAAAGGGTACTGCTTGCTGATTATACTGGATATCAATGGCCAGTGCGGTAAAATGGCCTTGGATGAAATACGCGACAATTTAACGATACTCATGGGTTAGTGGACTGAGAAATGGAAAGCTGTTAGCATAAGCATTCATAACAACAAAACTGAGTAAAGAGACTTAAATGTCCTGTCCCTCCCACGAAATAATACTTTATCGGTAGTTCTGTGAGAGAGTCCCTAGTTGGGAGTAGGTAAGGATTTGCGGAGTAAAGTTCCGAACTCCGGCTTTCGATGCTACGCAATACTATAAAAAAACCTTCTTAATAGAGTTTTGAGCCAATACAAGCACGCTGACGCTTAATCCAATTCTTCATTCCTTGGGTAAAAAGGTGCTGCGTGGTTGGCAATAAATGCAGTTATTTTGAAATCTACTATTGACGCCCTTTATTCCAAAAATATTAACCAAAAAATTGTGTCAGCCCATAAGAGATGTTAAGATCCTCTGTTATTTTTCTGATGCCAACAGGACGATTTTCAAGCACTATCTCTTAAATTTTTTTTAGAATTTTTATTGAATGATTTTTGCCACAAAAATCTTTATGTTCGTGATAATGAAGACTCCCTAAAATACTTCAGCAGGATTCCATTTGACACAAAATTTCAAGCAAACTCTTTATCAATTTTATTTTTATGGTAAAAATCACGTATGAGTGAGATGTCATTGGATGTCGTGTATTGGGCTATGTTTTGTTAGAGTGCCCTAGTTCTTCCTGGATAGAATGAGGGAAGGCTTAAGTCATTTAAATAGACACTAATTGATATATGAAGAGTAAACTTCACACGAAGATAAACGAGGTTATATCAAACTATAATTTGTTTAACGATTCGATTTGCAGGCTATTTCTCTGAACCAGTCCCTGTAAAGATTGATCAGATAGTATAATTGATTGATGATGTTGAAGCGCCTTCAATCAG
Organism: Bactrocera neohumeralis; assembly: GCF_024586455.1. Lineage (NCBI taxonomy): Eukaryota > Metazoa > Arthropoda > Insecta > Diptera > Tephritidae > Bactrocera > Bactrocera neohumeralis. Next base: position 76,954,911 of record NC_065920.1, on the reverse strand, counting down.
TATTATTAATTCCTGCATGCTTTGGCATGAAATTAAATACTTTGGCTTAAAATTTCTAAAACCGTTTCCAACAAAATACGTCAATTGTGGGGACGAAGAGCAAGCTTTAAAATCATTTAAAAGAAATATTATTTTTGTTATAGAAACTCAAGAGAAGAGTATATAAATGAACAAAATGAAGTCTTAATTCAATTTATCTCAAAACTGTTTGCGCGGATATATGTATATGTATATATATATATACGTGTGCAATTGCTTTTCTCCTCGATGCCGAAAATTCATCTTTGAAGTTTTTGCTTTTATGCAATTAAAAAATGTATGCCGAAAAATTAAATAAAATCCATAAAAGATTGAAAGCAATTGTTTTCTTTGCTTCTTCGATGCACTCGAAAAGTAAACAAAAATAAATAAATTCTAATAAAAATGTGGATATTTATTTTGCTCTATAAATGTTGCTACAAAAGTTATAGTAAATTAAAATGTAAGTAACAAAAGCGCACTTAAATCAAACTAAATTTTTATTTGCTAATACAATAACAACAATTTGCTTTAACTCACCACTACCGAAGCGTTGGAAAAAGACAAATTTTGCAAAGAATTCTTAGCAAAAGTTAAATACTCTTGAAGCCGAAAAGCAAATACAGCACTTGCACCAGATACACCAGAGGCAGCAAGGCAACAAGGCAACAGGGCAACAAACAACAAACAAAATTCCAAAACAAACAAGCGAACAGACAAACAAAGTGACTAATAAACCCTCGGCGCAAGAGTGACTAACTAAAGGAGCAAGTTCTCGTGTCTGGCGACTAACCTGTAGCTAATAAAATGTGACAGCTAATGAAATGTTACAGTTGTCAAAGCGTCAAACGAGTCAAGTTTAAGAAAACTCCGAGCATTCGGCGGCAATAAAGCAAAAATCCAATACAAAACTCACACAAGCTGAAAAAACTGAGACAAAGTGAGGAAGCCGGCCGCAGCAAAGTATGCTTGGGTGTGTGTGTGTGTGTGCGTGGGCACAAAAGGTTCAAATGGGCAAAAGAAATGTTTACACATCAGCGTGTTTGCTTGTGTTTGTATGTGTGTGTGCGTGTGTGCTTACAAAAATGTATATTAGAAAAATAAACTGACAGTTTTATCTCTTGACACGCACATTCTCCAGCAGAAATGTGGCAGATTTTTTATTTCCCGCCCACACAGGCCCTGCTGTGTATGTGTGTGCTCAGCCACTGCATGTCTACATATGTTTGTATGTGCTTGTCTATATTTGATGCTTATCAAAGTGTGAATGTGTAAATGTGTGAAAAATTACTCGCATTTATTTTATTCATTCTTTGTTGTTGTCGTTTTTTGTGTGAACGACTGTTAAACATTTTGTATTTGTCGGGAGGCTTGAGGTTCCCTTTTTGTTGACTTTAAAGTAGGCGTTTATTATTCGAATGCCAACACTTAGGAAAGTGAGCAAAGAAGATTTATTTCGTTGTAAAGTCATCATCATAAGCTAGAGAGTGATGAAGGTATTATTTTTGTAACTGAGAGAACATTTTTTTAAAAGTCATCAACAAGGAAGTAAAGTGCAAACAAAAGAGGTGTCAGGCGGAAATTTTTGGGTAGCAAAACTTCTAATAATTTTTTAAACTGAATAAACTAGAGTTTGACATTAGAAAATCGCAGCTGCATATGATTTTTGTATAAGGTGGCGGAAAGATGGATTTCGATAAGAAGATTCTTTTCTAATTTAGAAATGTTTTCAAAATGTATAGGAGCATTCTGAGCTGATTTGGACTATTGTGCGGCAAAGTGCTTTGTGTGAGCACTCTGTATGGTATGTATGGTGTACTTAACACTAACGAAATTTCTAAATAATTCAATAATATCTAATTCCTTAAGTTTATACCTTAGAAGGTTTATATTTTGGTTGGTTTTATCGCTTTAGAAACGCCGGTTTCAATATTAACGATCGTCTGCGTGAAGGAAGGGAAAAAACCTTCGAAGAGGGTGATTTGGAAAGGTTGCTCGATGACGATCGAAGTCAAACACAAGAAGAGCTTGCTCCAGCATTGGGATTCTGCTGGATGAAAATGCACGGCTCCACGTTGTCAAAACCATTAAAACTTATCTAGGAAATCTTAAATAAGAAGTTCTACCTTACCCCAGATATTGCACCATCTAATCATGGTTTGCTGCGTTCGTTGTTGCATGGTCTAGCTCAAAAGCGGTTCCACTCACAATACGATAACGAAAAATGATTGACGAGGCTAGCATAACAAGATGAACAGTTTTACCGTAATGGTATACGAGCTTTGCCAGAAATATAAAAAAAAAGTTATGACTAACGATGAGCAAAAATTCGAATAATTTATTTGTTTCATTGCAATAAAATTGCATTTTAATTACAAGAAAACCACGAGAGCTTAGTTACGCACAACTTTTTGCAGCAATAAAAACTCCAATGTTATCTTCCAAGGCGTCAATCATCTCGGACTATTCTGCTTAACAAGCGACTTCATATAACCCCACAAAAAATAGTCCAGCGGTGTTTAATCGTACTGAACACTATCAGAAGCAACTTGCAAAAGATGGTCTCAACGGTCGAGAGATAATGATTTTGACGTGAGTAATGAAGAACGTGGAAAACCACCAAAAAAGTTTGAAGACGCCGAACTGCCAGCAATATTGGATGAAGATGAAACTTGAGTCAAAAGCAAATCGTATCCTCGTTAAATGGAACACAAAAAACAATTTCAAATCGTTTGAAAGCTATGAATAGGAGCCAAGTGTGGTAAGCAGGTGCCATATGAATTGAATGAAAGACAAATTAAACACCAAAAAACCACTTGAAAAATTTTGCTTCATAGACACGGAAGGAAATCAGATTTGTATTGAATTGTCACTGACGATGAAAAATGAATGGAAAATGGAATGGAATGGAAATGCCAATGTCGGACGACTGTAAAATTTGTATAGTGATATCCATGTACTATTGTATTTGTCATACAAACTAAACGATCGGAATCAAATGTTTTCATAGAAAGCTTTCTCATTAGACGAGATATCTTCACGAAATTGTTATTTATTCTCCAGAAATTATTCAGTTGAATCAGTATATAACTGCCATCGCGATGCAATCTTCATGTAATAATCTAACTGCCATAGAAACTGAGCGAACGGAATCACTGTTCCTGTAAAGAAGTTTTTGCATTAAAGCTCCGTTACAACCGATGTTAACATGTTTTTGTTGTTATTACTAGTCGTATCTTGGAAAACTGTGACAGAAGCTATCAAGTTTCTCATAAAATGCATCAGCAGTGCGAAAATGGTTTGAAGGACCCCAATCATATATTTGTGAACGCCAAGAAAGCTGAATCTAGGTGGCAGTTGTAATGGTATGCTCTATTTTGTAAATACTTATATGCACTTGACAGTAAAAGAGATCAGCCGTAGTTGTCTCTAACTTGACTAAGCTTTTTTGAGGGGTGTTGACGTATAGTAAATAACGTTTTTTAATAGAATTGGAGTACACAGATTAAACAGCTAAAATATAGTATTATGGTATATAAGCGTATATACAGTATAATAAGGTTTGGGTGCCTGATTGGCAGGTTAAAGAATCTCCTATCAGCAATGAATTGTTAAAAGAAAATTAATCCAAACCCTTAGCTTAATAGCGCAATTCTGTATGCAGTCTCTAGTCACTATTTGAGACAATTTGATGTAAAGTCTCAATTTGTGACAAGTAAGTATTCACAACCTTGTCTCTAGTCTTTAGTCACAAAATATTGTCTTAAATTTACAGATCACAAACCAAGAACTAATTTAAAATCTCCAAAATAGAGATTTGTTACTGCATCACAGTATAGAACTCCAATATAAATCTTATTTGGAAGAAAATAATCAAAAATGCACTAACCTTTCACATTCGCTTCACAAAATATTCGTTGAAAATCCTGCTTTCAGTATTTCAAAAGCGAAAATAGAAACAAAAGATTTTAGGTTAGGGAATAGACTTGATTAAACTCATATTAATGAAACTATATAAAGTTGATAGAAAGTATTTCTTTAATACACAGAAAAATTTAGTGTCAAGATTCTTCATAAATGTAATATATAATAGATATATCTTCTCAATTTAAAGAAAAAAGAGAAAATATCTCTAAAGTTTTTTAAAAGCAAAAATAACAGTAAAAATATGCCATTATACATATATCTATATATCTGATTTTGTTTTCATAAATTATTCCAAATTCTTTGCTAAATAATTGCCACTTCCGCGCCAGCGCCTGTTCACACTTTGCCGCAAAATTCAAAGTTTTTGTTATTAAACATGTCTTGTTTATTTTTTTAATGCGAAAATTCATCGATATTATGGCGACATGCTTGCGCAAAAGTAATTAGCAAATTTTTCCACTTTGTTGCCATGTTTTTTGCGAACACTTGCCGCCGCAGCGAAACTTTCTTCATTTCAAATTTATACCGAGAGCACACTTAAACACAGAAAAACTTCACACGCTGACAGCTGGCCGCTGACCGTTGGCCGCTGCTCGTTGACCGTTCGGCAACCGCAAAGTTCACAGAGCGCAAAGTTTTTTGCTGGTGTCACAGCACAAGCGGCAATTTTAATATAATTTATTTCCAAAATGAACACATACACACGCACATACATATATGCATATATAAGTGTATGTGTAGCTGCATAAATATACATGTGTGTGTCGCATAGGTTACACGATCTGCCATTATTAAATATTTACTCTAACATATTAATAGAATAATTAAAATGTTGTTGGCGAAATTGTTGCATTATTTATTCAGTTCTTGTATCAAATGATGCGGTTGCATGTCCTTGTTCATGCGGCCGACAAGTGTTGCGGCCATTCGGTTGACAGCTAAAGTTTGCTTGCTGTCAGCTTGATATGCGTTTTATCATGTACATACATATGTATGCATGAATATATTGGCAATTGTCTTTGCAAAATGTGGCACAAACATGGAGTATTCATTGAGCCTACTACATACATACATACACACACATATACGCATACATATTTAAATTTGTAGCTTCATGTGAATTTCTATTGAGTTGTAATAAAATATAAGTTTGGCTCATATTTCTTAATTGTTATCTTTTATTCTTTCATCGAGCGACTGCAATGAAATTGAGTTACGGCACGAAATTTCATCACGCCCTAAAAGTTTTATATGGAAGACTAAAGCAATTTCGGTGATATTTTGGAGTGTATAGCGTAAATTCAGATGATTGAAAATGAAACGGTTTGCCAACATTCTGAAAATTGTTCAAGAAAAAAGAAAAATTAGCTGGACCCATGGACTTATACCGGACATCCACTCGCGGATAAACAGACGATATGGAGCCCTGGATTTCCAACTGATACAAATACTTAGCAAAAATGGGTGCTTTAGAAACTATATTCACAGATTCTAAACTAACATTAGTCCCTAACAAAGGACTCTTGAGACAGTCGACTGACAAAAGCAAAGCGTCATTATTCATAATGACAAAACCGAGACTTTTTCAACAGATTAGGCGTCCGTCAGTCAGCACAATAGAGGAGACTTAAAAGTCCTTTCCCTCCCACGAGGAGTTTGTTAGGTTTAGCGGATTAAAATTCCTCACTCTGGCTTTCTCTGCTTCCCCTACTATGTAAATAAAACTGTTATAAAAGTGTTTATATTAAAAAATATAATTTAATACAAGAGATAAACGAATTACTACTAATTGGGTATCAAGCTGAGTAGCATTGAGGGAGTTTTAAGCAAACGATAATTTTGAGAAGGATTGCCATATTTTTGAAAAAACATAATACAATTGAATTGAGAAAATCAATTATAATTAAATTTTTCTTTATTTTTCAATTCAACATTTGGCATCAAAATTTGAGAAAAATATTATTACAATTTTCGGGTATACAAAATGGAAAAAAATATTTAAATGTTAAAAAAAAAATAAATTTAAATGCATTATTTGCAACCCTGATTATAATATTATTACCATAACAATATAATAATTATAAATATTTCATTCTTATATAAAATATACATATGTGTAGTATATAATACTTATTTAATTGCAGCTGTTTACTGAAGATCACTCATACGCCGTCTCGTACTTATTTGTATTTATAACTACTTTAACACCAAGATTAGTACGATTACGATATTCGGTACACAATTGGGTACACTTTCGGTGCACAGATATTTTTATTTTAAGTGTTTACCTGCATACTCCACTCAAAAAAACTCGTTTTGAAATTTCATATTTTGATCCGAATCTAAACAAAACAAAAATCTAACCTCCAAAGACAAATGAAATTATGAAGACCAGCAAAAGGTAAATAAAGTCAAAAAATTAATTTCAATATTCATACAAAAATAATGGCACTTGATTCAAAGCAAAAAGTAAGCAATTTTGTTGTGTTTTTACTGAACTTAAGTTTTGTTCACACTTCAACACTAATTTTTGAGTTTGATAACTGGCAGCAGATATTTTTTTATGTTGCAAAACCGCAAAAGTATGATATTTTTCCAAAGGTGCGCAAAAATATTTGCCTAACAGTGGTAAATATATTATTTTATTTTTAATAAATTCATGAACTGATAAATACGCACAACAAAAACTTAGTTGCGACCGCTTCAAACGAGCTGACGCTTACGAACTGCAAAGCAAGTTAAGCTCGAAGGCAGAGAATCGATAATAATCTCATTAATTTGTCTGCCGGGATTTTTTAACATTTCATTTTACACTATTTTGCGGTAATTAATAATTAACACGCGAGCTGCTTAGTGAGTTGTTGTTGCCGCTGACCGCTGTCAACACGCTTGCGGTGGAATTGGCAAATGCGAGAATGTCATAAAGTATTTAAAATTTAATCATTGTTGTAAAATGCGGACGGTTACCCTTTTTCGCCGAAGTGCCACTGTGTTGGACCTGCAATTGGGTAAGTGTGCGGCTTTGCTGGTTGGAAAAACTTGAGCTTCGTAGGCGAATATAAACAAAAGCATGTAGCAAAAGCGGTGGAACATAAAGTGCGTTTAGAAATCATACTTCCCACCAACAATCCACTGTGTTGGCTCTGGATGTTTGAAATGAACACAATGTATGGGTGAAAAGTGGAAAGTTAAGCGAAAGCAAAAGCTGCCGGTGAGTTTAAAAATGGTTAACCTTTCTTCTACAATTTTACAATTTTAAAATTATCCTTGCATTGCACACACACATATGTATATATTTTTAAAAGTACATACACACAAAAGTCTATGGTAGCGGTTAGCTTATTTGATTTTAATCAAAATAATGCCTTGCGGTCATAATTACGTTAGCGTAAAGGTACCCACATAAATGTTCACTTTTTTTCGAAATATTTTTTGTTTTTGTAATATCTTCAAATGGCGCTAAAAAGGCAGGTTTACGCTTTGAAGTCCCAGCAGCGTATTTGTTTAACTTTATGAATGAAAAAGTTATAAACGGAAATGCCTGCCGGCCAATTCACGCATGAATGATGTTGAGTGGAAGTGAAGGCGTGAGTTTTCAGCAAGTGAAATTCACTCAATAACTTTCATAGTTTGACTGTGAAAGTCTATTTGATGTATTTTTCGTTGAAAGCATATATGATATATAACACTAGTTACAACTTTTTACAAATTTAGCAAATTTGTTACAATTCATCCGCTTTCGAAAGTGTTCGCAAAATCTTCAAACGAATGAAACTTATTTCAATATTGAAAGTTTAATAATGCTTTACCAACTTGCATAGAAATTTTAATATTTCTAAAGAACAGTTTCCTGTTTCGGAGATTACGTTGCAATTTTTATTATTGTGAATACAATGCCTCATGCCGTAGCTGATCTACAAGAGAACCTCTGTTAAGTATGTCAGGCGGAGAGCAAGATTTTTCTGATTTCACAAAACGACGGCTTCGCAAAAAAAAATTGATCACGTTTCCAACACTATATGGTATGACACTATATCATTGGTAGTACTGGAGATATACGACCGCAAATACATCTGTTGACAAAATACGAAGAGACTTTTTCGACTATCAGTATTTGCATTCGACGTATATTCAATACAAAATCGACTGTTTTAAATTATCAAGATTTTTTACCAAATAATCGTTATTTGCGGGAAAAGTTGATTTTCTGCTTTCACTCAAAGTAATCTGCTGCTGAAGTACATCGGTAACTCCCAAAAAAGAACGTTCCATGATTGATTTCGTCGCTTGACAGGCGCCGATTTCGATATTAACGACCGTTCGCTTGAAGGGAAGACCAATAATTGGAGACGTTGCTCGTTGAGGATCTCGGTAAGATGCATAAAGAGCTTACTTCAGCATCATTGAGGACCGGTAATAACTTCAATTGATGCGATTGAGACGAGTCTTCACGCCATATTCACCAGATATTGTACCATCCGATTATGGTTTGTTCGGTTCGATGGCACATGGTCTGGCTCAGTAGCAGGTCTACTCACAAGACGACATCGAAAAATAGATAGCTTCCTGGAAAGCATCTCACGGTGAACAGTTTTACCGTAATGGTATGCAAGCTTTGCCAATACTTTTGTAATCATTTCCTTACGATAAAATTGCATTTTCATAAAAAAACAGCGAAAACGTAGCTGTGAAACCAATATACGTTCATCTTTATATATAAAAATTACGTGTCACGTTGTTTGTCCGCGATGAACTCCTAAACTACTGAACCGATTTTAGCAAAATTTAGCACACTGTGTCCAGTTCGAACCAACTTAGAAGATAGGATAGTAAAAAGCATTCATAAATAAAAAATACAGTGAAAGCTCTATTAAATGGACAACTATATTAACTGGACAGAAAGACTGGTAACCAGACATTGAGAAACCAACCTTGCATTTGTTATTTTTTCCAATGAAATTCATTTGTATGAACATATTCAAAATTAAACTTCAAGTACAATCCCTTGGATTCTTATACCGACAAAAACGTTTTCGCCTTTATTCGTAAATAAAATTTTCACTGTATTGAATAGTTGATTATATAAATAATAGTATAAAATGTATACCACAGCAACATGTGGCCGGATCCACAAGTTACTTATAAAATTCCAATTAATTTTATACTGAAACATATTTAAAAAAAAAACGTACTTTATTTAGACTGCACCGAACCTTTTATACCCTTCACAGGTGCATACCATAAAAGAATCTTATATACAATTTAATCAACTAGATTCAACTATACGGCCCACTGCCTTAGAAAATAATCCGTGTCAAATTTCGTGAATCTAGCTTGTCAGATAAAAATTGCCCATAAAAAGACTTCGTTTTGATGAATCAGTTTGTATGACAGCTACATACTATAGCGATATCGGCGTTCGTTCAAATTGAGGTGAAATGAATGTGAAATTTCAGATTGATTTCTCAAAAACTGAGAGACTGCTACCCGTATATACAGATAACATACGGAGAGATGGTCATGGCTGAATCGGCTCAGCTCGCTGATCATTTATATACTATATATAGCCATGGACAAATCCGACTCCAACATTAGTTCTATATTTTTTAATCGTAAAGTAGCTGATTAATAAAAATGTGACATCTATCTACTTGTTATCGTTATGAAACTGATTTCTCTGCTCAAAAATACCGCTTACCTTGTGTCAACAAAAGTATAGCAAGAAAACTAAGATCACGTAAAACCGATATTAGTGTTAGCAAAACCATAGTACGGAAAAGCAAAGCTGAACCTTTTAAGAGAGTCAGAGAAATTATGATCGAAGTTAACGACGAATATGGTGTGGACGTGTCCAGAAAGTTTGTAGGAAGACGAATCAACGAAGCAAAATTTTTTGGAGGAATTAGCATGAAGTAAATAAAGCATTGCCTCGGTAATGAAAAATTTATAGTATTGGATTGGCCTGCGCAAAGCCCGGATCTGAATCCAATAGACAATTTATGGAATGATGTCAAGAGCAAAATAGCTTGGTATTCCAACTCAAATGAACTACTTATGTCAAAAACTGGTGGACAGCATGCAGCGAAGATGTAAAGCGGTGATAAAAAATTCTGGATATAGTACAAAGTACTAACTAAAGAAATGAATATATAATATAAGAATTTTTTTAAATATTTTTTATAAATTTTAAGTTTTTACATACATGTCGTATAACTAAAATCTCTTTAAGCGTTACCTCATTTATGAAAAAAGTTGTTTTAATTTAGAACTATCTTAAAGAGAAGAGCGAGCAAAAATACTTTTGTATATTCATTTCAGCCGTTCAAATAGCCATTCAAATTTCACTGCCAAACAAAACAAGTTCTTAAGGCGAAAAGTGGTTTAATAGCAAAGCCTTCATTAATCTGATGAGTCTTAACCATTTCAGCTGCTTGCTCGTTAAATTTACTGAGCTTGAGCTTTCTGTCTCCACGCTCATGATGTCTAAAATGACTCAATTTTAACTTTAATTTGTTGCATGCTCGTCCTGCTTTGTTTTGCCACTTACTTTCGTTGGCTAACATTTTAACCAACTTAAGTTAATTATATTGATTTTTCCAAGTTGAGACAACATTTTTTCTCCTAAAGTGAAAGGTTTGTTGAGCTTATTAAACTATCGTTAACCCCAGCAGCGTTGCTTTTCTTCGCCAACTAATTCAATTATCAAGTGATAAACTGTTGTGCCACTCGCCGCACACTCCTGCACATTTTCACTGCAAAAACAACAAAAACAAACAATGACAACATAAAAAACTTCAGCAATACGGCCCGTGCCTGCCTATGCTGATGCCTCAAGTATGTATACTCGTATGTATATGCACCTATTTGTAAGCGGCGCTCGCTAGGGACTCAGTGAAAAGGCGTTAAGTAAGGCGCAAGTTGGCAAGCAGAGCGTGCGAGCCGAGGCAAGTGTCAGCTTATCTATCAAAAGTTAATTATATTATATTAGCAAAATAATGCGGAAGCGGCAAAGTGATGCAGGGCAGAAAAGAGATATTCGGTTTGTCTTTGGGCAAACTAAAATAAGAAATTCTTATTTTAAATCGTTTAGCTGAATAAAGAAATTTATACATTGGGTTTTCATATTATAACAGTATATAAAGATGTGGTTTCAAGCTGATTTGCTCGCGCCAAAGAGTTGGTTATCCTAACATAAAGGACATGAAAGTCGGTTTAGAAGCTTGCTGGCCGCGACTGAGGTGATGTGATCCCTGTTCACGTAGGATGGATCCTATGGCGTTGAGCCTGATTCTACAAATTGCTGGGAAGTCCAGAATCAGGTTATCTAGAGTTTCCCGTTCCATGGCGCGAAACCGGTAGTTGTTGGATAAGTGCTTTCTGAGCCTGCAGAGCATGACAAGGAGACGAAATTTGTCTCGGCGTTGAACTCTAAACCTTGTCAGGTTGTAACCTCCCTGTAGTAGTAGATTTGACCACATAAGTTGAGATCGCTTTTAGGTGCCGCTTGACAACAAGCTGGGTTGCGATAGTTGCGATAGAGATTGATTTCTGCACACTGAATTATAGCGAATACTTCTGCTTGAAAGAAGGTTGCAAAATTAGTATGCGGTCCGCAATGCCTGCTCCAATGACTTCCGGTGTTTTGGGGCCGTCAGTGTACCACTGAATAGTGCTGCCCCTCAGTAGAAGGTCGAGCATGGGATCATACCAATGCGAGAACTGTTAAAAGGCCTGTAAATCGTGAACAAAAACGTAAACAGCTGTAAATGTCATGCCATTTATGAACCCACAGGTCCTTTGCAATGCCAGATAGCGATCCATTACTAATACGAGCTGAGGTTTGCTTCATGCCAGGATGGATGTCAACGCTATTAGCCATCATCTAGCTCTTTGTACTGCGAAGCTCCTAGGCTGGACATAAACGTATAAGTGTCTAGTCGATGAAATTATGGAAAAGATTGACCTGGACCGTCACTTAAGGGGCTATACCAGTGTGACACTTTCAAAACAAAAATTTTTTTTTTGCTTTTTTCGAAAGCTTATATATTCAAAAATATCCTGTGAAATCGGCGAGGTCGTATTTTAAATAGTTTTTGAATGGCAGCGTTCTAAATAGCGACCGCTCAGAGGTGCAAACATATATAAGTGAAACTTTAAACGCGTTTTTCTAGAAACGACATTTTTCAAATTTGCTGTCATTATAACTCAACGAGAAATTAACCGATCGACTTCAAATTAAAACTGGATACAGTTGAATACATTTGCTATACAATAGACTACGATCTTTTTGATTGGCTGAAAATTGTCAATTTGGCATTAAAAAAACGACAATTTTTTTCGTAAAAAAACGATTTTTTTTTTCAAAATTACGCCATTTTATTAATTTTTGATATTTTTCAAAGATCGTAGTCCATTGTATAGAAAATATATTTAAGTTTAATAAACATTTTGAATTTTTTTGTTTCAGCTACTCAATCGACCGGAATCATGCCAGCAGTTGAGGCACTTTTTTTTTTGGCATTTCCGCAGACAGCACATTACTCCGTTATTTTTCAATATTTTTGTAAAATTTTTTTTTTTTTAATATAGCTAAAAATATACTTTATTACGTCCATAAAACGTCGAAACATTCAATCTAGTACTTTCATGCGTCACTTTTAGCCCCTTAAAATGTTCACGAAAATCATCTGCTACGAAAAGAAAAGAATCGATGTTTGGGTACCACATGAATTGTTTGTGAAAAATGTAATGGACCGAGTTAACATTTGCGATTTATTGCTGGAACGAACTGAAATCGAACCATTTTGGAAGCGAATGGTAACAAGAGATGAAAAGTGGATCAATTACGACAATAATGTGCGAAAAAGATGATGGTCCAAGCTTGGTGAAGCTCAAAAAATAGTTGCAAGGCCAGGATTAACGCCTCGAAAGGTTATGCTGAGTGTTTGGTGGGACTGAAAGGCAAAAGCTGTGAGAGCTTAGATGGGAGGTTTTGATGCATCCACCATAGGACCCTGACTTTGCACCATCGAACTCCCTTAATAAAGTAAAATTGGTTTCAAGCGAAGCCTGTGAAGTGCTTTAAAAAAAAATATGTTGAAGTTTGATTAGAAATAGGAAAAGACTTTTTCACCTACCGAATATATGCAGGCGCTTTCCAATAGCCCCTCTATCTACTGCCTCGCTGATTTTATGGACATTCTCCGACGCAATTCGGTACTTAGATGGAACAATTTTGTTTTTGTAATTTTTGGTCTCATCTGCCACAACATGAACGGAAGGGTACCCCTAAAAATTTTGCATAATCTCTGGCACTATATTTCTTGTATCAAACTATTGGTGCAAATGATAATTTTCTCTTTATCATTGAACTAGCCCAAAAACCTGGCGGGAATTATAAAGCGTTGCGGCGTGGTGAACGAAGTTCTTAAGTGCAAGGAAGAGAAAATTAAATTACTTCATTAATTCATTTTCAGTAACAAACGTAAGAATTGAAGAACTGACTTACGAGTTTTAAATTGGATAGGATTATAGGTATATTAGTTAAGGAAGTCCACTTGCCTACTCACCTTTCTCAAGCATTCATTTGAGATTTTACTTGAAATTAATTCACAGTACTTTGAATTATGCTGAGTTTTATTCTTTGAAACATACACCCGATTTATAAATATTTTTCAGTGAACATTTTTTCATCGTCCAACATAACCAATAATCAAAGGATAACAGAATAAGGATACAAACAGTATAATGAGAATTGAAAAATGTTTATACTTAACTCGCAGAAACCATTAAAGCCGCTTAAATACTCATTTCGTTCATTTCGTTTTTCTGCTTATTAATTTCACAACCGCAAATGAGCCGTGCATAAATGTCGTAGATCGCATTTGCTTGTAATTAAGATGACTCAAAGGCGCGCCGCGGCATACACACACTCAGCTATGACTGTGCTGCCTGCGGCCTTGTGCGGCTTATGCGTAATAAGCGTGTGTGGCGATTAATAAAAATAACTTGCAATTACACTTAACCAAAGAAAATAATCACAGTGTTTTCATTTACTTTCGAAACACAACTGAAGCGCGCATAAATTATACAAAGCGGCTGCTTGACGCGGAGCGCCGAGTTCAACACGTGGGTTCTGAAGCGCTATACGCCACTTGCATGTGTGGATACTGCAGCCAAGTGTACTCAAAACGTTTGGGGACGAACCTACAACCGTCGCGCGGCAAGTGCGCGCTTCTTGTGCCAGCGCTCGCGGCTTAAGCGCCCGCGTTTAACCGTAAAGCAGCTTAAAGTCGGCAAAGTGCATAAATACGTCGGCGAGGGCACCTATCAAGCATATCAAGTAACCAGCAGTGTGTGGCATCAATGTCATTCTCATTAACGGCGGAATGTGGTGCGGCAGCGGAAGCGGCGTGGCGGATGTTGCCGGCGGCAGCAGTTGCAATTAATACGTTTAATGTCAGCGCGCCGGCCAACGGCGCTTACGTGCTGCCTTGCGCAACACCGGTTGTTGTTGGTTGTACGTGTGCGTCATGTGTGCGCGCGTGTGCATGTGCGACCTGCCACAGACATTTCCGCCATTTAAATGTCAATTTTTCATTTCGTTTTCACATGTGGGCGCACGGCTGATGTCCTCCTCGTGTCGTATGGCTCGTCGCCCGGGCGTGTGTGTGAACTGACCGCATGCGGTTGCGGTTGTGCGGCGGCGCCTGTGTGACATTTGACACACACACACACCTTCGCCTCCGCTGCACATCCAGCTGGCTGACGTGTCATTTGTTCGCCCATACTTTTGCTCTTTTGCTCTTTTTCTCTTTTTTTGCTGTGTTTTTTGAATTCTGTTGCTTTCGCTTTGCTTCTGTTTCGTCGCTCGTATTTACAGTTATTTTGATTTGCTGCAAACATCGACTCTTAATACGCGCGCATATTTTGTTTGCTTTGCTTTTGTTGGTTGAGTTGTGGCTCGGTGTGAATTGGAGGATTTCCAATGTCTTTTTTTTGTTGTTGCTGTGCTATGAACTGGTTGTTTCAATTTGTTGTTTTTATTGTTGTTGCTGTAAACCCGCGAATTGTTTGCATATTAAGCGGCGTTAAACTCCAATTTAAATAAAAATGAAGGCAGTCAGTGGCATACGAGGCCGCACAAGGCCACACACACATACATACACACAGTTATACGCTTGCAAAGTAAAGTGAAAATATCGCGAATAAATATGAAATGTGGCAGCATCAGCATGTGCTGAAATATTCAAATACTGCACATTGTTGTTGCTCACTTTTTATTTTATTTGACGTTTTTTTGTATTTGTGTTTGGTGGCAGGCACACACTCTCATCTTCATTTGCCGAAGTTATGCAAGCAAGCTGCTAATATTTTGCAACCTTTTGTGGGTTCATGCATGCATTCAGTATTTACCGTTACACACAAATTCTTAAATTTTCGCATACATTACAACAAAAAATTATATTTGTATTAATAACGGTTTCAATATGCGCAGTATTAATATTTTTTTCTGAGATTGGCAGTGGCGTAGCTACAACTTCGGGCGCCCGGGGATGTTCTGCCGCCCCCCTTTATCTACCTACCTACAAGTTTCATGAGGTGGTTCGAACAAAAGTGAATTTTACAAAATATCTTCGATATTAAGTATATAAAATTTAGGAACGCCACGCAAATTCTGAAGTTCCAAAACTCTCACAATACGGTTTTTGAGGAAATTGATAGCAAATTTACAAGACATCTTATTAAAAGCCATAGAAAAAACTCATTTTTGCCCCATATCTTGTACACTTTTGACACAATTTGCAGGAATTTTTGCCCAAATTGGAGTTTTTAAATACCATTTTGCCGCCCCCAAGAAGTTGCGCCCGGGGCGACGGCGGACAAGTTTACCTACGTACTAAACCCTTAACTCTATCTGCGGGACCGCCGTTAGGTATTACTTGTACTTCGCAGGACCAAGTTGGGCAAGAATGCCTCTTCACAAACTCTCTGCGAGATTATTCAGCTGGTCTTAAGCTTCTTCGCTGCCGTTCTCTTATCCTAAGTTCATGGATCTATCGCTATCGCGGCCAACTCTTTCACACTTTCACTCATACCAGCTTTGATTGCAGCATATGACTTATAATGTTGTCAGGCATCATTCTTTGATTTGTTATTCCTTCGATGGTGGTTCTCTCGATTACGTATATCGAGCAGAATAAAAGTATATTCTCGGCATTTTCATCGGCAATGCTGCAGAATGAACATTTTGTGTCATCATCGTGGCCGAATCAGTTGAGGTACTCCCTGACACATCCATGGCCTGTCAGGAATTGCGTCAGATAAAACTCTGTCTCCCCGTGTAGTCTCTCAAACTTCGTTTTTTTGGTTTTGAATTTGAGAAAGTTCTTTCGTAACGATCATCACAGCAATGCCGTCCACATAGTCAATTATTTGAGGGCGTAACACCCCGTCTTACAGTACATTCCATAGTAACGGACCCAATACGTACCCCTGCGGTACTCCATCTGTCACCACGTAGAGTTTTGGACCTGCATCGGTGTCATATAGTAGCAGTCTGTCACACGAAGTGTGACAACTGCGCAATATTTTTTATCGCTATGCATCCACCTAGTTCCCTCTATGAAACCAAAGTTGTTTTTAGACAAGCCTTATAGGTGACATTCCAGCTGTGCATATCAGCTCAGCTTCTCTAATACTTTAGCCATCGTATCGATCATACAAAGTGATCGATACGCACTCGGCTCGCCTGCCGGTTTATTTGGTTTCTGAAAGAGAACCAGGCGCTGCTTCTTCCATACCCTTGGGAAAACAGCTTCATTTAAACACCGAGAAGGAATATAAGCGAAGGCCTTGTTGCTGTGTTTCACTGCGATCTTAAACGCCTTGTTTGGGAGGCCTCAAGTCCTAGCGCTCTTGCATTGCAGAATCTCTCAGCCGCTTCTACTACCTCCTCCTCGCCGATTGACGAAGCTTCAATCACTGATGGTATTCTTCTGCTCCTTTGCTGCTTTGCGTTGGGAAACGCGTTTTTACCACCTTTTCTAGCAGGGAGCACAGGTCTTGGGAAAAGGTGTTTCGCTTTAAGGCACTCGCTTTTTAGTGCGTTAATCTCTTCGTTCTACCTCCTTGTGTGGGGGAGTATGTCTGTCAGTCTAGTAAAAGATGTACAGTTAAGAAGAAAATATCTAGATGGTTACACCTCGCTTTCTTCCCTACATCTTTGGGGTCGGATAGGATATAAAATCTCACCTAATGTGAGCCTATTGAAAAGCCAGTCAAGCCATAGCGACGCGATGAACCTTGCCCAGAGCAAATAGTTCGGTGAACCTCTTGCATTCCGCTTTCGGCAAGAAGGAAGAAGGATTTCGGCCTTACAAGGTTTGCTTGCTGAATAGTTACTAAGCTCACCGGAGGAACATAGATCCAACCTTAGAGAACAGGAGGTTAGTTGAGGATCGACCCGAATTATTAAACACGCATTATATTACTGCGTCTATTTAAAAAAAATTATTGAACCAATCTTTACAATTCTTTAAAAACTTTCAAAATAGGCTATTTGGATCCCCTATGTCATCTCAAGATGCTTGCCTCTTCGGGCAAGGAAACAAAAAAGTCCGGGGGGCCACATCTGGGGTGTAGGGCGGCTGCAGAAGCGTTGGGATGCCGGCCTTGGTTAAGTACCTATTCAAAAGAAAGGCGGTGTGAGCCGGGGCGTTGTCGTGCTGCAACTTCCATCGGACCCGATTGACTCATCGTTAGGCGTCAACGTCAAGTCGGTTTGTCCAGGAAGTAAATTTATGGTGGAAGATGCCTTTGATGTCAAAAAAGACAATGAGCAACGTTTTCACTTTAGATTTGCTAATTTTTTCCTTTTTTGGGCGGGGAGACGCCGACTCAAAGATCCATTACTCGTCACCAGTGATTACGTTAATCAAAAATCGGGGTTCACTTTCACACATGTTCAAAATTTCTTGGCACACATCCACTGCATTTTCGACTTGTACCACTCACAGAAACACGTCGCACGAAAATGTTTGTCCTGACTCTCCAGAGGCTCGAAGACAACTGACCAGCGGCTCGTGCGTTAGCTAGGAGCGCCCTATACCCAATCCAGTCGGTGCGAGCATGCTCTGAAGTACAGTCGCGGACAAGTCCTATTACTTTCCGGACAAACACTGTACGTTCCCCACTCAATGTTACAACCTTAAGGAGGTCGTCTCATGTGACGGCCTCTTTGGATGACTTCCTTATTATACCCTGTTCAGGGGTATATCCCTATTTTTGGTATCGATGGGATTCAGAGGTCATTTACTATATTCTGAATCATCAATTCCGGCTAGAGGTACGATTTAAATTGTTGACAGGCCGGTCTATCTTATGAAGTTATTGAAATATATATTTAAGTATCATATGGATATGCCCGTTGAAATTCTGTTGTACCTTCTTTTAAAGGCTAGACCTGGCTTTTTCATCAGCGGGTATGTGACAGTTCGTACAGAGGCCACTGTGCGGGATCCCTGCTGTTGAACAAAGTTATCATTTTCAGCTAGCATTACAGTTCATTTAGTATCACAAATTCAACCTTACGTAACCTAAGCTAACTTTAAATCAACACAAATATTTCAGCTCGCGAGCTCCACAATCGCCTAATTTTCACATTTTTTCCACAGCAAGTCAAAGAGCCTTCGTTGTACTCCAGCACTTTGCTATTTGTATGTGGCAGCTGACATTGCCTTTGCTGACTTATTCACATGCATACAATTTTCTTGTTGTTGTTATTTTATAGTAACGGTTTTCAGAAAATCAGAAATTATTTATTTCGATTGGCGAATAGAAATTTCACGCTACACGAGCAGCTGCACAAGCAGACATGCATATAAAAGCCAGGATTTGCATGTGTGTATATGTGTGAGTGGGTTCATGTAAGTGTGTAGCTGGGTGGGTATTAAAAATAAATAAGTGAACAAGTGAAATACGTCAGGCATATCGGTGGCAGCGGCAGCGAAAATTGGGGCAATGAGTGGACCAACGACCGTTCGGCTCCCAATTCGAGGTCACTTCGATTGCTGTTGTACTCTGTGTGTGTGTGTTCAACATTTCGCGTTTATGGTGGATTGCTTTATTTTTGTTTTTGTTGCTGCTTTGTTGTTTTGCTGATGCGCTGAAAATCTGCGTTGACATAATTCGCCATTATTTCGCTCGCCATTGGCAAATATTAGCGTTATGCCTGCAAATACATTGGTTACTGTTATTTGTTCCGTTACGAAACAATCCATTTACACATACATGCATACCAATGTATGTTAATGGCCTTGCGCGGTCGCTGCTTTCACATGAGTAGTTTGCTCATATTTCAACATTTGCTCGGCAATGAGCAAACAAACTTGGCATTTAAGCGCCTTCCTTCATTTGCGCTGCCATATGTGTTTAAATTATAAGATGTTGCCTGACTTTCATTTGTTTTGTGGCCTTGTGTTGTCACTTGGTGTTGTATGAGATGATTATGTAAATGAGAGCGTATAATTTGGATTGTTCTGCATAGTAATTATTTTTTAACAAATATTTTTAAGATAATTTTGGGAGGATCTAATAATTATGTCATTGACGTAAGAGTTAAAGAGGTAGCAATTTAAATAAATATGTAAGGAAGGCTAAGCTCAGGCGTAACACAACATGTCAAACTCTCGCAATTTGCTAGCTTCAAAGCTTGGGGGATATTTTTAGGTTTTTATTAAAAAATATTGCGAATGAACTCAAGATTTATTATTACATGGAAGCGTGAAAGAATTCCAATCGTATTTGGCAGTTTATTAACTTGTAATATAAGCCTTAGAATCACTTGTTTCATTGCTATATTCTGTTTCATGATTGGGATATACTTATATTAAGATAAATCTAATTAACTATTATACTTTGAACGAAAAACAGTAAGACTTTGTTCATAATTTTAAAAATATTTATTTATTTTTCAACGTCTATATCGTCCCGCTCAAACTATACACTTGTCCCACTTGAAACAGTTCTTGAAGTCAATTTCCGAAACAGCCTCCAATACGTGTTTAATGTCTTCAATTGGTTCCAAACGGTTTCCCCGAAGCGGTCATTTGAGTTTGTTGAATAGCCAGAAGTTACAAGCAGCTAACTCAAGCGAATATGGTGGTGACGGCACGATATTGGTTGAAAATTTAGCGAAAAAATCACGAAAGATCATGCCATATGCAACAGTGCCTTATCGTCGGGCAAAAATCAAGAGTTATCGGCTCATAATTCCGGCCGCTTTTTACGAATTGTCTGGCGCAAAAGACTGAAATGGTATACTTTGCTGGTGGGAAGGAAGTCTATGTGCACTACACCTCGATAATCGAAGTTGACTGTGAACATAATCTTCGGCTCAACCTTGTCGTTAGCATAGATCCAAGAATCATCGCCAGTAGTAATACGTTTCATGACATCCTGGTGGTCGGAAAGCATTGTTTCCCAGACGTTAACGCGATGCTGTTTATCAAAATAATTTAGTGATTTTGGAACCATTCCTGCTTTCTCTTTTCATAGGCCCAAATCATCTTTCAAAATGGTTTTCACTGATGCTTCCGATATTCCAACGATGATATTAAGCTCTCTGATTATTATTCGCCGATTCTCAAGCAACAATTTCTTTATTTTTTTGACGTGCTGATCATCAGTCGATGTTGATACCCGCCCTGGAGGTGGTTCGTTGTCAAAGCGTTCTCGACCCTCTTTGAATTATTTGTAGCAATCAGAAACACTTGCTTGCGACAAACAATTATCACCGAAAGCCTTTTCCAACATTCTGAACGTTTAGGCCCCAGAAATTTGATTCCGCACACAAAATTTAATGGAACTTCTTTGCTAAAAAATTACACTCATCGCAGAAATCGCCGAAAGCACATTATGTACTTCAGAAAGACACGCATATACTAAATATGAGTTATATAAAGATAACATCAACCAGAGGATCGCCAATCGGTATTACAGGTATAACACCTTTAGACCAATGTTAGTCATATTCAGTGCCAAACCACATTATTTGTAAGAAAATGTGTCCCCTGAATTTTATTATACTTAGTCCTGCCATTAGTTCTGTTGCAAGTTCAGGTCGCTATAAAAATACAATAAATTTTTTAATGAAGTTAATTTCATTTAGAAATGGGCGGTGTACAATTTTGCTGAAAGTTACATTTCTCTCCATCGAAGAGTAGATTGCTTCTAAAACTTCCTGCTGGCACACTTCTGCCAAAATTTGAACCAGTGAAGGGGTATAACGCTTTTACAAGATACTCCATACCCAACCATTATATTTAGCAGCTAGATGGTGACCACGTTGACCGCCTGCCAGTGAAGAAGCCGCTTGCATCTGTTCAATCTAAGTTGATTCTAACGCTGCGTTGTCAGAAAATTACCAGTTCATCGGCTGCAAGCTTTCATGTGGAGATCATTATGAATAAGTTTTGACATTAATCTGGTGGATATATTCATTTCACTTGACATAAATTGCTGTTTTCTGTGATTTCTGAAGAATGCTTCTCTTCCTAAACAAACATTATGAAATATTACTTTTCAAGCAAGCCCGAAGTTTGAAATCCTTGGGACATATTATTTTCTGATAAAGTTAATATGTGAAAATCAATAATAATTTCACAAATGTACAGTTATTTTCCCTAAAAAGTCAGCAATGGGCACTGTGGGCCACATATTTGTTATCTGGGGTCTTGAATTATATTGGTCCGATTTCGACAATTAAGTATTACAGCTGAAAAAGTTTTCTTTAGAGACAGTATTTTTCCAAACCTTTATTTCGATAACGCCATTAACTCGTCCGTGTAAACGTAGACTTACGAAAGTCGGTATTATGTTATCCACCCATTCCACATTTCAAACATAATCCATCAAGTCCAGTTTTGAAAAGCACTTCAGAACCGTGAAAGCTGTGAAATTTAATACTGCTGGTGTTTAGTAGTTTTCAACAGAATTGTTTTATGGAGTGCGACTTTGACATATTTTTTACTATATCAGTTACTGTTAAATCGACATATTCTTAACGAGTGTGATTAATACAACTAATACAACTTTAGTGATTTGTGTATGTATACTAAACCTATGAGAGGGTGGAGTAACAAAAACTTCTAAACAGGTTCCATACCACAGCTACCCTTCACAATTTCATTTCCTCGTATGAAGTTTCCGTTCTTGAAAGAAATAGTATTTGACCTGCTTGTGGATAAATGAGATTCAAAGAGACAGATCACTCAAATGCTGTATATTAGAAATAATATTTTTTCTTGTTTTATTGGTAAGTTCCTAACGTGCTAAAGCTATTAACGTTCTGTTAAAAAAAATTATTTGATGGTACTAAAATTCTCTTAGTGTTCCAAAGCGACAATTTATTATTATTTATCTTATCTAGCCCTCTCTCATGCTAGATTAACGATATTTCAAAACAATTTACAATATTTACCATGAAAACGACCAATGATATTCTAAATACAAAAAAAGCTGTGAGGTACCTTGGCGAAAAACTGGATCCCAGGTTAACATTCTGGGTACAAATCCAACACGCCACAGGCAAGGCAGCGAATATCACCTCCAATCTTGGCAGACTAATGCCCAACTTAGGAGAGCCTACACATGCAGAGAGACACGGATATTTCAGAAAGTACCTTCCTAGAATGGGTAAAGTCGAAGGCCCGGTGCACAATTCAAATGATGTCATGCTGGAGAGCGAAAAAACGGGGGGATTATCCAGAAATAAGCAGCAATTTGCTATGCCGAAAAAAACGGGACATGGTGCTCAGATGTAAGTCTCTCAAAGAGAAAAATCGAAAACCACCCTGAAGTAATGCAAACGCGGTCACAAGGTGGTCGACGGTTCCTTAGGGGGGAGGAGGGGTTTTAGTGACCTGTAAGTTGCTGTGACGACAGCTCCGATGATGCTGAAGGCATTTTCTACTTTATTACCCGTAAAAGAGAAAAAAGCATCTGAGACTTCTGAAGAACGGTTATAAGACTGCGTTCTCTCTGTAAGATCTCAACTTTATCTCTTTCACAAAAATATAAATATATGTTGTTTCAGATTAAATTCATCATTTGAAGCTTCGGTGGTGAATAGCACAATAATATTACTCATACGCACCGTACGACAAGTTTTCAGTTGTAATATGAAAACCAATAGATATGTGTGGGGCTATACCAAGGCTTTACCAAGGCATATGATCAAACGACCTTGATTCTACCAAAATGCGGAAGTCATCATTTTCAATATTTGTATTCAAAAGCTATGACACAATGCCGACACGTAGACTTTTCAATTACCACGAAAATGGAAATGTGAACTAGGTTAAATGGAATACAAAGCAGGAAAGTATTTTACTAAACCACATCAAAGCCGTGCCACATAAAGAAGAATAATCGAAAAAATACAATGTTAAGCATAAAACTACAAAGCAAATGTTAATAAGACCAATTTCGAAAGCAATTATTGTAATGAAAGAAAAAGCCGTGCGGAGCAGCACTGGTAACTACATAAAAATCAAAGCCTTCAATGCTCTTTGCATTTCACAGAACAAGTCTTGCCTCATTAAATCTAAGCAGACGTGCAAATACACTCATCTTACTGCATATGTATGTGTGTAGGAGTGCGCAATTGAATGTGTCAAGCGAAGCAGGTGCTAAAATCCGCAAACCAAGCAACTTCGCATGCCACACTTCCACTCGCTTAGAGCGAGGAGCGAGTTGGTGAGCAGCGCGGCGATGCCATCTGCATTAATAGTCCATTAACGCGCTGTAGACGCGCGTTTAAATCACGAAGCATGCAATGAAAGCAGAAATAGATATACACACAAACACACACCTACATGGCGTGGGCAATACAGTCACGTGGTGGTTAAATAGAAATGTCAAGCGACAGCAAGACAATTTGCGCGGCATGCACGTACTTCAGCCGCACAAGGCTGCCTACAAGACAGCGCTGACGTGGTGCAGATGTCAGCTGACAACGCGCACACACACATATGGGCGGTCGCAAATAAAATACTCGGCTATTAGCACATACTAAAGCAACACGGCGAAAATAAAGGTGCAACTTCAGCACACTGATTGTGGCTTTCAAGAGCAGTTGTTAGCAAAGAAGTTTCCCACGCACACACCAACACATACATACATATGTGTCGCCTTGCTGCTGCAGTAATTGCAGTGGCTGTGGCTGTAGGAGCATGCAATCAAGTGCTGGCGGCCGCGCATAACGAACGAATTAAGTTGGTGTGGTTTCTGTAGAGCGCTGGCGGTAGGTGCAAGGCTTACTGCAAGGTGAAGGCTGCAGCCGCATGCCACATATGCATCCATATGGAGGTGGTAGTGGTAGTAGTGCAGGATATTTGCAATTATATCATTAAAGCTTAATGTGTGGCATGAAAGAGAATTAAATAAGTCGGCGAAAACAATATGCAACGAGAAGGAGTGGGTAATTAGTTACAAATTCTTCTTGATTAGGAACGAATTGCTTAAATTTGGAAGCTTCGCAGGTTTGAAGCATTCTCAGACGTTCGGTGGCTTTAGGCGATCGAGTGAATGTCAAGATTAAAAGGCAGGTGAAATATGCGAATAAGTATATATATAGTTTTTATTTTTCATCATATTTGTGATTTAAGATATATGATTTTGACTTATGATTTATAATGATTTATGATTAAGCATTGATAACTTACAACTTTTGATTTAAAATTCTTGATTTATGTTTTATCAAAATTATGATTACTGATTTACCATAGACGATTTATGATTTATTTCAAATGTCAGATTAATGATTAATTACTATGATTAATAAATCATGATTTTTATACTCTCGCAACAATGTTGCTAACGAGAGTATTATAGTTTTGTTCACATAACGGTTGTTTGTAAGTCCTAAAACTAAAAGAGTCAGATATAGGGTTATATATACCAAAGCGATCAGGGCGACGAGTAGAGTCGAAATCCGGATGTCTGTCTGTCCGTCCGTCTGTCCGTCCGTCCGTGCAAGCTGTAACTTGAGTAAAAATTGAGATATCATGATGAAACTTGGTACACGTATTCCTTGGCTCCATAAGAAGGTTAAGTTCGAAGATGGGCCAAATCGACCCACTGCCACGCCCACAAAATGGCAGAAACCGAAAACCTATAAAGTGTCATAACTAAGCCATAACTAAAGATATTAAAGTGAAATTTGGCACAGAGGATCGCATTAGGGAGGGGCATATTTGGACGCAGTTTTTTTGGAAAAGTGGGCGTGGCCCCGCCCCCTACTAAGTTTTTTGTACATATCTCGGAAACTACTATAGCTATGTCAACCAAACTCTACAGAGCCGTTTCTTTAAGGCATTTCCATATACAGTTCAAAAATGGAAGAAATCGGATAATAACCACGCCCACCTCCCATACAAAGGTTATGTTGAAAATCACTAAAAGTGCGTTAACCGACTCATAAAAAACGTCAGAAACACTAAATTTTACGGAAGAAGTGGCAGAAGGAAGCTGCATCCAGGCTTTTTTTAAAAATTGAAAATGGGCGTGGCGCCGCCCACTTATGGACCAAGAACCATATCTCAGGAACTACTATACCGATTTCAATGAAATTCGGTATATAATGTTTTCTTAACACCCTGATGACATGTACGAAATATGGGTGAAATCGGTTCACAACCACGCCTTCTTCTAATATAAAGCTATTTTGAATTCCATCTGATGCCTTCTCTGTATAATACGAGTATAAACATTAGGAACCAATGATGATAGCGGAATAAAACTTTACAAAAATACGGTATTTGAAAAATATTTAAATGACGAATAATGAAATCTCGATTATCACTTTACCATGCGAGAGTATAAAATGTTCGGTGACACCCGAACTTAGCCCTTCCTTACTTGTTGATTTAATATTAGATCCATAAATAATAACTTACGATTTATGACTTACGACTTATGATTTATGATTTACTATATCATAATTAAGATTAATGATTTATGATTTTTCATTTAGTACTTAGAATTTAAAATTTATGATTTAAGATTTAAGATTTAAGATTTAAGATTTAAGATTTAAGATTTAAGATTTAAGATTTAAGATTTAAGATTTAAGATTTAAGATTTAAGATTTAAGATTTAAGATTTAAGATTTAAGATTTAAGATTTAAGATTTAAGATTTAAGATTTAAGATTTAAGATTTAAGATTTAAGATTTAAGATTTAAGATTTAAGATTTAAGATTTAAGATTTAAGATTTAAGATTTAAGATTTAAGATTTAAGATTTAAGATTTATGATTTTTGATTTTTGATTTAAGATTTAAGATTTAAGATTTAAGATTTAAGATTTAAGATTTAAGATTTAAGATTTAAGATTTAAGATTTAAGATTTAAGATTTAAGATTTAAGATTTAAGATTTAAGATTTAAGATTTAAGGTTTAAGATTTAAGATTTAAGATTTAAGATTTAAGATTTAAGATTTAAGATTTAAGATTTAAGATTTAAGATTTAAGATTTAAGATTTAAGATTTAAGATTTAAGATTTAAGATTTAAGATTTAAGATTTGAAATTTAAGTTTTAAGATTTAAGATTTGAGATTTATGATTTAAATTTTAAGACGCAAATTCGATGCAATTGCCCCAATATCAAAAGTTATATTTTTCCAATTTACTCCAAGTATGACATGTGTATTCTTTAACTATTTCTCTATCAAATGAAACAAGAAAAATTAAAATTTTTAATATTTTTTAAAATTTGACAAAATTAAAAATTATTGAAAAAATTTAACTTTATGGTTTATAGAAAAAAAAACATCAACTAATCAACGTTCTAATATCCAGATATTAATATGTTAGTGTATTTTAATGCTCTTTACGCTCGGCTGCGTTCCGAAATAAAATCAAATTTA
Source organism: Bactrocera neohumeralis (assembly GCF_024586455.1). Taxonomy (NCBI): domain Eukaryota; kingdom Metazoa; phylum Arthropoda; class Insecta; order Diptera; family Tephritidae; genus Bactrocera; species Bactrocera neohumeralis. Next base: position 76,928,036 of record NC_065920.1, on the reverse strand, counting down.
TTGCCGGCAAAACTACCATGGCGTATGAGTTACCTAATAAATAATATATGCGTTGTGTTCAGGCGGCTGCTTTTCATTTGATTTAATATAACTGTATTTTCATTTAATTCGCAAATTAAGTTTGTATAGTTTCAAAAAAGTATGAAAACTGTATTAAATTTGGAATATCACTGCAAATGGCAAGCAGCAAAATGCATGTTTTTGAAACTGAATAAATGAAAGTGAAGCGGAATCACCGCAATATATTTGATTTAGTAATCTATTAGAGCCAGTCAGGCAGCCAACAGCGCGACAGCGAAGCGGGCCAATCGTTTTATTTCATACAATATTATTGGAAATTTGATAATTTCGTAAATTTTCGGGCGCCGAGACAGGATTTTGTGGCAAATACGGTTAAATCAGTTATGTTCCGGGTATGTTTGTATGGAAAATGTGTGAAAGAGAAAGCTCAGGCGTGCACAATGTGTGTTTAGTTGCATACTTAAAACCTTATTTATGTTTGACAATAAATACCAGAAATTAATGAAAGAGATATGATGAAATGAAATGAGTAGCTGTGAAATGAAATGAATTATTTTTGGCACCGCTTTGATGGCTCTTTTGTTGCACATTAAAAAATCTATTAATTTATAATATGTTTTGTGCTTTGCTTTTTGTTTTTCGTTTTGTGAAAAAGCAATTTGTAATATAATTAATCGCAAATAATAATTGCATTAAATCATAAACGGTTAGCAACATATTTGTTGCAACTTTAATTGGCTAGCATATGCAAAATATTGTCGCTAAAAAAAAATTAACAAAATCTATAAATGGAAATAAAATTTTATTTCTATACAAGAATCTCAAATTACATAATTTTAATTTGTTCACTCTAAATATCAAACCAATTACTATTGCAAACATAATTGTGTCTGATCAATTAATTGGCTATATAAGTATATAAATATTTAGAATGTATATACATACTTATATTAGAAATATGTATATGTACATACATATGTATGTATATGTATATATTTATTTGTTCAAAGTAATTAAAATATTCTTTTACCATATACTATATAGTAGAGCAGAAAAAACTAATTTTTGCTGAGTGAAATACTTTTAAATTCATTTGCGGTTTATGAGCGATTTGAAGGTTCATTTACAAATACATATGTGCATATATACACATACATATGTACATATGTACATATACTTAGTGGGTTGATTTACAAGGGGCCGACAAAACGAAAGATCCGTTGACATGAAAGAATATCGAGATAAAATAAAAATGATAAAAATCCCGAAACTTTTCGGGATTATTGACGGTATATTTCGCATATTTTCTTATTGTGCATAAATTAAATAAACCTGAAATTACAACGAAGAAATATCGGGATCACATAAAAATTATCAAAATCCCGAAAATTTTCGGTATCGTTACTGTTTTTTCTAATTGTGAATAATTCAAATAAACCCGAAGTTACAACGAAATAATATTAGGATCACATAAAGAGATGAAAATCCCGAAATTATAATTTAGTGAAAGAAAGTATGCGCGATCGCGGGAATTTCGGGATTAGTGACATTTGATTATTTTGTTTATTTAATCTTCCCGCCTTTTTTAAGTCAACTATGCTTGAGATTAAAAAAAAAAATCGGGATCCCGAAATTTTTCAGAACTAATAATCTTATTGAAAGAAAGCATTCGCATGTGCAGGTATTCTCGGGAGGACTGACGATATTTTTATGCCCGATGTGCTTGAAATATTTAGTCCCGAACTTATAGCCATATTTTTCGCGACTAGTAATCCAATTGACAGAAACTATTTGGGATCCCAACATTTTTTGTATGTAATGATGATATTTTTATATTCCTTGTGTTTGAGGTAGGCAATCCGCAAATTTAAAAAATCGGAGTTCAAATATTATCGGACTTACCTTTATTAGTTCAGGCCTTTTTTGCATTGTGGGAAAAATATCAGAATCCATATAAAACTTACAATTAAAAGTGCCGGCCGGAAGCTTGAAACTTGAATAAAACTCTTGTACCGAAAATAGCATCACTTTGTGAACAATAATTTCGGCATTCAATGTTATTTCGAGTTTTATAGGATATCATTTTTGGTATTACGATTTTCAACTTTTTTCCGTCGAAGTTTCATTAGTGTTGCCAATTTAAAAAATGAAGGTTTTACAGATAATTAAACAAATGAAATTTTTTTAACCAAAAATAAAAACAACTAAATTTAGTTATTGTTCACAAAACGGTGAAAAGGTAGCGGTTGTAGGTTTTTGATACTCTAATCAATCCCACTGGCACAGTTTAACAACAGTTGAACCGTTTTTTTTTTTGTTTTTACGAGTAAAATTGATATCGGTAATACCGAATTTCAAAACCCTAACCCAAATATATCTGGGTTGAAAACCATACAGCTCATGTTATAATATACTTGAGCCGCACTTGTTAAATTCAATAAATAGGACACAAATTGGTTTCAATAAATACATTTTTTTTGATTTCTCAAAAATTAAAAATTTTATTCATTTTCATTTGCTTGTTTTTTGTTGATATATGTGTAGTATGTGCATTCATAACTTCACTATATTTTAAGTTCTTACAAAAAATATGTTTTAAAATAGATTATAATTATTGTAATAATTTTAAAGTTAATAGGTATAAAAAAAGACTATGGACTAGTTACAGGGTAAATTCATTTAAGTACCTTAGCGCTAAAAGATTTGCTTATGCTACTTCACTTATAAATTTTATGTGCTAATACTAATTTTTTCTTTCATACTATATTTGTGTAACCCAAACCCCTTCCCCTAAACGAGCCTTAATTACCACAGACCACAGCGGTGCATCGCGTTCATGCGACTTTCAGCCGGACAACTGAAGGCGTCCATGAATTCTGGCATCTGCGACAATGTGTAGTTCAGCCGCAATGCGTCCGTATCATGCCAATGATCCTGCAGCTGATGGGTCGCCTCGTCGGTGTTGCTACAGAAGAATTGCGCAAACTGCAGGAAAAATAAGCGGCCATTTGTTTTCACGAATTGTGGATCGCGCATAAAGGTGTTGAGCGCCAAACGCGTGCCGCTCACATCAGCAATACGCTCGGCTAGGAATTTGGTGCCTTGACTCAGACACTGCGAATTGCGTGCGAAGTTCGCATTCGATGAGATACGCTGCATCATGAGTTCGTTCATGTTGCCCACATGGTCATACTCGAGGAATGAGCTATCAAAGCTGTGGATGAGCTCGTGACCCAAGGTGTTGGCGAGATCGCCATACAATAGAATGGACCAGAACTGACGATCGTAAAAAGGCGTTTGTAGGTAGGCGTATGGCACGATTATCATGTTACTCAGGCAGAAATAGTAAGGCGTCGCATCCAGATTGTCAGGGAAGGTGGGCTCGTGGTAATTGAAAGTGTACCAAGCGCTGCGGCTATGCTTCTTCGAAGCGCTGGAAGCCAAACGACGCAGATGACCATAGGTATGAGCCAAAGCGTGCAGGTGATTGCGATAGAAGTTATTGTGGCTGACGTTCAGCTTCCACATGAGGTCCACATAGAATGAAGAGTTCACCGCGGGCGGCAAGTTACCCAGGTTGATGCGTAGCGATAAGAGTTTCTGCTGCAAATACTCCAAAATGTCAGCATCGAACTGCATGCGGTTGAGGGTTAAGGTGCGTTCAAATTCCGCTTTGAGTTGGGCAAATATTGTGAGAATGACGCGATCGCTGTCAGCACGCACGGGCGCATAATAGGCGCGATCGTAGACGTAGGTCATGACGACTGGCAGCGTTTTACGCATGTGACGTATACAGGTAGCGCCGCTGTTGCCCAAACGCACTGGATTGTATTGCTGCTGCTCCAAATAGCTGAGGAAACGTGCAAGCGTGTAGAGAAAATTGATATGAGCATGCTCAGCCCGGTTATGGTAACGCGCCAGCTTGCAAACTGTGGCCACTGAATCAATACGTATCGGATCAGCCGCGTGCATGTGTCGTCCCAGCGGCGCGCCGATGAAGCGCTGCCAATCAACATCCGCGCAGCGCTGCGTCAGCTCAGCAAATGTTAGAGTCTCCGTCAGATCGCAGTCCTCCTCAGCGCTGATGGGTATCGCAGGCTGGTCGTTAATCGCATGTTGTTCGGCTCTTGCAGTTGTGCTGCTCACCGTGTTGTTGTACACCACACCATCCTCCGCGCACATGTTGTTCACCACGCCTTCGACATGTGTTTCCAAAGCGCGAAATTCCGTTGCCAACTCGGCGCGACTCTTGTGTGTATGTGCGCGCAACAATTCGTATATTTCCGCTGTTAAATTGAGCCGCTTATGTGTGTCATGCGGCAGCACAGTAATATCATGTTGTGACGCATTCTGTTGACGTACGCGAAAGAATACGAATTGTTCGCCATATCCATAGCGCGCAAAGTTGGCCAGCAGTTCCTGCCAGTGACGTTTGTGAGGCCGCAGTAGACCCTCTGCACGTATTTCATCATAGTAGCCGCGTACGGTTAGCCGCTCTGCTTGCTTGCAGACACGATAGTAGCGCAACAAGCTCGAAAGCACTAGATCGTAATCTTCAGCTTCCGTCGTCATGTCATACGCCTCTATGGGCACTTCTACATTTAAAGCTGTTTCTAGCTGCTTTTCACTGCCACTTCCTGTCGCGTCCACATGCTTCGCCGCAGCGCGTCTTCCATGCCTACGCGCACGCCGCACTTGCTGTCGCTGTGCCGCTCTCGTAAGCGCCGCCGTCACTGCCGCTGCATCGCGCCTTTCCGCGCGCCGTTCATTTAGTGATCGCTCAAATAGTTCCACGTAACGCGCGGTCAACGATTCCTCCCCCACCTGCAGCATGCTTGCGGTGCTCTGTTGTCCACTTGGCGGCACCCACTTGCCACAAGCGTGCGTGTGAAAGTCGTCGCATGCATTCACCGTCCAATCGATGTTACGCTCCAACTGTTCGAGGTGCTGCTCGGTGAGCGTATTATTGCAAGTGTTCGTCAGACACGTTTTGTTCACGTGCAACCAGAGGGAGTGTTTTGCATCAACCGATGGTTGGCTGTTGTCTGTGTAGAGAGGGCGCGGCGCCGCGCCACGGGCTATTGGCGTCAGCAAGCTGAGCGTTAGCACGTGACATGTAACGCTTATCAGCTGCTGAAGTACCCCACTTATTTGTCGTTGTTGTGGCTTTTGCATTGCTGATGACCACTGGCAGCGCTTCTGTGCTATTTGCATGTTGCTCAGCTGCTTTGTTGTGTTGGTGTGTCTTTTTTTCTTCTTCGTGGTAGTCTATTTCCGTTCGTTCCTTTGCCCCTCAAGTAATGTGAACGCTCTGCTGTTGGAAAATGCTTTGTTGCTAAGCGCTTAATTCCTTTGAAAATTTGCTTCCGTAGCGTTTTCAGCTTCACTGCGCTTCTCTGTCTTCGCGCTCCACGTTGATGTGAAAACGCTTTTTATGTTCTCAACTCGGCGGCGTTTCAGCCCAAACTGTACGCTGCTGCCTTCGCTTTTGCTCTTTGTAGTTTCAGTAGGTTTTCCTGATAATTTCCAATCATTGCAATTGCGCTGATGTTGTCCCCTCTGCTGCTGGCACTCGGTACTTTTTGCTGCTTAATATTTTGCTATTTTTGTTTTTGTTTGCACGTGTCGCTTATGTGCCTATATTTGCTGCTGTCGGTGAACGTGTGCACTAGCCCTTATTAGCTCAGTTACCGCGTTCACTAAGTTTTTCCTTTTACCTATTACTAGCGTTCACAACTTTCGCTCGCGTATTTACACTGTCTCTTTGCTAAAGTTTGATGTTTAATATTTCTTAATGAACACTTATTAGTTTCACTTTTGGTTTGCTTGTTGCTCGCTTTGTTCCTAAAACGCGACTGACTGAGTTTTGTCGATTTGGTTTGGTCTTCAATTGCAAATATTCGGTTTCATAAGACAAATGGTCGGCGCGCACACACACCGCGAGACGCGCGTATATATGGAAAGCGCTTGCCGGCTTTGCCAGCCAATCAAGTGTCTTATCGAACGCGAGCGCGCGCACACACTTACGCCGTATATACGTACAGAGATTCATTCACGCTCAGTCAATATGTGCCGGATTGCGACGCTTCATTTCATTTCTTGCGCTAATTCAGTCGCTTCTCGCTTATCAGCGCAAATTTTTTTACGCCGTTGCGTTGATTTTATGCGCGCGTTGCCCTTTCGCCGCACTTATCTATGCTCATTTTTTTATGCAGTGTGTTGAGTCAGACACTTTTTACACGGTGAAAAATAACACGAATATTTTTGTTGAAAAAATTAAAGGGCTTTGAGTGGTTTACTACCATTTTAAGTAAATGTCTTTCGCTTAGTAAATTATTGAAGAATTCATAGACTTCGTCTTTAAGTTTTTGAACCTGTTTTTCTTTAAAACGAACACAAAGGAAAGGTTATTATTATTTATAAGCATATTATTAAGTTAGCGCTCAATTATATTTTTCTTTCAATGAATCGTACGATAACGTAGAGGATTTGTAGGTGAGAAATACATTTTACAATTCCAAAACAACTTGGAGAGATTTTTGTAGTAAAGGTGAAAGATTTGCTCTCAAGTGCAAACTGTTCCTAAACAAATTGGCTAAATTTATCTCTAATCTATGGCGAAGTTCTGTGAAGAAAGTCGTGAGGAAACTCCGCAAGTTATGATCGAAAAGTCAGAAATGAGACATTTGTTTCAATACGATTGATATAGTAGTAGAAATAGAAGATTTGGCCTCATGTGCAAATCGCGTATCAACGACTTTTCTTCAGAACATACAGTTTTGCGATTATTAAAATAAAAGGAAGTCATTCTTTCCAATATAAGACATCAAGAGATTTATACTCATAAGATTCCGAAGACTATCCCGTACTACGTAGAATAAGTTGCCAATGCTTTTCGATTCTAACGGAAAAATTTGTTATCAATATCGGCCCTTTTTTTCAAATTCTATACTATTTGCTATAAGGGGTTAACTCTTTTATAAAAGATCTGTTTCACTTTGGAAATCTCACCTGAGAATTTTTTCCAAAATTTGAAAGGCATAACCTTCTAACATGTTCGGACTTCTTGAAGTTTTGGTAAAAGGAAAATATTTAGGACTATTTCGTGGACTACAATCTCTGAAAATTTCTTACAGTTTATATCTTCAGACTTCCTACTAAGATGATACATGTCTTATTGACTTATTATCACATATTTTTGGTTGAAACGAAATTTGACTCATATTTTCAGATACAAGATTAAACCGACTATTTAAAGTGTTATATATTTCACTGATGATGAAAGCTATAAGTTTGGTTGAGAAGATACAGCTATAATACTCCTTAAAAATTATCATTTAAGACTCAAGTTTTCTAGAATGCTTTTTATCGGAGCATTTTTATACCCTCAACGGATATATTAAGTTTGCCAAGAAGTTTGTAACGCCTCGAAAGAAATATCGGATACTCTATAAAGATAAATAGGGTCGATTAACCATGCTACACCGTCTATATACATATGCGAAATAGTCCCTCAGTTTCAGAGTTATAGATCTGTACTCTTGCACAAGTCCTTCTCTCTCCAAGACACTCCTTATTTGTTAGAACCGGTATATGACCACTATATCATTTAGCTGTCATACATGTGAACGATGAATTTGGATCCAGTCTTTGTATGGAAAAATTGATATCTTCACAAAATTTGGCAACTTTTATTGCCCAAGTAATGGTGCAATCTTGAAAGACATTTTCAAGTGGATCCGACTTATCGTTTCAGAGATACAGCCTTGAGAACATGTGCGCTCGAGGATAGCCAGGCTAAGTGCACCGTTTTTAAACGCGTTTTTCTCGAAACTGTGTTTTTGAAGTCGGTTAGCAAGACTTCTTAAGAACTACTAAACAATTTTACACAGATCTTTGAGATACAATTCTTAAAGACTTTGACGAAGAATTTTTTTCGATTACAACTATTTAAAAAAAAAATTGTTGCGAAATTTTCACTGCAATTCTCAGTATTTTTATTCCTTCGTTCAAGTTCTAAGTTAAGGTTTTAACTAAAACATCTTTTTCATTTTAGATGTTCCTGTAAGGAGTTCTGCTGCCAACGAGGGAGCATCTTATTTCCGAGAGGTCACCGGCAATGGCTTCGCAATTTTTTTTTCCAAAACCTTCAGAATTTCTTTGCTAATAGTGTATGTTTGTAACAATAAAAAATTCTAATATAATATTTAGTTTTTTTATATAAGAAAAAAATGGTTGAAGAAATACTGCTTTTTATCCTAGGAACCAATGTAACCATTTTCTGGTTCAATGACTCTCAAAATCTATCTCAAACAATTACTGACTTTTTTGTTTTAAAAATAATTTAAATTCAAAAATATATATTTTTTTCAGTGTAGACATCATATTTTAATGGACAGACACAACTAATGTCAAATAATTCCTTGTAATCCCGCAATAAGACGTACAAGGGCCACACTGAAGGAATACACTTGACGTGAACACATGTTTGTTGGTGTGTATTCGTTTCTTGAGTATCAAAGTGCTGCACGACTTGAGTATAAGCCCTCAAATGAGTGCCCACTACTTGCACGTACTACGAAATATGCCAAACGTGATTGATGCCAATAATTTACGGCACCTCTTCAAATCGGAGAAGGCACTGAAAAGTGAAACAAAAGTAAAAACAAAATAATCAATGAAGAAAAAACAGAGACACCAAAAAATGAAACAAAAGAAGAAAAAAAGTATTAATGAAGAGACCAAAGTGAATGGCAATGAACGCTCCGTGTTTCAAATATCGGGATGACGCAATTTCACGCAAGATGTTGTAGTCGCCCCGCTGCTAGGCAGGCACACGTCTGGCAATACGACGACTTTTGACTAGGCAATAAAAATAGATCACACTTGAGTGAGAAAGCGCGCTTCTCTATGCTGGCATACCTATCACACGGTGCTAAATTTAATTAGTTTGACATACATCTACGCACATTTCGCACGCACACACAAACACATGCGCATGTACTCAAGTAGCCTATATAAAATATATACATATATACATATAGTATATGATCACAAATGAATGAATGAGTTAAGGCGCAAATTAAATTTTGAGATTCATTGTGTTTAATGAAATCGCACATACACACAGACACACAGCCACACACGCTGCATTAATTAGTTTGATTATTTCGAAAATGTTTGACTTTGTTAGGAGCCTACAAAGCATTAAATCGGAAATACAAAACGCTTGAACACAGCGCATTGTTTGATAAGAAATGTCAAGCCCCTAATTGCGCGAGTACAACAACACTAAAGTGTAACAACAACAGTAAAGTGTTCAAACAAATACACACACATACATACTTACATACATACGTACACACATACATATATATTTATGTGTTTAATGGGCAATTTATAATTAAAACGAAGTGTGAATGAGGCGCACAGATGTGCGCGGCACCGCCAACTGATAACCGCTTAATTGTCATTACCGATTAAAAAGTTGAATTGTCAATTAAGAGCGAAAAAATTACATAAATAATGAATTTATATTTTATAATAAGCACACAAGCGCTTGTGTTCGTAAATACACGATGCCTCGTGTGCTGTTGTGTGTGTGAGCATGTGCGCGCTGTAGCTTTTGGCAAGCACGTGAATTACGTCGTACGATTTTTGGAATTTCGCAAAAGTACGAAATGCACTGCCAGCTGAATATTTGCTTGAAATATTAATTAAATATTCATATTTTGGACATAATAAAATGTTCCCATGATTTTTGACACCCTTACTAAAAATATTTATAAGCACTTAGTTTTAAAAAAAAATTATTTTTTACTAAATGAGTTCAAAAATAGTTTTCTTTCTTATGGTGATGTAAAGTAAGTCTCCGCCGGTTGGCAAGATTTCTCGAGAACTACTCAACCGATCTTCATGAAATTTTACACAGGTCTTTGGGTACAATTCTTAAGGACTTGGTTTTTTTTCGATTCCAACTATTTGAAAAACAAAAATGTCGCGGAATTTTTATTGACATTTTAATTTTTTTGTAAAAATGTGTGCCAAAAATCCAATTTTCAGTGCTTTTATTTCTTCGTTCAAGTTCTAAGTTAAGGTTTTAACAAAAATAATTTGTTTACTTTAGATGATCCTGTATGGAGTTATCCTGCCAACGCAGGCTCTTCTTTTTTCCGAGGGGTTACTAAAAATGGCTTCGCAATGGCCAAGTTTAAAATTTTTTTTTCCAAAAATTTCAGAATTTCTCTGTTAATAGTGTATGTTTGTAACAATAAAAAATTCTAAAAAAAAAAAATAATTAATTTTTTATATGGGAACATTTTTTTGAAGACTGTCTCTTTTCTTAACCCCTTAAACCTGGATGGGATCTAGGCTAGAAGCTTTGTCCTAGCTAAACCTTTCTTTGCACCCTCGCTTCAAAACCTTACATCCTGGAAAGTAGAAATGTTGAGTTACTGCAAACCGTCTCTCCCAAATCACGACTTATCTGATCATAAGGTGAATCATATTGGCAGGTACCGATTTTCCAGAACAAGGAGTCCATTGGTCTTCTCACCGAAGCAAAGTGAGCTAATGGCTTTGAGAAGAGATTCTTATGATTTTCCCGACAGATGGCAGATCGGTTGTCCGACATCCTCCAGTAGCGACAAAAACGGTTATGGCAGTAAAGTCGTCCCATTCGGATGTAGCGAACGTCGACTGAAGAGCGGGTGTTCAAGGAGGACAGTATCGAGAGGTTTGGTAGGAGCGGCACGCGCACTTTTTGAAAGAAGTCTGGATTGAAGATATTTCAGATTATTCTCTTCCGCCATTCTTTTCGCCGTGGCTGTACGGCAGCATCTCTGGATTAAGGACGAGAAGCCAGAAGTCGTTGACGGCCAACAGTATGGGTAGAATTAGTGTTTGCTTGTTAAATGTTTACCCCTTACCTGACTTCAGCAACGAGAACGTCGTGACTAACAGGCGGGAGGGTGACGCCGGTGAAGTCGAAAATCGCATGTAACTCCAAAAATAATTTGAGGTTTTCTTCAGGAAATTTTTTGCATATTTCCAAGTACATATTTAACTATGCCCTTACAGTTTTAAAACAATGAATAGAGCTCTTCTGCTTTGCTTTTCATTTCTTTTCAATTTCTGGAAATCACTTCCAGACCATATTGCCACTTTACACCACACGAGTATACATTTGTGTCATATGGTGCACAATATTTCCTGGAGACCCATTCTTTTTTATAAGAGTATCTATGTTTGTTTTCTCTGCTTCGCTTTTCGGGCAGGATTCTCCTTAGCTTAGGCGTGCATCATTGCTATCTTGTTTGAACTCGAAGATAAGTAAAAATCAGCAATTTCCAAATAGATTTAAAATTTACTACAATTCGTAGAACTTCTCTTTAGAAACGTTCACAAAAATTAAATATCGAATCAAAATCAAGTCCTTTCTCAAACAAACATGTTATCGCAACAAAACGGAGCGCATAATGCAGTATACAAGTATGTCGGAGAAATTAATAGAGATATCGGCGCATCCATTTTACACCATCGCGACGGCCTCGAAGTTGAGGTTGGTGAAATCCACTGTTTAACTTTCTTTATTACTTCACCATTAACCAAAATATTCTCCATTAATTTTCAATTAAATTTAGTTTTATAATTTCTTTATTATAAGCACTGCTATGGAAAGCTATTCACCCAAACTGTCATAAATCATCGCGTCAGATATCAGCGTTTCGAGTGAAAGTGCAGTTTGTATTAATTCGCAGTGATTATAATTATGATTAAACTAATTTTAATCGCACCGCCATTCGTGCATACAATTTTAGCTGCGTGTGACGTTACTGCAACGAACGCTGGTGAGCGCTGAGACCTTGCCAGTTGTGCGATTTGACCTTTCAAGCAGTTTCATTTCACTTCGCGTGTGTTTCGTTTGCTTTCTTTGGAGCCGTTATGAATAAAATAATCAAATGGAATTATTAATTAAAAACGCATATGAGTTTATATAAAAAATTGTGCAAAAAGTTGGCAGCTACGTGCGCCAATGAAATTGCTGATAAGGCCACAGCACAGCTCCAAGCGCGCACAATAACTCACACACATAAGCGCACTTGCACTTAAACGTTTCATTCAACTCAGCGCTGCAGCAAATCGATCTTGCCGGCTCGCTGCGCCGATAGCGCTGAGGCCAGAGATGAAGAGCAACAGTAATTCGAATGGAAAAAAATCAGCGCACAAATGACGCAAAACCGCGCGCCCTCAGCGGCCACTTGACGCACAGCATAGCACACAATAACTATATAAAATACATAAAGTCATATACATATGTATGCAGTTATGAGCGCGCAAGTAATCGCTCCGACAAGTGGACGCGCCAAGCAAACCAATCCAATCCAAGCCAATCCAATCGAGCGAATCAAGTCAGCCGAGCGCGTTGCTGATAACAGCGCGACAGATAAGCGGCCACCGCCTGCTAGCCTGCGCTAAGTGGAGAAGCGTGACAAATGCGTATTCAACGCACTGCGCGCTGCGTGATGAAGCGCTTGTGTTATCTGGCAAGCCGAGCGGCAGCGCAAGCGAAGGCGGTATGCGGCGCTGTGGTTTGTAAAAGGGAAAATGTAGCGCGTGTGCTACTCTGAACAAGCGGCTGAGAAAATCCGTGACCTACTGCTGACCATCGCCACTTACACACAAACATTGACTTGAAAGGACGACTGTTGGCGTTCAGTGAACTCGTCGAATGGAAAACCGACCAGGCAGACTGCGTGGAGCAGCTAATGGCATCTATCAGTTGAGAATAAATTGCGTATAACGCAGTGTGTGTACTGAGGTATATGCATGTGTATGAAGTATAGTAGGTATGTAGTTATATTATTTTAAAATCGAATGTAGAAAATTTATGCGACGCAATTAAAATTCAATAATCTTCATAAATTTTAATAATTTGACTAGACAGATTTATCAGAGTTAGACTGATTTTTAGAATGACAATAAAGGTTTCTTATTGCTCACTAAGAACTATGTTTAAAGTGTAAATAAATACCTTTCATATATAATTATTTATTTTTATGAAAACATTGAAAGATGCATCTGAAATTTTCAGTGATAGATTTACTGTTGTACGGAGATAGTTTCTGCATAGTCAATGTCTTCCTCTAATCACTTAATTCATTCATAGTTGCATTTAAAAGTTTCTAACTATTATTTTCTGTTTCAGAAATAGTTTTTGGAAGTTTGTCCTCGATCTATCTCTGAACTTCCTAAAAATGAAGATCAATAATAACATTTATGGCTAATTCACGTAAAATCTGTCAGCCTTTCTTGACTTCCAAGTTTAATGACAAAAATGAGGATAGCATAGGGTATGTCAGACTAAATGTTGCTTTCCATGCTTCTCTTTAATAAAAATGGCGACGACTGTTTGCCAATGCATAAAAAAGTTATGTTGCTCAACATTATGTCTCACGATGTGTCAAAGGTATAGTTTAAAGTAAAGCGAAGCAAAAATTGTATAATATGTGAATCAGTCATGAGTGAGTTGAGCGAGAGCATATGCAAGCAGTTTTGAGAGGGTTTATTTAAAGAGATTATTTTTAGCACAATAACGATAAATTTAGGCCACAAATTCTTGATTTGCTTTAATTTTCGCTGAATGCGTTAGGAATGTGGTCTAGGTTTTGTTAAAAAACCTGATTCTTTTCCACTCCAGCTGCCTAAATGTCTCAAAGTGTCATTGGGAGCCTTGGCATATGTCCCGCCTCCTCCGGCTAAAGGATGGACATTCTCTCCTCCACGCTTGCTATACATTTCGCCGAATTTTCTCATTTTCTAGGAGTTGCTTGGTCTGTTCTTCATCAGCACTACCCTAAATTAACTTTATTGTATGACCTGTGTCCGTGTTCGAAGGCCTTAGGTGTTAATCTAGAGGCTATTGCTTCGAACAACACTAGAAGGAGTTGAATGAACTGGGACAGTTTAGAGGAATTGTATCACAAGTTCCCTTAATCGGACAAGTTCGCTTGCTTTTCATTTTCTTCTATTCCTATATGATCGGGTACCCAAATGATGCTAACCGAGTTACCTACTGAGAATCTAGTTATTGTCTGCTTGCACAACCCAACGCAGTCAGACTTGTTATTGGTGTTAGAGTGTGCCTTAGCTGTAATATCATCTCAGGCATGCGTTTTACAGATGCTTCGAATCGAAATCATAATATAAGTCCATTTCTTTAACATAGTTAATTTTGTTATGAATATAAAAAATGTCTCTATAGGAATAGATTTGAGTGTTCACTTTTTACTCGAGTTACGCTTTGTCATTATTTTTGGAAAATAAATTTGTCTCTGTAGTTTTACTTATACTCTGAATTATGGCCTTAAACTTCAAAAGAGAATATTTAAACTTATAGTTATGTGTTAATAAAATTTATCCCAGTAAGGCTCGTGAATCTCTCCAGCATTTCGGCGGCAGATATCAGTAAGCTTAGACTACAAATTCTTCTTCATTTGCTTAAATTTTCGCTGATTAGAATTTAAAGGACTATAGGTTTAAAGACCTTTCAATGGTTTTTGAAATATTTAAGGACACACTCACAGCCATAATGTTAATGAAATCTGTTAGCTTCGTAATTTCATTGGCATAATTAAAGTGGTGTGTGTCTTAGCTGTCCTCAGACACGCACCAAATTTACAAAAAATTAGTTATGGTAAGTGCGTTTCACAGATACTCATAGATTTCGAAAACCAAAAACAGTAAGTCCACTTGTTGAAAATTA